>NC_059161.1:128953908-129553908 GCF_019923935.1 Bubalus bubalis
TTTCTTACTTAGTGGCTTTCATAGGTTGTGTCTTTCAAGAAAGTAGGGTGTTTATCTAAGCTGCCTGAAGTTGCTACCCTGTGCTTTTGGTGTGTAGGATCTGTACTCATGTCCCCTCTTTCATTCTTGATATTGGTAGTTTACATCCTCTCTTTTTTTCTTGGTCACTCTGCTTAGTCAATTTTATTGATATTTATGAAGAACCTGATTTTAGTTTTTTTTGTTTCTCTAGTTTCTGTTTCATTGATTTTTGCTCTTTCATTTTCTTCTTTCTGCTTGCTTTGGATTTCATTTGTTTTTTTAAGTGTTTTAAGATAGAGTCTTACGTTATTGATTCACAATCTCTCTTCATTTGTGTATTTAATATTATCAGTTTCCCTCCAGGTACTGATTTAGCTATGTCCTGTAGCTTTTTAGTATATTGTGTATTCACTTTTATTCACTTCAAAATATTTCCCATTTCACTTGAGATTTCTTCTTTGACACATGAATTATTTAGAAATATGCTAATTCCCTGATGTTTGGGAGATTCCTGGATATCAGGGGTTTTTTAGTTTCTAATTTAATTCTGTTGAGATCAGAAAAATACTTAGTATGATTTTAGTCACTTTAACTATGCTGAGATTTGTCTGTCTTTTGAAGAGAGTTCCATATCCCCTTGAAAAGAACATTATCGTGCTGCCGTTGGAGGGAGAGTTCTATAAAATGTCGGTTAGGTCAAGTTGGTTGACAGTGCCGTTTAAGAGGGCTTCCCTGGTGGCTCGGATGGCAATGCGGGAGACCTGGGTTTGATCCCTGGGTTGGGAAGATCCCCTGGAGAAGGACATGGCAACCCACTGCAGTATTCTTGCCTGGAGAATTGTTTAAAGGCTTCTGTATCCTTCCTGACCTTGGTTGGTTGTCTGTTGTGGCTTCCTGGTTCCATCAGTTACCGAGTGATTCAGAGGAAGATTGAGGTCCCTGGCTGTAGCTGTGGGTTTGTCTATTTCTTCTTTCAGTCCATTTAGTTATTGTTTTCCTTATCTCTTTTTTAAAACCTGTTTTTTAATTCACTTAACTGACTTTGAAATTAGCAGATGTTTTGCTAAAGAAATTTAGAAAACAAAATGTTGAAAATAAAATTAAAGCCAGCCAGAGATAACTTTTAGTGAGTAGAGTTAGATTGGTCCTTCAAACTTGTTCATGAGTCGTGGCTATTCTTTGTTGATATATCATTATTATGTATAAAAGCTATTTCAGAAAATTAATGTGTAGTCAGTTACAGTTTTACCATGGTTTGGTATTTATTAACACAGATGAGTCATAGACTTTTAATGGTATAATTTCTTTGTATAGAGTTTTGCCAGCAAATTTAAAAGGTAGCAAATAAAAGATCAAATTATTTTAAAGTTATGAGCAATAATGTTGTCTTTAGCTTAGCCTTTGAGAATATGTGATTGGTTAAAAATCCATTTTAAAGATGATTTAAATGGCCCTTGTGACTGCTTCCATGGGTTTTTTTCCCCTGAATTGACCGCCCTTAATTATTGAAAGCAGACGCTCGCGTACGGGGACATGAACCACGAGTGGATCGGCAACGAGTGGCTGCCCAGCCTGGGGCTCCCGCAGTACCGCAGCTATTTCATGGAGTGCCTTGTGGACGCGCGGATGCTGGACCACTTGACCAAGAAAGACCTTCGCGGGCAACTGAAAATGGTTGATAGTTTTCACAGGTCAGGCACGGCAAGTCGTTCCTACTAGTTGGCTGAGAGACGTTTGCATGTGACCAGGTCTAAATTTTTTCTTTTTCTCTTGGAAACAGAAACAGTTTCCAGTGTGGAATTATGTGCCTGCGAAGGTTGAATTATGACCGAAAAGAACTGGAAAGAAAAAGAGAAGAGAGCCAGAATGAACTGAAAGGCTAGTACAGTCCTGTTTCTTGCTTCCCAGTGTATAAGCAGCCTCAGTGATTTCCTATTTGAAAGAAAAATTCAGGAAATGGCTTTCCGTGGAGGAACACACCTCGCATCGTTACGGAGGAGGGGGGATGGAAGGGAGTGTGTTTGAGATCGTCCTCTGTGGCCGGAGAACTTGTGCTCTGTCCTTGGGCTCACATCGGTCTGCAGGTTGTGTGTCTCGAGGTGAGAGCATCTCCCCACAGCTCCAGAGATTTCCCCGTTGCTGTGCCATGTGCCCTGTTCTACTCGCAAACGCTGCTACACGCTGCAGGTGACTCCAGAGCCGAGAAGAGCAGGACCTGCTGTGCACGCCTTTAAGAGTGAAGAACACTGCTCTGGCTTCTTGTCAAAGCACTTGAGGCAGCTCGGTTCTGTGCCCAGGCTGGAGGGAGTGGCCTTGAAGCTGGATGGAAGCTTCTCGGCTGGGAGAGGGGGCGGAGGTGTTTCAGTTACCCGGTGGTGGGGAGGGGTCTTGGGCTGCAGGGTTGCCCTGGGGGGGGTGCCTCTAAGAGCCTGAGTACAATGGAGCGATTTTAAATGAGGTGTTAGCTGTAGGACTTCCCTGGTGGTCCAGTGGGTTAGAATCCTCTGCCTGCTGAAGCAGAGGACAGAGTTCAGTCCCTGGTCTGGGAGGCTGGGCTCCACAACAAGAGAAACCACCGCAATGCAAAGCCTGCCCATGATAACTGGAGAAAGTCTGCACACAGCACCAAAGACCCATCACAGCCAAAATAAATAAAATAAATTTTCAAAAAGGATATTAGCCGTTAAGCTCAGTATAAGACCTCCCAGAATGTTCAGAAAATAGATCACTGATAACAAGATCAGTGATTAAAGATCACTAACAGTAACAAGACTTAACGGAACGAGTCCAGGTACCTTCATAGGTTCCTTCATTTAATCCTTACTATAACCCTGTTTTCATCTCCAGTTTTTACTAAGAAGGAAAGTAAAGATAAAAATATGTTTGAAGAGATGGCCCATGTGGAGGATCGTCTAGCTATGACTGAGTTCGTTTGAATCACGAGAAAACCAGAAGCCAACATTTATAGTATCTGTCCCTTTACCCAGACAAGGGCATTGGAACTGACAGCTGTGCATGTCTCGTTTGTTTTCTGAATCCATTCTAAACCTTTTTACACTTGCCACAGGCTGCGCTGTCTTTGAAAGTCATGGGTGATCAGCTGGGTATATTTGTACAGAGCAGTTATTTTTAGCACTGTACTAAGAGTAAATTTTGTAACTTATTACTTGACTTAACTAAGATCTTCCCCCCACACACAAATCCCTCTAATGTGCTGGACAATGTCCTTACGTTTCTCTCTTTTTAAAATGAGACAACAAAAATGACTTAAAGAAAAAAGGCTTCAAGATTATAAATGAGAGGTTTATGTTGAATTGAGCAAGGTGTCCAGATGTGGTACTGAGTCCTTTTTGTGACGGGAAAAAAGTACATCAACAAACACTCGAAAGAAAGAAAGAAAAGAAACCGACACTCAAGTCTGTGTGTGAAGCGTGTCCGTGCCCGGTGTGCACCCGCGCTCGTGTGTGTCCTTTCCTTTCCGAGCCCTGGAGCCTCGGCCTCTGTCCCCCGGAAGTGCACGCAGTCGCCTCCTCTCTCTCAGGCTCGCCTGAGGGATGAGCTCTAGCAGGACAGTCTCCACCAGGATGGAGAGGGGCTGGGACACCCTTGTTTAAGCACAGCAGGTTGGCTGTGCGCTGAGCTGTGTGCCCCGGCCCCTGGGAGGTCCTGGCTTTTGTCGGGAGCTGAGGGTCAGCACGTAGGACTCCTTTGTTGCAGCTGCATGAGGGGAGCACAGCTTTCTGAGGCTCCTTTCCAATCTGTCGTTCCCTGCAGATGTGCTGGTTTGGAGCAACGACCGAGTGATCCGCTGGATCCTCTCCATTGGCCTCAAAGAATACGCAAACAACCTCGTCGAGAGCGGTGTGCACGGCGCGCTGCTGGCCTTGGATGAGACGTTTGACTTCAACGCGCTGGCCCTCTTGTTACAGATCCCCACGCAAAACACACAGGTGCGACCAGGCGGGCTCGGGCCCAGCGAGCGGGCCATCTCCCGATGCAGATGCACAGCTGGCTCCCCGAACAGAGACCAAACCTGACCCCTCAGACAGCTGGTACCCTTGTTGCTCACCAAGTCCCTCTCAGGATAGTCCACAGTCAGAGATGCGTCATGCCTCCGTGTTCGTGCCTGTCCGCTTTTCATTCTCTGTTGGAAGCACAAGAGTCTTTCATAAAATAAGGGGAACTTTGATTCAAGGCGGTGTGCCATAAGAGTGACATGTACTCAGCTCTTACGTGGAAGGAGATGTCCTCTTTGTGTGCCAGATGAAGGTTTTATTAATTTTCCTCCTGGGGGTAATTGCCCTGTGTGGTTCTTTTTGACTCGTGGGCTCATTTGAGCATGAGGGGACTTGTTTGTTCTTCTCCAGAAAGCTGTGTATCTTGCGTCAGCGCCGTGATCGCTCCATCAGCACCAGCCCACAGGGCACACTTGGTGTGTAATTTCCAAGAGCCCACGGCTCCCTCTTCTCAACACCCCCTCCACAGACACCATGTTAAACCCCTGACTTCAAACAATATCACAGTTGAATTTTTTTTTTTTTAAGTCTTGGTTTAAAAAACAATTGTGATGTGCTGATACTCAAACGAGATTGTTGAAAGTTTTAGGGGGCTGTTTCTTTAATTTCAGGCTCGTGCTGTCTTGGAAAGAGAGTTTAACAACCTCTTGGTCATGGGAACCGACAGAAGGTTCGATGAAGTAAGTTTTCAGCTTAATGATTTTTCAAGTTGCCTTAATGTAAATTATTTTATTATACTTGTATGAGGCATGTAGTCACGGTATCTCTTCTTAATGTGGAGATAAATTAACTTTACAAGTTAAGCTTTGCTCTTAAAAATTTATTAACAAATAAGTCATTAGAAAACTCGTGTCTTCAGTGGAGGGTGGGTTAGTTTTTGTTTTGGGGTTGGTTTTTTTTTTGCTGTTTAAGTTTTAGTATCCCTCAAAAATATTTTTTATATTAAAACATTGGTTTTCACTTAGGAATGGTGTCTGTGAGTTGTGTTTTGGGGAGCAACTGGATGGCCTTACCCTATTCCAGGGCCCGTGTGCTAGGGGGCTGTTTCATTAAGTGTATTGAAAACACACAAAACATTAATTTCCCCTTACGCACAACTGTGACTCGTTCACCCCCACACTATAGTTCTTCTCTTCATTGGACCTTAAGGAGACTTGAGTTTGACAAGGAGAATAGGACACCTGAGGAAGCATCCATTGGTTCTGTCCCAGTGTGAGACAGAACTGGTTACAGCTTGAAACTGTTTCCATAGCGAATGACAGCGTGTTGTATTATATAGCAAGAGGCGATCTCTCCAAGATGAGAAGCGAAACCTGCTAACTGTCAGGAGGAACGTCCACCCGGGCGGCCAGGGCGGTCCAGTCAGGGTCCTGGCACGCATGTTATCCCCCCACCCTGTACCACACTCCGCTGTTCCCAGTTTGGGCAAATGAGTCACACACGGTCATCACAAACGGGGTCAAATACAAGTGGACAGAAGCGCAGTAGTAAACTCGGCCATTTTAAAGGGCTGGTGGCTTTTTGGTTTTGTGCTTTGTTTTAAAATCTGTCTTGTTTTTGGCCCTGTAATTTCCCAGGACGATGATAAAAGCTTTAGGAGAGCACCTTCTTGGAGGAAAAAATTCAGGCCAAAGGATGTCCGTGGCTTAGCTGCCGGGTCCGCGGAGACGCTGCCTGCGAACTTCCGGGTCCCGTCCTCTCTGTCCTCGCCCTCCGTGCAGCCGAGGAAGGTGCAGCCGGACGGTAGGTGGCCGGTGGGGCGGCGGGCGCGGCCCGGGCCAGAACCCTGACGAGTTGGAAGGGCCTCCTGCCCAGGTCACGGGGCTCTTCAGTGCATGCCCGAGGGTCCGTGTTCGCCAGTGAATCCTAACATCTGTTTATAAACGTTTAACAGTCATGCTTTTTTCTCCCCCCCAAGTTCTTGTCTGGTTGAATATTAGCATATTCTTCCAACTAATAAAACTGAGACTCGTGTGTTCTCAGAGCGTTAGATTGACACCCATGCTTGTAGAGATGCGTGTGTGGCCGGCAGCGCTCAAGAGCTCTTGGGTAAAACAGTAGGGTCACTCTCAGGCCACGCCAGTCAGCCCTCAGCAACTGTCCACGCTGGGCGGATGGCCGGGTCCATCCGAAGAGACGGCGGCATCTGCCCTCCCCCCGTCCCCACCGTCGTCGGTCCCTTGCATGCTGTCGGTCGATGGGGCGGAGGAGGGAGGTGAGGCCCACAGAGGTCCTCCCCCGAGTCCGGCCGGGCCGTGAATACTCCAGCCTTGCGGTTGTGCTTTCACACCCAGCTCTGGTTTTCCCTCTGAGGCTGGAGAATGCTGCTAGTTCAGGCCGGGTGCTCAGGGCTGCTGTGTCCCCACTTGATGGCCAGATAGACGGCCAGACAGCCTGGGCCGGGGTCAGGCTCTGCGGCTCAGGAGGTGCCCTGTGCACGCCCCTCAGTGTCCCGTCTGTGACGGGTGGCTCAGTGGCTCCTTCTCCCCGCTGGCTGTGCAGGCCACACTGGGTTCCCAGAGGGAGTGTGCGCTCACCCGGTGAGAGCGGGCCTGGAGGGTCCCTATGGTGCCGTTTTTTCCTGTTAGTAGCCTTTCCCGTGAGTAAATTTATAAGCTTTGCTCTCACTTGCTCCTGTAGAGCAAAGTACATTTAGGTAAAGCCTTTGCTAAGCTGGACACTTTTGGTGAGCGGGCTTACAGGGAAGCTGCATGGTCTCTTCGCCAGAACTCAATAATAGGCTTAACCAGGGGTGGGGGAGACCCAGTGACTGCTTTTCTAAACAGCATTTTTCTTCCAAGGAGCATGCAGCTCCTTTTTACAAAATTTAACTGTAGCTTAGCTTTCAGTCGATTGAAGAGTCTTAAGGGCTTGCTTTTTATTTTCCGTTCTCCTCGTTATAAATCCAGCATTTCCCTGTCAGGTGGACATAGTGACATTGACGTTAGAGTTTAGATAAAAACGATCCTAGAAAGGGTTGTTGGGATGTAATATATGGGAGGTGACCTTTTACAAACCTCGTGAGACAGGCAGGGCGTAAACTGTGTGACTGGCTGCTTCCCCTGGCTTTTGCAGTGCAGCAGGTCTCTGGGGCTCTTAGACTCAGAAGGGTTCAGACCGCTGAGCTGCTCCATCAGCAGCCCCCAGTCTTCAGCCCTCTCTGGAGTCTGGGCCAGAGACTCATCAGATGTGCTCCTGCTGGGCCCAGGGGAAGACGCTGAATTGGGAGCAGCGGGTTTCTGCTAGGGGGTTATGGTGATTTCTTATTCAACTTGGAGCAGGGGTTGGGGCTGACCCAGCCTCAGCAGTGCCATTCCCAAGGGCGGCTGAGACTCCGCCCTCCCTGACGCCGCCTGGGGAGAGCAGCCCGGCCCCCAGGACAGCAGAGCACGGGCTCCAGGCTCGCTCTCCCCGGCTCATCCACCCTCTAGAAGTGTCCCCAGACCCTCAGTAGGAGCGGGCGCTGCTGCGGGTGTGCGTGTGTGTGTCCTCGTGCCCCGTGTGACGTTCCACAACTAACCGCACGCTGTGTTTGCATGCTTCCTCCCGTGCTCGTGGGACCAGGCAGCGTGGCGGGAACGCAGAGGCTGGATTCCGCCACAGTCAGGACTTACTCCTGCTGAGCTTCGGGGTGAGTACAGGGCGGCCTGGCCCGCAGGGGCGCGGAGGCCTCGCCCTGGCAGTGGAGGGTCTGCGGGTCTCCGGAGGTCGGGCCCCGGAGAGCCCTCAGCGGCAGAGAGCGTGACCATGGCGCCTGGCTGCCGCCGCAGTGGTCAAAGCACAGCCGAGGTTCCCTCGGTCCCGCGCGGGTGTCCCTCCCACGGCGGCAGTGCTGCCGGCCGCGCCTCGCCTGCAGGCTCTCGGAGGGAACCCAGGGCGTCAGGGTTCGCGAGGCTGCCCTGCCCTGGCCTCTCCCTCCACAGGCCAGCGTTTCACACGGAAGGGCACCAGCATCTGGGGCTCAGCCGCTGCTGAGGGGCCACCTCCCTTGCAGGTGCTGCTCTGGGTGGTCCTCTGGTGGGTCTGGCCCGGGGGCCCAGCCCTGCTTGAGCCGCTCTGAGGGCAGGAGGCTGTCTGTGTCCTGTTCACGTCTCAGCTAGAAAGCTCAATTGGGGTTTAGTTTTTTTTAGCAGCAGCTTTTAGCTATATGTCAGAATAAAGTCCGCCACAGAGTTCTCTCCTGATCTGCTTGGTCCTCCATGTTTCTCTGAGTTCTCAAGCCACTGAAGCCCAGAATGGGGTGGGGGCTCTGGAGGGGTCGGGGCTCAGGCACCGGCTGCCCAGGCCTGACTCGTCCTCGTGTCTGTTTGCAGAATGGGGTGGGGGCTCTGGAGGGGTCGGGGCTCAGGCACCGGCTGCCCAGGCCTGACTCGTCCTCGTGTCTGTTTCCAGAATGGGGTGGGGGGTCTGGAGGGGCAGGGGCTCGGGCACCCGCCGCCGTCCCAGGCCTGACTCATCTGTGTGTTCGTTTCCAGTGTTCCCGCACTACTTCTACAGGTGATCACGCAGCGTCCAGGACACGACAGAGACAACATTTGAACTCGATGCAATCTTTACTCTGTTCATACTTGTTATATGGACCTGAAGATATTTTATTACAGAGTTTTTAATTAGTGAAAAAATTCATGAATACCATGGAGAAAATATTTTAGAATTTAATGTTTCTTATATTTATGTAAACTTATGACTTCATTTATATAGTTACTTACTTTTTCTTGTATATCCAGGCTATAAATATCCTTTCAGATCAATTCATGTTCTGATACCTGATTTTAGTCTTTAAAATGAATGTACTGTAATGCTTGTATGTATAAATCCTATGAACAAATATAGGGCTTTTGTAAATGATGCATTTATTGTAATTATTCTTGTTTGATTTTTAAATGATAAACCATGAGAGAAGGGGTTTTACTGCGATTGTAAAATCATCATGACACGGTGTGCATTATCCTTCCAGAATGTAACCAAGCTCTCCAACAATCACTCTGAAATAAGCAAACTTAATTTCAACCAGTTGTTGTTGTATTTTAACGACTGACCTAAACTGTACTTTTTCTAGCAAGAAATGCTTTTTCTCTGCAGCGTGAAGAGATTTAAAAGTACTGGGTGTTAAATGTGAGCTTCTAATCAAATTTGGGCTGAAAGGATGACTAGAAGAAGACTATGAAAATCTCTCGGGTAACCTAGTCTCCATGGGCCCGGATCCCTCCTCTCCGGTGACTGGCAGAAGCCACGAGCTGGGGAAGAGAGACTGGCGGGGGTGGGGGTGGGGGGCCTGGGCACCCACAGCCCGCTGTGCCCGCCCTGCCCTCCTGGGAGGCAGGGTCAAGGGCGCCTACTCTTCAAGGACCAATCATGATGCCCTGCACCCGCTGCAGAGCTGGTGCGCTGGACATGAGGGCGCCACACCCCCTACAGACAGCGGTGCAGCTCTGACAAAGGCCTTATTTTTACGTAAATCACCTTTTTACATCTGTTTGTAAACATGTTTAAAGAATGGACCTAGGCGTACATTTTTAGATTTTTGATGACATAGCCATTTTGGATTGTAGAAGTAGCAAATGTAACTTTTACTTTTTCAGCGGCACATTAAAAAAGCCAGCAAGAGATGTGTTCAGATCATGGTGCGTTATTTATTATGCAGCTGAGATCTCGGTAGACAGAGACGGCATGTCTCTTTCCATGTGGGTCCCGCCTTTAATTACTTGTATAATTCATTGTTACTGTTCTGTTTTCTATTAATCTTTTGTGAACTTCCTGAATATGTAACAAAGTATGTACAGTCTACTTTTGAACTATTTTTATCACAGTATTATTTATTGCTTTCTTTCAATAAAGTACTGAAGCAAAATTTCCCACTGCCAATCAGGAGTGCCAAGGGTAAGCTGTATTCTCACTGAGAACAGACCAGAGCTGGTAATGGGAGCCCGTGTCATCACACGGGCATTCTCTTAAGAGAAACGGATGGAGAGAATGGAAAGGCCAGAAGACGGAAGCATAGGTGTCCCCAGAGGACGACCGACCGGGTGTCGAAGCCCCTGGCTCCGGAGACAAGAGGCTCCATCACTTCAGCATCTGCAGGGACAGGGCCCCTCTGCTGCTCAGGCGTGGGCAGCGGGCCGAGGGTGGGGACAGAGTGCAGGCGGGAAGGCTCACCGTGGGTCCCAGGGCGCGGTGGCCTGAGTGATGCACTAGGGAGCGTGCATGTGCACGCTTGTGTGTGGGAGCTTTTTATGTTAGTCAACACTTTTATTATTCATATATCCATAGAAACAAGAATGTAGCAAGGGGAGGTGGGAGGGAGATTCAAGAGGGAGGGCACACATGTACACCTATGGCTAATTTATGTCGATGTATGGCAGAAATCAAACCAATATTGTAAAGCAATTATCCTTCAGTTAAAAAGAACATAGCAAGGTGGTCAGGAAAGTATGAAAAAAAGATTTCTCATAGAGATTTATAATCTCCCACCATCATCAGATCTTCCCCCCAGCATCAGGCCCTCCCCCAGTATCAGGCCCTCCCCCCGGCATCAGACCCCCCCAGCATCAGACCCTCCCCCAGCATCAGACCCTCCCCCAGCATCAGACCCTCCCCCGGCATCAGACCCCCTCAGCATCAGACCCTCCTCCCAGCATCAGACACTCCCCCCAGCATCAGGCCCCCCCCAGCGTCAGGCCCTCCCCTCAGCGTCAGGCCCTCCCCCCGGCGTCAGGCCCTCCCCTCGGCGTCAGGCCCTCCCCCCGGCGTCAGGCCCTCCCCTCGGCGTCAGGTCCTCGTCCAGCGTCAGGCCCTCGTCCTGCATCAGGCCCCCCCACGCAGCATGAGCTGTGGCAGCCCCAATTGTCTGACGCTCCTGAGTGCACTCACGCAGCCCCAGAGCAGCAGGAACAATAGTTCTTGCGGGAGATGCATTTTTAGGAATCACCTGCCGCGGAACAGCAGCAGCTGGGGTCTGCTTCAGGCCAAGGAGAGGCAAAGAGGCGCCTGTGCCAGAGGCAGTGGTGGGCGTAGGCATGCTCCCTGCTCTGCTTCCTCCCCGTGGGGATTTTGCTCTCCTGCTCTTCACACGTGGTCACTCAAGGGCCCCAGCGCTGTGTCCTTCCAGATTCACAGTCTCCTTGATACCTCAAGCCAAGTCCTGAGTTGCGTCCCAGTCCTACGTGGCAGAGGGCTGGGAACACCCAAGCTCAAGGGCTGAAAGGATCCCAGGGGGACAGCCGGGCCCCAGCGGGAGGCAGGGCAGGGGATGAGGGTGGCCGCCCACAGAGGGCCCCGCAGCAGCACTGGGAGGAGAGCAGGGATGCCTTCGCTCACCTGGGACGTTGCCAGGCCTCAGCACTCAGAAAGGTTACCGCCAGCAGCTCTGAGGACGCAGGAAGCCCAGTGAGTGACACCACCCCACTCAGGCCATGTGCGTGGGCACTGCTGACCATGGCCTCGGTTTTCACTCTGGTTCTAACTGTCCCTCCAAGGGCTGACGGGCTCCCCTTCCGAATGGCACAGGTGCTTTATGCAGATGAACGCATCCCTGCTTGTTTCTGTCGGCCCTGTTGCCGGTCATCCGTGTGTTTCCCTCTTTACAAGCTGTGCTTGCTGATCTTCCAGTTTAATTTAGGAGCAGCCCTTATTTTCTGCATTTCCTAGTTCTCAGGGTTCACAGGGGCTTTCCAGGTGGCGCTAGAGGTAAAGATCCTGCCTGCCAATGCAGGAGATAACGAGACACATGGGTTCGATCCTTGGGTCGAGAAGATGCCCTGGAGGAGGGCATGGCAACCCACTCCAGTATTCTTGCCTGGAGAATCCCATGGACAGAGGATCTAGTGGGCTACAGTCCCTGGGTCGCAGAGTCCGACAACGATTGAAGCAAGTTAGCACACACACAGATTTCAGTTCAGTCGCTCAGTCGTGTCCAACTCTGCCACCCCATGGACTGCAGCATTCCAGGCTTTCCTGTCCTTCACTATCTCCTGGAGTTTGCTCAGACTCATGTCCATTGAATCAATGATGCCATAAAACCATCTCATCCTGTTGCTCCCTTTTCCACCCGCCCTCAGTCTTTCCCAGCATCAGAGTCTTTTCCAATGAGTCAGGTCTTACCAGGTGGCCAAAGTATTGGAGCTTCAGCTTCAGCATCAGTCCTTTCAATGAATATTCAGGGTTGATTTCCTTCAGGATTGACTGGTTTACTCTCCTTGCAGTTCAAGGGGCTCTCAAGAGTCTTCTCCAGCTCCACAGTTCGAAAGCATCAGTTCTTCAGTGCTCAGCCTTTGTTGTGGTCCAACTCTCACATCCGTACATGACTACTGGAAAAACCATAGCTTTGACTAGACGGACCTTTGTCAGCAAAGTGATGTCTCTGCTTTTTAATACACTGTCTATGATTGTCATAATTTTTCTTCCAAGGAGCAAGCATCTTTTAATTTCATGGCTACAGTCACCATCTGCAGTGATTTTGGAGCCCAGGAAAATAAAGTCTGTCACTATTTGCATGGTTTCCTCATCTATTTGCCATGAAGTGATGGGACCAGATGCCATGATCTTAAGTTTTTTGAATGTTGAGTTTAAAGCCAGCTTTTCCACTCTCCTCTTTCACCTTCATCAAGAGGCTCTTCCTCTTCAGTTTTTGCCATAAGGATGGTGTCATCTGTGTATCTGAGGTTATTGATATTTCTCCTGGCAATCTTGATTCCAGCTTGAGCTTCATCCAGCCTAGCATTTCGCATGATGTACTCTGCATATAAGTTAAACAAGCAGGGTGGTAATATACAGCCTGTCGCACTCCTCTCCCAATTTGAACCAGTCTGTTTTTCCATGTCCGGTTCTAACTGTTGCTTCTTGACCCACATACAAGAAGTTTCTCAGGAGGCAGGTAAGATAGTCTGGTATTCCCATCTCTTTAAGAATTTAGAGAATTTAAATTTCATGCAGGGTTAACAAGTGTGAAATTTAAAACCGTGGAGTGTCCTTCTCATCTTACATTTCCCTTTTTGCCTGACCAAAGCCAAGAAGGCCTCGAGTATCTGAAAGCTTCTGGAAACAGTCATCCATGATTCATGAGCTGTAGGTGTTTTATTACAACTTGATTCACTGATTCCGCTTATGCCTTAAAAATATGTCAGTTGAGCAATTCTGAAAGAAAGCAATAAGGAGATGTGACTGTAGATTTGCTTTTCTAAGAACGCTCATTAGCCACGTGTCTTAGGTCTGCTCCACTCACAGCCGGCGCTCAGGACTGCCCCACCACGGAGATGGGAGGGGACTCACACTGCAGTCCAGGTGCGGTCCCATTAAAAAACTCACCATTGAAAACTATGTTAGGCTACTATATCCTCATAAGTGCTGCCTGTAAGTTTCTCTAAATTTCACATCATGCATTTTTGAGGTCTGTTGTTTCTTTAGTTGCTAAGTTGTGTCTGACTCTTTGCGACCCCATGGACTGCAGCCTGCCAGGCTCCCCTGTCCTTCTCCAGGCAAGAATACTGGAGTGGGTTGCCATTTCCTTCTCCAGTGAACCTTCCTGACACCGGGATGGAACTTGATTCTCCTGCATTGGCAGGCAGATTCTTTACCGCTGAGCCACCAGGGAAGCCCATATTTGAGGTCACTGTGGTTTTGGTTTTTGATCTTTGCCTTTTGCTAAGTCCTCACTTCCCCCACGATGGGTTTTCAGGGTATCAAGAAGGGTCTGCCTTCCCTGTAATCTTGGCAGGCAGGTAGGTGGGGGTCCACAGCTACTGTCTAGCCACCCACGCGCCCTTCAGTACATTTCTGAATGTCTCAAACCCTTTTGTCTCTTACGCGTCCTTGACTTCATCCCTTGGTGAGAATGAGTAGCCGGTGACTTTGCTGTTTCGTGTCCTGGCCTCGGCGGGGCACCTTTTCAAGACCTGTGGTCCAGGCCAGCGCTGTGTGCAGCCTGATATGCAGTGCACACACAGTGGGAAACAAGCAGGGCCCGGTTCTGGCGGAGGTTTGAGGGGAGAATCTGTTCTCTCTTCTTCCAGCGTTTCCTCTCCTCTGATCTGTCTTCACGTGGCCTCTCCCCAACATGTCTTATCTTCTGTCTCTTATAGGAAGACTTGTCATTGGCCCACCCGGCTAATCCCAGACCATCTCTTCTCAAGAGCCTTCTTCATTCCGTCTACAAAGACCACTTTTCCAAATTAATGCACATCCACAGGTTCCAGAGATTTGCACCTCAAAGTGTCTTTGTGGGGTCACGACCATGTGAAATTCTGGAGGGGACCCTGCCCTAGAGATCCTGGGATGGGTAGGACTGGCCCCTCCCAGGGATTCATCCCGTGAAGGGCGCTGTGAGAGCTTGGGCCGGCTGGGACTCGAGGGGAAGGAGCTTCCAGAACACTCGCCTCGAGAAGGACGTGATGGGTGTGGCGGAGACCAGCCAGGAAGAACGCAGAAAATACTCGAAATAAAGAAATTGACCCTTTGCATGCCAACAGGTTTGACTGGTAGGAGAGCTAATCTTTCAACTTGAATGTGCAGAGCAATGCAAGCTGCAAAGGGAGACGGGTGGGGGGGTGGGGGCGGGGAGGTGATCTGCCCTTTGATGGAGTGATTTGGGGACTCCCCTGGTGGTCCAGGGGTTCCAACTCTTGTGCTTTCACTTCTGAAGTTGGGGTTCAACCCCCTGGTCTGGGAGCTAAAGTTCCACCGCCTGTGTGGTGCAGCCAAAAATGTTACAAAACAAATCAGATACAAAATAGAATAAAATGATTTCCACAAAGTGTGGCACAGACAAAAGTTTTTTTAATGAAATAAAATGAAAACAATGTAACTGAGAGATTATAGTATTATACAACCTACTCTTGCCTGGAGAATCCCATGGATGGAGGAGCCTGGTGGGCTACAGTCCATGGGGTCACGAAGAGTTGGACACGAATGAGCGACTTCACTTTCACGCACTGGAGAAGGAAATGGCAACTCACTCCAGTGTTCTTGCCTGGAGAATCCCAGGGATGGGGGAGCCTGCTGGGCTGCCATCTATGGGGTCGCACAGAGTCGGACACGACTGAAGCGACTTAGCAGCAGGGCCTAAGAGATCTTAGTCTTCAATTCTCCAACACCTTATCTTCTTGTTAATGTTTTATTTAATCAAAGTAATAGCATGTACGTCACTTAAAGTAAAACACCAATGACCCCACTCTCTTACTTCTGCTTCTCTGGTCCATGTGCAACTATTTCCTAACTATTTCCTCTGCTTGCTTCCTTACCCCTAAATAATTTGTGCTTAACGTAGCCTCTTGATTCACAATTTTCAAATTCACAATTTTCCTTTTTTATTTTTCAAAAATTATTTGGGGCTGCCCTGGTGGTCCAGTGGGTGAGAATCTGCCTGCCAATGCAGGGGACACGGGTTCAATCCCTGGCCCAGGGAGATCCCACATGCGGACAGACAGCTAAGCCCATGAGCCGCAACTGTTGAGCCCAAGCTCGAGAGCCTGGGAGTCGCGACTACGGAGCCCGTGCACCGAAACTACCGAAGCCCGTGCTCCCTACAGCCTATGCTTGGCACCAGGGGAGGCCACTGCAACGAGAAGCCTGTGCTCTGCAACTACAGAAAGCCTGTGAGCAGCAACAAAGACCTAGCATAGCCAAAACAAGCAAAATTATTTTTAAAGTTTTATTTGTCTCATTATTTATTTGACTGCACCAGGTCTTAATTACAGCATGTGGGACCCAGTTCCCTAACCAGGGGTCCTGCATTAGAATCGTGGAGACTTACTCACCGGACCCCTAGTGAAGTCCCTATACCAATTTAAACTTTCCTATTGCCAACTCTTTATGGTAGAAGGAAACTGCAGCATTCCTATGCCCACCCCCCAACCTACCAACACAGTTAAGTCAAAGTTGTTGATCAAATCCATGTTCACTGTTTCCATGAATAAGGCTGTAAATTTTATTTATTGCCAAGTCAAGTGGATTACCGTAATTACAACAAAACAAAGGCGTGTAGTAAGACTGGGAGGGATTGGGGGCAGGAGGAGAAGGGGACGACAGAGGATGAGATGGGTGGATGGCATCACTGACTCGATGGATGTGAGTCTGAGTGAACTCCAGAAGTTGGCGATGGGCAGGGAGGCCTGGCATGCTGCGATTCATGGGGTCGCAAAGAGTCGGACACGACTGAGCGACTGAACTGACCTGAACTGAAGACTGTATTCCGAGGTATTTACAGATGAAATAATACAGTGCCTGGCGTTTGCTTTAAAATAATCTTGAGGCAGGGATAGGTCAGGATACGGATCAAACAAAACTGACTGTGTGGGTGGATGATTGTTAAAGATGAGTGATGGATTCATGAGGGTTCATTACATTACTCTATTTTTGCATTTGTGTGAAATGTTTTATAATAGCAAGAATTTAAAATTTTGGGGACGCTCTCCGGGTGATGAACTGTCTCAGTCTGGACTAGATGTCTGGAAATTGCTTTTGGCCCTCACTTTAGAGTGTAATTTAGCCCAGTTTTAAACGTTTATCTGCCACCCACAGTGGAAAACATTTTATACCACAGCTCAGCATGTACACATACATTTCATCAATCCTACTGGGACCGTTTATTTCACGTTTTTTACCCGTGAAGTCAGGTCATGTCTTACACACAATGACATCATCTTAGTATGTGGGACTTCCCTGGTGGTCCAGTGTTCAAGAGTCCATGCTTCCAACACAGGGGACACGGGTTCTATCCTTGGTCGGGGAACTAAGACCCCACATGTCTTATCTGTTGCTCAGTGGCGAAGTCGTGTCTGACTCTTTGTGACCCCATGGACTGCAGTGTGCCAGGCTCCTCTGTCCTTCACTATCTCCTGGAGTTTGCTCCAATTCATTTCCACTGAGTCATGCTACCCAACCATCTCATTCTCTGCCACTCCCTTCTCCTTTGGCCTTCAATGTTTCCCAGCAACAGGGTCTTTTCCAGTGAGTCGCTTCTTTGCATCAGGTGGCCAATGTACTGGAGCTTCAGCTTCAACCTCAGTCCTTCCAATGAGTCAGTTCAGCTGCTCAGTCGTCTCCGACTCTTTGCGACCCCATGGACTGCAGCATGCCAGTGAATATTCAGGGTTGATTTCCTTTCGGATCAACTGGTTTGCTCTCCTTGCAGTCCAAGGGTCTCCCAAGAGTTCTCTAGCACCACAATTTGAAAGCAACAATTCTTTGGTTCATCTTGGGCTTGGCCAAAAAATAAATAAATAAATAAAGGAAAGAAACACAGTGTGTGACAGAAGGCCAGCTAGGCTGCAGATCTACCTCCTCTCACGGAGAGGTGGAGTCTTAATCCTTCCTCCACCCCCGACCCCTTAAGCCTGGGCTGGACTGTGACTTGCCTGGTTGACCAAGACAATGTAGCAGGTGGGATGTTCACGGACCTCTGGGGCAAGGTCAGCAGAAGCCTTGCAGAAACCAGCCACCAAGTAAGAAGTGCAACTACCCAGGACTGCTGGGATGTAAGGAAGCCCCAGCTAGCCGCATGGAGCGCCGTGGAGAGTGAGAGTCCCGGAAGCCCCTGCCAGCCTATTGGGAGCAAAGAAGCCAAGCTGGACATTCCTGTTCCTGAAGACATGACGGGGAGAAGAAATGAGGGGCTCACCCAGTAGTCAGAGCCAAGGCCTCCGACACGCGGCCCCAGTCAGTTCATCCAGCGACAGCCAACCATCCCGGCCGAGGCTTCAGTGGGTCAAGAGCCACCCCCTGTTGCTGCTGTGTGCGCTCAGCCACTCAGTCATGTCCGACTCTTTGAGACCCCATGGACTGTAGCCCACCAGGCTCCTCTGTCCATGGGATTCCCCAGGCAAGAATCCTGGAGTGGGATGCCATGACCTCCTCCAGGAGATCTTCCTGACCCAGGGATCAAACCTGCCTGTCTTGCATCTCCTGCATTGGCAGGCAGATTCTTTACCACTGAGCCACAAGTCTCCCCTGCCCTTTCCAAATTCCCAAACCATGAAGTTTCAGCATAAATTGGTGGTTATTGTCCACTATGAACTTTTGGAATGCCTTATTACACAGCAATAGATAATTGGAACTATTATGTATCAAATGAACTCATATTTTCTATTCTGCCGTCTTATATACATTTTTATGCTGTTTTCCTCCCCCAGAAAATTGATTTCACAATTCCCTAAAAGATCACCATCTGCTATCTTATCTGTTGCTTTGTAAAAATCCACCCCAAAACAGCAATAAAAAAAGTGATCTCTTGTTTCTCTTGATTCGGGGGACTGGCAATCTGGGTGGTTCTCCTGCCCGTCTTCCCTGGAACCACTCATGTGATGGCAGTCACCTGGCAGCTCTTCTGGGGCTGGAAAGTCCAAGACGGCCTCAGTCAAGGACCTGAGAGCTGGCACTGACTTTTGGCTGGGAGGCCTGGATTCTCATCCTGTGGCATCTCTTTCACTCCAGAAGGCTATATTGGACTTCTTCACAGCAACATTGTCTCAGGTTCCAAGGTTCCAAGACCAGAAGTAGCAAGGCACCTCGAGGGCTGGATCCTTAATGCTGTATTTAGAATCCATACAAGGGGACTTCCCTGGCGGTCCAGTGGTTAAGACGACATGGTTCCACTGCTGGGGTCATGAATTTGATTCCTGTTTGGGGAATCTGATCCCTGTTTGGGGAAGAGCACTGCATCTTCAACTTGACTGTTGTTTAGTCGCTCAGTCGTATCCGACTCTTTGACCCCATGGACTGCAGCACGCCAGGCTTCCCTGTCCTTCACCAACACCTGGAACTTCCTCACACTCATGTCCATTGAGTTCATGATGCCACCCAACAATCTCGCCATCTGTCATCCCCTTCTCTTCCTGCCTTCAGTCTTTCCCAGCATCGGGGTTTTTTCCAATGAGTCAGGTCTTTGCATCAGGTAGCCAAAGTATTGGAGCATCAGCTTCAGCATCAGTCCTTTCAATGTATATTCAGGGTTGATTTCCTTTAGCATTGATTGGTTTGATCTCCTTGCAGTTTAAAGGACTCTCAAGAGTCTTCTCCAGCACCACAATTCAAAAGCATCAGTTCTTCAGTGCTCAGTCATTTTACGGTCAAAATCTCAGATCTGTGCCTAACTACTAGAAAAACTATAGCTTTGACTAGATGGACCTTGTCAGCAAAGTGATGTATCTGCTTTTTAATATGCTGTCTAGGCTTGTCACAGCTTTCCTTCTGAGGAACAATTGTCTTTTAATTTCATGGCTGTAGTCACAGTCTGCAGTGATTTTGGAGCCCATGGAAATCTGCCAGTGTTTCCACTTTTTCCTCTTCTATTTGCCATGAAGTGATGGGATCTTAGCTTTTTGAATTTTGAGTTTTAAGCCAGCTTTTTCACTTTCCTCATCCACCCTCATCAAGAGGCTCTTTAGTTCTTCTTTGCTTTCTGCCATTAGAGTGGTATCATCTGCATTTCTGAGGTTGTTGATATTTCTCCCTGCAATCTTGATTCCAGCTTGTGATTCATTTAGCCCAGCATTTCGCATGAGGTACTCTGCATAGAAGTTAAATAAGCAGGGTGACTACGTACAGCCTTGTCATACTCCTTTCCCAATTTTGAACCAGTCAGTTGTTCCATGTCCGGTTCTAATAACCTCCTTAGGGTTGGTGAATTTGCCAGACAGCTCAGAGAACTCGGGGAAACATGTTACCTACTAGATCACAGGTTGATTTTAAAAGGTGATAAACTCAGGATCTGCCAGATGGAAGAGAGGCACAGGCAAGCTGTGAGGAGGGGTTCAGGGCTCCCATGCTGTTTGAACGCCGCTGTCCCCACATCTGCACGTGTTCACCAAACCAGAAGTTCGCAGAATCCGTCCTTGTGGGTCTTTATGGAGGGCTCATCACACACCCATGATTGATGAACTCATTGGCCATTGGTGATGAATTCAACCCACAGTCCTTCTCTTTTCCCCTCCCCAGGGCTCAAGGTTGGGACTGAATTTCCAGCTCTCTAATCACATAGAAGGCTGTCCTGGCAACCAGCCCATCCTTAGGTGCTTTCCAAAGTAACCTCATTCATACAACAAGAGACACTTTGTTCCTCACTCCACAGAGGAACTGAAGGAGGTTCAGTGCAGCAGGAGTGTGGTGACAGAGGGGGGCAGTGGGTGAGATGGAGCCAGGTCATGTAGACAGTGGGAGGGCACCGCAAGGACCTTGGTCTTTTTTCTCAAAGAAATAGGGGGACTTCCTCAGTGGTCCACTGGCTAAGACTCTGCACTCCCAATGCAGGGGGCCTGAGTTTGATCTCTGGTCAGGGAACTAGATTCCGCATGCCGGAAAAAAAAAAAAAAAGATTCTGCATACTGCAATGAATATCAACGATCCTATATGCAGCAAGTAAGACCCAGTGCAGCCAAATAAGTAAATATTAAAAAAAAAATAAGTGGGAAGTCCTTGGATGAGATTAAACAGAGGGGAGAAATCATAGAGTTTGTATTGTAATGAAATCCCTCGGGCTGCTGAGTCGAGAATGAATGGGAAGAGGGCCAGGTAGGAGCCGAGGATGGACAATTCAGGCAAATGGGTGGTGGCAAGTAAGATGGAGAGAGGTGAATAGACACAAGATGCATTTATAAAGTTAAATTGTCAGGTTTGAGGATGGATAGGGGGTATGGGGTGGCGAAGGCAAGGTCAGAGGTGAAAGGATAATTTTTTGAAAGATAAAATCATGATTTTCTACACATATAAAATGAATGCATATCAAAGATTTTATTTCACTTAATAATAAATGAAGCACTAAGATGTTACAACTTGTTCAAAGGAGAAGTGAAGGGAATGCTGAAATGAATTTGCAAAAAAACGGTCTATCCATAGGGCAATGTCAGTTGTATTTTACTGGACACAGCTAATTGGCCTTTCTACGGACAAGAATTATTTGCACTGCTGTCTGTTTCCTACAGGTTAACTTCTGCCTCTATAGATGAGTGGAATAATTTAGGCAAAATTTTTTTTATTTTAAAGGCACACATCCCAAAGAATCATGATTATCAGAGCCTTCAGTGTTCTCTTAAAAGAATATCTAATCATTCCTTTTTCCCATTCTAAAGTATGGATTTTTTTTTCTTTTAGAGAGCTAATGGGCAGCTGCTTTATAACACATGGAGCTCAGCTCGGTGCTCTGTGCTACCCTAGAGGGCTGGGAAGGTGGGAGGTATGGTGGTGAGGGTTGGAGGGTCGGGGGGAAAACACACCAAGACTGCAGTGGGAGAGTGAGAATATGGCTGTGAACTTGGTTCTTTTGAGATGCCCATGACATGTCAAGGTGAGCTCCAAGAAGAGATGCTGGAGAGATGGCTTTTGAGCTGGAGGTTGAGGAGTAAGCAAGGTAAAAACATAAAAAGGCAGGAAGGCCATTGGGGAAGAGGGAGGGATCCAAGCAAGGCACAGAGGCGGGAAAGAATGGGGTATGCATCTGAAGCACTGAGGCCAGACAGACAAAACGCAAGTGTTTTCACTTCCAACATTATGACAGTGAACGCTGTGTGCGATCAGGCATCAAACTAACTCCTTGGTGATGATGATTGAAAAAAATTGGGAGAGTTGTGAGTTTGGAGCAAAGTGAGTACAGCCCAGGAGACAGCCTTTTAAGTATCTCTGAGGAACTGCTCCAAAGTGGGGAGGGAAGTCAGTATATATATCATTTTAAGTAAAGGGTGGGTATGTGAAGTCAAATACACTCTTTGGCAGAGGACTTGCTAGTCACAAGGAACAGATGTGCCTGTTAATAAAATTAGTGCTTTTCTGGGTATGAAAGGATGCAAGAAATTAGGTTCAGAAAGTCTTCTCCTGAAAATATCTAATGATCTGAAGGTCTGCTCTCCAAGTTTTTCCCAGAGCACAGAGGACCTCATTCTTTTTTTGCGTCAGGGCCTTTGCACAGACTCTTTTCTTGCCTGGAAAATTCTTCCTTTCCTTGTTTACTTCTATTTGGCTTTCATATATCAGCTCCAATGTTAATCGCTGGAAGAAGCCTCTGATTTGCTGAAGGAGTTGGGATCCTACCTTCTATCCAATCTAACCTTGATATTTTCTAGAGCATCTGTCTTATTTCCTTAGTTTATATGTACTTGATTAATGTCTGACTCCTCTTCTAGGTTGAAAGGTCTCTAAGGGCAAAGTCCACGTTTATTCTGCTGACCTCTACTCCTGATACATATCTGGCTTTCTCTGGACGAAGACATTGACGGGTGGGTGGATGGATGATTGGCGGAAAATGGAAGGAGAAGATGGACGGATGGATGATGTACGGATGGGTAATGGATGGACGCATGGACGGAGGAACAGTCACCTGTTCCTCCCAGGTGACTGGCCGTCACAGTTACCTCCTGCGTCCTCAGTGCTCAGAGTACCTGGCACTGTCCCCTTTTCCGCTCGTTTTCCCTTTGTCACCTAGGGCGGTGCTATGAATCCAGTACGACCACCTAGGACTGTGCATGTGAGCACAATCTGGCCCTCACAAACTGGGCGCTCCGTAAATTTACCCTTTAGCGTCATCTCACTTTTAGGCAGGCTCCGCAGGCGGGCACCGGGCGGAGATCGCGCCTGCGCCAGCGGTGGGCACTGCCGGCGCCACGTGGACAAGGGAGGCCGCAGGATCCGCGGACCCGGCGGGGCGGGGCGTGCCGGCGGGGGCGGGGGCGTGCCGGCGGGGGCGGAACCTCCGGGACCCGGATGCGGCCCCGCCCCCGTCCGCGGAACCGGAAGTGGAGCGGGGCGCCTGGGAGCTGCGGGCGGGGCGGAGGCTGGGCAGTGCCGAGCCGGACCGGACCGACCCCAGGCGGCGGTGAGCGGGCTCGGCCTTCGCCGGGCGGGGGAGCGGGCTGGTTCCCCAGCTGCGGTCCCCAGGCGCAGCCACGTCCCGAAACGGGAAGGAAGCGGCGGCCGCGGCGGTCTCGCCGCATTTCCGCTCGCGGTTTCGCGCGCGGGGGGAGCGCGGGCGAGGCTTTCCCGGACTGGGGGCCGAGGTCGGAGAAGGGGATGGGCGGGCCGGGGGCTGAGGGAAGGGGCCGGGGGCTGAGGGGAAGGGGCCGGGCCCGAGGGAAGTCCTGGGGAGGGGGATGAGGTCGGAGAAAGAGGGGCGGGCTGGGGGAAGGGGTAGGGGTCAGGGCTTGAGGGGTCAGGGCACGCGGTCCTGAGGGGGCTTGGGAGGAGAGTCCGGGGCCTGAGGGGAGGATCTCCGGGCTTCTGGGAAGAAGGGGCCAGAAGGTTGAGGGGGGCGTCTAGGATAGGAGAGGGGCCCTACAGGACGGGTGCAGGACCTGGGGGTCGGGAGGAAGGGGCAGGGGGCCGGGGAGGGGAGAGGCCGGGCCCCGAGTGTTTAAGGGAAGGGGGACAAGGGCCCAGAGGGTTCTGGGAAGAGCGGGGACCGCCGGGGAGGGGGTCCCAGGACCTGGAGGGTTAGGGGGACGGGGCGGAGAGCCGAAAGGGTCTAGGGACAGAGAGGAGCCCTACCGGAAGCGGGGGTCCTGGACTCGGGAGAGGTCAGGGGGCGGAGGGCCGAGGGGGAGGGGCCGGGGTCTCCCAAGGGCAGGGCGGGCCGCTCGCTCCCAGCTCCCCGGCCCACACCTACGGGGAGATGTTGCAATCAGGTCAGTGGAAATGCAGCGACCGGCGCGGCAGCAGAGTTGAGCGGCTCTGGATTGGGAACAGCCCCTCCTCTGGGTGCGAGCTGGAAGTCACCTGGAAGGGAGTCACTCTCGTGCAAGCTGGGTGCTCCTGCAGAGGGTCTGGGGCGAAGGGGACAGGGCTTCCTTCCCGTGGAATCCGGCCGCGTCGGGCCCGGGGGAGCGGGGGTGCGGAACCCACTTCCCGCTGGACGGAGCTTCGAGGCGTCCCGGGCGAGCGCCCCTCTGGGCTCCGCTGTGACCTGGCCTCCGGAGCTCCGTGGGGGCTTAACCCGCTGGGGCCGACCGCGTGATTGCCCCGCCGCCCCTCTGGCCGGCGCTGGGCAGGGCCTGACGGCGGGTGAGTCACCGCGCTGGTGCCAGAGGCTGGCCCGCGCCTCTCGGGGTGGAAAGTGTTCCCAGACCGAAAGAGGAGCGAGGAGGGGTGTGCGGGGTTGTCCTTTATGCTCTGCTCCACACCCCCTCGTAACTGCAGTGTGCCCCAGGACCTTTTATTTGAAGCATTTGAGAGACAGATCTGTAAAAAACTTAACTTGGGAGTCATTGGTGATTCAGATCTTTGGTCGGTACAGTGCAGCAGGGGCTGGGTAAGCGCACGGTTGAGAGAGACAGTTGGGAGCCCAGGGGTCTGCCCTGTGTTGCAGTGTGCCCGTCCTGGGCCCTTGTCCATCAGGGGTCTTGTCTTCACTGTGCAGGAGGCAGGGGAGAGGGGAGTCCTCTGAGTAATGGTGGTGTGGAGAGTGGGCCTTGTGAGACCTGTTTTCTCTGCTACAATGGAGAGGGTGGGCGAATAGATGGCTAACTCAGCGTGGTATCATCTCCTCAGAGAAACCTTATCGGGTTCCCTCACCCCCAACACTAGGCAGCTGCTAGTCTCCTTTTTCTCTCTGTAGACTTAGCAGATCTGGCCACTCACAGAAATGGGCCTGTATAATACATGGTCTTCTGTGTCCGGCTTCTTTCACTTAGTGTAAGATTTTTCAGTCGTTGATGTTGTAGGGGGTGTCAGTACTTCACTCCTTCTATCGTCAGACATTAGTAACATTCCACTGAACGGATAGACCACCTGCCGCGTGCCTATCATGCCTCGTGTCACAAGGATATTGGGTTATTTTCACTTTGGGCTGTTAGGAGTGATGCTCTGTGAATACGTTTTCTGTATACCTAGGAGTGGAGTTGCTGGGATATATGGCACCTCTGTGTTTAACCTTTTGAAGAACTGCCAGATTGTTTCATCTTAGGTTTCCACCAGCAGCATAAGAGCCTTCTGATTTCTGCACACCCTCCCCAAACTTGTTTGTTTTTTGGTAGCCACCTTAGAATGTGTGGAATGGCATCTCAGGTCAGCTTTGATACGCATTCCCTTGATGGTTAGTGATACTGTCTTTTCAGGAGCGTATCATCCATTTGTATGTCTTTGGAGAAATGTCTGTTCGGATCCTTTCACCATTTAAAAATGTGGTTAATTGTCCTGTTTATTATTGACTTGTTAGAGTTCTTTATGTATTCTGGATAGGTGATTTGGAAACAGTGTCTCTCATTCTGTAAATTGTGTTCACTTTGATGGGTGTCTTTTGAAGCAAAAAGTGTAAAATTTTTGTCCCGATTTACTTTTTTCTGTTTTCGCTTGTGCTTTTGTGTCACATCCAAAGTCTGTTGTCAAATTCAAGGTAATGAGAATCTATGCTTGTTTTTTTCTAAGAATTCAATAGTTTTAGTTCAGACACTTAGGTTTTTTGATCCATTTTTTCCCCCAGTTAATTATTGTGTGTGGTATGAGGTAGGTAGGGGTCCAGAGGCATTATCTTTGGATCAAAAAAAAAAAAAAATAGGCCTTCAGTTTTTCAGAGTTATTTTCATGATTTTTTTTAAATTAAAAATATTGAGAGGGAATAGATTATTATAGATTTCAGCCTACTCTTGGGAAGATTTTCATAGATGCTGGATGATAACTGCGGTACCCAGAATGTACTAAGCAACCTACACAATTTAGGATTTCTAAAGGCAGAATTGAGGAAGGCCAGCAGAGCATCTTCTCTCTGATTGCTAATGCATGCCAGGCCACACGTCAGCACAGACAGTGTGTGCCTGTGGCTGGTCTGTTCTGGGGAACAAGGGGATTCCAGTCATCTGTCGTGTCTAGCAGTGCTATGTCTAGTCAGGGCTGTCCTGTGGTCTGAGGGAAGAGCTGCTGAGCTGGTGGGTTGCAGAATTGGAGTCTTGGTCTTATGAAGTAACCCTACCCGTTTGTTAGAGACGCAGCTTGCTTCTCCTTTGCTCCCCGAGTCACCGTTCTTCACGTTCTGATAGCTGTCACTGCTCTGAGTTCTAGCCCTGCCATGTCACCATCCCCTGGGGAGTGCTTCTCATGTGTACATATATATATGAAAGTGTGAGAGTGCTAGTCACTCAGTCACGTCCGACTCTGTGACCCCATGGACTGTAGCCCATGAGGCTAATCTGTCCAGGAATTCTGTCTGCAAGAATATTAGAGTGGGTTGCCATTCCTTTTGCTGGGGAATCTTCCCCATCCAGGGCTCGAACCTAGGTCTCCCGCATTGCAGGCAGCTTCTTTACTGTCTGAGCTACTGGGGAAGCCCTATACACACACACACACCCACACACACACACACACCCACCCACCCACCCAGAGTAATAGAATGTTATTGCACAATTAGGATGAACCAGAAATGGAAAGCTCTCAGGATTTTAGCAAACAAAAATGTACGCTAGCAGTTGAGGCAATGATTTCTGTCTGCGTTAAGAAGAAACTTCGTACAGTTGTAAATAGTTCAGAACTTTTTTATTTCCTGTGGTCTCTCACTGTGGCTGCAAGTCAGCTGAACTCTTCAGTTAGGGAAATGGAAATCTTCCCACCCTCTTCTCACATTTCTTTATAAAACCTTGTTGTGTTGGGGAGGATTTCAGAGCTATTCTAAAAGGACCTCAGCACACAGAGATTTGCCCAGGGTGCCTGTCAGCACATATCCTTCTGAGCTTTTTACTCTTAACATTTTTACAGACAGAAGCTCTCCCCAATGCCTGGGAATTCCTCGTTGGATTACTGCGTTTTCAGCAGAGTTTTGTGAGCGTCTCGCGTCTGCACGTGGAGAAGAAAGGTTTGTGCACCATGAGCGTGCTCATGTGCTCCACTGCGCAGTCAGGGAAACCCCTTTGACAAGGAGAGCGAGGGGTGTTCTCTCCCTACGTGTGCAGAGATAGGGACGATAATTTTCTGGGAGGAAATTTTCTTATTTGAAAAATAAAGTCAATTTTGGTGTTGCCTGTGGTATAGAAAGCGGAGGGGATTGCACACGACCCTGGAGTGGAGGACCCCTGGCAGCCCCCTGGCCCCTTCTTCCTCTTCCATGGGGTTGGGGAGCCCATAGCCATGATGCTGGTGCGAGCCGGCCAGTACTCACCTGCCCACGAGTGAGGCTGGCTTCCAGAGAGACAGGTGGAGAGTGGGCCCTGCGACTTCTGCGCCGCCAGTGTGGAGAAGCCATAGGCCAGGACGTGGCTTTCACCTTGGCCTTGGGTGGGGAGTGAGTCTCGTTGGAGACCCTGTCCTTCTGCATGACTGGCCGTCCCCTCACTGGCTGAGGAGACCATAGGCAACTGGAGTCCTGTGGGTGGGCGGCCCCTTCTCAGGCCAGTGTGGTGCCATGGGCAGTCTTCACTCGGGGAGGCAGAGACTTCTGGCAGAGCGTTTGGCTTTCAGGCAGCTGTGTCTCAATCTGTGAATGGGCACGCTGGTGGTTCCTGCTGCAGCTGAGCCTGGTCTGTTGCCTCTCGAAGACTGTGTTCAAAGCAGTTTGCGTCAGGGCGCTCCCTGCCTTGCTTCACCTAATTAGAGGGGAGCAAGGGTCCCGGTGGGACAGTGTCCAGGGGACTGTGTTGGTCCTGCCTGCCTGGTGGCTCATGGTTCCCTGCCCAGGTGACTTGGCAGGACTCCAGTCTGGGAATCTGAGAGCTGTGCCCCTTGATCCCCCTGCCACCACCTTGGACTTGTGACCTCGCAGAGCCAGGGGTGCAGGTGGACCCGGCTGGGGGTTCTCAGGCCTGTGAAAGGCTCTTGTCCTGTCTGAGTCCACACAGAGCACAGGGAGTGTGGCCCCACCATGCGAGATGGGCAGTGTCCTCAGCTCAGACACCAGGGTGTGGGCTTCTGGTTGCATGAAAACAAGCCTTCAGTTGCTTCCTGGCCTGGGAGCAGTTTTATGGGGACTTCTGGGGAGAACAAAACCATTTTTCTCATCACTTTCTTTTGAAATCCTGAAAGACTAGATTTTGCCTTTGTAGTTAGGAAGAGAGCAGTGTGGCTCGGCTGTGAGGCTGGGTCATTTTTCTCTGAGCCGATAAGTTAGAGTTTCGGCCTGCTGAGGAGGCAGGGTGGTCTGCCTCGGGGCTGCCCGACACAGAAGTTGGCATTCTGTGTGCCCTGCGTCTCCCCAAGCAGATGGCAAAGCAGCCCTTGACTGATTGAATGACTTGTCAGAGTCTTAAGTTAAGAAAATCATTGTTAGGTTTCCAGTAATTATTTTTAAGTCAAAATGGATGCTTTGAAATAAAAATTGTGATAAAATAGAGCAGACCTTACGGTTGGAGATAGTGTCTTCCCACTGTTGTCGGGAGACTTAGCCGGGAGGGTCCCATTGAGTGAAGTAGCACACGTGGCTTTGTTTATTTCCCAGTTTCCTCCCTTGAGTTGAAGCCTGGAATCTCTCTCCCGTGCTTCTGCCCTTTGGCTGCAGTGTTAGAGCTCCCGTGTTAGGTTTCTTTTGATCCTTCCGGTGTCACTCAGGCACGGGGATTATGAGTGACCTTTTTTTTTTAAAAAAAGAAAAAAAAAGTCTATTCGGCTGCGCCAGGTCTTGGTCATGGCCTGCAGGAATCTAGTTCCCTGACCGGGGATTGAACCTGGGCCCCTGGCATGGGGAGCTGGGGGTCTTAGCTGCCGGACCCCCAGGGAAGTCCCACGAGTGGCCCTCTTGAGCACGTAGCTGCCCCCCCTCCCTGTGGGGTCCTGGGCAGAGCATCTGTGGGCCCCTGGGCAGGGCTCTGCCAGCGGCTGTGACCCTCAGCGCTGCTCTTCCAGATGTGGAAAGCCTCAGCCGGCCACACCGTGTCCATCACCCCGGACGATGGGGGAGCCGACGACTGGGAGACCGACCCCGATTTTGTGGTAGGAGCCGCCAGTCTGCCCACCCCTCCTGTCTCCTGAAGTGGGTCCTCCCAGGTTTTTGGTTTGGTGAGGGGTGGGGGCTGTTTCACAGTCCAGGGTGTGGGGGTGTACTCGTTCTTTATTTTCCTTTTCAGAATGACGTAAGTGAGAAAGAGCAGAGATGGGGGGCCAAAACCGTGCAAGGATCCGGGCACCAGGAGCACATCAAGTAAGAGACGTTCTCGACCTTTGTGCGACAGAGACATTGTGAACCGTGAGGGGTGAGGGGGCCCGCTCCCCGCCGGTTAGCCTGAGGCCCTGCCTCTGCGTTGTTTGGTCCCTTGTAGTGCACACAGGAGGTGAGAATGAGGCCTGACGTGTATGCGTGTGTGCATCTGCACAGACGCGCTCAGTGGTTTAAAATTCTCATTGCCGGTGTCTGCTCTACTTTTAATTCTCCAGTCTGGTTTTTAAGCTTGTGATTTTCATCCAGGAACATAGTTACCTAAGTTGTTCTCTCTGCAGATGGGAGGTTTCTAAAGCATGGGCTGTCTTTGAAGACTAGATCAGAAACACTCCTCCTTAATTTGTATTATTTTGTTGCAGTGTTATTCTGTTGTTGTCAGTTGGATACCCTGAGCTGAGTCCTGAACTTCTTGTTCTCGTGAAGGTCGAGATAGGAGAACTGCAAGAAGCAGGGATTGTCCCTGACTTGGCCAGTCTTAACTCGCCACCTCCGGGGCAGCTTGTTTTCTTGTTGGGAGGTGTAGCTAAAAGGGCCTTTGAGAATGTGCTCAGACTTTTATTTCCGGCTGCGCGGGCCTCAGTGCAGATGTGTGCTCCCCTGCCCTGGTTGTGACCGCTTGGGTCGTTCACAGAGCGCTGGTCTTGGCTCTAAGATCTCTGCAGTGAAATGAAGCTCCTCTTGGCTGAGAAGGGTTCAGCCGTTCATCCAGAAAAGTGGGTGAAGTCTGCAGTGTGGGCATTTTAGACACAAGTGTTCCTCCCTCCCTGGCTCGCTGAGCCCACCACCTCGCAGCTCTTCGGAGAAGGGCCTGGGACCGGTTGGAGGAGCTGGTGCTGGGAGCTGCCTCGGGTTCCCTGCTCTGGGGTCAGGCTGGCTGCTGACCTGGTTTTGTCATCTAGGCCTCTTAGCCCTGCTGTCCCCCGTGGTTTCAGAACACGTTGGGGAGGGCAGATTGGAGAAGAAGAGAACTCTCTCTGGTCAGGCAGCCTGTGGGTGGGTTAGAATTCAGAGAACACCCAAGGCAGGACTGCTTTCGGTGCCTGAGGTCCCTCCAACGGTGCTTGGGGGCTGGTCTTCTTCCCCAGCTCGTCAGTGGCTCGGGAGGTGGCCAGGCCTGGTTGTGGTGTTCTGAGCCGCACGTCTGGGATTGCCGTCCGGATGTGGAGATGTGGCTGTGGTGTGAGGTGGCCCTCGGCAGCCCTGGGTGACAGCTGCCCGGCCTGCCTGGTTCTGGCTGCATCTGGTGATCTGTCCCGCGGCTCCTAGCACTTAAAGTGAAAGTGGCTTTTACATTTTAAGTTCTGAAAGCCTCTCACTTCACCTTTGAATGGAAAGCCGGGGTGCTTCACGTAGCGAGAAGCCGTCTGAATATTCCACATCTCTGGGCTCCTGGCCTAGGGTCGTCCGGGTGTGTGCCTGTGGGCTTTGTCTCCCGTTTGCCTCTGGTGACGTTTACGGAGCTGGCTGTCCCGGGTCAGGTGTCTGGTGAACCCGAGGAGCTGTCCTCCACTTGGTGAAATGCCGTCCATGTCGTAGCCCAGCTTCTGTGGGACTTGGAGATGACTCACTGTGTGTGCTCAGACTTGCTTTTTTTTCCCCATTAACCTGTATCTGACTCTGAGAAGTGCTGGAGTTGAGGGCAGCTGGAGGTGCAGTAAAGTGAACACAAGGGAGGCCGGGCTGGGGAGCCACTGGGGAACAAAACCTCACAGATTGCAGAGATGACGTCCTTGTCTGTCCTCTCAGAAAGCCCAGACGCATGTCTTGGCAGTCTGTCTGACTGATTTGTTTGTCTTTCATCTCTTCCCTCCAAGCATCCACAAGCTGCGGGAGAATGTGTTTCAAGAACACCAGACCCTCAAGGAGAAGGAGCTGGAAACGGGACCCAAAGCCTCGCACGGCTACGGAGGGAAGTTTGGCGTGGAGCAGGACAGGATGGACAAGGTGAGTGCCAGCCCACGTGGTGTCAGGGTCCTGGCGTGTTTGAGCTCGCCAGGGTCAGCAGGGTTGTCACTCAGCCCTCCCCCTCCATTGAAAAGTTGGGAGTCCACTTGTTGAGGATGAGATTTGCCAGAAGTCACCCTCTCTCAATTGAGCTTAGCTGAGAAGGGCTGCGGTTTCTGGAAGCTCTCTTCAGTTTCTGAGTTGCTGGGGAGGGAATGGTGTGCTGGGAGTCCTGGAGCTGGAGATAAGGCCCTCCCAGAGGCCAGCTCTGACCAGAACGGAGGCCTGCAGGCGGCTGGCGTGCCGCCTGGGCGTCACCTGTGGTTCAGGCTGCAGCCTTAGCGGCTCCCATCTGCAGCCCAGAGCCGAGCTTCAGCGCCTGCTTTCACGTCGAGGCTAGAAGCAGCCATCTGACTGCTGTCCTTCCACACTTGGTGACCTTCAGAGGAGACCCTGGCCCACCAGGCTGAGGACAGGCAGGTCTGAGGAGGTGGGACTGAAGCTGAACAGAGCCGCACCCTTTGCTGGTATTCGGAGAAGGGGCTGGATCAGCTGGGGGCCGAGTCCGCCCGGCAGAGAGGACAGCAGACGGGGCAGGCGTGCTGCGCGTGCAGCGACGCGGGCGCGCGTCTCCCAGGTTGGGCAGCTCGAGGTGTCTGCCTTAACGCTGTGCTGAGGAGTCAGCTGGGGGCGGGTTCCTCTGTGATTCCACCCCGTCCCCCTTGTGCCCGGATCAGACTCAGCCCGGAATGACAGGGCTGGTCACACTCGTGGGCCAGCACCTGCTTGAGAGAGGGGCGCCCCCCACGACCAGAGTGTCGCCCCTGCTTCCTGCAGTGCTCTGCCTGGTGCTGACTGTTTGATTAGAAATAGGGTCTCGTCAGTGTAAGACCAAGGCCAACCTGGGGGAGAAAGCTGTTTTGATTAGAAAGTTGGGAGAATCGCTAAGCTTTCACTCTGGCCGTATTTTTGGAACAGTTCTGACTTCTTAGTGACGAAGAGGCACGCTGGGGGATCCTTTGCGCGTGCTGCTGCCTCCCTGTAACCTTGTTGATGTTTTCTGGGTGAGACCCCTGAAGCTGCAGGTGGGTGGTCTCTGCCGCAGGTTTTCCGAGGCTGCGGGGCTCTGGATCAGCTGTTAGCTGTGGGCATCAGATCCCGCTGGGAGGGAGGGAAAGGAGCAGCTCCGGACTGGAAAGTAAAGCCTGCTTTGCTCCCTGGCTGTGGAAGAGCGTGCGCTAAGCTGCCTGCAGAGCTAGCTGCCAGCGCTGGTGGCGACCCCGTGGGGATTGGACCCTGAACCCTGCCGCTGAAGTTACAGATAAACAAGCAGGAGAGGAGTTGGTAGTACGCTGGCAGGCCCCTCGCTGGATTGTAGGAGGGCCAAGGTGGGGGTGGCTCCCTGGGGAGGAGCTGGGCTCGGACGAGCCGCCGCCTCGCCCGGCGCTGGGTCACGTGTAGGTCACCTGTCCTGTGTCCTCGGTGTCCACAAAGGCCCGTGACCGCTGTCCATTCTGCCGGGGGCGCCTGGAAGCTCCTCTGAGGGCCGGGCCTGGGCGACTGCGGCAGCACGGGGCCACTCAGGCTTCAGGCTGTGAAGACGGTAGTTTCTTGGCCACCACAGGGTCTCGGGCGGCTCCCGAACTAGCTGTATTGTCTTGACACAAAGCTAGGCATAGATTTTCTGTAAATGAACAAATGTGGTATGTTCCAGAAAGCTTTATTTACAGAGAACCTCGGTGTGGATGTGGGCCGCAGGCTCCAGCTTGCTGACGCAGTGGAAAGCTCGGGGTGGACTGCTCGGTCAGCATGTGGCCTTCAGAGGCCACCAGACCCGCTTCCCTGACCGGGGGTGCTGAGCCGGCAGCAGGCCCCACCGCACACCTGGGCGGGCGAGCTGTGTGGCAGGCAGTGGCGCTGACCGTGCGGTGTGCCTGAAGCATGCCCTCTGTGTTCCGGTTTGAGCCCTGATTCCTGGGTCACGTGCTTTGACAGTGTTCCACCTGAGGAGGCTGATCACTGCCGGCAGCTTTCTGGAAGCGGTCTCAGGAGTCACTGGAGGGCTGCTGGCTCTGTGGTGCTGGTTGGGGCCTGGCCTCCTGGTTCTTCACGCCCAGGCACCTCAGGAAGCCCCCTGTGGCTGGGGTTTGGGCGACTTCTGCGGAGCCTGGTGTGCAGAGGGTTCAGGAACACCTGACTGAGGGCATGGTGATGCCCCTGGAGTCACCTCCCCTGGCCAGCTTCCAGGTTGGGTGGTTTTGTTTGTGTCACCCACACCGAGCAGAAGTGCAGGCTGCCTCGGCGGGGGGCGGGTCCAGTGGGGCAGTGCTTGAGGGCGACTAATGCTTCACTTGTGCCCCTGTTCCAGTCAGCTGTCGGCCACGAGTATCAGTCAAAGCTCTCCAAGCACTGCTCACAGGTTGACTCCGTCCGGGGGTTTGGAGGCAAGTTTGGCGTCCAGGTGGACAGAGTGGACCAGGTGAGTGAGGTGGCGTGGGCAGGCGGCCCCACCTTGTAGACTGAGCTCGCTCCAGGTGTCCTCTGGGCGTCTCGGAGTGGCGCAGAGGTGCCTCGGACTGTGGGGGTGCAAGGTGGGGGTCCCGAGCACAGGCTCCTAAGGCCACCGTCTCGGAGTGGCACAGAGGTGCTTTGGACTGTGGGGACGCAAGGTGGGGGTTCCCGAGCACAGGCTCCTGAGGCCGGTGGCTCGGAGTGGCGCAGAGTTGCCTCGGACTGTAGGGGTGCAAGGGGGGGGGGGGGGGGTCCCGAGCACAGGCTCCTGAGGCCCCGCCCGCCCCTTCGCAGATGCTCTGAGATGACTGGCTGTTTGAGAGGCGAGAGGGTTGTCCCCTGGTTGCTGTAGAAACCCCCATGTTGGTGCCTGCTCGTCGAGTGGCCCTGAGATGGCCTTCAGTGTGTCCTAGGGGACAGTGGGGACTCCCAGTCCCTGCCTGTGTCACAGTGACAGAGGGTCCCCCTCACACGCGCTTCCAGGGCTGTGCTGAGTGTCTGATGCTGTTCCTCTGGTCCGAGGCCCTGGCTCAGGGCCGGCAGCCCCCTCATTTTATGTTGTAGCATTGAGAGCTGCCTCGCTCATTGTCTGGGGCGGCCCCTGGGCTTCAGTGTTTCAAGGTGTGCAAATTCAAAATACTGGTGCTTTGGGCATTAGCTGCAGTTCAGTTCCGTCGCTCAGTCGTGTCCGACTCTTTGCGACCCCATGAACCGCAGCGCGCCAGGCCTCCCTGTCCATCATCAACTCCCGGAGTTCACTGAGACTCACGTCCATCGAGTCAGTGATGCCATCCAGCCATCTCATCCTCTGTCGTCCCCTTCTCCTCCTGCCCCCAATCCCTCCCAGCATCAGAGTCTTTTCCAGTGAGTCAACTCTTCGCATGAGGTGGCCAAAGTACTGGAGTTTCAGCTTTAGCATCATTCCTTAGGAAATAAAAAAATAAAAAAGTACCAGTAACATTGTTTCATGTTTTTTAAAATGTCATGTGTCGTGGATCCAGACATTGAAATCTGCATCTCCTCTTTTTCTGTAACTGCAGTCTGCCGTGGGCTTCGAGTACCAGGGGAAGACCGAGAAACACGCCTCGCAGAAAGGTGAGGTGGGGCAGATGCAGAAAGCCCCCCTGCTTTTGAAGGGCAGGAGTCCCTCGCGGCCTCACCTGGAGGGGGCGGGACACTGCCCTCCCCTTAGGTGTCTGGGGTGTGGTGTGGCGGGGTCCCCGTCAGGCAGCGGCGTCTTGTGTCTCCTTATTGCCTCCCTCTCCCTCCTCTGAGCAGCGTTGCCTCGGGCAGTTCGCTCTTAAGCTTGGTTGGCAAAGCAGACTCTCCCCTTAGGATAGTGACCAGAGCCGTTTCGTTGCTGATGTTTGCACGGTGTGCGAGCTGTCGTGAACACGGTGCTGGCTGGTCTTCATGAGCTTGTGCTCACTCGTAAGCCCTTTCTGAAATGAAAGCACATCGCTTCCTCAAAGCGCTTGAGGTGTTTTTTGTGAGCTTGTTTGCTTACACCTCTTGCAGGGCATCCGATGACCAGGGAAGTAGCCGGCCTGGGCGCGCTCTAAGGGCAGGTCCGTATGGTCCACCCAGCCCAGGGTGTTGGCGGGCTCCGGTCTTTTCTAGAAAGACGCACGTGGCCATGTCCCTTTCTTCACACGCTGAGCTTTATTTGAATGGTTACTTTCCAAAGTGTGCCCGTGGCTCACCTCTGCCCTCCAGTCGTCGGAAGGGGCCAGACTGCAGGGACACCAGACGACGCGCCCCGTCTGACGGCGGGCGGCTCCTCGTGCTGCCTCTTGCGCGCCCTTGTCTCCTGGTGCACTGCTGCTGCGCTTCACTCCTGCTGCTTTAAGCGGAGTGGCGTTTTGCCCTGACACGCTTCTTCCTGCTGCCACCCTGTCTCCCCAGACTACTCGAGTGGTTTCGGTGGCAAGTACGGCGTGCAGTCCGACCGCGTGGACAAGAGCGCCGTGGGCTTCGACTACCAGGGCGAGACGGAGAAGCACGGGTCGCAGAGAGGTGGGCGGGCGGGTCGTCGTGCACCCCACTGACTGTCGGCACCCGCGGCCCCTCCTCGCTCGTGCGTTTACTGACACAAGCCCAGGGAGCTCCCTCTCCCTGTGCCAGCCGCTTTATGTTTTATTTATACAGCTCTCTCAGCTTGAAGGGTTTGGACATCCCTGTTCTTACCTGGTCGGTGTAGGGGGTTTGTCGTCGTTTCGCTGACTGCTCAGTCCTCCGCTGTGTGAACACTGTGTAGTTCCTGAACTGTTCCTCTCTGGAAGGTGGAGTTGAGCTCATTTCCAGTTTTGGATGTTCAGAATTGACTGCCGTGAATATTCCTGTCCTGTGTCTTACGCACGAGAGTGGTTATTTAAAAGATAAGTTCTAGTGGTGGAGTCGCTGAGTCAAGCATGTCGAACTTAAAAGTCTGCTGGATGCTGCCAGGCTGTCCTTGGCGGCCGGCCTGACCCTCCCTTCGCGTGGTGCCCCCGTTGGAGGTCAGTTATAGCGCTCTGCCCACTGAGGTGCGCGTGTGTGGAGTTGGACACATCGACTCGACCCTGCTGCAGAGGGTGAGGTTGGCTGCTTCTCTGCATGGTGTGTTTTATTTGGCCTGTGCACTCGAGTTTTTGAATCACTGGCGACATAGAAACTGAGAGCTCTGGAGATTCGTAAATCTCCAGAATTTTAAGAATCAAAAGTGAAAGCCACCACTGGCAGCACCCATGACTGGGCGTCTCTCAAGGGAAGGGCTGCTGGACCTGAGGGCGTCGCTTCCCTTCTGCCCAAGGGCCCGCCTGCCCTGGCACTGGCCGCCCCTCCCTGTGCCGGGAACACACGTGTCCGCCTGTGCCCTGTGTGCACATGCTCTTCAGGACCCGCTGTTGGATCCTGTTCGTTCTGCCAGACTCTCCCCAGATGCCCTTGCAGAAGAATAGCTACGCCTCCAGGAACCTGGGGAGCAGAGGCGAAGCACCTGGAGCAGCGCAGCTGTCCTTGGCAGCTCTGGGCCTGCTCGGGTGGGATTGAGTCCCCGCTCACGGGTCTGTGACGGAGCCTGCTGTGTGTGAAACAGCTATCTAGTATTTATGGTGACTTAGCCTTGAGCGGAACTTGAGTTCCTAGAAGGTGCTCCACGTTGGTGCTGTCTCTTTGGAGGTGCCCCATCTCGTCTCTGCTGTAGTTGAGGAAGCAGGGTGACTTAGTGTTCGTTTAATTTTTGCTGCCCTTCCTTGCTCTGCGCGGGCTTTCTCTAGTTGCGGTGAACAGGGGCTGTTCTTGGTTGCGGTTCACAGGCTTCTCATTGTGGTGTCTGCTCCTGTTGCAGAGCGCGGGCTCTCGGCGCTCAGGCTTCAGCCGCAGCAGCACGCAGGCTCGGTAGTCATGCCGCACGGGCTTAACTGCCCTGCGGTGGGTGGGATCTTCCCAGACCAGGGATTGAACCCATGCCCCCTGCATTGGTTTTGCCGGGACTGCCAAGGAAGTCCCTGCCTAGAGTGACCTTCTAAAAGCCTGCTCCTGTTGCTTACCCTTGATTTCAGAAGCTTCACGTCAACTTGGTCTTCATGCCGTCTTTTGGACTAAAGGAGAGAGTTACTCATTCGCTATATGTGCTACTTTTTTCGGTTCTTCTGTGCATATAAATAATACTTTTAAGTGTTTTCCACATTTGCAATCTTAGAGTTAGCCTTAAAGATTTTTTTTTTTTTTCAATTATTTACTTATTTGATTGCTCTGGATCTTAGTTGCCGTATTTAGGATCCTTATTGCAACTTTTGGAGTCTAGATCTCTGACCAGGGATTGAATCTGGGCTGCCTGCTTTGGGAGCGTGGAGTCTCAAGCCTCTGGACCCCCAGGGAGGCCCCCCTGGTGGTGGTGGTTGTTTAATTTGATTTATTTATTTTTGGCTGCACTGGGTCTTCGTTGCTGTGAGGACTTTTCTCTGGTTGCGGCAAGCAGGGGGCTGCTCTAGTTGGGATTGCACGGGCCTGTCCGTGCCGTGGCTTCTCTTGTCGCAGAGCGCAGGCTCTAGGGCGTGTGGGCTCAGTAGCTGGAGGTTTCCGGACTCTAGAGCAGAGCCTCGGTAGTTGCGGTGCACAGGCTTAGGTGCTCTGCAGGGTGTGAAATCTCCCCGGACCTGGAATCCAACCCATGTCTCCCGCAATGGCAGGCGCATTCTTTACCGCTGAGCCACCAGGGAAGCCCCCTTGGTTTGTTTTTTTGAGTGGAATGATAGCAGTCCTTCCATCCAGAATGCTGAGGTTACCAGCATGCTTGCTGTTCCCACGGCTGGTGTGTGGACAGCGCTTTTTCTTGTCCGCAGATTACTCAAGAGGTTTCGGTGGCAAGTACGGCATCGACAAGGACAAGGTGGATAAGAGTGCCGTCGGCTTCGAGTATCAAGGCAAAACCGAGAAGCACGAGTCCCAGAAAGGTGGCCTCAGCTTAGCTCCTTCCCCAGCCGGCAGCTCTTAGTGTGCGGGTAACAATCAGAACAGGCGCGGAGAACCAGAACACGACCCGGAGGCCTGAGGGCAGACGCTGTGTTAAACATGGAACTTGAAAACAGCACGTACAGACCAGCGCTGTTAGCGTAGGAGCCCAGCCCTCGGCCGTCCTGTAGCTCTGACACTGGAGCAGGGCGGCAGCGGCCCCCCAGTCGCCCGTCTGCGTGTGGAAGAGACCCCGCGGGCTCCGCAGTGCTGGTTGAACAGCACGCTTTGGGTCTTCCTTCGTGGGGTCCCATCTCTGTTTATCCAGGAGACCCAGGTTGTAGCTGAGGGTACTTCCTGGCTATGGTACGGGGAGGGCCTTTTAACAAAGGTCACTGGAAGTTTTACCAAAGGTCTGGAGCAAGCTCACACACGGGAGCAAGGACGGGTTGAGCAAGTTGTGCGTGTTTAACTTTGTGAAAAACGTGCTTTCTCCCTGTTAGGCAGGCTGCCTGTTAATCCTTGATTGTGGCCTTTTGTGTTGTCTGCAGACTACGTGAAAGGCTTCGGGGGGAAGTTCGGTGTACAGACGGACAGACAGGACAAGTGTGCCCTCGGATGGGACCACCAGGAGAAGCCCCAGCTGCACGAGTCCCAGAAAGGTGCATTCCCCCCGCGACCTTCCGGAGCTCAGATTTGTTCACAGGCTCCTATGCGCTGGGCCTTGCGGTCCTTGGGTTGCAGTGTGTTGTGTCTTCCCTGGGGGGCGGGGAGGGTCCCTGTGCCTCCCTCGGCTTTGAAAAGACCCGTCCGCCTGTAGTGATCCCCTGGGGGGTTGCGGTGAGGCCTCGGTGCCCTGGAGCCCCGGCTGCCGCTGCAGTTTCCCAGGGGCTGCTTCTGCCCGCATGGGTGGCTGAAGGGGTGGCTCTGTGCTCCCAGCCAGGAGGCGGGTTGTGCCCCTTGGGAGAGTGGCTGCCAGAGCCCGGCTCACGCCCTCCCCAGGCGGCGGGTCCAGAGCGGGGCTGCCGCAGGGCTGGGGACGGGCCACGTGTGTGACATGTCTCTTTCACGTGTGCAGAGACATGTGCTCTTGTCTGCAGTGCAGGCAGGACCCTTGGATGAAGCTCGGAGCCTGGCATGGCTCTTCCCAGCCAGCTCACAGACAGGTCCTAGCCTGCTTTCGGGCCGTGGCTGACCCGTTCAGATTTCATTTGTCCTTCCACCTCTTGAGCCCCTTGTGACCATTGGTGATGCCAGGAGCTGGCTCTGTGGCTCCCTCACTCAACAGGGCTCTCGTTTTCTTGAAGCAATGTGTTTGATTCCTGCAAACCTTCTACGATTTTAACCAAACTTGTTTCCTCTCTTGGTTGTTTTCTCCATGGTCACCTGTGGATTTTCAGATTATAAGACTGGTTTCGGAGGCAGATTTGGTGTTCAGTCCGAGAGGCAGGACTCCTGTGCTGTGGGGTTTGATTACAAGGAGAAACTGGCCAAGCACGGGTCCCAGCAAGGCACAGTTGCTTCCCAGCCCCAGCCTGCCCTTGCCGCGCCCCCGCTTAGCACAGACCTCAGGCTCGGCCCCTGGTCACCGCTGTCACCGCAGGGCTGGGCTCTCCCACACTGCTCTGCGGAGCAGGCCCCCTGCGCACTCTCTTCCCCACTCACTTTTTTCTCACCTGTAACCTCTGGGGTGTGTGCTTGGTAAAAGGGAGTGTGAACTGCAGGTGCCTGGCCTCCCTCGGCCTCCCCCGGCAGCTCTTGCTGTTGACACGGGTGCTGTGACTGGAATAAGCCGCCTTCCTGCCTCTGAGGCTGGGAGAAATGTGTTCGGTTGAGTGTGATTACTGGCCTTGGACCAGAGGGGCACAGGGCAGGCGTGTCCACATGGTTTGGGGGTCTTAGTTGTGGGGGTGTTCTTTGGAGTTTTGTTTTTCGATGACCCTGTCTGCATGTAACTCCTTCACAACGAAGCAGACAGTAGGTACAGGAAGCTAGAATCACAGGGGTTCTGGGTGTGTGTTCACGTACAGGAAGCTGGAATCACAGGAGGGTCTGGGTGTGTGCTCAGGTTCAGGAAGCTGGAATCACAGGAGGGTCTGGGTATGTGCTCAGGTTCAGGAAGCTGGAATCACAGGAGGGTTTGGTGTGTGCTCAGGTTCAGGAAGCTGGAATCACAGGGTCTGGGTGTGTGCTCACATACCGGAAGCCGGAATCACAGGAGGTTATGGGTGTGTGCTCACACACAGGAAGCTGGAATCACAGGAGGGTCTGGGTGTGTGCTCACACACAGGAAGCTGGAATCACAGGAGGGTCTGGGTGTGTGCTCAGGTTCAGAAAGCCGGAATCACAGGAGGTTATGGGTGTGTGCTCACACACAGGAAGCTGGAATCACAGGAGGGTCTGGGTGTGTGCTCAGGTTTAGGAAGCTAGAATCACAGGAGGGTCTGGGTGTGTGCTCACACACAGAAGCAGGAATCACAGGAGGGTCTGAGTGTGTGCTCACACACAGGAAGCTGGAATCACAGGGGTTCTGGGTGTGTGTTCACATATAGGAAGCCAGAATCACAGGAGGGTCTGGGTGTGTGCTCAGGTTCAGGAAGCTGGAATCACAGGGGGTCTTGGTGTGTGTTCACGTACAGGAAGCTGGAATCACAGGAGGTTCTGAGTGTGTGCTCACACACAGAAAGCTGGAATCACAGGAGGGTCTGGGTGTGTGTTCACGTACAGGAAGCCAGAATCACAGGAGGGTCTGGGTGTGTGCTCACACACAGGAAGCTGGAATCACAGGAGGGTCTGGGTGTGTGCTCAGGTACAGGAAGCCGGAATCACAGGGGTTCTGGGTGTGTGCTCACACACAGGAAACCGGAATCACAGGAGGGTCTGGGTGTGTGCTCAGGTACAGGAAGCCGGAATCACAGGGGTTCTGGGTGGTGCTGGGAGTCCAGATGAAGATGTGCTTATGCTCAGCGCAGTTCCCTCAGGGCCCAGACACGCAGTTGGCCGGGTGTTGTGTCCTGAGAGGCCCTCAGCCCGTGTTCAGGGAGGGAGGCAGCGAATCCCCTGGGGCTGACCCCGCACACCACATGGACGTGGCCTTGGCTGTGTGTGGCGTTGATGCTGCACGGCGCTGTGACCGTCTCGTGGGCCTGTGTGGCTGTGGCATGAGTGGGGCTGATAGACGTCCATGGGAGTTTTCTCTCTTTCAAAAGAACGAGAGAAACTGCGCCTCAGAGCCTCTCTTTAAAGCTGGATAGGGCAGGATGGCAGCAGCGGGTGAGGCTGGGTGGAGGCTGTGCTGGGAGGTGCGCCCTGCCTGCCGCCCGCGCCCGCACCCTTGCCCCGGGAGCACGCGGAGCATGCCCACCGCTTCCTTGCCCTCCCCTGCTTGCCGCCGGGATCCCGGGTGGAGGCACACTCGCCTCGCGGGCAAGGGCTCGGGGTGCCGGGTCCTCACTTGCATTGCTCTGGGTGCGCTTTCCGGGGTGTCCGCGTCTGCATGCACCTGCTGTCGGTGGCCGCTGGTCCTCAGCCCGGGGCTGAGTGCCATGTCGTCACGTTGCAGACTACTCCAAAGGCTTCGGCGGGAAGTACGGGGTGCAGAAGGACCGAATGGATAAGGTGAGTGGTTCTCCTAGCTCGGTGTGTCCTGCCGAGGGCTGGGGGTCGGCCACTGTTCCGTGGTGGTCTTTGGCCTCCGGGGGCATGCCTGGCACATCTTGAAAAGCCCCCAGGCAGGTGTGTGTCATCCCCGTGGCGGTGGGGGTAGCTGACCCAAGCGCTGGGCTTCCCTTCCAGTGTCCCTGGGTCCTCTCCTGGACTTCCGAGGCTGCACGGTGGGGTGGGTACGGTCCCTGTCGTGTTGTAGAGCGGGGCCTGGGGCCCGTGGCCAGGTGGCTGTTGGTGCTGAAAGTGCTGAGCTTGAGCCGCGCTGGGAGCGGAGCTCCTTGGTTACTCTGGCCGCCTGGTGGTGGCTGCGTCTTGGAGAAGGCAGCTCCACCACGTTGCTGTCACTGCAGGGCTTGTGACAGTCCACCCAGAGCCAGCGTGGCCACAGGCTCCGCTCTCGGCTCTCCCGGGGGCGCCCTCCTGACCCGTCTCAGGGTCTCCGTCAGCCAGCCCTCAGCACGTCAGATGGTTGGGGGTCTAGTCTGAACTCCAGGGCATCGGAGGGGCGGACCTGCGACCTGTGCGGGGCCGCCCCCACCAGGCACCTGTCGGCTCAGTGGCTGGAGGTTGCGGCTGCCCTGCCCGTGGGAGTCTGGACGAGCGGGCCTGTCCCCGCCGAGTTCCCTTCCCCCAGACTCCTGGCTGACCCCTGGGGCCCCATCCCCTGAGCGTGTGTGGCCCCGGGCACGCGGCTCTGGCCGCAGGCGGTGTCCTGAGGAAGCAGAGCTGCCGCTCACTGAGGCTGGGTGCTGAGGGCCTGGACACCGGGCACTGCAAATGTGTGGGATACGGCTGGGGTGTGCAGCCAGCAGCCCCCTGGCCGCAGGGTAGAGAGTGGGTCTCGGGGAACCTGCCAGGCCGTGGCCCCAGATAGGAGGTGGCGTCAGTGGTCTGACCACGTGCTTCCAGCCGGGGCTGGAGGTGGGTGCTGACGCCCCTGGGTGTAAGGGGTGAGGGGGACAGAGCGGGCAGGGCCTCCCAGGTGGCTGTCAGGGCTTCTGCTGGGCTGGGGAACTGGGAGGGCAGGCAGGGCTGGTGAGACAGCCTGGGCGGGCTGCCAGGTAGGGCAGGCAGTGCTGGTGGGGTGGGGGCCTACAGAGTGTGCGGGCAGAGGCCGTGTCTGTGGGATGACGGCGGGAGAGGAGGCTGGGAGGGCGCTTGGCAAGGGTGGGGGGCGCCACCGAGACCATCCTGGGGGCGGGGGGAGGCTGTGTTCTCTCCCCGCACAGCAGAGGCCTCTGGACTCCCTTGTAAACACTGGGTCTCCTCGGTGGTGAGCACTCAGGAAGACATGCTGGGTTTATGGTCGTGAAGATGGGATGTTAGTTTTTCTGCCCGTTTTGAACAGTTTTCTCGAATTCGAGAGGAAGGTGCAGAGATTTCCCATGTGCTCCCCAACACACACACCCCTTGCCATGAAGCTGTGTTGAACCTGCGTCTCAGGTCGCCCGTGGTCGGGGGCGGCGTTGGGGCTCACCTCTGGGCTGTGCGTCCTGCGGGTCTGGATGAGCGTGGATAACATGTGTTCGCCACTTTACACTCCTGCGATTTTCACTGTTATAAACCCTTGGCCCTGCTGACTCCCCCACACATGTGTCTCTTCTCTGACGCTGATTCTGGGGTCACCAGCCGGGGTGAGTTGGTGCACTTTCTATGTCTCTGTTAGTGTGTGGACTGGTGAGATCTCTAGACCCGGGCTGGTTCCCCGGGAGGATCTGGGGCCGGCTTAGCACCTGTGCAGGTTCAGCAACTCTGCCGGCCGCAGGGGAGGGGACCTGGGCCCTCCTGACCCCCGCTCGTGTCTTGGCAGAACGCCTCCACCTTTGAGGACGTTGCCGCGGTGTCCTCGTCTTACCAGAAGACTGTCCCTGTTGAAGCAGGTGAGTCCTGGCAGCCCTGAGGGCTTTCCCAGGAGAAGTTTTGTGCAGCGATGTTGCAGGGTGGTGCTGGGGCGGGAGGAGGGTTGACAGGAGCCGGCGGAGCATGGACGGAGAACCTGGTCCTCCGTGGGTTGGGGCACAGCAGGTGATTACCCATTGTAATCAAAATTCAGGGAAAACCACGCCCCAGGGAGTGTCAGATCGGCCTGCGTCTCGCCCAGGTGCAGGTGTCTCACCCGTCTGCCGGGGTCCTTGAGGGGTGCCCGGCCGTCCTGTTTCGTCACAGGAAACATCATGGGGGTGGAGCTCAGAGTCAGTGCTTCTGACTGTTTGATCGAGGGCCTCCCTAGGGGCGTATCTTCCTCGTGTCTGGTGGTAAAGGGCGTAGTGATGTTTGGAGCATGAAAATGTTCCCGTTGCAGGGCTCTGTGCCCATGTTCCCACTGCACGTGCGGCAGACACAGCAGCGAAGGCTCGTTCCTGGCGGAGGCTGGGCTGGCAGCCCAGGGGGTGCGTCCCTGCTCAGCCAGTCGGTGCCTGGGTCCCGGGGAAGGGCCCCCGGGCCAGCCCGGTGTGGGGGCGATGGCCGGCGGTACTCTGGGTAAGTCTCTCCTTTCTCTGTAGTGAACAGCAAAACAAGTAACATCAGAGCGAACTTTGAAAACCTGGCGAAGGAGAAAGAACAGGAGGACCGGCGGAAGGCCGAGGCAGAGCGGGCGCAGAGGATGGCCCAGGAGCGGCAGGAGCAGGAGGCGGCGCGGCGGCAGCTGGATGTGAGTGTGGGCGGCGCGGGGGGGCCGGGAGCCCCGGGCCCTGCTCGCCCGTCTCCAGTCCGTGGGGTTATTGTAGGCACAGCGCCTTCTCGCACTGACGGTTTCAGCCGCACAGATGGCCCAGGTTCTTGTCCCCAGACGTGGGACAGCTGACCTGCCCGACAGCCCTGCTGACCCAGCCCAGGGTGACTGCCCGCCTGTCCTCCCCTGTGCGGCGGGCAGCCCGCACGCCCTCGGCTGAGTCCGTGTCCACACGTCTCCCTGGCACTCTGTCCCCACCCATGCCCCTGGGGAGCCCGCCACCTCCTTGGGTGGAAGCTGCGGGACACAGGAGGAGTCCCCGTGAAGGAGCAAGTCTGCGGGCTCTTGTCTCTGTTGCTTCTGGAGCCCGGCTCTGCAGGTTGCTCTGTGATTCTTTGTAGACTTTTTGCACGAGGGAAAGTAGAGATGGGAGCTGTGAGAGGTGAGAAGGACGGGGCGGCCCTTCTCCTAAAACCCTTCTGAGTGGACTGATGTCCAATGGCTCTGTGCCAGTCTGTCACCCCCTAGCCGGGCGGCTGGAGGCAGATCAGCTCAGGGAGCCACAGCCATGCCCTCGCCCGGGAAGCGGGTGTGGAAGCCCTAGACCCGGGTGGTGAGGAAGGGCAGAATCTGCGGTAACGCTTGTGGCGTCTTATGGGTCGTAAGGCTTTATTTAGACCCACAGACATGGGTGGTTGGGGCTCTGAAGACCCCATCAGGGGAGGGTGGGGGCGGAGGCAGGCACTGCGCAGTGGCAGGGAGTGCTGGGCGGGGATTCCAGACGCCCTGACACACGCTTTGTCACATGTGATGAAGTCGGATAACTGCAAACTCATAATTACCTTGTATCGTTCTTAACTGCCAGGAACCTCAAAGCTCTCTCTCCTTCAGGTTTTTAGCTAGGCGTTTGTAAGTTTTTCTTGGTTGTAGGTCCACACGCTGAGGCATTTTTCTGGTGGTTTGGTTTCCTTTTTATGTAACACCTTCGTCTTCTTATGACTCGGGAGTGTAATCCCTGCAATCTGATCTGAAAGATGCGGAAGAGTTGGAAGACTTGAGAAGAGAGGTTTCTGGTGGCGGTTGTCCCTCGATTTTGCTTTTGAGAGTCTCTTGCTGTCCCTGCTGCCGTGTTGTCCCTCGCTGCATCCAGCCCTGTCCCACCGCCTCCCTGTGTGAGCCCCCTCGGCACAGTGTTGCTCCAGAGCCCTCTGGGCCGTGAGCGGCACTCCAGAGGCAGGACACGGACCACATGCATCGCTGGGCAGGGGCCGTGGATGCCTGACCGCCAGGTCTTGCGAGCGAGCGTGCCCCTGGGAAGGAATGTCTCTGTCTCCAGCCCTTCAAGGACACTCGCTGCCTGGGGGTGTTCTTCGCGGGGTTTCCAGCACCTGGGGGACTTGTGACCGTCCTGCTAGTGCAGACGACTTTAGCTTCAAAGCAGCTTTGCTTCTTCCTCCGGCAGCCTGAGAACGAGCTGACTGTGTGTCTCTGCGTTTCAGGAGCAGGCCCGGGCCCAGAAGCCCACTCCGCCCGCGTCCCCCACACCCCAGCCGGCTCAGGAGAGACCACCATCGAGCCCCGTCTATGAGGTTGGTGTTGTCATTGGGTTTGCCAGTGACTCTCTGACTCCTGGAGACGCCCTTCCCAGCCCAGCGCCCTGTGGATGGGGTCTCTGCCTGTGCTTGTCGGCGACCCAGAGAGCAGGCCTCCTATGTGCGGGGTTCGCACCCCTTGCCTTCCCCGCCCCGCTGCGTCTCCTGATACCGGGAGCCGGAAGTCTGCCCTTTCCCTCCCTCTCTCTGCCACCACTCCTCAGCTCCCCTCTCCCTGGCCCTTTCTCCAGAGTCCTTGGTTCCTAAGACCTGCTCCTTTGATCCCTGGTCACTGAGCGACCTCCCTACCCTGCCGCCAAAGGCCCCTGTGGCCCCTCTCCCAGAGCAGCTCGGCCCCCACATGCACACCCACACCCCCAAGCTTGAGTCCCCTCTCTGCCCCAGGGTCCTGTCCACTCGCCCGTCTTCCCGCAGCACCTCAGATGTCACCTCTCAGGGTGACTTGCTGAGCCCCAGGTGCACACACTAGTTTCACTCGGAGGGGTCAGGGGTTGGGAGAGCTGTGGGCGGGGCTGGCCTTGCGGGTGGGGTTTTATAACTGATGCCATGGAAAGGGGCCCTGTGTAAGCCCCCCCCGCCCCGCATGCCCCACAGCCGGGCCAGCCTGCCTGAATCACCCGATGGGTGGGGGGCGCTGGTGGGGGAGGCCGCCCCCGCCCCACTGACCTGCTCAGGGTGGGCCCCCAGCGCAGCAGCTCCTTCCCTCCGGTCTGTGCCCCCGCCTCCAGGGGGCGCTGCCAGCAGGAGCCTGTCGCTGCTGTGCTCAGCTCTCGAGGGGCTCCTGCGTCTGGCCAAGGTACAGCCCTCCTGCCCGCCTGCCCGCACCCTTGCCACCCTCTGGAAGACTGGGGCCTGACTTCTGGCCCTTCCTAGAGCTGCTGCATGTGGGCACCTCGCCGCTCTGACCTGTGCGGGTGCCCCAGGCGCACCCTGGCCGGGCTGGCGGTCGGCTTGGGGCTGTCAGCAGAGCGCCCCTTGCTCTCGTGCGGGCTTGGCGGTCACGCCCATGCCTCACCTCCGCAGTGTTGGTGGGGATGGCACCTGCCATGCGCGGGCTCGCCTGCTCCAGCTGGAGGGCTGGGGTGCCGCCCTGGAGCTGTTGTCAGAGCCTCATAGGGCTGGGGGCTCTGGGGGTTTGGGGTGCCTTGGTGGTCTGGGCCCGAAGGGGAGCAGGCCAGACCTGCCCCAGGAACGCGCGTCTCTCGTGGCTGGCAAGTCCTTAGTGATGGTGGGACTCGGGGTCGGGGTGAGAGGGGATCCTGGGGAGGGGCCCCGTCAGGATGCAGGTGCTCGTAGGACGTCGGCGGGTGACCCGCCTCCCCCCGTGTCTGTCCCGTGTCAGCCAGGGCTGCCAGGTTTCCGCGTGGCTCTGGGCGGTGGGGCCACGGGAACTTGCCCTTGACTCCCCAGGACGCAGCCGCGTTCCAGGCTGAGCCGAGCCCCAGCAGAGAGCCTGAGCAGGGCTACAGCGTGGAGACCACGGAGTACCCAGAGGCCTATGTCTCGGAGGGCGTCTATGAAAGCACGGAGGCGCCGGGCCACTATCGAGCAGGTGTGGGGCCTCCTGCATCACGCCTCCTCCGCTGCTTTTCCTCTGCAAACCTCCCCTTTCCCGCGGGCTGAGCTGCCCCACCTCAGCTGTGGCCCTAGTCCCGGGGGCTTCCAGGGAGACCCCTGCCCATGCGGGGGGCACTGAGGGGGTGGGCATGGAGGACGGGCTCCTGCTGTCGTCTTTCCCAAGGGGAAGCCCCGGTGTCCAGAGGTCACAAGGTGGAAATCCCTGGCACCCTGAAGGTGGAGTGGGTGGATGAGCGTGGGGTTCCCTTCTGTATGTCTGGGCCCATTCCCCCTCGGGGAGTGACATGGGAATCAGCACGAGAACCTGCCCAGGGCAGAGCGCTCACCTCCCCAAGCATGACGGCTCGCCGTTCGTTTGTTCATGGCACGGACGTTTCCTGACAATAGTGCTGAATATTTGAAATTTAAAAAATTATACCCTAACAACTGTCCCAGTCTCAACCCAGATGATCCCTCTGTGGGTTCGCTCCTTGGGGCGGCTCCTCTTGTTGGTAGGAGGGGCAGGCAGCTCTCGGTGCCCTGGGGCCACTGACTCCCGACTGGCGACTCCCGGACCTTGGGAAGGGCTGTCTGCCGGGAGTGAGCGTGGAGCTCTGGTTCTCTCTCTGACTTGGCCCTGGTCTCTTCTAGAGGAAGGTGCCTATGATGAATATGAAAACGACCTTGGAATCACTGCCATCGCCCTCTATGACTACCAGGCTGGTGAGAAACTGCTGGTGGGCCAGAAGGAGGGCTGGGGGGGTGCGGGACTGGGGGCTTCCAGCAACTCCTCTCTCAAGAGTTAGGACTCTCAGAACGCTATTTACAGTTTTTAAGAAGAATTTATATTTAAACAATTGCAAGGTTATAGAAAAGTTGCAGATATAACGCAGGGAATTCTGTATCTTTCTCAGTCCCATTCCATCTGGTCTGGGTTAGGGTTTTTTTGTGTGTGCTGAATCTTTTAGCTGTGTGGGCTTTCTCCAGTTCTGGGGAGCGGGAGCTACTTTTCATTCTGACGTGAGGGCTTTTCATTGTCGTGGCTTCTCTTGTTGCAGAGAGTGGGCTCCAGGGCGCTCGGGCTTCAGTCTGCAGCTTGTGGGCTTCAGTAGTCGGGGCCTAGTTGTTTAGTTGTTCCATGGCACGTGAAATCTTCTGGATAAGGTGTCCAGCCTGTGTTGGCAGACAGGCGGTTGCCCACTGTGCCCCAGGGAGGTCGCGGCTCAGGGCCTTGCGTGAAGCGCTCGGCCGGGTCTCTGTGGCTGCCACGTGCGCGCAGAGCTGCCCTCCCTAAGCAGGGCGCGCCGGGACCCCTCCACCCCCGCGAGCCTCCACCCCAGCACCCTGCACCCCCGCGAGCCTCCACCCCAGCGCCCTGCACCCCTGCAGAGCCTCCGTGTGAGGCTGCCAGCGCGAGAGGCTGCTGGCGGGTCTTCCTCCTGGCGGTTGGCTGACCCAGAGACACTGAGGGTGAGCACTGCTCTCTGGCCTCCTCTGCAGCGGGTGACGATGAGATCTCCTTCGACCCCGACGACATCATCACCAACATCGAGATGATTGATGACGGCTGGTGGCGCGGGCTGTGCAAGGGCAGGTACGGGCTCTTCCCCGCCAACTACGTGGAGCTCCGGCAGTAGGTGCCTCGCCCCCGCCATGGCCGCACCAGGCCTGCCGCCTCTTAGGGTGCGGAGGGGCATGTGCACTCCTGCTTTTCTATTTAATACTTCTGCTGATGCTTTTGGAAATGTTTACGCCCCAGAACTTGCTAATATATTGTAATCATGTTTCTTGGAGGACCCGCTGATTGTTTTTATGCATTTAAGGTATTTTCTTTTTTTGCCAAATCGACTGTGGCGTGGAGCCACTTCGGTGACCTTCAGTCCCGAGTGCGGGTTGTCCATGCCTCGCTGTCGGGAGGCAGGACCACCCCTTGTGGTGGGGGCCTCGTCCTGGGGGGTTTGGAGAAAGAGGGAAGGGCCTGATGGGAAGTTAGCATTGCAGGAAAGCTCTAGAAAGCACTGGAGCGTTCTGGTCTCGTGGAGGCGCTGCTCTTGCTGTAAAGTCCTGCGGTGGTTGCTAGGTTTTGCAAAGCCCCGCGTTTCTCCTCTCGTCCTGGATGCTGCGGGAAGGCAGGTCCCTTCCCCCGGGGAACCGCAGAAACGCTTCCCATCAAGGGAGCAGTACTCTTTCTGCCAAAATAGCATGTTAAACGACAGCAAAATGTAACAGATTGACGTGCCTGAGAATGTGAAGCGAACAAGCGTGAGCTCTCCTGGGCTGCTGTGGGGAGCCCGTCCCCTGGGAGGGGCTGGGAGGCCTGCTCAGCAGCCTCCTGAGTGACCATGTGGAACTGTTCGGGTGTTGGGACCTCAGTGACCACAAGAGACACGTTTTCTTTCCTGAAGTGCATTTGCTTTACCACGGTTAGGTTGGGTTTTATATGCAATCCTTGTATCTAAGTTTCTGTAGCACACCTCATAGGTATGGTTTTTTTAAATTAAATATTCAAAATAAACTTTTTTTGACCCACTTGCTGCCGAGTTGCTCTACCTGTGGTCTCTTTATTCTCCGGCGGGGGCCGGCCTGGCTGGCAGCACCCAGCAGGATAAAGCCTGGTGTTTATCAGCTCCAGGCCAACCAGGTTCCCTTTTGAAGAGGCACACTTCTTAAAAGGTACTTTTTTTAGAAGTTGAAATGTTTTAACTCTCTAATTGTCAATTATTTGCACAAGGATTCCATGCAAGATAGAAAATGCCATGTTTAAAACTCATTTCTGAATTATAGTTCTCAAAGTGAGTCAAGTGGAGGTTGCAAGGTAGCCAAAGGTATCATTTTCCTGGGGTGCAGTAAGGCCCCTTCAGGAAGGAGGGTGGGCGGGCCTGGGGGCGGGGCATGGGAGGACGGGGTCGCGGAGAGTGCGGTGTGGCCGCAGGACACGTTCCGACGACATCCTGGTCGCCCCGATCTGCTTCTGGTCCTGTCGGTTTCTGATTTGGAGTCCCCAGCGGGGCAGGGGCCCACTGTGCTCACCCAGCCCCCCAGTTTCCAAGGCAGGAGGCAGGTCTCCCCTTGTGGGCAGCTCGTGTGGCCCCTGAGAACCTCGAGGCCTGTGGAAGGGCAGCTCCCCTGCCCAGGGCCCACGTGCCCTCCTGGGCGCGCTGCGTGTCAGAGCAGCGAGCCCCTCCGAGGACCCTTGCCTGGCGGACTGCCTTCTGTCTGCAAGCTAAAAATGGAGGAAGATAGCTGCCGAGTCAGCCAGGGCTGGTCCATGGTTAGAGTGGCGCTCTCTGAAAATTCAGAAATTGAGGAGTCGGCCCTGGCTGCCCGCCATCGTGTTCCTTCTCCCTGGATCTGTCAGGAGCTGACCTGGGTCCTCTGGGCGTTCACAGGCGCTGGAGGTGGGGCTGGAAGCCTGGGTCACCTGGGCTCATTTTCTTCCTGCCAGGCCCCCTACGGAACCTTCTGGCTCTGCTGAGCCGCCTCATTGACCCCCTTCAAACCTGAGGGTGACGCCAGGCCCCCCAGTGCTCCCGGGACACTGGTGCTGCCTCCTGGCCGGCTCTGCGCACAGGATCCCGGTCTGGGCGAGCCCGGCCCTCCTCCCATGGCCCGGGGTGGGGTCTGGACAGGAGGCCCCGGTGCTGGAGGTTGGGCTGCTCTGCCCACAGCTGCCTGCAGGGGGCGCTGGTCCTGGAGAAATGGGCCGGGGAGGTCTCCCCACGATGGGGTGTGGGCAGACCGTGAGGAAGGCGGGGGTCAGCAGGAGTAGATGCGTCTTGGCCGTGTCTGTGTGGCCTGCTGACCACTGAGCCCGGCGGGCAGGTGGGGGCTCTCCGGGAAGGACAGCTCATTCTGCTGGTCTGGCCCCAACACGCGACGTGCATGTTCTGTTACGTGTACTGCCTGGCTGACCAGTTTCTTCCACAGAAAACAGGAATAAAAGCTGTCCTCTTGCCTCCCAGACCGGGGGCCCGGGGGCTGGAGTTTGGAGTGTTGCACCAGGATACACCTTAAGGGTCCTCTGACGGGGAAGCCGTGGGCATCTTAGCGGTGAGACATGAGAGCTCAGTTTAGGAGTTGGTTTTTCCTGAGACGTTAGGATGCCCTGATCTTAACGTCTCAGACGCGTGTTTTAAAGGCTATTTTTTTTTTCCCATCACCCCTTTGGATATTTCTTCTGACCTGTCTGTTCTCCCCTGGGAAGACAAACTCTGCATGTACGACTGTGGACATGACAGTGGAAGGGGAAATAGGCAAATAGCCAGTTGGAGTAGGTTGGGCAGGAAGCTTGTTTTCCTCCCCACTGTCGGCTGTGATATTGCTTATTCAATTACATGTAAAACTATCCAGGGGACTTCTCTGGTGCTCCAGTGCCTCAGACTCCAGGCTCCCAGTTTAGGGGGCCCGGGTTCAATCCCTGGTCAGGAATCTAGGACCACCCGCCCCCCCCCCAATGCCGAAACTAAAAATGATCCTGCCTGCCTCGACCAACAAAGATGGAGGATCCCGCAACCTTAGACCCTGCGTGTGGCAACACGGATCCATGTGCTACAGCTAAGAACTGGTGCAGCCAAATAAGTTTTTTAAATTTCTGAAGAAAAAAACCAATCATCCAAGAGAACTCAGTTGCTGTTTGTGAGCTGTAGAGATTTCCAGCTGACACACGCAGTCTCAAGATTTAACATCAGTATTTTCTCTTTAATTAAACCTCCCGTTACAAACAGAAACACTGTCTCATGGGCCCTCCTCCAGGGGATCTTCCCAACCCAGGGATCAAACCCAGGTCTCCCGCATTGCCGGCGGATTCTTTACTGTCTGAGCCACCAGGGAAGCCCGCCTCCGCGGTGGGCTGTGTGAGATGTGTGTGAGCATCTCTGTAGGTCTGATAACCCTCAGGTGTGCAGAATGGTGACCTCCCGCCGATATCCATCTGCCAGTCCCAGGAGCCTGTGACTGTCACCCTACACAGCCAAGGGCAAGTAAGGTCTCTAATGGGCTGGCCTTGGTTGGGGGTTGTCCAGTGGGCCTCAGGTAATCCCAGGGGTCTTTAAATTGGAAAAGGCAGATAACAGACTTTAGAATCAGAGTGATGACGTGGGAAAGGACTCGACCTGCCGGTGCTGGCTTAGGAGGTGGAGGCAGGGGCCACGAGCCAAGGAATGGGGAAGCCTTTAGAAACCAGAAAAGGCAGAAAGGGACAGGTTCACTCCTGTAGCCTCCTGTGGGCAAGAGACCTGCCTACAAGTTGATCTTAGCTTCTGAGACCTCCCCCAGATCCTGACCTAGAGTTGTAAGGTCATAGACTTCTGTTCCGGTCCAGGAAGCTTGGGGTCATTCATATGGCAGCCACAGGGAGCTAACCTGCTGTCCATGGTGGGGGCCTGGGCTGAAGCCCAGCTGTCTTTGAGGAGCAGGGCTCTTATTTTCCCTCCCCTCCCCCATGAGGCCCATATCAGGCTCCCGGAAGGTGCTGGATCCGCGGTCTGCAGCTGATGTAGTGACTGAGTGAGTGAGCCAAGCTGCTGTGGTGTGAATGTGAGAAGTGGCTTCAGGTCAAGGTTGGCCCCTCAGCCAGTGACTCTCAGAGGCGAAGCCTTGAGCTTGTGCCCATTTGCAGGCAGTCCCCATTCCCCTGTTTCTCCTTTCTGCAGTTAGGACTATGAGGGTGGGGGCAGGAGCTCTGCCCGTTGTTTTGGACCGTGAGGCACTGTGAAGGCACTTTCGGAGGATGGCAGAGCAGAAAATGGAGCTGCCTCACCAGTCTTGCCTGCTTCAGTGCTTTTTTTTTTTCATGAGAGAAATAAACTAAGGCAAAGAATGTTGCCCACCATCCTGTCCTAAGAGGACCAAGTCATTAGTCCCTGCAGTTGCTGATGGACAGGGCACCTGAGGAAATCGAGGACAAAGAACAGAGTTCTCTGTACTCTAGAAAAACAGGCCCCTCTGGTGGGTAGATGCCTCAGAGAAGTTTTAATGAACCCAGATTCTTACATCTTCCCATATGTAGGAGAAAAACACACTGAAATTATTAACTGAGACACCTGTTGCCCATGGCTAACAGTGACTTTTTTTTATTTAAAAAATATGTTTGGCCTTGCCATGTGGCCTGAGGGATCTTAGTTCCTGGAGCAGGGATCAAACGTGTGTCCCTGGCAGTGAAAGCATTGGGCTCTAACCTCTGGATCCCTAGGGGATTCCCAGCAGTGCGCTTTTATTAAGCTGTAAACTTGGCTGCGTGTATTTTCTAGTCATCCGTAAACACACTGGTTGCTTCTCCTGCCTCTTGGAGCAATTCCTCAGAGCTGTCTAGGAGGTTGTCTCCAGACTGTGTGGTTCAGTAAGAACCTGAGTCAAACTCAACTCACAGCTCATTTTTTTTGTTTTCCCCATTACCTGTTGTAACTGCAAACACAATTCCCAATTGATTGACTGAGTCGAGTATGAAATTTCCCTCCAAATAGGTTTGACCTAGCTTACACAGGGCCTTCCCTAGTGGCTCAGTGGTGAAGAATCCACCTGCCAACGAAGGAGGCACGGGTTCTGTCCCTGGGTGGGGAAGGTCTCCTGGAGAGGGGAATGGCAACCCAATCCAGTATTCTTGCCGGGGAAATCCCATGGACAGAGGTGCTTGGTGGGCTACAGTCCACGGGGTTGCAGTAGAGTTGGAACTTACACAGGAGTGGGTGTTTGTCTTTTTGCCAAATATGCATATTGTAAAAGTTTTAAATCTCTAACAATCTAACAAGTGAAAACATATTTTTGTTGTTCAGTTCAGTTCAGTCGCTCAGTCGTGTCCGACTCTTTGCGACCCCATGAATCACAGCACGCCAGGCCTCCCTGTCCATCACCAATTCCTGGAGTTCACTCAAAATCACGTCCATCGAGTCGGTGATGCCATCCAGCCATCTCATCCTCTGTCGTCCCCTTCTCCTCCTGCCCCCAATCCCTCCCAGCATCAGAGTCTTTTCCAATGAGTCAACTCTTCGCATGAGGTGGTTGCTTACGTTTAATTTTCCTTCCAGTGGATGGCCCGGTCCCCCTTCTCTCTTTCCTTCTCGCCTTTTTCGTTTGCTTCCTTTTTAAACACACAAGTGAGGGACTTCCTTGGTGGTCCAGGGGTTGACCCCGTGCTCCCAATGCAGGGGGGTCCAGGTTCCATCCCTGGTCAGGGAACTAGATGCCATATGCCGCAACTAAGACCCTGCACAGCCAAGTAAATAAATATTACACACACATGATTCTTTAGAAGCTCATGGGAAAATTCAAACAGGGACTGTTAATTCTGGAAATACTTGGGACTAGACATTATGAAAACCCTCTTGCCATAAAACATGAAGAGCGTTTGATTTTAACAAGTGTCTTTTCAGTGGAGTGTGAAGCTTGTGAGAAGGTAAGGAACACCTGTGGGTTGGGAAGACGAAACAGAAGAGGAAGCAGAAACAGAATGTGGCCGTCCTGACAGCCTGATGACCACCTGGACCCAGAGCCTAGGGGGTTGTTAGGCACGTGGAGCAGGGGATAAGGGTTTGGGTCCAGCAAGCCTGCAGCTGGAACAGAGGACCTGAGAAAGGCCTGGGACCTTGAGCAGACCTTGCCGCAAGGAATGGGTAGGGGTGTGTGAATATCTGCCCACTGGCAAAGAGAGATTCTGACATAATGATCCATGCGGGGGGTAGGGGGGAGGTTGTTTGATATTCAGTGGAGATTTTGCCTAAAGGAGGTTAATGATGGAAGAAAGGAGGTGGAAAGGGCAAGTTTGGACAGGATCCTAGAGGGCGGGGATAGAATACAGACAGGAAGGAGGTTAAGCAAGACAGTTCTAACACTGGCCACTAGCTGGCGCCATAACGCAGCACTGCTTGGTCTCCCTCTGAGCAGTGGTGATTCTCTACTACCGGGGCCCCGTGGTTTTCCAGTGGGTTGATGCCAGGACCTCTGCAGACACCAGAATCTGTGGATGTTCCAGTGGCTTATGTTAAATGTTGTATTTGCATATAACCTATTACATATGATACCTAATGTGATGTAAATGGTATGTAGATCATTGCTAGGTGCATGGAAAACTTAAGCTTTGCTTTTTGGAACTTGCCAGACTTTTTTCCCCCACAAATATTTTCAATCAGTGGTTGGTTGAATCTGAGGATTCAGAACCCAGTAATAGAGAGGGCTGACTGTATATTCTTCCCTTTTTCATAAGAATTGGTAATGTAGAGATAAAAGAAACAGCCTCAGTAAATCTGCACATAGAAAGACGAGTGGTTGCCAGAGGCTGGAGCACTAGGGGGAGCAGGGAGTGACTGCTCATGGGCACCGGTTCCTTTAGGGGTGATGAAGATGCTGACAGTGGATGGAGGTGCTGGTTGAATTGTATGCTAAAATGGTGAATGGTTTTTTTAAAGGACAGAGAGTATGTCTCAGTCCTGAAGCTTGCGGATAGATAAAGGGATAGACAATCGTGATACCATGTGAAAGGCATAGGAGCCCGGGGCATCCAGAGGACAGCGAGTGATGGGGTCAGGGAAGGATTCTGGGATGAGGTTGGGCTTGGGCAGCATCTTAAGAGATGCAGGGTGTTCTGAGCAGAAGGACCAGCAGGGCAGAGACTGAGGGAACAGCGCATCAATCCTGCTAAGCCTCAGGCATTTGTGGAGCATTGTGGACCGTGAGGGTGAAGGCACAGGCAGGGCCAGATCAAAACGGGCTTCGTGTTTTCTGGGAGGATCCTTCAGACACCGGACATCACATGATACTTAACCTCTCAGCACCAAAGTCCTTACAGATGAATCTTAAATAAAACTCAATTTTGGGGATTTAACCCTTTGTATTTTGCGGTTACCTTTTTCCATGTGAATGCTCAAGAAAAAAGATGCCCTCATATTTACATTACTGAAAACAAAGAAAATACAGTATTATTTGTATTTCTAAAAACCTTTTCTTCCCTTTGGGGAGAATGTGGGGCTTCGCCACTGTCCCGTGACCTGTTTACCTGTCTTCTCACCAGTGCCTCAACAGTCTCTCTTACTGGGGCCATGTAGTGAGTCTTGACATAGGGTAGACCGATTTCTCTCCCTTTTTTCTTCTTTTTTAATCAAAATTGTTTTAGCTGTTATAATTCCTTTGTTTCCCATATACATTTTAGAATAATCTTGTTTGTATCTACAAAAAATCTTGCTGGGACTTTTGATTGGAAATGTGTTACATTTATCCATCAATTGAAGGAGAGTTGACATCTTCACTGTAAAGAGCCTTCTATTAGAAAAAAACAGTATTTCTTTCCATTTATTTAGATATTCTTTTACTTATTTCATCAGCATTTTGTTTTCCACATACAATTCTTGTATGTGTTTCATTAAGGTGTCTTGTTTTTTAACAACTATAAATGGCACTGTATTTTTAATTTCATTGTGTATATTCACTGCTAGTCTATAGAAGTACAGTTGATTTATGTAGGATTATTTTGTATCCTACAACCTTGCTGAGTTCCTGTATACATTCTAGAAATATTTTTTGGTAGATTCCTTGGGGTCTTCTACGTGGATAATTATATCATCTGAGAAGTGGGACAGTTTTATTTCTCCTTTCCAGTCTGTATGCCTCTTGGTTTCTTTTCTTGCCTTATTGTGCTGGCTAGGATTTCTGACACTGTGTTGAGAATGGATATTCTTCTTCCCAGTCTTAGGAGGAAATCATTCCGTTTTTCTCCAGTAAGTGTGGTGTTTGTAGATGCTGTTTATTTATTTATATATATTGAGTTATAGTTGATTTGCAGTGTTGTGTTAATTTCTGCTCCACAGCAAAGTGATTCGGTTATACGTCCATACGTGTTCTTTTTAAAATTCGTTTCCATTTGGCGTATGACAGGATATTGAACATAGTTCCCTGTGCTGTACAAGTAGACGCTTGTTGTTTGTTCATTCTCTGTATAGTAGCTTACATCTGTTAACTCCCAGCTCCCCCTCCATCCTTCCCCCTCCCCTCCCCCGTGGCAACCACCAGCCTGTTCCCTACGTCCATGACTTTATTTCTGTTTCGTGGGTAGGTTCACTTGTGTTATATTTTAGATTCTACATATAAGTAATATCATATGGTATTTGGTTTTTCTCTTTTTGACTTACTTCACTTTGTATGATAATCTGCTTGCATCCACGTTGCTGCACATGGCTCTATTTCATTTTTTACGGCTGAGTAGTATTCCATTGTGTATGTGAACCACATCTTCTGTATTCACCCTGTATGTGCTTTTTTTAAATTGAGGATGTTAGTGCCTCCTGTTGCCTCTTCTTACATCCCTTTACCCTGCTCCTTTATAATATTATTGACTGGAATATTTTCTCTAGTCCTGCCTTCATCCCTGGACTGTGCAGTGATGTTTTTAGAGCCAGCCTCAGATAGCTTCCGGTGGTCCTCGCCTCCTAGTACCACACCCTGTGCAGCCCCCTCCCACACAGCATCAGGCCGACCTGCATAACGATAGGACACTGTGAAAACGGCAGAGTGTCACTTCCAAACAGAGAACCCAAGAGACGCTGCAGTTTCTGCCTTGCTGTCCTAGATCATTTGCTCTGAGAGAACCCAGCCCCCCAGTCATAACAAAGTTCAAAGAGCGCTTTGGAGGGTCAAGGGGGCAAGGAACTGAGGCCTCCCATTGTGTGAGTGTGTCGCCTTGGAAACGAAGTCTCCATCCACAGCCAGTCCTGGCCAACACCTGGACTGAGAGCCTGAGCCAGACGCCTGCAGCGGACCTGCCTCCTTTCCTGCCCTTGGGAAACAGTTTGAGGTATTTTAAAACTTGTGTTGAGCCACGGTTGATTTACATGTTGTGTGAGTTTCAGGTATACAGCAAAGTGAATTAGTTACATATACACACACATATATGTATAATATACACGTACACTATGTATGAGTACTAAGTCACTTCAGCCATGTCTGAGTCTTTGCAACCCCAAGGACTGTAGCCCACCAGGCTCCTCTGTCCATGGGATTCTCCAGGCAAAAATACTGGAGTGGGTTGCCATTCCCTCCTCCAGGGGATCTTCCTGACCCAGGGATCGAACCCACTTCTCTTATATCTCCTGCACTGGCAGGCAGATTCTTTACCACCAGCATCACCTGGGAAGCCCCTATATTATATATACATATGTTATACGTACACATACAATATATATGTTATATACATGTGTTATATATGCACGTGTAACATGCATATACATATATATAATGTACATATATGTTGTATACACACAGGTATAATATGTACACATATTTATATATACACGTTAAATATATACATAAATATATACCTATATCTATATATACATATATATTAAATATATACATATATATGTATTCTTTCTTAGATTCTTTTCTATTGTAAGTTATTACAAGATATTGAATACAGTTCCCATACAGTTGGTCCTTGTTGGCTGGCTATTTTATATATATAGTAGTGTGTATATGTGGAGGTGATAGAATTCCAGTTGAGCTATTCCAAATCCTGAAAGATGATGCTATGAAAGTGCTACACTCAATATGCCAGCAAATTTGGAAAACTCAGCAGTGGCCACAGGACTGGAAAAGTTCAGTTTTCATTCCAATCCCAAAGAAAGGCAATGCCAAAGAATGCTCAAACTGCCGCACAATTGCACTCATCTCACACGCTAGTAAAGTAATGCTCCAAATTCTCCAAGCCAGGCTTCAGCAATATGTGAACCGTGAACTTCCTGATGTTCAAGCTGGTTTTAGAAAAGGCAGAGGAACCAGAGATCAAATTGCCAACATCCGCTGGATCATGGAAAAAGCAAGAGAGTTCCAGAAAAACATCTATTTCTGCTTTATTGACTATGCCAAAGCCTTTGACTGTGTGAATCACAATAAACTGTGGAAAATTCTGAAAGAGATGGGAATACCAGACCACCTGACCTGCCTCTTGAGAAATTTGTATGCAGGTCATGAAGCAACAGTTAGAACTGGACATGGCACAACAGACTGGTTCCAAATAGGAAAAGGAGTACGTCAAGGCTGTATATTGTCACCCTGCTTATTTAACTTATATGCAGAGTACATCATGAGAAACGCTGGACTGGAAGAAGCACAAGCTGGAATCAAGATTGCCAGGAGAAATATCAATAACCTCAGATATACAGATGACACCACCCTTATGGCAGAAAGTGAAGAGGAACTCAAAAGCCTCTTGATGAAAGTGAAAGTGGAGAGTGAAAAAGTTGGCTTAAAGCTCAACATTCAGAAAACGAAGATCATGGCATCCGGTCCCATCACTTCATGGGAAATAGATGGGGAAACAGTGGAAACAGTGTCAGACTTTATTTTTTTGGGCTCCAAAATCACTGCAGATGGTGACTGCAGCCATGAAATTAAAAGACGCTTACTCCTTGGAAGGAAAGTTATGACCAACCTAGATAGCATATTCAAAAGCAGAGACATTACTTTGCCAACAAAAGTCCATCTGGTCAAGGCTATGGTTTTTCCTGTGGTCATGTATGGATGTGAGAGTTGGACTGTGAAGAAGGCTGAGCGCCGAAGAATTGATGCTTTTGAACCGTGGTGTTGGAGAAGACTCTTGAGAGTCCCTTGGACTACAAGGAGATCCAACCAGTTCATTCTGAAGGAGATCAGCCCTGGGATTTCTTTGGAAGGAATGATGCTAAAGCTGAAACCCCAGTACTTTGGCCACCTCATGCGAAGAGTTCACTCATTGGAAAGGACTCTGATGCTGGGAGGGATTGGGGGCAGGAGGAGAAGGGGACGACAGAGGATGAGATGGCTGGATGGCATCACTGACTCGATGGACGTGAGTCTGAGTGAACTCCCGGAGTTGGTGATGGACAGGGAGGCCTGGCGTGCTGCGATTCATGGGGTCGCAGAGTCGGACATGACTGAGCGACTGATCTGATCTGGTCTGATCTGATATGTTAATCCCAAACTTCTAATTCATCCTCCTCCAAGATAATCAGTGTTTACTGCAGCTTTCTTTAAATTTTGGCATTAACTTACAAGGCATGTGTGTTACTTATGTTTGAATTTCTCTTTTGAATCCACCAAAGAGGGGGCCTGGCCTCCCTCATGGAGCCTGCTGCTGGGCTGACGGGTGTGCCCTGATGCCACCCAGGAGGGCCCGGGGTTTGGGCCCTTCAACTATTAATCAGAAGGTATAGGATGCTTGTGAGCTCCACAGTTCTCTTTCTGTGGATTTAACGTGAGTATGCTTACACACGCACGTTAAGGAGTCGACCTTCCCTGCACAGTGGCCGCCAGACGTGGTGTGGAGCGTCGTTTAGGGGAGCCGACAGCAGCCGAAGGGCAGTGTGGTTCTGTGGAGGCTGGGGCGGGGGAGCCACGCCCTTGGAGAGCGCTCCCTGGGACATGCGCGCATAGATGCACGTGGCTGTTTCCAGCGGCACTGCCTTTTACATTTTTAAAATAAATTTAAAATTTTCAAATCATTTTAGACTTGCAGAAAGGTTGTAAATCCAAATGGAGGATTCCTGTGTACTCTCTACCAAGTTCCCCTAAAATTAACTTCTTACTTAGCTATGGTCCATTTATTAAAGCTGGGAAATTTGCATTCCTGCCATGCTGTTACCTAAATGACAGATTTATTTGGATTTCATAAATTCTCCCATAAACATCCTTTTTCTGTTCCTAGGTCAACTCTGGGATTCCCACGTTACATTTAGAGAAGCATTTTTCCCCTTAAAAAACTGATTTATTGAGCTATAATTTGCCTACTATATAATTCACCTACTTAAAAGTATACAGTTCTATAGATTTTAGTGTATTTACAGAGTTATGGGAATATCACCACTGTATAATTCTAGACCATGTTCATCATCCCCAAAGAAACCCCATACCATTATCAGTCATGCCCCATTCCTCCCCCTGATTCCTGGGCAGCCCTTAATCTGCTTTCTGTCTCCATGGATCTGCCTGTTCTGGACATTTTATGTAAATGGAACCATAAAACATGTGGTGATTTACAACTGGCTTCTCTCATTGAGCATAATGTTGAAAGCACTGTTTTTATAGCCAAAAAATAAAAGGGAAATACTCCAAAGATGGATCAACAAATGAATGGGCACATTTTTTATATATTCATACAATGAAATAATATTCATCTCTGAACACGAATGATTTAGCGATACATCTGTTGTCTCTGATGAATCTCAAGAATCATAGTGAGAAAAATAAGCCAGCCGCAGAGTTCACAAAGACCAAGAGTCAGCATACTGTGGATGACAACGGTAGTGGACACCGAGATGGGTGGTGAATGAGTGCTGGGCACCATTCCTGTACAAGATGGCAGGTTCATCGTGCCTGAACTGGGGACCGTTTACATAGGCTTTAACGTGCAATGACACCACATGTTGTTTATGGACGCACACGCAAGCAGTCAACGTAAAAACATGCATAGAAATGATAAAGGCCAAGTTTAAGGGTAGTGGTTACCTCTGGGTGGGAGGAAAGAAGTGGCCTCAGGAGGAGGGGGTCCAAGGGGCTTGGAGATACCTGTAGTGTTTGGTGTCTTCATTTGGGTGGCAACCTTGGTGCTCTTTCTCCCCCATCCTTTTGCCGTGCCTGATATATTTCATAATAATTTTAAAAAGAGCAAGACTGTTACCTAGCAGTGTGTAGCATGAGCTATATTCATGTTTTTAAAATGATTCATATGCATATGCTTGCGGATGTATGCACCAGGCCAGGAATGAATCCCAGGGAATCCTTAATGGGCTTCAGGGTGGGGGCCAGGATCTGGGGACCCCAGGGGAGCAGGGAGACATGCTTTTCCCTGATTCTTTTTGAGTTTTTGTTGTTGTTGTTTTTTAATTAGAGGATAAGTGCTTTATGATGTTGCGTTGGTTTCTGCTGCACAGCAATATGAATCAGTCATACATGTATATGTACCCTTTCCCTCTTAAGCCCCTCTCCCCACTCCCATCCCATCCCTCTAGGTCATCACAGAGTGCCAGACTGCGCTGCCCGTGTTATATAGCAGCTTTGCCCAGCTATCACATTTTACACATGACAGTATATATGTCAGTGCTATTTCTCAATTCGTTCTTCTCTGTCCTTCCCCTACCCTTTTTGGGTTTTGTACCACATGTATTTTAACTTCCTGATTAAAAAGATAATTCAGCCTGTGTTTGTTTAAATACATTCTTTGTGTTGGTGGCTCAGAGGTAAAGTGTCTGCCTGCAATGCGGGAGATCTGGGTTCAATCCCTGGGTCGGGAAGATCCCCTGGAGAAGGAAATGGCAACTCATTCTGGTACTCTTGCCTGGAAAATCCCATGAATGGAGAAGCCTGGTAGGCAGTCCATGGGGTTGCAATGCAGGACCTCATCTGCCCCCCGCAGAGTTCCTTGGGCTGCAGGGATTGTCAGCCCATATTTCAGATGGAAACACTGAGAAGCCCAGAGGTTGCTTTGTTCAGTGACTAGTGATTGGTGCAGGTGGGAATGGGGCAGCTGGTTCTCAGATGAGGAGGTCCCATCCTGGACAGTGAACATGGTTGGGGGCAGGGGGTGGGCGCCCAGGACAAAACCACCAGTCCCTCGACTCAGGATGGGGGGTGCCCCTCCTTCTGGGCATTAGGCATGGCCAGATGGGCTGTCCTCAGAGGCATCGCAGGGCCCCCTGGGAGAGTGGGCCATGCACTCAGAGCCACGCAGCCACAGGGTACCTTGCTGCACAGCTGGAGGGTTGGGGGTAAGTTTATTCTTCAGGAAGGATACTGCACCACCATCATGACTAAGAGCCGTGACACTGCAACCCTGTGACAAAGGCTTGCGGTAAAGGGAAGCGGTACAGGGCGAGCGCATCTCCTCATGATCAGAAAGAAGGTAAGGGAGTGAGTGTTACGAGAAGGCCAGGGAGTCCCCTGGTGCCCTAGTGGTTAGGATTCTAGGCTTTTGCTGCCGTGGCCCGGGTTCCATCCCTGGTCAGGGAGCTGTCATCCCACAGGCTTCGCAGTGTGGCAATAAAAAGAGAAGGAAAAACACCAATACAGTATACTAACGCATATATATGGAATTTAGAAAGATGGTAACAATAACCCTGTGTACGAGACAGCAAAAGAGACACTGATGTATAGAACAGTCTTATGGACTCTGTGGGAGAGGGAGAGGGTGGGAAGATTCGGGAGAATGGCATTGAAACATGTAAAATATCATGTATGAAACGAGATGCCAGTCCAGGTTTGATGCACGATACTGGATGCTTGGGGCTAGTGCACTGGGACGACCCAGAGGGATGGTATGGGGAGGGAGGAGGGAGGAGGGTTCAGGATGGGGAACACATGTATACCTGTGGCGGATTCATTTTGATATTTGGCAAAACTAATACAATTACGTAAAGTTTAAAAATAAAATAAAAAAGAGAAGGCAATAATCGCCTAGATAAGGAAGGTCTGCTGGCAGGACTCCGGTAATTCTTTTTCCGCATGCACGCACTGTGGTGGTGAAGTCCTGAAACTCCAACAGCAAGTCTATTAAGACAATGACCCTCAGTGGTGGGCTCCCGATGGAAAAGCAGCGGAGTCCCACAGGTGCCTGGGCTTCACGACAAAGCTGCCTCCCCGGCCCGGCAGCTCAGAGTAGGTGCGGGGACATGTCAGGGCGGACATGGACCTCTCTGAGGAAAGGCAGACAGGGTGAGCTCTGCGTTTCTGTAGCCGCTCTCCTTGCTTCCTCCAGGGCCGGCTCCGAGGACCCGCAGCAGCCGTGACGTCTACAACTCCCCGAGTCAGGGCCCTCGTGGGCGGGGCTGCCTCGCCCACAGCCCGCCTCCTTGCTTCCGGATTGGTCAGAAGTTGCCCTGCCCGCTTCGGTTGGGCTATACATGAAGCCGTGCTTCTTTGCCAATCATGATTGGTCCCTATGGGCATGTGACCAGCAGTCGCTTTACCAACGTTGATTGGTCCAAGCAGGGCACGTGTCCCCGCGGTTTTTTAACCCATCTTGATTGGTCCAAGTGGGCCACGTGCCCCGCGGTCCCTTTGCCTGTCGTGATTGGTTCCTGTGGTGCACGTGGCCCGAGGGCCCAGCATCCTCTGCGCGTTGCCCCGGTTTCAGCTTGCGGTGGGAGAGCCGGACAGTGAGGTGGTGCTGTGGGTCCGGGCTGCCGTTCAGCTGGCTCCGCTGAGGCCCAGGACCGTGGGCGTAGGCGTCCCCAGCTGGAGGCAGCTTCGACGCCGGCCAAGCCTCAGGCGGCAGGGGTGCGGGCCGCTGCCAAGATGGCGTGCGAGGTCCCTCGAAGCCCGGCCTGGCCCTCGTGGGCCCTCTGCGCCGCGCTTTCCTGCCCTTGCCCACACAGAGGCGGGCAGCCGCTCCCGGGGCTGCCTGGGGGCGCAGAGAGGGCGCAGGCCTCGCCACCCGCCGCCGCCTCTGTGGTCCGCCTCTCTCCAAGCAGACGGCAGGACGGGCGCCTTCTTCCGGAAGCTGGGAACTGAGGGAAGTCCTCCGAGCGCCCGGTGCCGGGAGATTCGCCACGCCTGCGGTCACCTGGAGCGCGCCCGTGGTGCTGGCGCTTTCCAGCTGCCTGTGGTGGCGGGCCCGAGGCGGGGGAGGGCGAGGCCAGGAGGCGACAGAGCCTGGTGTGTGCCCAGGGCGGCCCGCTTGGCCGCTGGTGAGGGGATCCGGGAAGTGTCTCTCTCCTCCACTGGTGCCACCCGCCGCCTGCCCCGGGGCTGGCTCTCATTTCTGCCTGGGGCAGGACCTGACAGGTGCGAAGCTCTGGACGGAGGAGGTGCCTGGTTTCCTGGAGGTGGCAGGGCCGCAGGCGGTTATGCCAAGAGGCGCAGATAGGCGGATGGGCCAAGGGGAAGCTTCCAAGGACTTTTCCAGACCAGGGGACCAGAAGAGGGGCGTGGGTTGGGGAGGTGGGGCTCAGGAGGAGTCCCTAGAGGCTCAAGGGGAAGTCTCCGTCTTTCCCAGGTACCCGAGGGGTCGCAAAGAGTTGGACACGACTGAGCAAGTGAACTGAACTGAGGACCAGACGGCAGCTTCTCTGGCGTGCAGGGTGGCTGGCTGCCTCTGCGGTGGGCCCTGAGGCGCAAGAAGAAGGAGGGGCTGCCTCTGTAGACACTGCCTTTGCCTGGGCAACAGCTTGAGATAGGCAAAGCTCGTGTCCTCCTCGTGGGAGGGGCTGCAGATCGTCAACAAGTCCCTTAATAAGCCCATCTGAGGCGGTCTGAAGTGTTACCGAAGAGGATGGGGAGGGGTGACGGTGTGATCAGGGTGCTTCTACTCTCAACCAGCTGGTCCATGCCGTGCAAAGATAGGAGAAGAATACCTTCCAGGTTCAGCAGGTACGGAGGAGGCCCTAAGGTGGGATTGTGGCGGGGAGCAAGGTGAGCAGGAAGGGACCACTGGGAGAGATGCGGGGTCCAGTCACTCGGCCACTGTAGGCAGAGCTGGGATTGGTGTGGCCATTTCTGTGTGGCCTCCGTGAGTACACCGGGGCCCGTGCTCTGTGCTAGATCCTGTCTTCTCTTAAGGCCTCCTTTTCTCCCACCATGAAGAGCCATGCTCTCTACGCTCCATTTTCCTGGTTGCTGCCGGAAAAAGCCGGTCACTGGCGCCTGTTGGGAGAGGGAGAGCTGGGCTTTCCTGGTGTGCTGGTGGGGTGCTAAAGGTTTCAGGCCCTGCAGTTTTCCCAAGGCCTTGATGTCTTTATCAGGGCCTTTGTAGTCACATTTATAAACTCTTGTTGGAAAATGGAGCCTTTATTTTTAGCTTGCCCAGATGGCAGGCGCCAAGGCCGCGGGGAGGCATCTGCTGCTCCTGCCTTTGGTTTCTGTGAAGCTTCAAAGCAGTGGGGCCTGTTTGACTCCTTTTCAAACTCATTGTGTGGCTTCTTGACTCCTTATCTCATCTTGCGTTCAGCTGGCTTTCTTCTCTGCCACTGAGGAGGTTGTGAGGGGGAGGGAGGGGCTGCCCCAGTTCTCACTGCAGAAGGGGGCTGCAGAGGGTGGGAGAAGACACTCTGGCGTGGGGGTCAGATGCTGGTCAGCCAGGAACCTGCAGTTGCAAGCTGCAGAAGGTGGCGTGGACTGACTGGGGCCACAAAAGAGCACACTGGGAAGAGCTGTGGTAGCTCAGGTCGGGGGCAGGAGAGTTTCACGGGAGGATGGCCGGGCCGCTTCCTGGGTAGGACTCAGTCTCCAGCTGCCGGACTCCACTGGACGGGGCCTCTGATTTCTCTGAGCTTCCGTTTCCTGCTGGGTAAAGGAGATAACCAGCTTTGCGATACTCATCTTGTGCGATTCTGGTGGAAATTAAGCCAGGTGTTACCCATCTCTAAGCCAGGGGTCATTTTACGAATATCATGTCTTTGTGAAAACCTGGGATCCTGAGGTCCAGGCTTCCCTGATTCTAGTCGAGGGAATGAGGGAGCCAGATTCCCTTTGAGTTAAATGTCCCTTTTTCATGACCCCAAGCGATTCAGCTGGGAGGAGCGCCCACTCTGCGCAGCCTCGTGAGCCGCTGGCCCTTCACAGAGGCGTTTGGAGGGGCAGAGTGATGTGTCCTTGTCGTCAGGGGGCTCCTGGCACCAGCAGCACTCCTTGGGCTCTTCCCTACAGCTGGCCTTGGCGGAGGGAGCTCTAGCGCAGCTCCTGTGCTCACTGTGGACCTTGGCGAGACTTGGTCTCGTCTGTGGAATGGGGCTGTTTGTTCCCATCTCAGCGCTGTGAGACGCTCGGTGCGTGCAGTGCTCTGAGTGGTCCCTGGTGCAGAGAGCTTGACGGGAGTTTCCAGGTGCCTGCGCTATACTCCCTCTCAGGACCGTGCCTGGAAATGACTGATTTCTGTCTTGTGCTGTGGTCTCTTTCCCAGAGCTTCCAGGACTGTGTTCCCCTCCTGCTCTTGAGTTGTGGGGTTTGAAGAACACACTGAATTCTATTTAAGCCCCTTGGCACGGAAGACTCTGAGTGGGCGGTGGCAGGAGGACTTGAGGTGTCGGGGCATCGGGACAGGTTGCAAACTACCAGGGAGAGGCGAGTGGCCGGTCGTCCCCGCTGTCCTGCAGACCTGGCCGTCTCCAGGGCTGCATCTCACATAGGGCCTGCCTGCCTGCCCTGCCTAGCGGCTGTCATCACTGGCTCGCCCCCTCGGTTCTTGGACTCCTGCACACCTCCAGCAGAGGCCACAGTGGTGTGTGCAGTATCACCACCTAAGAAACCTGGCCGTCATCCCCGACCACCCCTTCAGATTCTCAGATGTGGGCTACATCTGTGGATTGAAATGAAAAATCTGTGTATTTGGTGGGCCTTGGCTTGGTAATAGCACCGCTGATGATCTTATCAGGTGAAAAAGCCCAGACACGTGGCAGAAGAACCCAGAGACGTGCTGTGGACCTAGCACGCGGCATCTGCCTTGCCTCTGGGAGGGTCCGGCCTGCTTGCCGAGGGTCCCTGAAGATGAGGCTGCTGCTGCTCTGACCTGGTGGAAACGCCCTGCGGACTTCCACTTGTGCTGGGATTAATCTAGTCCCAGGCAGGGCGGTGGTTCCTGACACGCTTTGTACACCTCAGACCCATCTTCCAAGATGACTGAGGCTGTGCGAGGGAGCTTAACGTTTTAACTGAGGAAGTGGAGACCATGGCCTTGAGAAGAGTCTGATGACTTCTCACAGTTTTAAAAAAAGAGACTGTGTGTTGGTTGCCATGCCTGTAGCTTACAAAAAAAATGGAAGTTCTGTGATGAGTGGCTTCAATCATTAAAAACAAGCATTTTTATTTTTAAGAAAATGTGGAGATGATGGAGGTGCTGCTGACTGGATAAGCATTACCAACAAGGACCACTGGGAGGCGACACAACACGGGGAAATAGGTCTCAGAGATGTCTTTTTCTTTTCCTTGCAAATTCTCAACCATGTTTTTGTATTTTTAACTAAATGAAAATACTGAAAATAGTATAGCAGAGAGCACTTTTAATGGAAAATTAATTAATAACACAGTCTTATTTCAATTTTCTGTTTATTTTTAACTTAAATGACTGTGTATATTCCACAGTCTTATGATGAGAAAGGCTCTAGAGTCATGTCCAGGTCTTCTCAACATTTCATTTCTTGAGTCGTTTTTTCGCTTTTTGTTGTGCATTGATAGGGGCTTCTCAGTTCAGAAACCAAGGCACTAGAACTATTTTATCAGCTACATTAATACATTGAAGGTGTATTTACCCTCTCATTAAATATACAGCATTTGAATACAATATGGTTTTATGCAGATCAGGTTCAAAACACCCAAGGCACACACTTTACTTTTTTTCCTCTTTTTTTTTTTCTGTATTTATTTGAAGGCTCATAGTAAAATTTCAGAATTTCTATAAACAAAGAGTTCCAGAGAAGCAATGGACAATGATTGTTGTAATTTTAAACATAATGCGGTAAAGACTGAACTGCAGAAACATGTTACAGGAACAGTAAAGAAACAAAAGCACTGGTACAGCGTGGATTAAAAACAAGTGATCGGATCCGCTGAAGTCTGAGAAGCCGGTCTGGAATCGCCCATTTGCCCACAAAGCTGGTGCAGGCCCATCTGCATGCGGCTGCCTGGACAAATGGCCGCCGTAGAACGGACACCTTCTTGCATGTGTACACGGATCACTACAAATACACAAGACGTCCCAGTTTACTGGTTATTAAAATGCCTCGGGTAAAGTACAAATAAACGGAAAAAGTCTTCCAGTATCTATTTTTTCCTTAACATGACAGACGGATAAATTTATCTGGAAGAAGCCATTGGACATGGGGCTGGGGGGCGGTGAAGATCTGAGAGGAGCCACTGGATGGAGTAGCGGGTGGACCTCGGGGAGCGTAAACTACACAAGATTCACTGAGGCTGAGAATTTGTCATTAACATAGAAACAGTGGCTGCTGTTCCAGGGGAGAATGTGCCAAAGTAGAAGAAACTGCTCCGGAACTAAAGACCGTGAGTTTTCACTGATGAGACCTAAGAAGAGGTTCAATATTTAAAATATGCTTCCCTACAGTGGAAGGAATAGCCCATGTCTTCTTGGCTCAGTTCTCTGCCAGAAGACACGTTTTCTTGCCCCAAGCCTTAGTGCACACTTGTTCATAAAAATATGGTTGGCTCTGTGTCAGCCAGAGAGGCTGCCCAGCCTGCGTGCCTGGCAGCAAGGAGACAGCCAGCTGTGCGTGTGCGCGATCCTCTGCTCTGAGGAGCAAGGTCTGCACCTGGTTCGCCCGCCACGCCCTTCTGCTTCCATCTCAGACAGAGGAGAGCCGGGCCTCAGCTCCCTCACAGCAGTGTTCACAGACGTCCGTGGTGCTGTTCTCATGGTTCTAAAATAATGCTCGTTTCCACCTGTACAGTGAGAAAACTTGCAGGAGATGGAACCAAGGCGGAGGAGCTCACTGAAAGGATTTTCACTCTTTGGGCAGATATTATCTGGTCAGTTTCATAGAGGTCAAATGGCTGGATTGTAAGCTTGGCAACTTTTTAATTCAGAAAGTTCTCACTTTGCAATCAGAACCACAACCTTAGTGCAATAGTATATTTATTTTTTCTTTTTACAGTAATTTTGGTTGCCATACAAGAGATGTTAAGAATTGGGAGAAAGTGCAAATTACAGGAGCTTGTTTTTATGTTTTTAATAAGGTCTAAAAAGAATAAAAGCACAAAAGTAACAGAAACATAGATAATGCGAACACATGTTACACAAACTATAGTGTGAAACATATTAGTTTCTAAAAAAACAAAAATTTTGTTAATGGGAAAAACCAATATTTGTGGTCCACACAAAGTCATTGCCCAATCACCCTGGGTAATGCTTGCTTGATAAATAACTCAAAAAAAAAATCCCCATTTTATTAACTAAAGTATCACAAATGATTCACTTTGTGATATGTAAAGTTCAGCAAATCAACAGTCACATTGAGTCATTTTTATATTATGGATTAACTTAAAATGTGCAGACACCCTGGAGAAGGTATCTTGGCAGGTATACATAATTTACATCTTGAGCAATTTTGGTTTTGTATACATAATATTACAGAAACTAGGCATGTAAATGCAATTTATTTAAATTACAGTATATAACAAAAGTGGATCTTTTTAAAACCTGGAATAAGTATTAACACAATCTTTATATGAGCAGTTTAACATCTGTTTCACCATTGAAGAGGGGCGTGGGGTAGGGCCTGGTCCTGATGTGTTTCAAGGGGGAGAACAGTGGGCGGTGGGTCAAATGAGGAACTATTGCTTTCTGTAGCAAAACCGGTGAAGAGAGCTAGAGAGAGACCGATTCATCTTGGCAACGTGTTTTGTTGATCAGTGCAGGTTCTGATGGGTCCTGTTACTTCTCTATAGTGAGACAGTGTGAACCACCAACGCGGTCAGCTTTGCTTGCTTCTGGTCAGTTGCATGTGACTCGGAAGTCTCTCTAAGAAAGGGAGTAGCAGCCGAGCCTCACCTCCTGGCTGCCCACGTCCAACAACCCCAACGCCCCACGCTGCCGTTGGGTACCACCTGCCCGAGGCTCCTTTCACTCTCATCCTGTCTAGCGTGTTGCCTGGCACTGAGCAGAGAGGTGAGACCGGCAAAGGAGAAACGAGCCGTGGTGGGGCGCTGTGCTTACTGGGTTTCGCAACATCACCAGATGGAAGACAGATAAGGGCCAAGTCACCATCTTACGCTTTCCGAACTGTCGGCAGCCTTAGCAGGCCACCCGTAGTATCTTGGCTTGAAACTTCTCTGGGGTTATAGTCATTTCATGATGGAAAAATCGAAAGTACATGGAAGTAAAACACCTTAATATTAAATTGACTTCATTCAAATACCAAGATTGACCTGCAACAGGTTTTGGAACAGAAGGCCCCAAACTCAATTTCCAATTCAGGGACATGTGGCTGGAAAAACTGTGTGTGTGGTGAGTGTGTGTGTTTTTGCAGAAAACTGCTGCATTATGAATTACAACCACTTTTGAAGAAATAATTGTCCTTCGATGTTGAAGTTCTAGCAAAGATAGAAAATATAGCACAGCTCTGCTGGTTCCGATGCATCCAATAAGGTTGATTTAAAAAGGTCGTACTTTTATAATTATTCCACAGAAATAGTAGTATTAAATCACAAAAGTTGGTTTTCCTTTAACTTTCTAGCACTGAAGTGGCACAAAGGCTGCCTAGTAGACCGGCCACTTTTTTTTTCCTTAAAATATTGTGCTTATAAACTATCTGTACAACTATTTAAACTTGCAGTAAAGAAAGATTTTAAATTGCTAAATTTTACGTGTTCATTCTAGAGCTGTTCCAGACCTAATCAGACACTTGATTGTGAGCATAAAGAAAAAAAGGAAAAAAAAATAATGTTTTTATAATTAGAGATGGGCTAGGCTAGTTCTGAAATCATAATAAAAGCCAAAAACTTGACATTCTTCCATATGTGGGAGGACGTGCTGACTCCTGACTGGGTGTTCTGTGACTTGGGTGCCGGTTGCGACCTCCCGTGGAAATCAGAGGTATTGTCACAAGGAAGGGGGCTCTGGGGGAATGGAGGGTGCAAGGCCCAGGAGAGCCTTGCCCGCGGCCAGACTGCCGCCCACGAGCCCCCAGCTCAGCCCTCCCTTCGTCTCTGCACCCTCGCCCTGGGTCCTGTGTGCCACGCCCACTGGGTTTTCTGAAAACCTGTTGTTCTATTAAGACAAGCTGGTGGGATTCCTGGACACTCAGAGGAAAAGGGGGAAGGCCCCTCAGTACCGTCTTCCCTGGCCTCAGAGGACGAAAGGGCTGTCTCAGCAGTGATGCTTGCCCTTGGTGGGGCTCAGAGCTGGGAGGGGCCGGGCCCACCCCCCAACCCCCAGCATCCAGCAGCAGCCATGCCCACCACGGACCTTGTGTCGTCCTGCGTGTCAGAGTGGATGCTCACCTGCTCCGAGGTCTGCAGAATTCAACACACCTTTCAATTTAAAGAATGCTGAAAGGCAGAGAAGCCCCTTCCCACGCTCCTGGACAGCTGCTTGCGGCTGACAGCTGCTTCCACCCAGGGGCACACTGGCCCTGGAGCCGCGCGCGGGCAGCCGGGCCTCCCTCCTTTGTGCTTCAACTAACTCCACGTGACATCTGTTTGGCCACTTTGGAATTATGCTAATAGACTTGCAGAAAGAAGTAAAGCTAAGCAAAGCTGGGCACGATCCCATTCAGAACAACCCATCACTGCCAAGAGCCTCAACAGACCAGAGAAGCACGCGTGCACGTCGGAGGGGCGGGAAAGGATCCTCGGAAAAGGGGAGACGCTTCTCCACCTTCCAGAAAGGGCACCGGGTATGCACATCTGTGGGCATCTCGCTGGGAGCCACGTCCAGGAAAGAAAAGGAGCGCGTGAGCACCGCGTGCCTTCGAGAGGCCGCAGATGGAGGAGGGCCCTGGCGCCAGGCCGGGGGCCGCTGGGCGCGCAGGGAGGCCGTGGGAGGTATGTGTCTAGAGTGCAGGGGCGCCCGCCTGCTGGAGCATGGCACCCGCGCGGGCCAGGTGCGGCGAGGTCGCCGGCACGCAGGAGGCAGGCTGCACACGCATCCCTCTCCACCTCGGAAGGACCCCTCCCCGGTCCCCTCTTTGACAGAAACAGCCCAAAGGAGCCCACACAGAGAGCCGGGGCCTTCGGCTCAGCCACGCCACGGACACACATGCTTCTCTGGGTCCCCAGGAGACCAGCCCACGGAACGGGGTTGGCGCTCACCATCCAAACATCTCCGTGCAAGCCCATCTCTATTTATAACAAGGAGTCTGTGGCGGCGAGGAGCAGCCACCCTTATCTGTCCAGCAGCTGTTTGAGAGCCCTTTCTATGTTCATTCTGTGCCCGACTCGAGTCACGCCCAGATCTATGAGGTCTTCTTTCTGGAGGTTTGGGAGGTGGCTGCCGTCGATCTCATTGTCCATGAAGGCCTCTTTATGTTCACCCAGGTTTAGACTTTCCAGCCAGTCTGCCACGTCGGGTTTAGTCCACAGGTGGACAGGCTTAGTTGTAAAAGGCTTATTGGAGATTGGCTGTTGCAGGATGGAGGGGGACGGCGACCTGCTGCGTCCCACTGGGTTCAAGCCAAACAGGTCCCCGGGCGGGGGCTGGCTCGGAAGGCTGAAGACATCCGAAAGGGTGGGTGAGGGGGCCGCAGTGGCGGCAGGCAGCGGGGTGGGCAGGACCTCTTTGTTCAGCTCTGTTGGCGAGACCACAGGGCTGGGGGCGCGTCTGGGTCCTGAGTTCCTGCTCTCGTAGTCCGGGGGCCGGCTCTGCAGGGTGATGGGCTGGGAGGTCCCAGGGCGGACGGTGAAGGTGACCGTCGTGCTCCGTGTACCTGAGACGGTGCTTATGACCTCGGGGCCTCTGAAACGGCAGCAACAGAGAAAACTGTTACAAGTCTGACCACAAAGCAGACGAGGACCTGGTCTCTGGGGAGAGAAACGGAGACACCTAAACCACAGCAGGGCATCTGAGGGCCAGCGTGTCGGCAGAGAGCAAATGCCTTGCCAGGCCAGGCGTGGGTGGGCACAGAGGGGCGGGGGTGGCCAGAACCCCGTCCTGCTACGTCACCACGCCGCCTGAGGAGTGGGGTCTTTTTCAGCAGGAAGGTGGGGCACCTGTTAGGAGACCTTTCCTCATCGCCTGTCAGCCCTGAGGCTTTCTGGCTTCACGGGACGAGGGCAGGGAAGGGTGCCTAGCAGGCCGGCCGCTACATAGTGGGACCTGCCACAGCTACCGGGGTGGTCGTGGGCACTACCCTGTCCGATGAAAGGCCAGGGAAGCAGGCCGGCCGCTGCATAGTGGGACCCCCCCACAGCTCCCGGGGGTGGTAGTGGGCTCTGCCCTGTCTGATCAAAGGGTCGGGGTCGGGGCCCAGTCTGGCTGTGCCCTGTTTTGTTGCTGTGTGGCTGGCTGTTCTCTCTGCCCTGCGTGTGGGTGTGTGTGTGTGTGTGAGTAAGGCGGCCAGTGGGTCACAGGGTGCCTCTCAGCCTCCTGGCCCTTCCCCACTGGGTGCTGCATCAAGCGTGGAACCTGCACGTGGCCTGAAGGTGGGGCCTGTGCCGGACTCGGGCTTTGACCCTGTCCTGGGGAGAAGCATTTCCGTGGCCCAGGCGATGCCTGCAGCTGGGACCCCCATCCATCCCCAGGGCTTCAAGTGCGGTTCCCTGGAGGGCCAGGGGCTCCAGGGCTGGATGCTGCACACAGGAGACCCTGCCGAGAGCCTCCACGGGCCTCGGTTACTGGCTGCACTGGTGTCCTGGGTGCCAGCAGGGCAGGGCGGCCCCAGAGGGCCTCTAAGGATGACGCCCCCACCACTCAGAATGAAAAAATGGGAGCCCTGCTGGTCCAGGGCGTCACAGGCAGGGAGCAAGAGACCCCCCCGGCCCCCCGCTCCCAGACCCCAGTCATGGGGAGAGGTGTGCTGTGCACACGGCAAGGATCTGAGACGCCTGCAGATTCTGGGGCCTGGGCTGGACCAGAAGATGCACTGCGGTCCCCACTGAGGGGCCTGTCTCCCCTCTGCTGGGGGAAGGCTCACTGGAACCACTTTGACATGGCAGCCAGGCAGCTGGAGGGACATCCGAGCAGGGGTGGAGCAGCTCCACCCAGCGGGACCTTCCGGGGACAGAGGGCCTTCTGTGCAGTGGGTGAGCATCTCACAGGAGCACGCTGCCTCCTGCGCCTGCGGCCCTGCCGGGGCCCACCTGCCGGGGCCGTCCTGCCCGGAGGTGGCCTTGCTCGCTGGCTTTGTCAAGTGCTGCTGCTGCTGCTAAGTCACTTCAGTCATGTCCGACTCTGTGAGACCCCACAGACGGCAGCCCACCAGGCTCTCCTGTCCCTGGGATTCTCCAGGCAAGAACACTGGAGTGGGTTGCCATTGCCTTCTCCAGGAGGCACATTAATCCCCTGGTGAGAGCAGCTCTTTAGACCCAGGCTGCACTTACCCGTGGGTCTCTCTGAGCCAGAGGGTGGGCGTGAGCACCACCCTCCCTTGGGGAACACCCCAGCCATTCCCAGGTAGCTGGGATGCTCTTTAGAAAGAGGGCTCTGCAGGCAGCCGTGCGCGTTGTCAGAAGCAGACCCACGGGTGGGCAGTGAGACCGGGAGACAGGACAGCACTCCAGAGAGAAGGGGGCTCTGCACGCAGCACTTACGTCTGTTCAGCACGACCCTCTTCTGTTACCACCCGTCACGGGAGCAGATGGAAACGACAAGAGGGAATGGGTTGAGACAACACTGCAAAATTAATGACAATTAAAAAAAAAAAAGCAGCTTCTCTCGATGGATGAGATGAAAGCGGAGGCCCGGACGCTAGGCCCTCTCTGGCCGCAGAGCGGGGCGGGCAGTGTACAGCTGCCCAGAGGAGAACATCAGAGGGGCCTGACTCTGCGTGTTCAGCTGGGGAAGCTCACACATCTGCCCTGTGAGACCAGGAGGGTGCTGAGAGGGGGACATCGGCCTCCCTGTGTGGGCCCGGGAGCTGGCTCCCTGCTGGTACCCAGACCCGGGCTCCCGGCTGCCCTCTGTCTTCCGCAGCCTGGGAGGCAGCGATCCGCACGCCTGCTCAGGGAGGCCGTGCTTTGCGTCAAGTCCGCACTGAGGGTTGAGAGGCTGGCAGCTAATAAAGGGGGCGTCAGACCCGGCTCTGTGCTTGCGGCCTGCCCACAGCCCCATGGGGCGTCGCTACGGAAAAGAGGAACCAGAGCGTTCGCGGCGCTGCGTGCAGGTTGCCCGGGGCTGGTCCATCCTGCCCTCCTCCTCAGTGGCTTGATTTACTCTCAGTTAATCAGACGGGTATTATTCACTGGATCTCCTGCTTGCGGAGACCGTTTCGTTGCTAAGCAACCACTGGGTTCCCGGGTGGAACACACAAGAATCTGTTGCCCCGATTTAGAAACAGAGACACACACACTCACGCACACACGCCCTCTCTTGGATTATTGCTCTCTATCCTGCCTCTTCAGTCCAATCCATATGGAAACATGAGAATTAAAACAGAAATCAGGAGTTAATGACACACTCGGAGACGCGCTGTTATTTTATCAGTCAGCACAAGTTGGCTGGGGAAGGGGAAGCCAGTGCTCAGGGGCCTTTTCATCGTGTTTACAGATGCGGTCCGGCCCCTGGACAGTGGCTGGCTGTGGGCCAGAGGCTGCCCAGCGAGGCGGCCTCGGAGTTCTGAGCCCTCTCCGCACAGCCTCCCGCCAGCATGCCCCGCTGGCCCCCTGCGTCCTGTGTGGTTACTCTCGAGTTTGTGGAATGAATCCCTGTCGTGCGTGTAAACGGCGCTTACTTCCAAACTGGTCTAAGTTCTGTCTTCATTAACATTTCTAAAGGTTGGGTGCCAAAAAGACCGGGAAGGTGGCCACGAGGACCCTGGCAGGTCTGCGTCCTGGGCCTGGCCCGTGTGGGGGTCCTCCTGAAAACCGTGGAGTGAACTGGGGTGGAGCATGGATGTGGGCAGCTGGCGGCCCAGGTCAGGAAGTCACGTGACTTGGCCAGGCCGGCAGATGGAGCCAGACGTGGGGGCCACGAGGCTGCCTCGGGTTCACCGGCCCCTCCGACACACCTGGGCAGGTCGAGAAAGCGCCCGGTCTTCAGGGGGCAGTGGCCAACCCCCGACACACGTTGGCTGAGGAGTCCTGGCGTCCAGGCTGGATTGCGGATGGCACTTGAAGGATGAGATGCTGCAGCCGGACCAGAACAGCCTCTCTGCGTGCCGTGTGTGAGGAGATGAGGCAGCGCGCGTTCACCTAATTACCCACAACTTCAGTCACTGACGCTCCCTTAACATTTCAATTGCTGCCGTGAAATGATAAAACCTCCGTGACGGCACCGAGGTGATGAAAGTGCCATTAAGCGGCTTCCATTATCGAGTCAGTTCCGAAGTCTGTGCTCTGGGACCAGCTGGGCAGAGATAATTTTTTAACAACCCAAACTGATTTATTTTGAAACCAAGAGGCTCTCAGGATGATACTGCCGAGAGCCCAGTGAGAAGCTGGAAGCATCGGCCGGGCCAGGCAGTGGGTGTGGGTGCTCAGGGCGGGCACCCCCTGGGAACTGGGCAGTGCTACCCCAACAGGCAGCCTGAACCCCACCTCCCCTGGAGGACCTGGAGCTCCATCGGTGCCTCCGGGAGGTGAAGGCCTGTCCCAGGTTCTTCCGGAGGACCCAGAAGAGTGAGGGGATCCAGAGGGGCTCCTGGAGAGTCAACCAATGCCGCACCCCCTGGATGGAAGCCAGTGGGGTCCCCTGCAAGCATCCACTCACGGTTCTGATCCTCCTCCCAAAGGCCAGAGAAAGAAAGCCAAACCCACATTGACCTTCCGCTCCCATGAGAGTGCAGACAAAGCAGAGCTGTCTTGCTTTAAAACAATGCTGGCCTCCTGGCGCAAGCCCCTCTGTTTAAGGTCAAAGTGCATGTGTCAGACTCTCATCTACCTGGGGTCTTCAGAGGGACTGCACGTGGGTCTGCTCCCGGGTTTCCCTGCGTCACTGTGGCCCACTGACCAAACAGCTGCTGGGTCAGCTTCACGAAACAAAAAGGTTGTGCCAAGCCTTTGCTCAAGTCCTCGAGGGCTGCCACCACTTAGACACAGCCCTTCCCCTTGGCACGCGAGATGCTCGGAGACCCTCCACACAGCCCCTCCCTCTGCGCTGGCCAGTTTCTTCCGGGTGGAGGACGCCTTCCGGCCCCCCAGCTTCGTGCTCGCTGGTCCCAGTGCCTGGATGCTCTGCTCCCGGGTTTTTGCCCAGCTGTATCTCAGGTGGTTCAAATGCCACTTCCTTGAGGAGGGTCACCTCCACCCTGCCCGTTGTCTTGACCCGTTAGGACATCTTCATCCCTTTGTAGTTGGTGCCGTGTGCTTTGGGTTTGTCTTGTTATTTCATATCCGCTCCCCCTTAAGAATGTAGCTCTTCAAAGTGGCAGAGACTTTGGATGTTTCCTTGTTCAGCAAGGAATCCTGGGGCCTGGCATGGTGCTTGGCACACACGGAGTGATCAGCTCCCGAGGGCCCAGGGCACCTTGACTATGGACCTGCAGAGAGCCCCTCGGGAGGTCACGGGGATGGGGTGCGGAGACGCCTGGGGACCGCCCTGCAGGTTCTCAGTCATCAGACATGCACGGAAGACCTCCAGGCATCAACTGGACTCAAGGGGCTCCAGAGGCCTCAGAAGAGCCCCGCCCTGGTAAGCTCGGCCCTGCGGGCGTTAAGCTGGGTGACCCTCCTTCTAGGCTGATCCACGGCTCCAGGAGAGCGGAGAAGTGGAACCCTGAGGCAGCTCCCCAGGCTGACGGTCTGCTACTGTGCCTTCCAGCTGAGGGCTCAAGGCCAACCGGTTCTCCTGTCTGCACCCAGGGAAGGCATTCAGGCCCTGCCTCTGGGCCTGTGCTGCCCAGAGTCCTGCATCTGGGCATGCGTAGATGTCAGTGACTGCTCATGCCGTGTGGGCACCGGGTTATAAATAATAGAAAAGACCGTGGGGTCGATCACAGGCAGGGCCTGAACCCTTCAAGTCCATCAGGACTCTACCAGCCGACCTCTGCTTTGAGTCCCCTCCCACCCAGGCAAGCCCAAGGGATGCCTGCCGCTGAGACCCCTCTGCCATGAGCCCTGAGCAGCTCACCCAGCCAGGAGAGGGGCGGGGGAGGCCAGCAGTCTGGATGCCACTGAGAGAGGCCCTGGCCTCCGGGGGCAGTGTCCTGCAGAGCACACAGCCTCCCACACTGCCCAGAGAAGATGCCTTCTACATCTTCCGTACCGCGGACATCACTGCGACGGAAGCGCCGGTCAGAAGCCCTCGGCCTGGCCTGGCTCTGCCCGCCGCTGCCTGTGCCTGTGGACAGGCTGCCTGCCTCTCGGCGTCTCCATCGTCCCTTCCGAGAAATGAGCGTCACTACCACCTGCTCCCCAGCAGCTGTTAGAAACATTATTCACCCACATCTAAGGCTTTTGTCAAAGGTGAAAGAGAGAAAGCATCTTGATTGTTGTATTTTCACATAACCTAGCAACTAAAGACCGGCGCTGTTCCACGACATTTCCTGGTGCTTCTCAAGTGTGTAAGACTTAAGTGTGTGCCTCTCAAGACGTGTGTGTGTCCACGCGTCTCCCAGAAGTGGGGATCCTGTAAGGACTCTGAATGCCATAGTTAACAATGAGGCCCCTAAAAAGGGTGCTGGTCGGCGTGCGTCTCTCTGTGGATGCTGGCTTGTCAGCGCTCCGAGGAGGACCGTGAACCAGCCATGTGATCTGCTGGACCCACATGGAAAGAGAGCTGCAAAGTCATGGCTCTGGGGACCCACCCTCCTGCAGGATTGCCGATGGATGGACTTGGGTGTTCGAGTCAAACGCTTTGCCCAGCAGGCGTGTGAAAAGTGACCTCGTCAGTTTCAACAGTGAAATGCGGGACTAAAGACCAGCCGGAGGACAGGAGAACGCCGCCCGGGGGACCCGGGAAGTGGTGTGTTTTGGGCGAGGGACACAGAGCACAGAGAATGAGGGCGGGAGGTGCGGGCTCGAGTTGGGGCCTGGCAGAGCCCCGGGGCTTGGGTCTGGGAGCAGCTCCCTGTGTGAGTCCCCCGTTCCAAGGAGGCAGGACCTCACGCTCTGCCAGACACTGTGGGCGCCCATGCGGGCACAACTGCATGCTCCTCTGCCACGATGCGCGCCCTGCTCAGGTGGGCTCTGGGGTCTTCACTCGGGGCACCAGGTCCAGAACTGGCCCCTCCCCAGCCTCAGACCACGGGGGAGGGGAGCAGAGCCCCCGACACACCCTCGATCGCACGCTGCCCACCGGCTGCCCACATGCCCCCTGGATGGCACCCCCCCTGAAACCTCCCAGGGGGGTTCCAGAATGGCCCTTCGGGGTTCTGGCAGATCTGGAGGACGTGGGAGGAGACAGCAGGGCTCCTCCTTGGAAGCCACAGCAGGGACGGCTTGTGTGGCCGGTTCTCATGGCCCGTCTCTGTGTAGGGGGGCCACGGCACCGAGTCCAGGCCGGGAGAAAGGAGGCCAACGTGGCTGGCTCCAGGCGCGCCCTCCTGGCGTCTGCTTCGGGAGTGCCGCTGTTCCCCGGGGCACTTCCTGGTCAGCGCTGGACGAGGAATGCCCGTCGAGGGCACTTACCTGGGGGCGAGGCCGGCGGGCTTGGTTCCTGGCGTCGGGTCCAGTCCTTCCCCCGGCTTTGCAGATTTCTCTCGGTTCATTTGCTGCAGGATTGAGTTTAACTCACTAATCACGTTCGCCTTTGGGCCTGAGAGAATCGGGCTTTTGACCTCGGAGACGTCCCCCCACAGCCTGGAGGTCCTTGGCTGGATGACCTTCGTGGGGCCGGGCTGGGCCCCACCAGGCGGCGGCGGAGGTGCAGGTGGGGGGACCACGAAGCTGTCCACGTCCTCCTCCAGCAGCGCGTCGTGGTAGAGGGTGTTGCCTTTGTGGATTATGGGCTTCATTTTTGGCTTGGGAGGTACTGGGGGTTTGTCAACCATAAAGGCTTGCCCGTCTGCATAGACTGTGCAGGTGTCCACGTTCTCCCCGCCCTCGGAGGACAGGGTGGAGATGCTGGACACCGTGGAGATGGTGCTGGTCGTCTCGAGGTGGTGGTCGCTGCTGCCCCGGCTGTCCACCTCCTCGATCCCAGAGTCCGTGACGGCGTCAAAGCTTTCGGGGGGCGGCAGGAATGAGGCGGGCAGACAGTTTGAGAGACCAGCCGGCTTCTTACTGTCTGCGGAGTTGGTTGGCTGGCTGGAGTTCAAGGAAGGGGACTGGGAGGTGTCGTTTTTTTTCTGCTTAACCAGGTCTGAGAGAGCGGGGACAGAAGCAACCCGGTCATCGGGGATATCAAAACTATTGGCAAATTCCAGGGGAGGAGGCAATGGCTCTGTGAAAATAAAATCCTCGTCCAGGTCCACGGATGCCAGAGGCGGGGGAGGGATGCGGAACGGCAGGATCACCGCCTCCTCCACGGAGCCCGCCGCCACGATGGTCCTGCCCGGTGCAGTGGCGGCGGCAGCTGCGGGCTCGGGGCCTGCGGGGGTCGGGAAAGCACCTTCGGTTTCGGGGGCGCCTTCGGGCGCCTCGGATGGCGGATGGTCTGGCTGCGTTTCCAGGTCGGCTTTCTCGTCCTCTTCCTGCAGGAAGTCCTCCGGCCTGGCCGCGTCCACCGTGTGGACCATCAGCAGCCCGGCGGACTTCTGCTGGGAGGCGTCCACGATGCTGACGAGCACGCCCTTCTTGTCGTCCCTGCGCTCCTTGCCCGGGTCCGACTCATACTTGTTCTCCGTCTCCTGCCTCCGCAGGGGCCCCCGCCCGCTCTGCCTGCCGACCGGAGGGAAGCCCGCTTCCCCGCTGGGCCGCATTTTGGTGTCGATGTAGAGAGGCTTGTTGAGGTCGGCCTTGGGGGCCTCCCCTTTGGGGCCCTGCTGGGACTCCTTCAGGGCCCGGTCCCTCGCCGAGAGCACCAGGGCCAGCGGCGAGCTGGGGTCCAGCAGCCGCCCGGTGAGTGGGTGCACGTAGTTCTCGGGGCCGGCAACGTTGATGCTCCGGGGGGGCGCCGCGGGGCTGCCCTCCGGCGCCTTGGCTTGGCCCGGGGCGTTCGGCAGCCTGCCAGCCTCACCCTGAGCTCCGGCCTCGCCCGCACCCACAAAGTGGTTCTCGGGCTCCCGGGGCGCCGGTAACGACAGCGGCTCCGCGCCGTCCTCCTCGCCGGAGCCGCCCTCCTCGGGGAACTTGGAGGGTCGCGCCCGGGGGGCGGGCGGCCCGAGGCCCACGTCCTCGTCCCCCAGGTCCGTGGACAGGAAGGCCGGGGAGTTCCTCCGGGCCTCCAGCCGCTTCTCGCGGTCGCGGACGGCCCCGGCGATGGCGGCGGCGAAGGGGCTGCTGACGGTCAGGCTGTCGTCCGGCCGCAGCTGGCCGGGCTGCTCCGAGGCCTGCGGGTCGGTCTCCACGCTGCTGCCCTGGCTGCTCTTGCCGCTGCTACTGGTGGAGGGCTCCTTGACGATGATGGTGGGGATGGGGATGGAGCACGTCTTCTCGGGGCTGTCCTCCACGTTGGACTGCTTCACCAGCATGCCCTTCCGCCGGGCGGGCTTGGCCGGCACGTACACGGCCTTGCTGGCGATCTTCCCCACCTCGGAGTACGGGTTTTCGGGCATCTGGCCCCTCTTGCCGCGGAAGTTGGCCTGGGGGCCGGCGCCGCGACTGTAGAGGTCCTCGGAGTCCAGGGAGTAGCGGTCGACCTCCCGCCTGTGGTAGAGTCCCTTCTCCCGCACCATGGTGGCCACCGTGTCGGAGCGAGCGGCCGGGGACACCTTGGCGGCAGGGTTCTGGTTGAACGCTGGCTTGATTGTCCCGTAGACTCGTGGAGTTGGGGACTTGGGGCAGTTGTAGGCGGTGGGGGAGGGTGGCGGCGGAGACGGGGGCACTGACTGCGGTGGGGGTGGGATGTCCTCGGAGGTGTCCGGCATGGACAGGCTTCTGGTGAACTTGAGCATTGGCGGGGCCAGAAACTGCCGCTCCTCCTCCGTTATCCCTACAAGCAGAACACAGGTTTAAGTTTACATCACGGTGAGGACAGACAGCCCCGCGATGCTCTGAGGGTGGTGTGACACGTTAAGTCTCCTCCAAACTCACAAGGAATCACGATGCACACTTGTTCACGGAACACAGCACACAAGCCACAATGTCAAGAGGTCACGTGGCCCATTCCGAGCCAGACACAGGACAGGGACCAGGAGGCCCAGAGTGCGTGCTGCTGAGTCCTGTCTGCGGGCTGTTCTGTCTGTCTCCCCGGGGCCGTCCGCAACTTGGGAGAAGCGGCTGGAGGCCAGGAGGAACGCCCCGGCCTTCCTGTCCACGGACCTGGGGGATGAGGATGTGGGCATGGGGGCTGCCTGCCCCCTGGGCACGACCCTCCAAGTTCCCCAGGGCAGCGGTGTGACCCGGGGCGGTGAGGGTGTCCCACTTCTTGGGACTGCATGTATGTGTGTGCGTGTGGGTGGGGGGGATGGGGCAGCTGGTATCAGGGGGCTTCTATGCCTTCAGACCTGGCCAGGGTGCCCGGGGAGGCACTCTGGGGTTTGGGACTGAGGCTGTGAAGCTGCCCAATGGAGGCGAGAGGAAAGGCCACACCAGCTGCCGCACCGGCTGAGGGAGGCAGAAGGGGCCGCGGTCCCCGGGGCGGCCTCGTCCACTCGACAGCGGCGCGTTTTGTTGCCTGACTTATCTGGGCCCCCCAAGGGTCCTGGAGTTCCTGGGCCCCGAGGAGGGTGGCTGGTCAGCCCTGACCTTCTAACCAGGACCCCAGGAGTAGCATCCCGAGCGAACACAGCCCCTCTGGGTCCTGAGACCCTCTGGGCTGGGCTGATAGGCCTGGCGGTTCACCACGGTCCCCGCTCATCACGGTCCGACTGCACGACTGGGGGTCCGTCATGAGGTCCCCACTCACGGCTGGGCCGAATGAAGCCTGTGGGGCTGGGTGAGAGGGTCCTGGGGACCCGCGGGGGAGATGGCCGTGTTGAGGCCCAGAGCTCCGGGGTGCCCTTTAGGTGGGCTTCCAGGTTCTTTCCGACAGTTCAAAATATAAAAAACATCACCAGGACGCACTCTGGACCTGGGAAGCGGGAGGCAGACGCGGAGAGACAGGTACGCGGATCCCGATGGGGGGCCATGCAGGGTTTTCAAAGCGGTAACGGAATGGAGAACTTCAATCAAAGAAGCTCCCGGGACAAGACTCCAGTAGCGTATCCCAAAGGAAACTTCTGCCCCATAAGGGTATTCCAAATCTCACATGGCTCTTGGGAGGGCATCCCGGCAGGCAGGGACATGGCCCCTGGCCCCGTGTGCCTCCAAGGAGTGATTTACGAATACGCCTTATGGAGGGAACTGTTACATTCACGTTACAGACTCCAAACTGTAAGGTCCACTCACCTGATAGAAAGATTCTGCTGTCTGACAGGAGGAAATCGATTGTTATTGACCAGTTCGAGAGCCGGGGCAGGAGGTGGCGTGCGCGCCGCCCTGCGGGGCCCCGAGCTCCTCGGGGCGGGGGGCTTTGAGGACCCGCAGACGCCACCTCCGCCGTCCCTCATCACTCAGGTCCTGCCTGCCTCGGCCCCCCTCAAACTAGCCACAGCGCCGCTGGCCGCAGCCCTCGGTGCTGGACACGCCCAGTGTCTGCAGGTGGCCGGAGGGCCTCTGGGAATTCACGCGGCAGAGGCAGGGCTGGACTGTCACACACAGGGGCTGGGTTTAGGGGGTCGAGTTGACCTCGCTCGGAACCGAGTCGGTAGGAAGCATGTGATGTCAACAAGATGGCATCAGTCCCCTCCCCCCACAGTACTGTCCCCCCAGGAAGCGAGACACCGGCCCGGCCACCCCAAGCAGTGTGTCCACTGAGTGTACCCCAGAACGCAGCCGTGGCCATTCGTGGGGGTATGGGCCCACCCTGCCGGTCACTCACCATGCGGGGTGGGGGTGAGGGGATCCCAGAACCTCGCCTGCCCACCGCCACACCCCGTCTGGACTGTGGACTCTCCCCCTGCTGCTATCATCACGGATACTTGGCTTGTGAGGTCGGAGGTCATCTTGGATTTGGACTCCAGAGGACAGGGAAGTTTCAGAGGGTCAGGGGCTCCCGGGGGTGAGACTGGGGGCCTGCCCTCCAGTGGGCAGGCGTGGGGTCAGCGAGGGGCCCCACTGAGGGCCCAGGGCCACCTCTGTGGGTGCAGCTGTGCTGCTTACCTATTGACTTCTGCCTTCGCATTGTACCTCGAGGGAGGCCCAGGAACGGGCCCTTCGGGCTCCCAGGGACAGTGGGTGTCATCACGGCAATGCCCTGGCGTTCGTACACGGACTGCAAATCAGAGAGCCAAGTGAGACGTAGTGGACCAGCCCCCATCATGGCCGGCAGACATGGTGCCCTGGCCTTGGAGCCCTGCCACCTGGCTTCCCCCAGCTGTCCTGGGAGCACCTGAGCATCCAGGACCCAGAAGGGGGCCCTACTTGCCCTCAAAACCCTGGTGGCCCCTGCTCGGTGGAGCCAAGGTCTGCCTGACGTCGACTGAGCGAGAGAAGGGCCAGGACGTATGTCCTGGAGGAAACAGCATCCGGCGCTGGGCACTGGACCTGGCCACGTCTGCTTCCAAGGGCAGCAGACGGCAGTGGCCGTGGTGGAGGGCCCACCGAGTGTGGTGTGGAGCGAGCGAGCGTGTGGGACCCGCGGAGGCCCTGCCCTTCTCCCCCGGCCCGGGAGGAGCCCGGCACGCCCCTCCTTTGCACAGGGAGCAGATCCCCTGGCCGGCCCCCACCCCGCCTGCAGCTTCTGGATTGCAAAGCCGAGGTTGCTGGCCGGCCCCCACCCGGAGGCATTGGAGGGCGACTCAGGGCACAGATGGATTAGAGCCCCAAGGACACCTAGGCGCGAGCTCTAAGGGGTCTGCTCCTCTGAGACCCCACCTCCCCGGGCTCTGGGCTCCGCCCGGCCGGCCCTGCTCTCTCGCCGGTGCTGGGCTTGGAGTCTCTGGGACAGGGTGGGTGTGGGGCTACCACGAAGGGTAGTCGCCCCCGGAGGGCCTGAGATGGGGGGGCAGCGTGAACATCCTGTTACCATTAACGTGTATTACAGGAAATCAGCACATCAAATTAACGACACTCACGGGTGTCATTAAGAAAGGTGAAAGAAAGCACAAGTGTCCGTCGCTCAGCCGTGTCCAACTGTCTGCGACCCCATGGACTGTAGCCAACCAAGCCCCTCTGGGATTCTCCAGGCAAGAATACTGGAGTGGGTTGCCATGCCCTCCTCTAGGGAATTTTCCCAACCCAGAGATAGAACACAGGTCTCCGGCATTGCAGGCAGATTCTTTGCCATCTGAGGTGTGCCGGTTCGGCATTATTAAGAAAAGGCAAGATTAAACAGTGAGTCAGTCTGAAGCGGCGTCAGAGAAAATACTTCAGTGTTACGGACAGCGCTCAGCTCTGGCCACAGGCTCGAAGCTGGGGGTGCAGAGAGCCGTGTCTGGGACCTGAGAGAAGCAGCCTGCTGGGCTCGGCTGGCGGCCAGTGGTCTCTGCCACTGCCCAGGCAGGACGTGGCCCCTGGGACTCATGGGGGCCTGAGACCTCGGGGAGGCAGGATCCCCGGTGTGTGCTAGGACTCAGCTTGCCACGAGGGTGGGGTTGGGCTTCTTCCACCTGGAGGCTTGCTTTGCTCCAGGTGTCCTGTGGGAGGACCCTCAGTGCCAAGGGAGCGGGTCCACGGTGAGTGGTCAGTCCTCTGCTGCCGGTCTCCCCTGGACTGGGGTGCCTGCCTGGTGCGCTCAGATCAGGGCTCTGGGTGTGGAGGCGGGGGAGGGTGATCCGGCACTGCGTGGTCTGCCCACACCCACCTGCGGCCCCTCCCCGGCCCGGCCACTCACGTTCATGTCCGAGACGGAGGGGAAGCACCGGCTGGTGGGCCGCTGCTTGATGGTGGCCACCCTGGACTCCAGCGCCACGCTCTCGGCAGCCCGGGATGGCTTGGAGGCTGGGACGATCTCCTCGGGTTTATCTGCAACGGGAACAGGACCGTCAGGATGGGCGTCAGTGACTGAGGCCCCAAAACACAATGGGGCAGGGGGCTGTTAGCAAAGTGCCCACGTGCCTTTTGCGTTTGAAGAAAGCTTTTCTCGTGCAAGTGGTATGGAGCATGCATGCCTCAGCCACCAGCATGGACATGGACAGGACCCGGCCCCCTGCCCTGCACGTGGACCGGAGGGCGAAGAGACCCTCCCGACAGCAACACTGCCCTCAAGGCCCTGGGACTTGAGGGTCTTGCTTTGTTCACACTAGAGCTGCTCATTCTGGGAGGTGGGAGCTCAGTCAACGCTGTGAATTTCTAAGAGCTCAGAGGTGTGGCTCCTCTGTAAATGCAGTTGCTAGGGTCTCAGGACCCAGCACCCAAGGATGGAGGCGACTGGGCGGTGTGGGTGTAGGCAGGGGTGGGGCTCGGGAGCAGAGGCAGCCCCCCAACTCAGGGCCCAGTGGAAGTCTAGGCTTTGCTGTGTGTGTGGGGTCCCCTTCCCCCCAGAAGGTGGACCTTCTCAGTGGCTTGTGAATAAGCAAGTTGAGGATCAGTTATTAGTGAAGCTTACAGCTTAAGAAATTATTTGAAAATGTAAATTTAAAGGTTTTTTTTTGGGGGGGGGACCCGGCAACTGCACTCAGGCACCAGCATCTGGAAGGGAGCCTGGTTTGCTGAGACGGGAGGCGCCCCTGGGGAGCAGGAAGCCAGTGTGAGGAGGGCCTGGTGGGACCCCGTGAGGTGCTGCACGCTCCTCGCAGTCCCAGAGTGTTCTGTCCACGCCTGAGGTCTTCTCTGAGCTGAACCCAGCCCCTTCTGGGGTCCTGTGATGCCCCAGAAAACTCGTGCCGTCAGAAAGGCCCAGGCTTCTGGGGTCTTGGCAGACCCCAAGCTGCGAGGGCAGCGTTGAGTCACAGGACTGGCACCCTGGTGCCCGGTTTAAGCTGCTGCAGCAGCTGCCTTTAGCAGGGGTCATCCAGGAGGAGCTCGGCCCCTGGAAGAGTTCTTCCAGACCCCCAACAAGAGGGGCCCAAAGGGGCTAGTCCACCACCAACAGGCAGGATGCTGGCTTCTCGGGACCACGTCCTGGACCAGGGCCAGGGTCCCACAGTGCCAGCGCACCTGGCCCAAAAGGCAGAGGGGTTCAGGCGGCGGCAGCATGGGGGGATCCCCCAGCGATCCTCCTTGCCCTGGGACCCACAGCTCTTCCAGCCTTTCCCCCGTGGCTGTGTGGGACATAGTAAGTGTCCGCCCTTTGGGAGTCGGTCGGAAGCACCCGTGTCCGGTGGGGACCCCCCATCCATGGTCACCGTGCTCTTGCCCGCCGTGTTCCTGGGGCCAGGAACCCTCTTGCCTCGCGAGGCCCTGCGCCCACCCCTGTCCCAGCAGCGCGCCTCCTCTGTGAAGCCGGTGCCCTCGGGCCTGGGCCGGGGTTCTCTCCGGGTGGGGCTCTCACTGTTGCTGTGCTGTGCTCCCCCACCTCCTGCCCCTCCAGCTGTGGGACACGGGATCCTCGGGTGGCCCCCTTGGCAGGCCTGTGATGACCGCAGGTCTCCCTGGCCCGTCCCCGGAATCCAGGCCCCTCACGCTGGCTGCCGGCCTTGTTTCTGCTGGGGTGTGGCTCTTTCTCCAGGGATGGCGGAGGTCAGGGCTGGCTCCCGCGCAGAGATGTCCATCCACGGGTCTGACCATCTTCTTGGGCCTAGCCTCAGCTTCAGCCTATGCAGCTCAGGCATGCTGCCCTACCCCTGGGTGAGGGGATGCCCCCGTTAGGGCAAGGCCGAGTGGCTGCAGCCTGCAGGGCCTCCCATGGGGGCCCAGTGAGGGGCTCCAGAGCAGGAGGGAGCTCCTGACACAGACAGTTACACAGCTGGGTCTTTGAGACCTCCTGTCCCTAGCGGGACCCCGCAAGTCCACGTCTGGGGTTTGCCCAGCTTTCAGGGCTGGTCCACCCCACTGAGCAGGCTGGACCATGAGCCAGGATCCTCACAGGCCTGGACCGAGCCAGCAGACACTGTGGTCTTGGGGTCCCAGGCGTGTGGCAGGCACTGCCGAAAGCCCTCAACGGTGGGTGTGCACAGGGGAGGCAAAGGCGACCCTGCTGGGACTTCGGGGCGCCTTCATGCCGTTTCTCATCTTAACAAGAGCTCGGTTGTAGGGGGACTGTCCCCATCCTGCAGACCGAATAACCGAGGAGCGGACGCCTTTTGCGCTGCTGGAACTCCAGGACCAGGGGGGAGCTCGCCAAGCCCTGGCCGAGGGAGGAAATCCGGGCTTGCCGTTGGAACGGGCTGCCTGATCAGGCTGATTGAGAAGTCAGCATTGTGCTCACCACACGGTGTCCAGATGGGTGGTTTGGGGGTGTATTTGGAGGTGTATCCCTGGAGCCACGGTGACCCTGAAGTGGACAATCCCGGCCTTTGTGTAAACCTTTGCCCTCTGGTCTCCATGTCCCTTACGCATTCTTTGGAGCCGGGACACACGAGAGCATCTTGTTCTGCGGGGGTTGTGTTGGGGGCTGTTATTCTGTTTCTCAGTGAGGGTGGGTTAGTGTGGTTTCTTCAATTCAGATGCAGACGGCAGCCCTGGGCCACGTGCCCTGGGGCGCGGGCCCCTCCCGGCCTTGTCTTGAGCCTTCTTCACTGGCACATGAAGGCTTTTCAGGAACGCTTCGAGACCAGGTTTTTGTTCTTGCTTCTAGGCTCACGGGATTATTCTGCTTCATTTACACAAGCCTGGGATTGGGTCTCTGTCGGTGCTGAGATTAGTGAGTCCAGCCCTGCGGCCTTACAGTGAAGCACTCCAAGGCCGGAGGCCACCCTGCCGACAAGGCTGGAAAACTGTCAAGTCTTCAGAAACAATCTAGGAATGAACTGATGCAAACACCTCGGAAGTGACCCTGTATTTTCATTTTCTAAGCAAACATATGGCACGGTGCCCACCGTCCACAGGCTGCACACTTCCTGGGTCAGGGGGGTGGATGTCAAGCATCGGGGGGCAGGCCTCAGGCAGCCCCGTCTCTCTTGGGGACCAGAGCATGAGTGGGGTGCTCCTGCCTGACCCCAGAGACCCCAGGCGCGAGCACTGCCCCAAGCATAGGCTGAGTCGCCCGCGTGCCCGAGCTCTCCTGCCGGGGAAGCCCCAGGTCGTTCAGCAGACGTCACTGACGTGGTCTGCAGGAGGGAGGCATCGAATCGAGGAGTGGAATGACCCCCCCAAGTTGGGGCAAGGAGGGGAAGCCGACGCCAGGCTGACACCAGACACCAGTGGCCGAGTCTCCCCCGGGGGGAAACGGGGCACCCACCCACCGCAGACCACCCCCCATCCCTGGACCCCCATCTGTCCGGGGCCACGTTCTGGGCTGGATCCAGCACCCCCGCTCCTCAGAACCATCGGGAGAGCGACCCCCGCTGTTCCAGAAACGCCTGGCACGGCTAAGATTCGGACTCTCAGATCCCACGGCGATTCGGGCGGTCACTTCACAAAATGCGTCCTAATCTCGGGGATGTCCAGGAAGCCTGTCCCTCCTTGTGACCTTGAACAGGGGGTCCTGCCGGCCCCCTGGAGGTGGCCAGCCTCGCCGTGTCTCAGGTGAGAGGGCACCCGTAGGGTCTCCTCCATGACATGGTTCCCGAGGAAGCTAAGCTCTGATGGCACCAGATGGCACAGACCAGCCGCTCCCGGGGAAGCGGCAGCTGTCGGCCAGCCGCCCATCTCTTTAATCTTCCCAGGGGAGGCTGTGCGGGAGTGCCGGGGGCGGGGCGGGCCGCCCTGGCCCCCGCAGGCCCAGAGCAGCGGTGAAGCTGGTCCCTCCCCTCTGGCCCGGCTTCTGCTTGGACCCGCCCCGGCCCAGTGTGGCCCTCGCGGTGGCCCTGGCTCCCCGCCAGCAGCCACGTGGACAACCTCTGGGGACAGAGCAGGTCCTCGGGAGATTCCTCAGGGACTAAGTGTGGCATCTAAGCTCAAACTCAGATTCACTTTCAACTCTCTCAGCTGTGCAAAGGGAGGTGGGCCCCTCCAGGAGCCCTGCCTGTCCTGTGTGACTCCGTCCCGGCCCAGGTGGCTACGCGTCTGTACTTGTCCTCTTGCAGTCCGGGGGCCGCTGGGGGCCCTGGGCTGGGCGGGGCCAGGCCGCACGTGCCCCCGACGCTGGGCCAGCCCGAGTCTGAGCTGCTCCTCCTGGCGGCAGCCCTCTCTGCCAGCCCAATGACAGCCATGGGGCTCCTGTGGCCCACATGCAGGGCCTCTTCTGGAAGGCGCAGTGGGCAGAAACAGTGGTTCATGCCAGCTGGCCTTGGCCTTGGCTTTGGACTGAAGCGGGTTCAGAGGGTAAGGTGAGCCCAGGGAACTTCCTGTGCCCCGGGCATCCACCCCACGGTCAAGAGGGTGATCGAGCCTGGAAAGCCCACTGGGAATCTCCGAGCAGGGGGTTGGGGGGGTGGAGGCCCAGGACCGCTGCAGAGAGAGGCTGTCGGGGTCAGCCTGCCTCGGGAGACTGTGGGTGAGAGAGGTGTGTTCTGGTGCTCCCGGACCCAAGACCCCAGATGCGGTCCCTCCGGACTCCAAGGACCACTGCCCTGACCCCCGCCATCTCGGTGTTTTGCGTTCTGCGTTGTGTCTTAGTGGCAGTGCCCGGGCCTGCGAGAGAGTCCCCTCCTTCCTCTGCACTGGTAACTCTCCAGCGACCGGGTGAGAAACACCCCGCCGTGGGCCCTGCTGGCGAGGGGCACGTCCACGGGGGCCTGGCTGCTGGGGGCGGGAGGGGCTGCCCACAGAGCGGAGGCTGGGTCCTCTGCGCCACCGCCAGCCGGGGGCAGGGAGCGTGTGGTCTGGCAGTGCCCCTCCCCTCCGGTTCCAGGGCAGCCTTCCTGCCCGTGGACAGTGGGCTTCCTGGACAGCAGGCATTTTCTGGGCGTTAAGGGGCAGCGGTCCCTGCCCACGGCAAAGGGCAGTCAGCGATTTGCGTGCCAGGGGCCCTGCTAGCCTGCACCCGAACCACCAGCCCGCAGGAAGGCCTCCCAGCCCCGACCCAGGCAGGCCCCATTGGACGACGGGGGACACGTCAATGACGTGGACACGACTCGGGGAGACGCAGACACGCTGGGCGAGAACAGACGGGGAGAGGCGGGGCAGACGCCAAACGAGACGGGACGCGTCCCGGGCTGGGCCTCCCCCCGGAGGACCCCGAGCAGGGAGGAGACAGTACGGGTCATGACACACTCTGGACATCGAGTGAGGGCCACGGGGTGGGGGGGGCTCGCCCCTTACCCTTCTTCTTCCGGACGGAGGCTTGCAAACAGAAAGGGCAAGTGTGAGTCCCAGGGCGGCGGGGGTGGGGCGGCGACTCCCAGGGCCCAGGTCGGGCTCCCTTGCTGAAGGCCTGATGACCGCCCACTCCACCACGGGGGCCCGTGGTCCGAGGCAGATGCAGGCGGGTGAGGGGGCGCGGTCCACTCTCCTGGGACCTGGGGGCCTGCCCTGTCTGCAGAGGACAAGGGGGTCTCCTCTCACAGCTCCTGCCCCCCCGCCGCAGTGGGCGTCACAGGCCGACAGCTCTCAGGAAGGACCCTCAGCCCTGGGCTGACGCAGCTGGAGCTCCCCCGAGAGGTGACCTGCCTGTGGGTCGTCCTGGGGGAGCCCTCGTGGCAAACGCCACCGGCTTTAGGGAAGCTCACATGGACAGTCACACCGCTGTCCCTCTCGGGGGGCTGGGCCAGGCCTGGGGTGCAGGGGGTAGTTTCTGGAGAGTCTTGTTTGGACAGACAAGGTGTGGTCCAGAAGGGGCCGGAGGGAGGGGGCTCTGGCGGGGCTGGGAGGCCCTATGGCAGGGCTGCCGGTTTCTAGAAGACCTAGGCCGTCGACCCAGTTGCAGGTCTAGCCCCAGGATGCGGCGATGGGCAAGGGGCGCTCAAGAGGGCTGGCTTGGGCCCCGGGAGACCCTGACAGAGGAGCCGCAGATGGGGAGAGGCCTCTGTGTCCTTCTTCTGGACGGAAGGGCCCAAGGGTCTCCCCCTTAAGGCTGGGGCCCGGTCAGAGCCCCTGGAGAGTCCCAGACCAGCGAGGGTGCTCAGACCTCACCCCCTAGACCGGCTGGGCCTGCGGGGCCAGGCTCTGCATCAGGGCTGGTTTTGTGCTCCTGGAAGCTGCCCTGTGCCAAGTCATAGATGCTACCCTTCTTCTCTGTCTGCCAAGCCCTCTCAGCCAAGAGAGCCTTCAGCCCCTGGCCGCTCCTGCGTGGTCAGAGCAGCCTCCTCGGGGACGTGTCCCTGAGCCGTGGTCCCTGACCCGGGGGGTCCCTGACCCTCCAGGATGGCAGCTCGCCAGCACCGGGTGCCACCCTTGTTATAAGCCATGCAGCCGCTAGGCCAGGGGCCCACGTGGCTCTGCGCACCCTCCCCAGGCCATGCCCTGGGGCCCAGCGGACACAGCCCTCTGTCCCTTCTGGTCCTCTCGAGACGGCCCCAGCAAGCCCCGTGCCCTGGCCTGCAGCCCGCCAGCCCACTGCTGTCTGCACCCGCCCCCGGGGCCACGGCCTTCTGGATCAAGCCACGCGTGAGAGGAAAGATCTCGCGGGCACCCTAGACCGCAGGGGTCTGCTTACCTTTATCCACTAGTGAGAGGCCCAAAAATTCAAAACAAAACAATGTTAGACGAAACAAGAGAGAGGAGGCCCAATGGCGAAGCTCCCCCGAGCCCAGGAGCGACGAGGGGGCCAGCGCGGGAGACCGCACTCAGGGAGGCTTCCTGATACCCTCCTGGGCGCTGGGGCCAGGAGAGGGGCAAGCGGGCAAGCGGGGGAACCATGCACAGGCTGGGGCTCTGCGAGGCCAGTCTGCGGGCACGCTGGGCGCTGGGCCAGGGCAGGCGGGAGCCGGCACTTACCGAGCTCCTCCAGCTCCGAGGTCATGGACTTGGAGCGCAGGGTGAGGGCCGTGGTTGGAGCTCGCTTTGGAGGCGGAGGAGCTGGGAGGGGGCGGGCGGGAGAGATGGAGGTGAGAGCCTGGCCCCGGGATGCCGCCCTCGCTCGTCCTTCCAGAAGGGTCAGGAGGGCCCTGACTTGCTGGGATGGCTCAGATGGGCCTCTCCCCGGGGTGGGGAGCTGGCGGTGGTCACAGGAAGTGCTGGAAGTTCTCACATGCGCCTCCAGCCTCCTAAGGGGGTGCATCTGGTCTGCTCCTGGCTGCCCTCTGCAGGCCTCACTCAGGCCCAGTGTCCCCCAGCTGTGACCGCTCTTGGGGAGGCGGGGTGGGCCCTTGGACCTCTGCCTTCCCCGGGCCCAGGCCGTGAGCTGCTGCAGTGGCCGATGCAAGTGTTTGGAGCGGGAGCCCCAGGCCCCCGTCTGTCTGCTGAGCACAGCCGGGCCTGAGGCCGGGGTGGCCCTTACCTCTTAAGTGCCCTTTCCGACTTGTTTCCTGCTCTCAGTGGGGGACTGGGAGCCCTGCGGAGGGCGAGCGATGGGGTGCCCTGCAGGTGCCTGAGCCCAGGACGCAGGGAGACAGGCCCCCGCCCTGCTCCCTGCGTCCCTCGGGCAGGCTGGGGGCGGGGGCGGGGGCAGGCACCTTTCTTCCGGGCGGTGTCATCCGGGTCCAGACTCCTGGTCACCGTGACCACCTTGAGGACCAGGTGATTCCCTCCCTGGCGGATCATGGTCACGACCTGCCGGTGGCCAACCTTGACGACGTTCTCGTTGTTCACCTGCCGGGAGAGGAGGCGGGCGGTGAGCCCAGCGGAGGGGTCGCAGGTGGGCGGGCCCCGTGGGAGCGAGGGTGGTCCTCAGGGAAACTGGGAAGCCGAGGCCCGGGCGCCGGCCAGGGCTGCTTCCTGGGAGTGAACGTCCCCGCAGCTGCCGGGGGACAGGACTACCTCCTGGGCGGGCTGAGCCTCAGAGATGTCTCCCCGGGCAGCCCCAGGAGCAGCTTCTGGGCGGCCAGCTTCGCGCCGAAACCCAGCATAGGCTCCCTGCCCGGTGGGCCTTCCACGTGCATGGTTAGGAGGGAACGCGACACTTGGCTGCCTTGTCCCTCTCCCGGACACCCCCGTTCCTTCCGGGCACTCCCTCCTTCCTCCTCTCTGGTCCAGAGGCCAGAAAAGACGGAAAGCTTGGCTGGGGAGGTGCTAAGGCCGATGCGTCACTCTGTTACTCGGAGGGACAACCGGTCCCGGGACCCTGACCCTAGGGTCACCAGGATCACCTTGGCTGATACGCCGTCCAGCAGAGCCCCTTGGCCGGGAGCTCTTGGTGCTGGTCACAGCCTGTTCGTGCCCTCTGACCCCCATCCATCCCTACTGGGATGGTGCTCGCGGCACGAAGGCACACAAGACCCCAGAGATGTCTGGTGGGCTGGTGGGGCCTGAGCCCCCCGCACTGGGCACCTCCCAGGGCTCAGCCGGGCTGCAGGCCCCTGTTCCCACCGCCCTCCACCTCTCCCGAGCCCACCACCGAGAGGAAGGCAGGCCTGGCTGAGAGCAGGGGGCCGAGCTGCCCCTGAGCCACCTCCCCTGATCGCCAGGGCTCCACGGCTCCAGCCCGGTCCCCTCCCTCACGCCCCCGGCACCGACATGCCGCCCAGGTGGGCTCCGTCCCCTGCTATCCCCTCCCCCACAGCTCCTGGTGTGAGTGCTGGGCATGGAGGGTGAAGCCTGTGACCACTCTGAGCACTGCCCAGGTGATCGAGGACTAATAAGCACCCAGCACCCCGCGCATCCTGCGGCTGCCTGGCCCTGTTTTGCTCTACTTCTCGGCCTGCCGTGGATTCCTGAAACACGCTCAGTGCAATGGAGCCACAGGTTCACCAGCGTGGTGCATCTTTGCAGATGCAACAGACACCCCAGGTGTCTTTACCGTCTGGGCCACCACGGAATCTGCAAAGACACACTGGATGGGCTTAATAGCAGAATGGATATGACAGAGAAAAGAGTGAACCTCAATATGGAAATAGAACTTATCCAGTATGAAGAGAGAGGAGGTTTTCAAAAGTGAACACAGTGTTAAGGACTCGTGGGCAAAATATGAAAGATTATTTTATCCTTATTAAACAGATATGACTGTTTTAGGCGGAAATGATACTGGTCTGTGGGGCTTTTAATGTGGGTAAATGTCCGTGGGACAGTTGTAGCAGGGCTGAGGCAGACACATCGATAAGGTTGTCAAGTTTTATGCTTTATGTGAAGTGTGCACTATGAATTCTGAGCGGGTGGAAGAAGTTAAGGATGTACACTGCAATTCTGGAGCCACCACTGAAGAGAATGGAAAGAGACAGAGCTAAAAGCAGATAAAACGGAGTTTTACAAGTAGTCAAATAATCCAAAATAAAGCGGAAAAGGGAGAAGAGAGGAGAGCTGAAGAGCAGCAGAAGGCAAGCTGAACGGCATCAGAAGTCAATGCGATGAGACTCCAGGTAAAAAGCAGGCATTGTTTAAAAAAAACACACACACACACCATGGAAAAGGAGGGCCCGAATACGCTGTCGGCGCACTCAACACAGATTAAAAGGAAATAAATGGAAAAAATTCCCATAGATGGAGTGGCTATGTTACTATCTCACAAAGTAGACTTCATCCACTTTGAAAAGTGTTTTGGCAATTCCTCAAAGTTAAACATAGAGCTTACGATATGATCCAGAAACTCCAGGCCTTGTATATGCCCAAGAGAACTGAAAACACAATCACACAAGTTTCTGTACACAAAAGTTCATAACAGCATTATTCACAGCGGCCCAGTGGGCTGGAGGAATGAGCCCCTCGGTGGGCAAGAGAGCCCTCTCTGGAGTGACACAGCTTCCCAAATTAGGCTGGCCATGGCCGCACAGCTCTGAATATGCTAGAATCCACTGGGCTGTGTAATTCAAGAGGCTGAAATTTTATGGTATGTAATTTATATATCAACAAAGCTGGGAAAAAAACAGACTTAAGGAAAAAAGCATTTCCAGAAATAAAGAGGGATAGTTCATAATGATACAAGAGGTCATTCACAAGGAGGACGTGACAGGTATAAACGTGTATGCACCTAGTCACAGAGCCTCGGTGTGATGAAGTCCAATTTGACAGAATTAAAGAAACAGGCAGCTCTTCAAACATAGTAGGAAACTTTAATACCCTTTTCTCAAATTGATGAAACAGACAAAAACATTTAAAAAGACTGCCCCCCTCCCCGCCCAGATAGAGGATCTTGGGAGGTATTTTCTTGGCCCAGGTTTTCCGGACTTTGCTGATGTGCCCGGGTGTGTGTCTGTCTTCATCGCTTGTACTGGGTACTCACGAATCCCTTTCCATCAGGAACTTGCACCCCTCCATTCTAGAAGGTTTCCTTCCATTATTTCCCGAACATTTCTTTCATTTTCTCTTTGAGGTACCTTTATTTAGCACACACTGGACTTTCTAAATTATCTTTCCAACTTTCCACATCTTTCTCTTTCTGGAAGATTCTTTTTCAATTTATTTTTCAATCTATCAAAATGTTCATATCTGTTATAATATTTTTTAATTTCAAGAGCTCTTTTGTTCTCTGTTACTTTATAAAAGAGCATTTTGTTCTTAAAAGATGCAATATCTTTTACCTCACTGATCATATTAATAATGTCTTTTCATGATCTGATTCTCCCTGCATGATCTGCACGCTCCTCTTTGTCTTCCCTTCACAATATACTTGTTTTGGGCTTTGTCTTTCACATTAATTGTCTCTCACACTTCACCAGTGTCTGGTGCTCCCTGACAGGAAGCGCATATTTAAGGGAACACCCCCGGCCCCGCCCCCGCCAAAGGCCTGACTTCTATCCTGGCCAGTTGCTTTGTGAAAACTGAGAAACTGACCCTAACTTGACATGGAAAGCGAAAGACCCACAACAGCTGCTGCAGCACAGGGGAGGCACAAAGCCAGGCGCCTGACGTCGCCTGACCTCCAGTCTTACTATAAAACCTCACCAATAAGTATGGGCCAAAGAACAGACAAACAGATCCACGGAGTAGAATAGAGAGCCCAGAAATAGACCCACACAAATACAGTAACTGATCTTTGACAAAGGCACAAAGGATATTCAGTGGACAAAAGACCATCTTTTCAACAATGCTGCTGGAACAATGGGACACCCACATGCAAAAAAAGAAAAAAAAATCTAGACACAGACCTCACCTTACACCTTTCACAAACATTAACCTCAAATGTGTCACAGACCTAAATGAAAAACACAAAAATTATAAAACTTCTGGAAAATAATGTAAAAGAAAATCTAGGTGACCCTGAACTTAGCAATGACTTCTTAGATAAGACAGCAAAAGCACTCTCCATGAAAGGAAGAACTGATGAACAAGACCTCATTAAAATGGAAAACCGCAAAATACACTGTGAAGAGAAGGAGAAGGCAACCACAAACGGGGACAGAATGTTTGCAAAACACACGTCAGATAAAGGACCGGCATCCAAAATACACAGAGAACTCTTAAAGGACCCAAATAAAAGCCAAGCAAAATATCCGGACATCTCCGCAAAGAAGATACACAGGTGATCAATATCACATGTCACTGCCTAGTCGCTCAGTCGTGTCCGACTCCTTGCGACCCCATGGACTGCAGCCCGCCAGGCTCCTCAGCCCATGGGATTCTCCAGACAAGAACACTGGAGTGGGCTGCCATTTCCTTCTCCAATCATATGTCATTAGGGAAATGCAAATGGAAACAGCCATGAGATACCAGTATATACCTACTTGAATGGCCAAAGTTCAGGACACTGACACCACCAAATACTGGCAAGGATGTGAGGCAACAGGGACTCTCACTGCTGGTGTAAGTGCTGAAAGGCACAGCCATTTGGTAGACAGTTCGGTGGTTATTTAGAAGACCAAACATACCATTACCGTCTGACCCAGCAGTCAGGCTCCTTGGTGACCATTCACCCAAATAAGCTGAAATTCCTGCCCACACAAGACCCCAGACGTGGGCGTTACAGCAGCTTTATTCATAGACGCCAAAACTTACGCACCACCGAGTCTTTCAGTAGATGAGCGCATAAATAAACTGCTACCTCCCGACAATGGACTGTTACACAGCGATAAAAAGAAACGGGCTCTCAAGCCCTGAGAGACCCGGAGAACCTTCAGTGCCCCCGCTAAGTGAAGGAAGCCAGTCTGCAAAGGCTACATGCTGTATGATGCCAAGTACATCACGTGCTGGAAACAGCAAAACTATGAAGAGCACGAACAGATCAGGGCTTGCCAGTGCTCGGGAGGAGGGAGGGATAAACAGGTGGAGCGCAGGGGAGTTTCAGAGCCATGCCACAGTTCCTCTGTGCAGGACTGCAACGGTGGCATCTGTCCAAATCCAGAGAGGTACAGGGGGCAGAGGGGGCCCTAATGTGAACCTCAGTTAATAATCATGTGTCAGCATTGTATCAGTGTTGGCTCATCAACCGTAACAAACTGTACCACATTGGAGCAAGATGGTAAAAACACAGAACTGGGTAGGTAAGGAGGAGTGAGAGGGGATGAGGGAACTCTGCACTTTTGGCTCTGCTTCTCCCTATAAATTCAAAACCTGCTTAAAATAAAAGTAGAGTCACAGATGTGGAAAACAAACATGCTTGCCAGGGGGTGAAGCGGGGACGGGTACACTGGGAGATGGTGATTGACAAGTACCCACTACTACACTGGAGTGGGTTGCCATGCCCTCCTCCAGGGGATCTTCCCACTCCGTGGATCGAACCCAGGTCTCCCGCATTGCAGGTGGATTCTTTACTGTCTGAGCCACCAGGGAAGCCCATGTGTTTGATAGATCACTAATAAGGACCTGCTGTACAGCACAGGGAACTCGACTCAACACTCCGTAATAGCCTATGCGGGAAAAGAATCTTAGAAAGCGTGGATGCATGTATATGTGTTACTGACTCATTTTGCTGTACATCTGGAACTAATACAACATTGTAAATCAACTATACTCCAATAATTTTTTTAATTGCTCAGAGAAACAGCCTATTAATTAAAAAGGAAGCTCATTTCTACATTTTCTATTACGGAATGTTGTCCTACGAGTGACCAAGAGCAGAGAGACTGTTCTTTCATATCACCAAGGCCTCATCAGCCAGTGGCAGCATCATCAGGTGGGTGGTTCCAGCGCCTCCAAGCCGCCCCCCACCCTCACGGGTCCTCCTGGCACAAGCCCCAGCCTCCTCTCACCCTGCCTGAGAGCAGTCCGGGCAGCTCTGTGTGAAAAGACAGAGTCTCGCCCTAAAAGCACAGCCACAATACTACTATCGCAGCTAAAAGGTAGCCCTCATCCCGTGGGTCAGGAAGTACCCCATCACGGCTGGAGGGCTTCCCAGCTGCCTCGCAAGTGTCCCCAAGATGACAGCCGCTTCACCGGGACCAGGAGCAGAACACGAGCCACACGCTGCGTCGGCTGGCGTGACTGCGACGTCTTTTTCTCTCTGCAGCCTCCCCGGTTCCTCTTTTGTTCCCTCCCGGTCCATTTGCTGGAGTAGGGGAGCCGTCACCCCTCTTGGTTTTGTTGACTGTGTGCCTGTCTTCTGTTTGCCCATCCTTTGCGGGCTGGAGGCTGGGACCCGCTTCAGGCCTGCTTTGTGCCAGGCGGACGTCACGGGTGGGGCTGTGTGCCCCCATCGGGGCCCCCGAGTGTCGGCTCGAGGTTTCTGGGATGGTAAGACTTGTGGATGGGTTTGCGCACGGTCAGCCTGGTCCACAGCCCGTTAGTTGGTCAGTAACATTTCTAGCAGCCGCCGACGGTCACTGCCTGGATCATTTACTGCCCGGGGGCTGCAAAATGCTGATATTCTACTTAGGGTGTTCCTTCTCCATTTCTCATTTGGAATAATCTGTAAAGAGAAACTTCCCCTTCTCAACTGTTTGACTGCCCCGAGGGACAGTTTCTTTAAGAAGGGCAAGATGCATGCTTCACTCTTCCTTTCTATTTGCCAGTTTCCAGAGTAATGAACGTGCTCCTTCAAGTGACCCATTCTCGAATGTAAACTGGTACACCCTCTGTGGAGAACAGGATGAAGAGTCCTTAAAAAACTAAAAAAGATCACATGGTCCTGCAGTCTCGCTCCAGGGGATACACCTGGAGAAAACCATCATCCAAAGAGACACATTCGCCCCGTGGTCACAGCAGCCAGGACATGGGAGCAGCCTGCGTGTCCTCTGACAGAGGGATGGGTGAAGAAGATGTGGCGCATATACACAACGGAGTATTGTTCAGCCATAAAAGAACGAGATGATGCCATCTGCAACAACACGGATGGACCTAGAGATTGTCACACTCAGTGAATGATGTAGGTCAGACAGAGACCAACACCAATGAGAGTACTCACATGTGCGATCTAATTAAAAAATGAAACAAACGAACTTACCATCTACAAAAACAGAAACAGACACACAGATATCGAAAGCAAACTCACGGTTACCAAAGGGAACCATGGGGCTGGGGGGGTAATCAGAAGCTTGCGATAAACACACACACACACACACACACACACACACACACACACACACTACTATATGTAAGACAGATATCCAACAAGGACCTACGGTCTAGCACCGAGAACTCTCCTCACTATTCGGTGACAACCAACAAGGGAAAAGAGACTAAAGAAGAACGGATGCATGTGTCTGCATAACTGAACCCCTGAAACTAACACAGCACTGCAGACCAATACTCCAGTCGAAATTTAAAAAGAAAGCGACCCATTCTTTAAAAGTGTCATGATGAATTCAGGGATGTTTAAAAAAAACGTATTTAATACATCTGAATCCGTTGCAATTACTATGTTTTGTGTTTAAACACACTTTTGATTTTAGAATGGTTTTAGATTTAGAGAAAAACTGTGATCATACAGCAGGGAATCCCTAGCCCCGACCCCATGTCCCCTGTTACAAACATGTTACATAAAGATGGTACTTTTGTCACAATCAGTTGACCAATACTGATACACTGTTACTAATTAAAGCCTACATTTAATTCAGATTTCCTTAATTGTTGCCCAGGGTCCCTCTCCTGCCCCAGGGTCCCACCCAGGGCAACACGGGGCGTTTAGGCCCCTCTGGGCCGTGACAGCTCAGACCTGCCTTGCTTTTGCTGAGCTGGACGGTTTTGAGTAGCCGCCAGGAGTTTGTGGGGTTTCTCCCCAGCGAGGAGGGTGGTGGGTCTGGGAAGGAAGTGCCCCTCCTCCACCCCCCAGGGCACCTGCCTGCTGCGGGCACCGCTGCCCTGCGCACCTGGACGAGGGGAGCTCGCCAGGCTGTCCTCTCTCTTCAGCCCACACAGTCCTCTTTGGAAGGAGGTCACTGGGCACAGCCGCCCCCAAAGGGTGGGCCCTGAAGCCCTGGCTCTTTGAGGGCCAGACCGTCCACACACACTTTAGGGACTCTTCTGCCGGGAACTTGTCGCTTCTGCTTAGGTAGTCCTCGGGTGTTTACTTCCGTCATCAAGACCCGGCAGTGCTCTGCGTGGTGGCTCAGATCGCCCCAGCTCGGGCTATCCGGAGCTGTGTATCCCCGAGGCCTCTGGTTTCCCCATGTCCCCCCTTTCTGGCTCCGCAGGAAGCTCTGGGCTTCTCTCCTCTCAGGCGCCTCTGTCCCACCTGAGCTTGGGAGGAGCGTCTAGGTCACCCCTGCGCCTGATCCCTGTGACCCTAAGCATCTTCAGCACCGCCCCTACTTGCTGATGAGACACGCGTTCAAGGCTCTGTGTGAGTTTATAGATCATTTCAGCTGAGCTTTAGAGTAGCGGGGTTTTCCTTCTTTGATTTTATATTTGTATCTCTTTATCTTTGCTAAAAAAATCTGGGTTCTTAATGACTGAAGCTCCAATACTTTGGCCACCTGATGCGAAGAACTGACTCATTGGAAAAGACCCTGATGCTGGGAAAGATTGAAGGTGGGAGAAGGGGACGACACAGGATGAGATGGTTGGATGGCATCACAACTCGATGGACATGAGTTTGAGCAAGCTCCGGGAGATAGTGAAGGGCAGGGAAGCCTGGCGTGCTGCAGTCCCTGGGGTCACAAAGAGTCGAACACAACTTAGCAACTGAACAACAATGAGGAAATGACTTATTTTCTTGCCCTCTTATCTATGTATCTGTCTGTCTGTCCATCCATCCCTCTGTCTGTCTATCCATCCATCCCTCTGTCCATCCGTCTATCTACCTGGCATTTAGCTATCACCCGTCATCTCTATCGTTAGACAGTTTTAGGCGAACATCATCAGTATCGTTACTAACAATAAAATTACTAAAAAGAGTAAGATTTCTTTTCATTGTGCAGTGGCATACAAACTGATACTTGAAATAATTTCCCCGTTAATGCCATTAGTTTCATTTGTGGTTATGTTCATTTATATTACTTTGGTTTTCAAAATGTCGACTTAATTGTGAAGTATTCACCCAATTTCATAATCAAATCTACAGCAATTTGTCCTCAGAAAAGTCTTTTCTCTTCCTGTGCTCTACCCCGAGGAAACACTAAATTAAAAAACATTCTTGTATAATACTTTAATACTACCCTGTAAAATAAATGTGGTTCTTTTCTTTTTTAACCAGCACATGCAAAAAAAAAAAAAAAAAACCCACAACACTTCTGTGTGAGGACTGTCCTTCTGTTAGAAAGAAAAAGCACATACCTGTGTGAGCCTATCTACGTGCGTCCCCACATGCGTGTGTATGACAGTGTGTGTGCACACGTGTGTACATGTGCGTGCACACCTGTGTGTCCACTCCCCACCTTCTGGTCACCCGTCTCTCGCGCTCCCTCTTGCACATGACCAGGCGCCCCCAGGGGCGTTGCCAGGCCGTGTGCAGCACCCGGGTCCCCTGGGGACGGGGTGGGGGGCACCCAGGGTCCAGCCAGATGCAGGGACCGGCAAGGACCAGGGGTGCCAGGCCGCGTGCAGCGATGCTCGGCTCCCCGATGGCCCCCGTGGTCCTCGCTGGTTCCTCCATCTGGCTGGACCCTGGGTGCCCCCCCACCCTGTCTCCAGGGGACCTGGGTGCTGCTGGGCCTTGGCCTGCGGGGCCCTGAGGGGCATGTCTGTCTCAGCATGCTCTCCAGCCGCGGCCCAGGATCCTGCACTCTGGGTCTCTGAGTCCCCGTGCCCCCAGGCTCCCAAACCATGCTGCTGTGGGCTTTTCACCCCCGCACCCTCAGCGTTTATGCCGCCTGCTGACCCCCGCCCCGGGAGAAGGCAGCGCAGGCGCGGCTCTCCGCTGGGCCTCACCAGTCAGGTCCCTGAAAGCCCTGCTGTGGCGAAGACGCACGTGGGACACGACTCAGAAGGTGCCGGCGGGCAGACCCCCGACTGAGTGGGGCTGTTGCCTGCCCCTCGAGAGACGCTGCAGGCCACGTCCTGCGGGTCTTGGTGGGGGATGCGAGCCCATGCAGGAGTTGGGGCGTGATCATGTCCTCACTTGTCTCCAACCACAGTTTATTCAAACCCCAGTCTTGTCCCCTCCTGATTAGGAGGTGATCCCTCTAGACTGGGCCCCTCCCCCAGCTCCAGGCAGGGCCCTGCTTGGGCTCAGACGCAGCCTGGCCAGACTCCCACTGTGCTCCTTCAAGGATGTCCTAAGCTCCCCTTGGCCTTGGGGAGCGCGTCTATTCCCTCAGCTGTACCATGGTCGGCCCAGGAGACAGGAGGGAGAGAGGCAGCGTCCCTCGTCCAGGGTGACTCTGCGTTACCCCTCCTGGGATTCCCTCCTGGGACCACTCTGGGAGAAGAGAGGGTGCCCTGGTCAGCAGCCCGGGTTGCCATGGTCCAGCGACTTCTGCTGGGCGCCTGCTCCAGCCCTGCAGTCCTGTCCCCACCCCCTGTAAAGATGCTGCAGGTGAGACCCTGGGCTGGGAGCAGGCAGCTTCCTTGTCCTGGCGAGCCCGAGGGCCCAGCGTCCAGCACCGCTTAGAGCCGGTGGCTTCCTCCCCGTCCTGGCTGAGCATCGAGGCGTGTGGTGGGGCCGCGGACGTGTGTCCGTGTCCACTTGTGCTGGTGTGCGGTTGTGTGCGCCCATGGAGGGAGTGTCCCCCGCTGGGCCTCACAGCTCCCTGTGCAGCAGGGGGCGGGGCCTGCACACCAGCAGGTGAAGGACGACTCCAGGTCCTCAATTGAGAGCATGCTGAGTGGGCACCAGCGGGGTGTCCCTGCACTGAGGACCTGCGCGGTTACACCACTGAGCCCTGTGGGCAGTAGGCCAGCAGCCCCCAGCCTCGCCCCCCGCACGGCCTGGCCTCAGGGCCACGCCGGGTCTGACTCTGCCCACCACGGCCACAGAGAGCTGACCAGCCCAGCTCTCCATGCAGCGCCTCTCTGGTTCTGTGTGGATGACATCATGGGGAGTGTGTCTGATAAGCTGGAAGCAGCAGGCACTTCCAACGCCTTACGGCAAATGCAAGTGGGGAGGTGAACCCCACAAAAGTGCTCTGAGATGCCCTGGAGGCTCTGTGGTCGGGTAGGCGGTAGGACTCCACTGCATGGGCTGAGGTGAATGCGCACGCACATGCAGGAGGCCTGGCAGCCCTTTTGGAGTCTGGAGGCAGTGTGTGTGCCACGTTGGAGCATGTGTTCCCCACCCGCCTACAAAGCCCTCTGTGAGGCTGTGGCCGAGTGGGGCCCAGGGTGAGAGCGTGGATGGTCTGCAGCAGGTCCCAGGCTGCAGGGCAGGCCACTTGGCCACCATTCAGGGCCCAGTGACACTGAGCGCCCAAGCAAAGGGGATGCTCTGAGGAGTGCCTGGCGGGCACAGAGCTGGGGACCCTGGAGCTGCCTGATGCCCCCCCTGCATGTGATTTCCTTTGAGAAACGCCTGTTGGCTCGTGGGCCTCAAGGGCCTGAGGCCCCCGTGGTGCTGCTGCCTGCCGAGACTCACGTGGTCGGGGGGAGGGACCACTTCCACTGGACTCCTTGCTTCATCCTGAACCAGCCCCAAACACAGCAGACGGACTAACGGCAAAGGCAGCGGCCTGGCCCGAGGCCAGGGCAGCACCCAGCCCAGGTCAGCAGCTCAGGGGCAGGCTGGGAGAAGGCCGTTTCTCCGTTTCCCCACTTTCTGTCCGGAGCATCGGTCACACTGCGACAACAGCGAGAGAAAGTGGCCTTGGGAGAAATGAAGTGGTTGGGGGTGACGGCGAAGGCACACGGGGCCCCCGGGAGGGACAGAAGGCTCTGCTTTTGTCCCTTCGGATGGAGCCCCCGCCTGTCTCTGTGGCCTGGGGACAGCCGGCTGAAGGGAGTCTCCCCTTGACCCCCAAGCTCCGGCTCTTGGGCTGAAGGGTCCCCATCCCCGTCTGACTCCAGGGGGTTAGGGAACGGGCATCCGCGCCCTCGGTGGGGTTGGGGGGGGGTTGGTGTGTGCTGGCCCGGGGCGCAAGGAGGAGGAATCTCTGTTTCCTCATGGGACAAAGACAGGTTGATACCCCAGGGGCGGGGAGCCACCTGGGCTCCTGAATTTGAGGACCTCCCCTCACAGGGTGGGGGTGGGGAGAGGGCGGGGCTGGGTCCCTCCCCTCCTGTAAAGCAGGAGGGAACCCCCACTTCCAGAACAACTTCAGTGGGGGCCTGAGCCATCTCACCCCGTGTATCCCACCTCCTTGCCCCTGCCCCCTTCTGTCCCTCCAGGGGCACCTTCCCCGTGTGCCCCTCCCTGCAGCCCTGCTCGCCCCCCCTGCCCCGCCCCCTTGATGTGCCAACAGCCTGGCCTCCTCGGCTGCAGGCCAGATGCTCCAGGGCCTCAGCTGCCCCAGGGGAGGGACGCTGCTCTGGCCCCTCCTCCATCTGGGCTCCCCCACCCTCCCAGGACCCCTCGCCTTAAGCTTCCCAAAGAGAGTGCCCAATCGAGACTCTGGTGACCGCCCCCACAGCCACTGGGGATGGGCAGGGGCTGACCCAGGCCCGCTCCTCTGGGGGAGAGCCCCCCGCCCCGGAACAGCCTTGAGGGCCCCAGGGAGGGTGTGGGCTCAGGTGGGCCTGACTCAGGCTGGGGAATCCTAACGTGGCTGACGTACGTGTTGTGTTTAAAAGAATCGTTTTGCCCTTAACGCAGAAGGGCAGTTGCTACAAAAGGCCCTCCAGGCACATCGCCCACAGCACCGACACGCGTAATTACGGTTGACTTGGGCTTGAAAGAAGGGGCGCTGCTGGTGGAGCACATACGGGGGCGCTGATCGTAGCAGGGGCCTCTGTGCCAGCCTCACGGCCTCCTGCGGCCCCGCCGCCCGTGACTCAGACAAGAGGTCCCTGAAGAGGGAGTCTGGAGGCACCCGCCGAGCCGGCTCCTGGGCCAGCGGCCACTCCTCTGCTGGCTCACGGGGTGGTGGCTGCACCACGCTGTCCCCAGGGCCGGGCCAGGCGCCCGAGGGCAGCGGACTCCCGGATGGAACCTCAGGGACGCACTGGAGACCCAGGCTCTTTCACTGTGACCTCCCGGCGTAACCAGAGCGGGTCAAGTTCACGCACGCGTTTCCAGGTTCACGGCTGGAGACACGTTGAGGACCCAGCACACCTGTCCTTCCGCCTCTGTCTCAGCCATCGCCTGGTCTCAGGTAAACGTCCATGGAACACGGCCGGACTGCATGCCGAAAGGAAAGAGCTTGGTGGGGACGCAGGATCCGGTAGTGGAGACCAGGGTGGAGCTTGCTCAAAAACGCACAGAATATCCGTACAGCCCAGGAACCCCTCTTCTGGGCATGTGCCCCAGAGCAAGGACTTGAACAGACACCCGTGTGCCAACGTTCGTGGCGTCGTGACTCCCAACAGCTAAATCATGTAAAACGCCCAAGTGTCCATGGATGGATGAAGGGAGAAAGGGTGGTCCCTCCATACAAGGGAATGTCACTCAGCCCTAAAAAGGAAGGAAACTCTGACACCTGCTGCAACGTGGACGAACCTCAAGGACCTTATGCTCGGGGAAAGAAGCCAGGCGCCAGAAGACAGCCACTGGGTGACCCGCTCACAGGAGGATGGACATTCACGGGGCGGGGCTGAGGAGGGGGGAGGCGAGCGTCTAGTGGGGGCGGGGCTTCAGTGGGGGGCGGGGGATGGAGCGGCAGGGGCGGGGCTGAGGAGGGGGGAGGCGAGCGTCTAGTGGGGGCGGGGCTTCAGTCTTCGGGGATGGAGCGTTCCGGAGGATGGACGGGGTGATGGGTGCACAACCGTGCGAATGACTGCACCTAACGCCACTCAACTGGGCACTTAAAAGTGGTGAAGACGTTAAGTTTCACGTTACGTGTATTTGACACAGTTAAAAAAAACAAACATATATATAGGTATTTATTTTTAAAGGGAAAGGCATGATCTGAGGTCCGGGAACCAGGTCCCGGCTCCGTGCCCCTCCACTGGTCCCTGGGAGCTGCCCTTTGGGGCATGGTGTCATCTGTAAAACGGGGCCGTGGGTGACTTCACAGGGTCCCAGAGGACCAAGGAAATGCACACAAGTGCCTCCCGAGCCTGGGCCAGGGCGGGCAATGGGGTGACCCGTGGCTTATTTTCCTGAATGGACACCCTTTCCCTGACTCGGTGGGAGGGTGGGGACCCGGGCAGGCCAGGGTCCCGCTGGATGGAGCACAGCTGCAGGCATGAGCGTTAGGCTGAGGTCCCACCTGAGGGGTGGTGGACACTGTGCTTCACGCTGGTACCCCCTGCTGGGGCCTGGACACCTGGGCGGTGTGACCGGGTGAGAGCTCGGCAGAGGCGGGGCCCCGGGGAGCCCCGCCTGCACGTCACACGTCACATGTCACACGGGGCTGAAAGCCCCGTCCACTCTTGCTCACTGGCTGGCTGGCGCCACGCTGACTTGAGAGGCTTCTTGGCTCTGCTGTCCACCTGGGTGTCTCTTCCCCATCTTGCAGCCCTGGAAGTCGGGCTGCCCTGCTTCGGGTCCTGAGCTTGCACGCCCAGGGCAGATGCTGGCATGGAGCTCCAAGCACTTTCCCTCCCGAGCCTCCTCCCTGAAGCTCACGGCACTTGGGCGGAAGGAGGCCCTGCCTGGCGATGAAAGGCTGCGTTGGCGTTGGCTGAACACGCGTTTCCACCTGGGTGCTGCTCTAGGGAACATCTCCAGTCCGTAAGGGGGTGAACACGCTTCTGGGTGTCGGCAGGCAGGGCCGCCCGGACGACCGCGAAGGTTGCGCACTGCACGAGGGTCCCCCCTGGGTGGGGGCCCCACCCAGCCTGCACTAGCTCATCTTGCTGGGACCCCCCCTCCCCGAAAGGGTGCCTTTTCCAACCTGCTTTGAGGCCATGGACAACACTGGGAGCCTGTGTGCATTTTCCAAGGGCGAGGGCCCCCAGTCCTCGTCAGATTCTAAAGCAGGATCCCACCCAAGAAGAGGGGAAGAGTACCCCTACGAGGGAGGCAGGCCCGGCCTAACAATCTCTCAGCCCGTACAGTCCACCTCCCACGCTAAACAGTGAGCGCTCGATGGGCATGGATAAAGGGCAGCTGCTGTGGAAAGCTATGTGAAAGTGCCTTCAAAAGTGAAACACAGGGGCTTCCCTGGTGGCCCTGGTTCCCCCTGGAGCCCGTGAGCTGCAACAGGAGAAGTCAGCGCAGTGAGAAGCCCACACACCACAACTAGAGAGAGCCCGCACACAGCAACCAAGACCCAGCACAGCCAATAAATAAATATCTTTAAAAAAAAGAAAGATACAAAATGTTAAAAAAAAAAAAAGTGAAATGCATGGGACTCCCCTGGCAGTCCAGTGACTAGGGCTCTGCTCCCAGTGCAGGGGGCCCAGGTTCGAGCCTGGTCAGGGAACGAGGGCCCACACGCTGTAACTAAGTCCGCATGCCACAATTAAGGCCGGCACGGCCAAATAAATAAAACGTGAAACACAGAATGACCATACGCCCCAGCGATTAGCACCCTGGGTCTGTCCCCCAAAGACAGAGAAGAGCGGCTGCGACATGCGTCTGCACACCCGTGTCCAAAGCAGCGTTTCCACAACAGCCAAGTGGTGGAAACACCCTTGTTGTTCAGTCCCTCGGTTGTGTCTGACTCTTTGCGACCCCATGGACTGCAGCGCGCCAGGCCTCCCTGTCCATCACCATCTCTGATGTTTGCTCAAACTCATGTCCATTGAGTCAATGATGCCATCCAACCATCTCATCCTCTTTCGTCCCTTTCTCCTCCCACCTTCAATCTCTCCCAGCATCAGGGTCTTTCCCAATGAGTCAGGTCTTTGCGTCAGGTGGCCAAACGATTGGAGCTTCAGCTTCAGCATAATCATGCCTTTAGAGACCCTCTTTCCAAATAGAGTCACGTCTGAGGGGTTGGTGGGGTCAGGACTGCACATCCTTCTGGAGGACACAGTTTAGCCCCCAGGATCCCGGCTCAGTCACGTCCTCACAAGGTCTCTGGGAATTCTCTGGCTCGGGCACAGCTTTGCGTGCTGACCTGTGCTTGGAGCCACCACGGCCCCCTGTAGAATGACACACAGCGTTTGGCCAACTGCTTCCCTGAGAAGCACAGAAGACAGCAGAACAGACGCCAGGCCCCTGTGAGCACAGGCCGGATCGTCTGCCCCGGCGGGCCCCTCATTAAAGGGTCAGCCCACGGACAGGCCCTCTGAAGACCCCAGTGCTGGGCACACACTCTGTGCCCAGGCCCTTTCACCGGAGAAAGAGACGATGAAGAAAAAGAAAGAAACTGCAGTTGACATGAGCAACCGGCACATGCCTCTTGGGCTTAAAAAAAGTGAGCTTTCTACACCCCTGGATCTGGTGGTTCCGTCAGGGGTACGAGGGGGCGTCCCTGGCCCCCAGATCGGGTGGTACCTGGTCCGTATCACAGCCCCTACCACCTGTTTGTCTCTCTTGACACCAAAGCCAGGGCTGAGCCGTGGGGCCACCAAATGCCTCTCGTGGAGGTGGGGGTGGGGTGGTGGCCGCTGGTGGCTCAGTATGGCCAGAAGAGCAGACCCCGCAGGTGAGCTGCCTGGCAGAGACCTTGAGGGAAGAACCCTGGTCCCCCATAGCTCACATCTCCCCTGAAGCCGAGGTAACCAAGGAAACAGACGCATGGGGCTGCTCAAGCCTCCTGCCGGCTCCACGTGAGGCCTGGGACCCTGGGGGTCCAGCTCCCCGCTCCCGTCCACCCCTGGGATTCTCTGCAACAGCCACCTGGCTCCTCTGTGTTCCCCTGATTTTTTTGAGTATGCAGACCTTAGGAAAAATTGAGGGAGTTCCCTGGTGGTCCAGTGGTTAAGATCCGCCTGCCAGTGCAGGGGACATGGGTTCAATCCCTGATCCCGGAAGATCCCACATGCCTCGGAGCACTCAGTCCATGCCCACAACTACTGAGCCCCAGCACCCTAGAGCCGGTGCTCCACAGTAAGAGACGCTGCCACAAGGGAAGCCTGCGTGCGGCAACCAAGGACAGCCCCCGCTCCCTGCAACCGGAGAAGAGCCCGCAGAGCGACGGAGACCCAGCGCAGCCAAAAGTAAGTAAATAAAATTAAAATAAAAATGGAGGTGAAATTCACGTAAAGTAAAAGTCCCCCTTTGTAATTAGTGGCATTTAGTTCACCCACAGTGCCGTGCTCCCACCCCTCTGGCTGTTTCCAGAAAGTTCTCGCTGCCCCCAGAGTAAACCCCCAGCCATGAGCTGTCAGACCCACTTCCCCTCCCCCAGCCTCTGGGGGGTTGGTTTAGTCGCTCAGTCGTGTCTGACTCTTTGTGACCATGTGGACTGTAGCCTGCCGGGCTCCTCTATCCATGGGATTCTCCAGGCAAGAATACTAGACTGGGTTGCCATTTCCTTCTCCAGGGGATCTTCCCGACCCAGGGATGGAACCTGGGTTTCCCGCACCGCAGGAGGATTCTTTACTGACTGAGCTACGAGGAAGCCCTGGCAATCACTGCTTTATATACTTCCCGTCTCCATGGATTTGCTCATCCTGAAACATCTCACACCCATGAAATCATACAGAAGGTGGTCTGGGCGCCTTCTCTCAGCAGCATCACGTCTTCATGGTTCATCTGCACTGTACTGCGCGTCACTGCTTCAGCGCTCGTTCCGCGTAAGGGCTGCTGCACCGCAGGGACCCCCGTGGGCTCTCACGGGAGCCCCAGGCGGCCAGGCCCCCTCCCTGGACTCCTGCTCTGCCTCTTTGAGGAGAAGGAAGAAGGGCCAGCATTTGCCGTACAGGCACTGTACCGAAGGGTGGGGGCAGGAGCCCCCGAATCCTCGCTGCACCCAGAAGGCAGGTCCCGTCACTGTCTCTGTTCACATACAGGAGCCCACAGGGCCGAGACCACCAGGTTTCACACCTACAGGGAGGGGTGCTGGGCCCCTGTGCACGGGTCAGGGAGGCGGGTGGGTGCCTTGCAGGTGGGCGACTCCAGGGCCCTGAGCAGGGGGGCCGGTGGAACCCACGCCCTCCCACCCCTCACCCCCCACCCCTCCCCAGCACTGAATGCGGCAGGGCGGACGCTGGAGGGAAGACCAGGGCCACCAGACAAAAGGCGAGAAAGTGATGCTACAGCCCCGACAAGGTGAGAGTCGCTCAGTCGTGCCCGACTCTTTGCGCGGCCCCATGGACTATAAATATATAATACAGTCCATGGGATTCTCCAGGCCAGAATACTGGAGTGGGTAGCCATTCCTTTCTCCAGGGGATCTTCCCAACCCAGGGATTGAACCCAGGTGTCCCGCATCCCAGGCAGATTCTTTACCAGCTGAGCCACCAGGGAAGCCCACAGTCTGATACAGTTCCTACAAATACGCTCCCTCCCTCCTGTTACCCATCCATCAATCCTTCCATCCATCCGTCTGTCCACCTATGCATTATCCACCCAGTCTGTCCTCCCGTTCTATCTTCCCACGTGTCCACCCACCCTAATTCCCATCGACCTATCTGTCTGTCTGTCTGTCCATCCACCCATCCCTCCATCCACTGGACCAGCTGATGTCTGTGAGGCTGAGCACTGGGTTACACACTGTGAACGGACAACTGAGGAGGCCGGTTGACTGGCGGGAGCCTGGGCCATCGCCGCAGCATGCGTGCCAGAGTTCCCCGAATCCTGTACGGAGAGCCAGGCGGGCAGCCCAGCCCAACACTCAGGGGGCTCAAAAGCCTGAGAAGAACAGGCAGGGACCTCGGGCCCTGGAGAGCCAGGAGAAGACATGGATACTGGCCAGGGACCCAAGGAAAGGAGCGCGGACCAGGGTGAGGCTGTGTGAGCGAGGCGGGTGCTGGGCCTGACTCCGCAGACATGCATGCTCCCCTCCGGGGCCCTGAGGACACGCCCAGCACCCCCGGGGTCTGGGCCATCAGACCTATGGGTCTGGTCACCAGGACTGAAGGCCACCCACGGCTGCCAGAGCACATCAGCCCAGGAGACCCCCGCACACCCCACCTCTGCCCGGCTTCGGGCTGAGCCGACCCCACGTGGCCGGAAGCCGGGGGGCTGGGCCAGCTGTAAATGCAGGGCGAGGCTGGGCCCGTCATGCTTCTTTTTTTGTTAAAGTTCAAGTCTGTTGGGCTGTGCTGAGCATGAGGCTGGGCCTAAAATAAATCCGGAGCTGCGTCAGCGTGTGGGTTGGTTCTGCAGGCTGGAGGCCGCTCCTCAGAGGCTGGGGGCTGCGGGCGGCGTGCTGCTGTGCGGTCCCCAGGGGGCCGCCAGCCAGGCCAGCTGAGCGCTTCCCCGCTCCCCGCCCCCAGGAGAGGCCAGCTGCCACCTCCCGAGAGCGCGAGGGCAGAGCAGCTGGCCCCCAGCCTGGTGCCGGGAGCCTGGCGGACATGAGGCGGCACGGCCCAGGGCCTGCTCCCGCACTCAGTTCCCTGGTGAGCACTTGGAGTTTGAGCCTTCCACGTGGCTCGGGGGCCAGGCACCCCGGATTTGGCTCTGACTTCTTGGGCCAGGGAGCCACGGGGGCGGGGTGGAGCAGGACAAAGCAGACGCTGCTTCTCCCACAGGGAGACAAACATGGCCTTTCCTGAGCCCCTTCAAGGGCAGGGCTTCGGGCTGTGCCCCAGATAAAGGAGGAGCCCCCCAGATGAAGCTGGGGAAGGGACTGGGGCGTGGTCTGCTCATCTTCTCCCTCCCTCAGGGGCTTCCCAAGCAGTGGGTTCTAGGGGACAGGGTTTTGAAATGTCTGGCTCCGGGTCTGCCCAGCACCCAGCCGATGGCTAGGTTCTTCCATCTCACTGTAATTCTGATGTGGTTTGGGGCAGTGATGTCCCCAGATTCTAAAGTGAATAATTTCCTGGTCTCCCTTGAAACTGTTGGGGGACGTGCAGCAGAGTTCTAGCCAAGGAGATGCAGGTGCAAATCTGCTGGCAATTCTAGGAAAGTTTGGCTTCTCTAATATAGGTGCTAATCAGACATTTCCTTTGGCCTTCTTGACTGGAATGTAGATGCTAAGGCTGGACCTTCAGCAGCCATTCTGTGACAGTGAGGTGATGGCCACACTAATTCAAGCTACTGGATGCTTGACCTGTTGAACTATTGCTTGTAAGCTCAGGTGGTAAAGAATTTACCTGCGATGCAAGAGACCTGAGTTCAACCCCTAGAACTCCTTTCTTCCTATCCCAGTGTTTCTTCCTGGAGAATTCCATGGACAGAGGGGCTATACATTCCATGGGGTCCCAAAGAATTGGACATGACTGAATGACTACCACTTTCCACATACTTTTTGGACTTCCCTGGTGGCTCAGATGGTAAGGAATCTGCCTGCCATGCAGGAGGCCTGGGTTTGATCCCTAGGTCAGGAAGATCCCCTGGATAAGAAAATGGCTACCCACTCCGGTATTCTTGCCTGGAGAATCCCATGGACAGAGGAGCCTGGAGGGCTACAGTCCACGGGGTCGCAAAGAGTCAGACACGGCTGAGCGACTGACAGTGAACTACAGATTAAAAGATCAAATAACTTTCTATTTGTTTTAAAAGTGTTGTTTAACGTGGTTATCTTTAAAGTGGAAGCCAGTCCCTCACTGAGAAACCTGGTCAGGTGTTGTCCAACTCGGAGGTTCCCCATCCTTATGCCCTTGGGTCCTGGCCTCTGTGATGTCATGTATGCAGCCTTGATAAGGAGCCAGAAGGATGAATCCTGACCTAGGCCAGCTGTTCAGGAAGGCTGGACTCTCTTGCCTCCTCAGCCAGGAGAGGACACCCAACCCTCCAGGACAGGTGGGGACATGACGTGTAAGCTGGGCCAGTCTGTCCGCATCTCCTTCCCATTTCCCCCAACAGGAAACCCAAGTGATGGCCCCGCGTAGACTCATTCCCATCCCTGCTGTCCCCTGGGTGCGGCCGGCTCGGCTGGGCGAGGCATGCTTTAGTGGGCACATTTGCTGAGTGAGTGTCTGGGAGGGACCTGTTTGTAACCTGGTCCAGGATATGTGAAGACAGGATGTGTGCCCAGGTGACCCAGCGCCAGGGGAAGGCGATGAAGACACGGAAGGTCAGAGGGGCAGCCTGGCAGGGAAGAGTGGGCACTTCAGACGGAGCCTTGCTGGGGAGAGTGGGGCAGCCTCCAGAGTGAAGGCAAAGCTTGAGCAAGGCCAGAAAGAGTAGGGCTGGGGCAGCCAGGCCCTGCAGAGGCTGGGGATGAGGAGCCTTGGACCTCGTCCTGTGTGTAGCAGGCAAAAGGGGAGGGTTTCCAGGGCAGATGGGGCAGTGGCAGAGTACATAAGGAGGGGGCCCAAGGAAGATGAACGAAGCTAGGACTAATGCAGTAGACAGTAGGCTGGGAAGGAGAGCAACAGGTTTCCCGAACTGCTTTCTAATCTGAACTGTCTAGCCTCCGCAGCCAGCACACCCCGCCCCCATGTGTCCTGAGCATCCCTCCTTGGAAGCCCCTTGCAGGGGTCTCCCCAACACCACCCAGAATTTACACCTCATAGGATGACGGGTATCCCCCTAAAGACAGGTCTGTGCCCTAACTGGGGAACCTATGAATGTGACCTTATTTGTAAAAAGAGTCTCAGGATGGGATGACCCTGGCTCTAGTGTGGACCCTAAATCTAGTTCAGAAAACTAAGATCATGGCATCCGGTCCCATCACTTCATGGCAAATAGGTGGGGAAACGATGGAAAAAGAGACAGACTTTATTTTCTTGGGCTCCAAAATCACTGCAGATGGTGACTGCAGCCATGAAATTAAAAAGATGCTTGCTCCTTGGAAGAAAATCTATGACCAACTTAGACAGCATATTAAAAAGCAAGACATTACTTTGCTAACAAAGGTCCGTCTAGTCAAAGTTATAGTTTTTCCAGAAGCCATGTATGGATGTGAGAGTTGGACTATAAAGAAAGCTGAGCACTGAAGAATTGATGCTTTTGAGCTGTGGTGTTGGAGAAGACTCTTGAGAGTCCCTTGGACTGCAAGGAGATCCAACCAGTCAACCCTAAAGGAAATCAGTCCTGAATACTCATTGGAAGGATTGATGCTGAAACTGAAGCTCCAATGCTTTGGTCACCTGATACGAAGAATGGACTCACTGGAAAAGACTCTGATGCTGGGAAAGATTGAGGGCAGGAGGAGAAGGGGACGACAGAGGATGAGATGGTTGAATGGCATCAACGACTCGACGGACATGAGTTTGAGCAAACTCCAGGAGATGGTGAAGGACAGGGAAGCCTGGTGTGCTTCAGTCCATGGGGTCACAAAGAGTCGGACATGATGGAGCCGCTGAACTGACTGACTGACTACGGTGGACCCTACATCTAATCACGGATGTACTCAGAGACAGAAGAGGGGACGATGCAGGGGAGGGGGCCGCGGGAAGATGAGGCAGAGGCTGGAGGGACGTGGCCGCCGAGCCCAGGGACACCAGGAGCTCCAGAAGCTGGGAGAGGCAGGAAGGACACCCCACCCCCTCCCTGGGCTCAGGAAGGCGCCAGCCCTGCCCACACCTGGATTTCAGCCCAGTGAACCTGATTTAGGACTTCCGGGCTCCAGAACTGTGGCAGCGCAAACGCCTGTGGCTTGCAGGGCCCAGCCGCGGCCGTCTGCGGAGGCCGCCCCACGGCGCTCACACACTAACGCCGCATGAAGCGGAGACACAGGCGCGTGGCTGGGCCGCCTCGGTCCCGCGGGGACCCCGCCAGCTCGGGGTTGGGGCTCCCTGGGGAGCAGGGACCGGGCAGCAGGGACCGGGGAGGGGCCGGTCTGGTGCACCGGATCCCAGCCCCGGGCCCAGGAGTCCTGGCGTGACTCTCAGGTGAGTTACCTGCTCGGTGGATTTCAAACTCAGAGGGCAGGTGAAGGACTCAGCGGTCGCCAAGGCGCTGACTCACTGTGGATTGGGGCCACAGCCCAACACTCGCTCAGCCATCTGGTCCCGGGGCCAGCCGCCCACAGGCAGGACAGGGACGAACGGAGGCGGGGGAGGGGGATCAATGAGTCCCCCGATCTCCGCTGGGCTGAGGCCTGTGCTGGGCTGGGGTCCAGAGACACCCCCGTCCCTTGGGACCTGGTGGCCCTGCCCTTGAACACAGCCACCACGCCCAGACCGCCTCTCCCAGTCTCTCCCGGGAGGCCCAGCTGCAGCCAGAGTTGTCAAGGGATCTGTGGCCACAGTCTGCCCCAAGGGACTGGGCCCAGGACACCCAGCGGAGCAGAGCCACCTGCCCAGGCTTCTCGTGGACAACTGGTGGGGCCTCTGGGCTGGATCAGGAGGGGGCGAGGACAGCGGGCAGCTGGACAGGGCTTTGGGGGAGCCATGCCACCCTGTCCCATAAGATGATCAGGGTCCTGGCCCTGGCCAGTGTTGAGCTGGGACAGAAAGAGGAACCTGGGGTGGCATTTCAAAAGCAAGAGGCAGATGTGAGAGCAGGAAGCCAGGCCACTTCTGTCCCAGGGATGGGCCATGAGAAGGAGACCTGACAGCCCCTGAGGGCTTGGGGGAAACCGGTCAGCTCCCAGCCCTGCTGCTCGAGGATCGCGGGCTCTCTTCTCTGTGCAGCTGGGGTGGGGAGGTTGACACCGACCCTAATACCCTCTACAGGGCTGCAGGGCGCCCACACATGATATCACGTGTGAGAGGTGCTCCATGGAGAGTCTGACACATGGCTCAGAGAGGACCCACCGCTCTGTGATTAGAAACGGGAAGAGTAGCCAATGCCGCGGAGACCTTGAAACGGTTCCATCCAGCCCTTTAGAAACACCCCAGAGCTCAAGCTTCCATGTCTTAATTGTGGTAAAATACACACAACCTAAAATTGACCACTTGAGCAGTTTTTAAATATTTAGTTCTATTCTGATAAGTATATTCACATTCACGTGAAACAGAACTCCCGAACATTCATCTGGCATAACGGAGACTGCCCGTTAAACATCCCACCCCTCCAGCCCCCATTCCCCTCCCTCCTGCTTTCTGTCTCTATGAGTTTCATGGAAATCAACCCTGAATATTCATTGGAGGGACTGATGCTGAAGCTCCAATACTTTGGCTACCTGATGCGAAGAGCCGACTCATCAGACAAGACTGATGCTGGGAAAGATTGAAGGCAGGAGAAGGGGACGATGGAGGATGAGATGGCTGGATGGCATCACCGACTCAATGGATGTGAGTTTGAGCAAGCTCCGGGAGTTGGTCATGGACAGGGAAGCCTGGCGTGCTGCAGTCCACGGGGGTCGCAAAGAGTCGGACATGATTTAGTGACTAAACAACAGCAAGGACCTCCTATAAGAGGAATTGTACAGGATTGATCCTTTCGAGACTGGCTTTTTTTCACTCAGCAGTGTTCTCAGGCTTCATCTCTGTTGCAGCCTGCGCCAGAACCCCTTCCGTCTAAGGCTGAATCCTGGTCCACTGATGAACAGACCACATCTCGTTTATCTGTTCGCTGGCGGATGCACTCTCAGGCCAGGGCTGGCTCTTCTTTTTAAGTGTTTATTTATCTGGCTGTGCTGGGTCTTAGTTGTGACATTTGGGATCTAGTTCCCTGAACAGGGGTTGAACCTAGGCCCCTGCATTGAGAGCATGAAGTCTTAACCAGTAGACCACCAGGAAGGTCCCCAGGGCCGGCTCTTTCTTTGAGAACATCTGTCCTTCCCACCCAGCCTGAGTGAAGCCTCCACATCTCCATCAGGGACTTCCCTGGTGGTCCCGTGGTTAAGACTCCGCCTTTCAAAGCAGGGGCCCAGGTTGGATCCCTGTTTGGGGAACTGAAATCCCACATGCCACGGCGTGTGGCCAATAATGAAAAAAAAAAAGTCTCCCTCGGCTGAAGGCGAAGGGCAGGAACCAACAACACTTGCCCCTGACCAGCCATCCTCGGCTTCATCAAGAGAACTGATGTGAGCTGTTCTCAGCCCGGTGGCTCCCCGGCACGCTCTCTGACCTGGTCACCTCTGCACCGAGGGGGTGGGCTGGCAGGCTTGAGCGGGCAAGCGTGGGGGTCAGCCGAGGAGCAGCCCCACAGGGCGGCTGTGGACTAAGCTGGAGAGACTGCCGGGTCAGCAGGGGCAAAACGAAACTTTTTTGAAAGTTAATTAATTTGTTAATATTAGTATTTTCTGCACCGGGTCTTAGTTGCAGCACGTGGGCTCTGGTTCCCTGACCAGGGATGGAAGCGGGGCTCCTGCGTCGGGAGGGGCGAGTCTCAGCCGCGGGGACCACCTGGGAAAGCCAACATTTCTGTCTGAAGCCACCCAGTCGGTGACTCTTCGTTATGGCTGCCCCAGGAAGCTCAGGCAGGCTGCACTCAGCGCTCCCCCCGGGGCCCAGGCTGGGGCGCCCGACCCTGAAGCCACCCAGTCGGTGACCCTTCGTTACGGCTGCCCCAGGAAGCTCAGGCAGGCTGCACTCAGCGCTCCCCCCGGGGCCCAGGCCGGGGCGCCCGAGCCTCCCCGCTCCTCCAGTGCAGCCAGGAGTTCCCCGAGCAGCTGCCCCTGCTCCCCCACAATGGCCCAGAAAGACCAGCAAACGCCTCGGAGTCGCCCCCAGAAGACCGTTTCCTGCGGCAGCTGTCCTGTATGATGAGCTCAGAGCAGACACCTGAACCCATGGGCACGTCCAGTGAGCCTGCCAGCGAACCCCCACCCCTGACCCCGGGAGTAGGGGGAGCAGGGTGTCCCTAGGGGGCTTCTCAGGGCCTCGTGGGCTGACTGTTGTTGCAGGATCTGCTGGAAGGGGTCTTCTCAAAGACGACTGACCAATCGTGTTTGTAATAACTGGAACCAGATGAGCGGGTGGGCGGGCAGCCGGCGCTGGGGGGCTGGAGGACCCTATCCGGAGCCCTCGAGCAGCCTGGCGGGGGCACTGGCCGAGCTCCCCCAGGGCAGGGGAGAAGGCAGAAGGCAGAAGACGAGGCAGAAGACGAGGACCTGCAGTTCTCGACTCAGCTCAGAGGGAGGCGGGGAGGAACAGGGGCCCGATTTGTAGTTGATGGGAGGCGGTGAGCGGACAAGGACCCCTCCCTGGAAGAAGCCAGAAACAGGCTAGGTGGGAAATGCGCCCTGGCTGCCCCCTCTCAGCCGGGCATTGAGGGTGATGGGCTGGGTCATGGCCATACTCTCTATGTCTGGGTGAGGGGCAATGGGGGCCTGGGGTTGAGGGTGATGGGCTGGGTCATGGCCATGGGGGCGGGGGGCACTGAGGGCCCTTGGGTGGACAGTGACAGGCCGGGTCATGGCCACACTCTCCATGTCTGGCCGAGAGGCCTGGGACCATGGTATAGTTCTGTGCCTCAGTTTCCTCATCTGTAAAATGGGGCCACCCTAGTGCCCATCTCAGAGCAGCTGTGGGGGAAAGAACGAGGCCCCAGGGGTGGAGCCCTAATGTGGGACCGGCCGGCACCAGCCGGAAGTGGCTTCCCCTTGTTACAGACTGAGTGTGTCTGTCCCCCACGTTCACGCGCTGAAGCCCTCGTCCCCAGGGGGACGGTGTTTGGAGGCGAGGCCTTTGGGAGGTGACTGAGGTTACGGGAGGTCACGTGGATGGAGCCCTGATCTGATGGGTTAGTGCCCTTAGGAGAGAGCACCATGCGAGCACGCAGTGAGGGCCCACTGGGAAGAGGCCCCCCAGGGCAAGGGCAGGAGGGGCCTCCCCACCTGAGTCCGCAGTGGACAGCACCCCCGGGGCCTCCTGCCTGGCCTGGACCAGCAGGGCGGCCACGGGTTCAGGATGAGGTAGGGCCACCCCCTCCCCCCCCAGATGACTGGGCACCACCTGCCCTAGTGACCTCAATTTCAGGAGTTTAGGAGCCCTGAGCCAGTAACTGAGGACAGGGACCAAGTGTTTATTTTTTATTCTACCTTCAAGACCTCAACCTGCCCTGAGACTGTCCAGCTCTGAGTCCAGAAGGGAGCCCTGGAAGCGCGGGCAGGGGGAGCCCTGGGCCAGGCTGTCACCTCTGCTATCTCGCCCCTGCCACAGCCTTGCCGGGGCCGCGTCCTCCTGAGCCCTCGGAGCCCAAGGGAAGTGCTCAAGGGCAGTCCACAGGCCTTGGGACTGACTGTCTGGCCCGAGGTCCAGAGATGCCATGGGCTTTTTCTGGGATGGGGGTGGGCTCAGGAGGAAGGAGGCGGAAGGGCTGGAGACGCTTCTCCAATGCAGAGGAAAGGCGGTCCAGATGGGCAGCCCGCTGGGCAGAGGCGGTCAGCGTCGCAGGCCTGGCCCATCTGCTCCACTGCCTGTCAGGGAGTGTGGCCGCACCCCCATGGATGGAGGGGCCGTCCAGGGCCACTAATTCGGCTCATCTAGAGTGGCCTGGTGAGGTTGATCACCTTCTCCCCGCGTGGGTCACCTTACTGAGCTCCCGTTCCTGGGCTCAGGGCTGTCCCCTGCCTCCACTCACTCCTCCGCTCACCAGCAGCCTGTGCTGGCCCGGGGCCTCAGCCACTGCAGGGCCCCACACCGCCCTCCTGGGCCGCCTCTGCCCCCAGCCTGTGGCAGAGCTGAGTCCCAGTCTCCGAGTCACAAGACCCCCATCCCCACCAGAGTGCGGCCGAGTGTCTGCGTCCACCTTGCAAGCCTGCTGGGGAGACAGGAGGGGATCATGCATGAAACCTGCGTGTGGTAGGTGCTCAAGAAACAGCTACTGTCGTTCCTGGGTGCTTTTTCAGAACATCACAGTCCAACAACAATTCTCCGACTTTGGCACACCCGCCTCCACTCGAACTCAATCCTGAGTCCCTGCAGACCCCACAGGGTCCCACAGACGGCCCCTCTCCAATCTGATATCGCCCATCCAGGCCACACACACTGCACCTCGGACTGGCTGGCTAGGAGCTGGAGGTTCACATGATCCCCTTATTTGGTTCAGAAATGGCTGTCTGGGGAGGCCTTACAAATAGCTGTGAAAAGAAAAGAAGTGAAAAGCAAAGGAGAAAAGGAAAGATATAAACATCTGAATGCAGAGTTCCAAAGAATACCAAGAAGAGATAAGAAAGCCTTCCTCAGTGATCAATGCAAAGAAATAGAGGAAAACAACAGAATGGGAAAGACTAGAGATCTCTTCAAGAAAATTAGAGATACCAAGGGAACATTTCATGCAAAGATGAGCTCGATAAAGGACAGAAATGGTATGGACCTAACAGAAGCACAAGATATTAAGAAGAGGTGGCAAGAACACACAGAAGAACTGTACAAAAAAGAGCTTCACGACCCAGATAATCACAATGGTATGATCACTGACCTAGAGCCAGACATCCTGGAATGTGAAGTCAAGTGCGCCTTAGAAAGGATCACTACAAACAAAGCTAGTGGAGGTGATGGAATTCCAGTTGAGCTATTTCAAATCCCGAAAGATGATGCTGTGAAAGTGCTGCACTCAATATGCCAGCAAATTTGGAAAACTCAGCAGTGGCCACAGGACTGGAAAAGTTCAGTTTTCATTCCGATCCCAAAGAAAGGCAATGCCAAAGAATGCTCAAACTACCGCACAATTGCACTCATCTCACACGCTAGTAAAGTAATGCTCCAAATTCTCCAAGCCAGGCTTCAGCAATATGTGAACCGTGAACTTCCTGATGTTCAAGCTGGTTTTAGAAAAGGCAGAGGAACCAGAGATCAAATTGCCAACATCCGCTGGATCATGGAAAAAGCAAGAGAGTTCCAGAAAAACATCTATTTCTGCTTTATTGACTATGCCAAAGCCTTTGACTGTGTGGATCACAACAAACTGTGGAATATTCTGAAAGAGATGGGAATACCAGACCACCTGATCTGCCTCTTGAGAAATCTGTATGCAGGTCAGGAAGCAACAGTTAGAACTGGACATGGAACAACAGACTGGTTCCAAATAGGAAAAGGAGTACGTCAAGGCTGTATATTGTCACCCTGCTTATTTGACTTACATGCAGAGTACATCATGAGAAATGCTGGACTGGAAGAAACACAAGCTGGAATCAAGATTGCCGGGAAAAATATCAATAACCTCAGATATGCAGATGACACCACCCTTATGGCAGAAAGTGAAGAGGAACTAAAAAGCCTCTTGATGAAAGTGAAAGTGGAGAGTGAAAAAGTTGGCTTAAAGCTCAACATTCAGAAAACGAAGATCACGGCATCCGGTCCCATCACTTCGTGGGAAATAGATGGGGAAACAGTGGAAACAGTGTCAGACTTTATTTTTTGGGGCTCCAAAATCACTGCAGATGGTGACTGCAGCCATGAAATTAAAAGACGCTTACTCCTTGGAAGGAAAGTTATGTCCAACCTAGATAGCATATTCAAAAGCGGAGACATTACTTTGCCAACAAAGGTCCGTCTAGTCAAGGCTATGGTTTTTCCTGTGGTCATGTATGGATGTGAGAGTTGGACTGTGAAGAAGGCTGAGCACCGAAGAATTGATGCTTTTGAACTGTGGTGTTGGAGAAACTCCAGTACTTTGGCCACCTCTTGCGAAGAGTTGACTCATTGGAAAAGACCCTGATGCTGGGAGGGATTGGGGGCAGGAGGAGAAGGGGACGACAGAGGATGAGATGGCTGAATGGCATCACCGACTAGATGGACGTGAGTCTGAGTGAACTATGGGAATTGGTGATGGACAGGGAGGCCTGGCGTGCTGCGATTCATGAGGTCGCAAAGAGTCGGACACGAATGAGGGACTGAACTGAACTCGCTAGAATGGTTCATGGGCGTGCATGCACGCTAAGTTGCTTCACTCATGTCCGACTCTTTGCGACTCTATGGGTTGCAGCCCGCCAGGCTCCTCTTTCCACGTGACCGTCCAGGCAGGAACACTGGAATGGGTTGCCATGCCCTCCTCCAGAGGATCTTCCTGACCCAGGGATCAAACCTGTGTCTCCTACGTCTCCTGCATTGCAGGAGGATCCTTTACTGCTGAGCCACCAGGGAAGCCCAGAATGGTTCACAGAACTCATGAAAGTGCTTTACTTACTATAATAAACTACCTGTTTAGTATAAAGGACACGACTCAGGAACAGCCAGATGGAAGACAAAGCACGGCTGGGGGTGAGTGTCCACGCCCTCTCGGGCCCTGCCCCAGCCCTGCTCTCTGAAGCTTCATTATGTAGGGGTGACAGTGAATCTCTGGCTGATGGCGACCGACCCCCGTCTCCAGCTTCCCCCGACCCAGAGGAGGGTCAAGCTGGTGACAGCCCCCAAGCCCCCATCTTCTGGGGTGGCCTCCCCCACCCTGCCCCCAGAGGCATCTCCTTAGCAGGAGACACAGGTTTGATCCCTGGGTCAGGAAGATCCCCTGGAGGAGGGCATGGCAACCCATTCCAGTGTTCCTGCCTGGACGGTCACGTGGAAAGAGGAGCCTGGCAGGCTGCAACCCATACAGTCGCAAAGAGTCGGACACGAGTGAAGCGACTTAGCACGCATCTCCACAGCTGCCACCTGCCCAGGCTCTGCCCGCTTCTGCAGTCTCTCCTTCAGGACGGGCCCCTCTGGGCACGCCATCACTCCACGTTTGGGGTTCTCAGGACCCTGTCCGAGCCCTCCCCAGGGCGGGGCTGTGCAGACCCCTTGCTGGACCAAGCGGGGTCTGCCCAGGGTCTGTCCTCCTCTGCAGCTGGTGCCCCCTTCCTGGGCTGCCCAGTGGAGTGCAGAGCAGGCACCTCTCCTGCCAGCCCGAGGTCCCTCCAGCTGTGGAACCTTCTGGGCAAATCCTGCCTCAGCTGGTTCTGCACCTGCCCCATCCCAATGGGGGCCAGGCCGAGGGGCACGCCTGAGTTTTCCCGCCTCTCCTCAGCCTTGAGGATGGAACAGACCCACCCAGAAAAGAGAAACGTCCTGGAAATCCCAGCTGGCATAATAACCGACCTGAGAAAGAGCATTTATTCGGGTCTTCCTGGTGCAAATGATCTGCTAGAGGTATGTTTTCTCCTCTGAACGCTTTTTTTTTTTTTTTTTTTTTAGTATTTATTTATCTGGCTGCACCCGGTCTGAGCTGTGGCAGGTGGGAGCTTCAACCTCTGCTCCTGCACATGGGATCTTAAGTTGCAGATGTGACCTCTTGGTTACAGCATGTGGGATCCAGTTCCCTGATCAGAAATTGAACCCCGGCCCCCTGCATTGGGAACACAGTCTCAGCCACTGGACCACCAGGGAAGTCCCCTCCTAATGGTTTAGTCGGACAATCAAAATGAAAATGGAGAATTAAAAGCTTTCATCTGGCCCTTGGGAGCCCACATCTGAACTCCACGGCGGGAGAGGGAAGACAAACTTGTTATGGACTCAGGCCAGGGGGCACTTCTGGAACTGGACATGCCTGCCAGCCTCACAAGACGCAGTGGGCTACGGCCCACTCAGGCCTGGCCCTGGGCGTCAGCCCCTCTGACTAGCAGGGACAGCCCTGGGCAGACGCTCCGGGAGCCCCGTCTTCTTATGCTTTCTCCTCCTGTGGGCAGCAGGCAGGTGGGCGCTCCACGGCATCCAGGTGGGCCACGTCCCTGCAGCGTCCCAGGCATGGCCTTCAGGAAGGGCCTGCGATGCCATGCCCTGGGTTCTGGGGTCCTTGTGGGTGAAAAGCGTGTCTTCTAAAGAGGTGTGTCCCACGCTAACTGTGTGAACAGGCGCTTCCCTGGAAACAGGGTCTTGGCAGACGCAGTCAGGTTGGGATGAGGGCACCAGGGTGGGCCCTAATCCAGTGACTGGCGTCCTTATAAGAGGGGACCTTGGACACTCACACAGGGAAGAAGGTCATGTGACCACAGAGGCAGAGCCTGGTGTGATACAGCCACAGCCCAAGGACACTGAAGCCCAGAAACCGGAAGAGGCAAGAAGGACCCTCCCCCAGAGCCTCTGGCCGAGAAATCCGCATAAACAAACCTTGCTAAACTCTGGTCTCCCAGTTACTCTTTCACCATGGCCTACCCCAAACCCTGGGTCTTGTCAATTCCTTTTTTTTTTTTTTTCTTGCCACGACTGGCATGTGGGATCTGAGTTCCCCAACCACAGATCCAATCCACGCCCGCTGTGTTGGAAGCATGTAGTCTTAGCCACCGGACGGCCAGTAAGTCCCCGTCTTGTCAGTTCTTCCCACAGTCATCGTTTCTTGTCTAAAAGGAATAAAACCTTCCTGCTCCGGTCACTTTTCCAGGTCTTCATTCTCTCGGGAAGACTCCCACGTCCTTGTAAGGGTTCCTTACGATTTGTAGGCTTTTCTTCTCTTAATCATTGTCAATTTAATGTTCAGAGCCAGCCGGGGCCCCTAGAAGGTGAAGGAAAATTCTCCCTCCCTGATGACTCCAGGGAAGTGAGCCCTCACTTGCTGTTTCTACTTTGTTCAGGGGGTTCTCCCACACTGTGAGCCCCGCTTCATGTGTGCTCCTGAAAATGAGGACTTGATGGCCCAGAAAGATGCCCCATTTACTCAGGACCTGGAACCCTCCCGCCCCGTTGAGCTGCTGGACACCAGGCCACAAAGATGACCCTTGTTGACATTGCAAATCAAGTCCATGGCTGCTGTCCCCTGGGAGGAGGGCGGCTGGTTCCTCGCTGGGACACACTCTGCCCGGGGTCACTGTTTGGGGAAGTGGGGCAGCCCACATGGAACCCCTAGACTGCAGAACCTCTGCACAGGGCTGCTTCAGTGACGAGGAACAGAGGGGAGTCTCGTACGGCTGACCTTCCAGGAATTCCCTAGAAAATCTCGCCTTTGGAAGGCAGCCCATTTCCATGCATCATTAACAGCAACACGAACGGGTCAGGACACAGAGCTGCGTTTTCTGCATTATTCTCAGGACATTTTGAAATCCAGGCTCCCTGGCAGGTACAGGCTTCAAAGACCCAGAAGCCCCAGGCCACCTCTTGGCTGAATCTGGCAGGACAGCAAAGCCTGCCCCCTCCTGATGGTGCCTGTACATCACATTCTTAGAATCTGCCCACCGGGACCCCTGGACAGCACATTAAAAAGCAGAGACATTACTTTGCTGACAAAGATCTGTCTAGTTAAAGCTATGGTTTCTCCAGTAGTCATGTATGGTTGTGAGAGTTGGATCATAAAGAAGGCTGAGCGCTGAATAATTGATGCTTTTGAACTGTGGTGCTGGAGAAGACTCTTGAGAATCCGTTGGATAGCAAGAAGATCAAACCCGTCAATCCTAAAGGCAATCAACCCAAATCAACCCTGAATATTCACTGGAAGGATTGATGCTGAAACTGAGGCTCCAATACTTTGGCCACTTGACGTGAAGAGCCGACGCATTGGAAAAGACCATGATGCTGGGAAAGATTGAGGGCAGGAGGAGAAAGGGGTGACAGAGAATGAGATGGTTGGACGCCATCACCCACTCGATGGACGTGAGTTTGAGTGAACTCCGGGAGATGGTGAAGGACAGGGAAGCCTGGCGTGCTGCAGTCCACAGGATCACAGAGAGTTGGACACGACTGAGAGACTGAACAACACTGGGACCCTGGACACAGGCTCAGGGAACCGCGCACAGCCTCAGCGGGGGAGACAGTGGACTGTCCATCATCACTAGTGATCAGGACTCCCCTCCATGATGGAGACATTCATAGGATGCAGGGCGTGGACTCCCAGGTCCCTGCTGAGCCCCTCCCCAAATGTGTCCCTGATTTGGGACCAGTGCCAACAACACTGTGCTTCCCTGTGGCTCAGTGGTAAAGAATCCTCCTGCGGATTCTTTATGTGGGAGACCTGGGTTCAATCCCTGGGTTGGGAAGATCCCCTGGAGGAGGGCATGACATCCCAGGGCAGTATTCTTGCCTGGAGAATCCCGTGGACAGAGGAGCCTGGCGGGCTACAGTCCATAGGGCTGCAAAAGAGTTGGACACGACTGAAGCGACTGAGCATGCACCCATGCACGCCAACGACATTGCCCAGTTCCTGCCGCGCTGGCTCATGGGGGGTCCAGGGATGACCAAGAGTGAACCCAAACCCAGGACTTGCATTTTGCTTCCTAAGAGAAGCCTTCGCCCACCAACTGACACAGACTCGCAGCTACAGTGGTGGAAAATATTCTCTGTCTGAGGCGGAAGGACCGCGGTAAGGATGGAGGAGGGAGTCAGTGATGGAAAACGCAGCGTTTGCCCGAGGATGCGGTCCATCCTCTCCTCACCTGCCTGGGGGTGGCCAGCCCACGGGCCCTAAAGCTGCAGGACCTCTTCCTGTCACCCACCGCTGGTGCCCACCCCCATCGGCCCCCTCAGCTGGGGGTCTGTGCTGGCTTTTCCCAGAAGGAAAGGGATTTAGGAAAACCTACCAGGACCACCCAGCCCGGGCCGAGGGCAAGAGGCCGCCTCGGGCTGCAGGGCCCACGGCAGGCACCGCCCAGCGGCGGGTCTCCCTGCTGAGCGTGTGAGCACTGCCTCCTGGACGGAATGTGGGCGGAGGCTGGGCGCCAGCACCCAGCCAGGGAGACTTCCAGCGCAGCGTAGCTCCTGTGTATCCCACGTCGTGACGAATTTATCAAGTGCTTCAACTCAAAGGCAGCAACTGAGACATTAATCCCTAAAGCAAACGATGAACTCGCAGAGAAGATGGGACGCCTCACTTCGGAGGCCCCGGTCTCCAGGCGCTCTTCCTGGAAGGCAACTCGTCACTTCCCGCCTGGGCCCAGGAGGGTGGCGGCTGCCTCCGGGCAAACACCAGTCACCTTGGGCAGCCCGGGGCCTGTCTCTGGGGGTTCCCGCTGGATGAGTGGCCTGAGAGCGGACACCCTCATAATGCAAGATGAGCAAGAGGCCAGCCAGGTCCCCGTGGACTGGGGTGTGTCTCCATCACCCCTGGGGTTAGGACAGGATGCTCTGGGGTCCAGCTGACCTCTGCCTGGACCCCGTTCCAGCCATCTCTGTGTGAGTCGCCTCCAGCTGCTGGAGCATACTCCACGGTCCGGGAGGCTCACACGACAGGAATGTAATTTCTCCCAGCCCTGGAGGATGGAATCTGAGATCATGGTGTTGGCAGGGCAACTTCTTTTCTGTTCTTGGCGTGTGGACGGCCGTCTCCTCCCCATGTCCTCACAGGGTCGTCCCTGTGTGTGTCTGTGTCCTGACCTCCTCTTCTTATCAGGACCCCAGTCCTGTGGGGTTAGGACCCACCCGAGGGACCTCACTTTATCTTAATCACCTCTTTTAAAGGCCCATCTCTAAAGACAGTCACATCCGAGGTGCTAGGGGTCGGGGCTTCAGTACGTGAATTCAGGGACAGTTCAGCCTGTGACAATCCCAACAAGCCTTTGCTCTTCTGTGGCCTTGCTGTGAGCATCGTGCGGGATTTAGGCCCCCGACCAGGCCCTGAACCCATGTCCCCTGCACGGGAGAGAGAACTTCCGCCAGGGAAGAAGGAGAACCGCTCTTTTTCTCCATCTTGCTGGCCCACCCGGCCTCCTCTCCTGACCCTGGGGTGCTGGAGGTCATGGCCGCATGACATGGGTGCTCAGGTCAGTGAATCAGGGTCAGGACCCCCGCACCCCGCCCTTTTAACCGCGCACAGAGGAGCCTGGCGGGCTTCAGTCCTCGGGGTCGCAGAGAGTTGGACACGACTGAGCGACTAACACACACACCTGTGACCCTTGGCCAGACACGTGCCCTCGCTGGGGAGCGCGTGGGATAAGCCGGACGGCATGAAGGTCCCTTCTGGCTCTACTGCACGTGGGTGTCAAGGGGTCACCTGGGGGACCTGTGTGCTGTCCCTGCACGAGCTCACACCCGCTGCTCACACCAGCACTCTCGGATGAGTAGGAGCTCAGTCCCGTGGGAAGTTATTTCTTGTCTCGAGGTGGCAGCTCGTCTCCAAGGAGAGATTCAGGGCCCAGGCACTGCGGCTCTCCACAGGGGGCTTCTGGGCTTGGGGTCCGTCTGCATCCACGTGGCGGATGGATGGAGGGCCTGGAGGTCGAACCTGGAGCTCCAGCCACAGGACGAGAGCTCGGGCGCGCTGGCAAGCCCGACGGCAGAACACGTGCCCCTGGGCAGTGGTGTCAGCTGCGTGCCCCAGAGGAAGAGACTGCAGGCCTAGAGGGCAGCAAGCCGCTGTGTGGTAGGGAGGTTAATTTGAAAAAAAAAAAAAAAAAAAAGTGTGAAGGAGAACCTGCAACAACCTGGGGCCACTGAGGGAATGGGGACCGCTGGGGGCACGAAGTCCTCCACGGGGTGATGAAGCCCCATGACCTCAGTCTTGGAGGCAAGCCGCCTGTGCTCGTGTGCCCGGGACTCCCGGGTGCCTCCCCAGAGCCGTGTAGGGAGGAGAAAACAGAGTGGGATGATTTGGGAGAATGTCACTGAAACATGTATAATAACATATAAGAAACAAATCGCCAGTCCAGGTTCGATGCATGATACTGGATGCTTGGGGCTGGTGCACTGGGATGACCCAGAGAGATGGTACGGAGAGGGAGGTGGGAGGGGGGTTCAGGATGGGGAGCACGTGTATACCTGAGGTGGATTCATGTTGATGTATGGCAAAACCAATACAATATTGTAAAGTAAGTAGCCTCCAATTAAAATAAATAAATTTAAATTTAAAAGAAAAAAAAAGGAAAAAAAGAAAACGCCAGGTCTGCACCTGCCCGAAGTCCCTGACCATCGATCACATGTACCTCCCCGACCCACCAGCCACTTCCAGACGGCCCCCTTTCCTTCCGGGGCCTCAGCTCTGATGGGATCAAGGGGGGCTGTCGGTCTGGTCCTCGCCCCCCTGGCACACTGCTGATGGTTCCAGAGCTGCTTCTCTCCTCTGTCCTGTTCAGAGGACAGGTTCCCTAAGAATCCCATTCTGCTGCAAGTGAGAGCTTGGGAGGGTGTGCGTGATCGCGTTTCCTGTTAATTAAGAGTTTAAATTGTGGAACACTGAGCAGACATGAGGGAGCGATCCCACGGGCCCTCCCAGGTTCCCCCAACCCAGTCCCCCCATCCTTGCTATCAGGTGTTGACGTGCGGCACTGCTACACTCGGTGAACCGACCGCGACACATTTTCGCTAACTACAAGCTCAGTTTACACGCAGGCTCCCTCTTGCTGTTGTACATTCCACGTATGTGAGTGCACTTAGTCGCGTCCGGCTCTGTGGCCCCGTGGACTGCAGCCCGCCGGGCTCCTCTGCCCACGGGCTTTCCCAGGCAGGAACACTGCAGTGGGCTCTCACTTCCTCCTCCAGGGGCTCTTCCTGACCCAGGCATGGAACTCTGGTCTCCCGCATCTCCTGCACTGGCAGGCGGGATCTCTCCCACCAGCGCCACCCGGGAACCCCTTGTGCATTCTGCGGGTTTTGACAAATGCACACTATCGCGTGCCCACCGTGCCAGCACCCCACAGGACAGCGGCTGCACCCCAGGAACTCTCTGTGGTCCGCACAGTCACTCCCCTCTCCCCCAACTCCTGGTCCTCCGACTGTCTCCAGAGTTTTGCCTTTTCCAGAATGTCATAGAGCTGGAATTACATACCGTGGAGCCTTTGCAAATTGGCATCTTTCCCTCAGTCAGATGCTTTTAAGGTTCCTCCATGTCTTTTTGTGGCTTGACAGCTCATTTCTTTTTATCACCAAATGACGGTCTACTGAATGGGTGTACCACAGTTTTACTGACGGACGTCCTGCTCACTCCCGGGTTCTGGCGACTATGGATAAAGTTGCTGTAAATCCTCATTGTGTTTTTACGAAGCCACGACTATCAACGTCCTGGCATCACGGCTGTGACTCATACGGTCCTAACAGCTCCCGTATTTCAACTGCTCACCACATAGCAGGCAGGTAGCTTTGCTCCTCCACCCCTCACTTACCACGCGCCTCCTGCAGGCAGGAGTGTCCGAGAGCTGGGGACAGAGCAGCCAACAGGTGCCAGGCTCAGGCGTTACAGATGAAAAGCGACCAACGCTTCTATCATACGGTGAGTGCCAGGCCTGCCCACCCTCACATCTCCACAGGTCACCCAGAAGTGGGGGGTACTGACAAGTCAGGGCTTCCACGCAGAAGCTTCTGGAAGCCTGTTCTGGAGGTGCAGTGGGTGACAGAGCCCGGGATGCATCGGGTCAGCAACCCTGGCTCCAAGGCCCGATGTGGCCCTGGGGCGCCAGGTGTGGACAAGCTCCAAGGACAGGCCAGGTGGGGGGCACGCGGGTGGGGGGCTGGCGGTGCTGCAGGCAGGTTGGAAGAGGAGCCCTCGTCCTGCCAACCGCGGCCCCCTGCACCCCGCTCATCACTGTCCCCCAGGCAAGCAGGAGGCCCCACTCGGTCTGTCCCTGGTCAGAGCAGGCACGACCCCCGCTCTGCATTAAGCTCCGAGTGATGCCAAGGAAGTTCCCAGGTGGGCCCGCGGCTTCCTGCGGCCGCACAGCTGCCCGGCGACTCCAAGGGGCGCGGCGCCACCCTGGACCGCATGGAGGCTGGTGTCAGGCTGACTGTGCTCCTGGGATGGGCGGAGGGGGGAACACTCAGCACACGCCCCCTGCCCCCCGGTGGAGACACGGAGGCCCGCAGACTTGGGTGCAGGGCTGGGTCCTGAGTCACGGCCACTGTTTGAACATCTCTCCCTTCAAACGGACAGACTTGGCGAACACGTTAAATACCAATCGAGACGAAATGCCACCGGGAACTCGATCATCCTTCATCTTTCAAGCACAGGAATGCCACGCGGAGCTAGGACACGAGGTGACACCACGGAAGGGCCCCGGGTCCCCCGTCTCTGGCACTCACATCGCTGGGCCCCAGGTGGTCTCTTCCCAGAAAGTGACAAAGCACCTCTGCCAACCCCCATACTTGCCCAAACAGTGAACAACAGGACAAAGAGTAGACACCTGGAGAAACAGTAGACAGTTGGATGCACTAATATAAAAAAAAGGAGTCATGACACAGAAGGGTCCTCTCTCTTCTTCCCTCAGACCTCTCCCACTGCAGCCCCCAGGGCCGAACACCTCATGGGCAGAACCTATGACACCCTTTGGAGAAATTCTGGGATTTCTGACCTCAGCTGCAACAAACCATCAAGACAGAAATCTACAATTACCTTTACAACATCTTCAAAAAACTATGAAACGGTTCAGGATAAATCTGGCCAGAGGTGTGCACCCCTGCACACTGAAAACTGTAAGACACCACAGAGAGACGCGACGGACTTGACTGCAAGGAGTAATTTCCCACAACCGTAGCGTCAAGATTGTCTTCAGATGTCAGTGCTCCCCAGCTTGATCTGTCAAAATCCCAGCAGGCTTTTTATAGGAAATGATGATCTGATGGCTAAATTCACACAGAAATGCAAAGTATCGAGGATAGCCAAGACACTTGTGAAAAAGAAGAGCTGGAGAAGTAACGAAACCTGATTTGGAGAGTTATTGTGGAGAGGCAGTAATCGAGACGGTGGTCTAAGGCAGATACTTGGAAGCTGGAACAGTAGAGTGCTTGGAAGTGGACGCACACGTACATGTGGACGTCTGGTCTCTGACGAAGGCTTGAAGTCGTGTCCCAGCTTTCATTTCTGCTGCTGGTAGACTGTACCTTTTTCCCTTCTTTCTTTTCTGGGTTAGTCTGGCTAGAGGTTTGTCAATTTTATTGATGTCCTCAAAGAACCAGCTTTTGCATCATTTTTTTTCCTTATCATCTATTTTCTATTTCATTGATTGCTGTAATTTTCATTATTTCCTTTCTTCTGCTTCAGTTCAGTTCAGTTCAGTTGCTCAGTCGTGTTCGACTCTTTGCGACCCCATGAATCGCAGCATGCCAGGCCTCCCTGTCCAACACCAACTCCCGGATTTCACTCAGACTCACGTCCATCTTCTTCTGCTTACTTGGGTTTAATTTGCTTTTTCTTTTAGTTTCTAAGAGGAGAAGCTGAGGTGACTGATTTGAGGGCTTTGTCCTTTTCCGATAGAGGTATTTTCTGCTCTAAATGTCTCATGAAGAACTGCCTTAGTGGCATCCTACAAGTGTTGATGTGTTGTGCTTCCATTTTCATTCAGCTCGAACACTTTCTAATTTCCCACTGGATTTCTACTTTGACCCATGCATTATTTAGAACAATACAGTTCAGTTTCCAAATATTCAGGGATTTTATAGACATCTTTCTCTTACTTGATTCTTAATGTGATTCCCTTGTGGTTAGGGAGCACATTTGTAAGGCTTGAATAATTCTACATTTATTGACACTTGGTTTATGAACCAGAATATGGTTTATCTGATAACCGTTACAAGTGCATTTGAAAAGCATCCAGAGGTCTATACATGTCAGGTAAGTTCGTTAATTGGTGTTGTTCAAATCTTCTATCCACTGACTTGCTGTCTACTTGTTCTACTGGTTATTGAAAGAGGGGCACAGAAATAATCTGATTATAATTGCGGGTTTTTTCTATTTCTCCTTGTGTTTTTGTTGCCTGTATTTTGAAGCTCTTTGTCAGGTACTTCAGGTTCTTATATCCTTCTACAGAACTGATCTTTCTGTCATTATGAAATAACCTTCTATAACTCTCTTGGCATTCTTTGTTCTGAAATCTGCTTTGGTACTAGTCTAGCCACCCTGTTTTCCTTTTGATTACTGTTAACATGGTATATTCTTTCCATCCTCCTGCTTTGAACATATTTGCGTCTTCATAATTTGAGTGTGTGCCTTGGAGGCAAGCATCGTGCTGTTTCATCCAACTGGATAATTCTGCCTTTTAATTGGGGGGTATTTATACCATTTACATTTAATGGGATTGTTGATATGACTAGGTTGAGCTCTGTCTTATTTCCATTTATTTTTATTTGTCTGGTGTGTACCCCCTCCCTCTTTTTCTGCCTTCTCCTGAGAATTTTTTTATGATTCCATTTTCTATCTTCTGTCAGCTCATGAGCTATGATTTGGCAATTTTAGCGGTTGCCTTAGGGCTTATGGTGTATATCCTTCACATATAATCAGGTGATGTTTTCTGAGTTCACAGACAGGATAAGAATCTCTTTGCTCCTCTCCTCTCAGCCTATTGGCAGCCTACACATACCCTTTCCATGTTGTAACTCAAAAGTGCACGGTTATCATTTCTGTTTAACACCCAAGGCTTTCAAAGGGACTGACGTAATAAAGTGTTACTCAGTTGTGCCTGACTCTTTGCAACGCCATGGACTGTAGCCTGCCAGACTCCTCTGTCCATGGAATTCTCCAGGCAAGTATACTGGAGTGGGTAGCCATTCACTTCTCTAGGGGATCATCTTGACCCAGGGATGGCACCTGGGTCTCCTGCACTGCAGGCAGATTCTTTCCCGTCTGAGCCACCAGGGAAGCCCTGAAAAATAAGACAATCTCTCCGCATGTTCATGCAGGTACCATTTCTGGCGCCTCTCGGGCCTCTGAGTATTTCCATCTGCTGTCATTCTCCTTTTACCTGAAAAACGTCCTTTAACATTTCTTATAGAGCGGTCTGCTGGTGATGGAGTATCACAGCTTTTCTATTTTGAAGAAGTCTTGTTTTTGAAATAGCTATTTTTTCTTCCCTTTCAACGCTTCAAAGACATCTCTCTGCTGTCTTCTTACTTGATTTGTTCCTGAAGATGTATCTGCTGCCATGTATGTCTTTATTCCTTCATGTAATGTAGCTTTTCCCCCTTTCTGGTGGCTTTTAAGATTTTTATCTTTATCCCTGCTTTTGAGCAATTTGAAAACTACATGGTTTGGTTTATGTTTTTTTCCCAATGTGTCTTGAGCTTGGGAGTCATAGAGCTTCTTGGTTCTGGGAGTTCACAGACCACTTCAAATATGGGAACATCAAATTTCTATCAATATGTCTTCAAATATTCTCTTTGTTCTTCTTCCTCTCCTCACCTCAATCCCCTCTGCATATGTGTCAGGCTGTCTGCAGCTGTTCTATAGCTCACTGAAACTTGTTTTTTTTTTTTTTTTTAAATGACACTTCTTTTTCTCTATGTGTTTCCTTTGAATTGTTTCTAATCCTACTTCTGCAAGTTCACTCTTCTTTTCTTCTGCAGCCTCTGATCTGCCCCAAATCCCACCCTGTGTATTTTTCATCTCAGATACCAACTGCTGTTTACCTCTAGAAGTTTGAGTTTTAAATTTAAAACAAATTTTACTTGTAAAATGCACATAACATAAAATCTGTCATCTTACACATTTTTAAGTGTACGGTTCAGTGACTAAAAAAAATGAAGTCTCTTTGAGACCCCATGGACTATACAGTCCATGGAATACTGGGCTCTCCAGGCCACAATACTGGAGTGGGTAGCCTTTCCCTTCTTCAGGGGATCTTCCCAACCTCGGGACTGAACCCAGATCTCCCGCCTTGCAGGCAGATTCTTTACCAGCTGAGCCACCATGGAAGGCCTTGAGTTTTAAATTTACAATTTTTACTTGTGGTAAAATGCACAGAACATAAAATCTGTCATTTTACACATTTTTAAGTGTACAGTTCAATGACTTAAAAAGAGTCCATGTTTCTGTTAATGTTTACAGCATGAGTTACGATGATTCTTTATTACCTTTGCCTGTGGATTCTAACATTTGCATCCATCCCTGGTCAGTTTTGACTAACTGAACTTTTCCCTCACCACTGGTGGTGTTTTCCTACCCTTTGCGTGTCTGGGAATTTCCAAATGGATGCCAGACACTGCAAATTTCACTTTATGGGTGCTGGATATTTTTGTAGTCTTACAGACATTCCTGAGCTTTGTTCTGGGTGTGGCTAAATAACCCGGAAAGAGTTTGATCCTTTCAGGTTTTAGTTTTAAGATCTGGTGGAGGAGATGGGGGAAGAAAAGCTATGACCAACCTAGACAGCATATTAAAAAGCAGAGACATTACTTTGCCAGCAAAGGTCCATCTAGTCAAAGCTATGGTTTTTCCAGTAGTCACGTATGGATGTGAGAGTTGGACCATAAAGAAAGCTGAGCACTAAAGAATTGATGCTTTTGAACTGTGGTGTTGGAGAAGACTCTTCAGAGTCCCTTGGACTGCAAGGAGATCCAACCAGTGCATCCTCAAGGACATCAGTCCTGAATATTCATTGGAAGGACTGATGCTGAAACTTCGGTACTCTGGCCAACTGATGCGAAGAACTGACTCACTGGAAAAGACCCTGATGCTGGGAAAGATTGAAGGCAGGAGGAAAAGGGGACAACAGAGGATGAGATAGTTGGATGGCATCACCAACTCGATGGACATTGAGTTTGAGTAAACTCTGGGAGTTGGTGACGGACAGGGAGGCCTATTGTGCTGCAGTCCATGGGGTCGCAAAGAGTCCGACACGACTGAGCAACTGAACTGGCTGGCTGACTGGGGGAGATCTGAGCTATGATTAATTCAAGGCTAATTCTTCTCCAGTATGGAAGCGAGACCCTTCTGAGGATTCTTTGCGATGCTCCGTGAATTCAGCCTGCTGGGCGGGAAGAGGTACTTCCCACCTTCTCCCGTCCTGAGAGAGCTCAAGATTCTGGTTCTCTAACCCTCCAGGTGATACTCTCTCCAGCTTCTTGTAGTTTCCTCCCACACATCTGCTGATCAAAGCTCTGCTGAACTCTCCACGGTGGCCCTTCTGGAATTCTATCCTGCCCGCACTGCCTGCCACAGTCCCCCCGGCCCTCAGCTCCGTTTCTTCTACTTGCCCGCCTCCGGCCTCTGCTGGGGTTCTCACTCCCCGAGGAAGCCGGGCAGTCAGAGGGCTCATCTCATAACAGGACAGGGCCCTGTGGGGTCTTCCCAGGGCAGACTGGCCCTGCCTCCATGCCCTCCACCTGCAGGAAAACTTTAGCCACAGAAGAAATCGAACCAGAGGTGGGACTTCCCAGAGGTGGCCCAGTGGCTAAGACTCCACCCTCATAATTCAGGGGGCCAGCCTTCGATCCCTGGTCAGGCATAGATCCCATACGCCGTAACTAAAGATTTCACTTGCTGCAACTAAAGATCCCGTATGCCAGAGCTAAGGCCTAGTATAGCCAAATAAATAAATAAAAATAAATATTAAGAAAAAAAAAAAAAGAAACACAGGACAGGTGGAGCTGGAGGATCAGAGAGGGAGAGATAATGAAAAAAGAAAAAAGCTTTAGAAAAAAAGAGGATAAATCTAATCCGAGAGATGGAAAAAAAAAAAAAAAAAGCAGAGACAAAGGAAAGCAGTCAAACAAGACAAAATAACAGGCAACCTCCGGGAGGGCTCATGCCAAGGGGCATCTCTCAGAACCGCTTCTGCCAGCGCCCCCGGCCCTGTGGTCAGCCACTGCTGACCCGCACTTCCGTAGGAGACCCTCCAACACCAGCAGGAAGCACAAGCTTGGTCCCCGGTCCAAGGTCCCGCATGCGTCGGGGCAGCTAAGCCCACGCACCGCAGCTAGAGAAGCCTTTACGCCGTAGCGGAGCCCACATGCTCTTGAGCCCGTGCTCTGAAACAAGAAGCCCTAAGGCCTCGAAACAGAAGCCCGAACGCTGTGACTAGGCACATCCTGCAGGCGGCAACACAGACCCAGGGAAGCCAGAATACAGACAAACAAAGGTTGAAGGAGGCCAGAACAGCAATGGTTCAGCCGTCAAACAAAGGCAAGGAGCTTCAGTTCTTCCGCAAGGGCTACGGACGATCTTCTGAGCCATGTCCTTGGAGCTGTTGTGCAGATACTGAAACCCCCCAGCAGGTGGAAGAAGTTAACTACATGGCAACCAGATTGTAGTCGCAACATAAGCCGCCAGAATTCCGAGAACTAGCCTCAAGGAAAGGGGAACAAACCGGCCCTAGAACTGAGGGCGCACTGTGCTTAAAACAACCAAGATGACGCCGGTCAGACCACACACGACCACACATGCTGCACAGAGCCCCCTCCTCCCATCTGTGCGCCCCAGAAACTCCCCTTTAGAGCTCTGATTAGCAGGGGGAAGCTGGTCTTTGGGACATGAGTCCACCTCCTCCCCAGGATTGCCCCCTTCCTCAAAAAAGCTGTCTTTCCTTCTACTCACCACTTGCTTCTCAGTATTGGGATACTGAGCCACGAGCAGCCAAACCTGAGTTTGGTAACAATCTCTCTTGTTTCCCATCTTTCAGGGATCAGTCATTTGTTGTCTGATGCCGAACCTTAAATCTGTTGTTTCCTGTATTGTCTGAGCTTTGGTTGCTGCCTGTGGAAGGGTACATCCAGCCTCTGTTTTCCCATCACGGCCACAATAGAAATAGCCGTAGCAGTAGGCATTACTACCATCTTTTTAAAATTTCGAAGTTTCTTTTTTTGAAAACTGCAGACATAAGCAGAAGCGGAGTGCCATGGGAAATCCTGTCATCTTTCCCGAAACTTCCACCATCATCTGTTTCATGGCATTATTTGTACATAGCAAAACCACACTTCCTGCCTTGAATCCACAATACCTTGCTTCTCACTGTGTGGTGAGCAGCTGACCCCCCAGGGGAGTGGACAAGTGATGCTGCTATCCGTCCCAGACAGTGACTGTTCACCTCCTGACCCCAGCCCGGGCTGCGAAGACCCTCACCAGCCCCCTGCCCCAGGCTCCCTGCAGGGTGAGGTGGTGCTCGCAGTTCGAATGCCAGAATGAACACTGAGACTATCCACCTGGGCTCATTCTGGGGTCCTCGGTCACTGGTGACGAAGATACAGGTTGACAACTGATCTTGAAAACGGAAGAAGTTACTGGTCTCACTGGGCTTCCCTGGTGGCTCAGACGGTAAAGAATTTGTCTGCAGTGCAGGGCACCCAGGTTCGATCCCTGGGTCGGGAAGATCCCCTAGAGAAGAGAATGGCTACCCACTCCAGTATTCTTGCCTGGAGAATCCCACAGGCAGAGGAGTCTGGAGGGCTACAGTCCATGGGGTGGCAAAGAGTGGGACATGACCGAGCGACTCACACTTTCACTGGTCTTCCTGAGAACCTGAGCCTTCCCCAGCTTGCCCTCCCCAGCCCCCTCCCCCACCAGTAGGCAGAGAGCGGGCACCTTGCCTAGAGAGTGTCTCACAGGTGCTGTGTGGTGTGATGCTGGCCGATAACAAGTCAGGCATTAAGTCCCCATCACAACCACTTAGCAATCTCCTTCCTCCCTGTTTCCTGTTTGGGGCCCTCTGGATGCATCAGTCTGAATAATTGATTTGAGCAGGAAAGCCTCAAGCTTTTGAAGTGGCTCATTAATTACCTGGACAGAAGGAAGACTCTGCTCGGCCACACACCTGCCCACCACGATCAAAGCAGCTTGCCTGGCTTGATCAGTTCCTCTGTTCGCAGGATGCAGGGTTCCCTTCACTGAGGCACAGGCTGCTGAATCCCAGAGAGCCCCCTGCACCCCTCCCCCTGGTCCCTGAAAGGGGGCTGCCCTTCCAACTTACTCCAGGCACACTCAGCTATGACTGATGAAAAGGTGGTCTGCAGAGCACCTTTTTTGGGGTGCTGCAATGGGCTGAATTATGTGCCCCCCAAATTCATATGTTAAAGTGTTGACCACCCCCATCCCCCAGTACTTCAGAATGTGACTGTATTTGGAAATTGAGCCTTTGAAGAGGTAACAGTGAAGCTGGCTGGGTGGGCCCTAATCCAACCTGACTGGTGTCCTTACCAGATGGGGGAAGTGGGACACTCTAAGAGATCCCAGGATGCACACAGAGAGATGGCCGGGTGAAGAGGGTAACCATCTGCAAGGCCAGGAGAGAGGCCCTTACGGCCTGCAAACTGTGAGAACGTGGATTTCTGTGGTTTAAGCCCCTCAGTCGTGGTGTCTGACCACAGCACTTCGAGCTAAAACAGGTGTGAAGCCCAGTGCTGGCTGAAGGGCTGGTCAGGAGGCTACACATGCTGGGTGTGTGCCTTCTAACTCAAGCAGCTTAAAGTGGACGTGCCTAATCCAGACCGAAACACACTGAGGAGACAGGCCACAGAAGAGTGAGTAATGACTCTCGAAGGGAGATGTTCAGGCAGTTAGTTCACACTCAGCTGCAGGCCGGGGGTGCGTTCACAGAGGGCCAGGAGGCCAGGGGATGGGGTCAGAGTGCGACCTCCATCCTGGTGGGGTAGTTTCTCCTAAGGGGTCAGAGGAGAGCTCTCAACAGGAGAATCTGGAAATCTGCTTCCAGCAGTCATGTATGGATGTGAGAGCTGGACCATAAAGAAGCCTGAGTGCCGAAGGATTGATGCTTTTGAACTGTAGTGTTGGAGAAGATTCTTGAGAGTCCCTTGGACTGCAAGGAGATTCAACCAGTCCATCCTAAAGGAAATCAACCCTGAATATTCACTGGAAGGACTGATGCTGAAGCTGAAGCTCCAATACTTTAACCACCTGATGTGAAGAACTGACTCATTGGAAAAGACCCTGATGCTGGGAAAGATTGAAGGCAGGAGGAGAAGGGGACGACAGAGGATGAGATGGTTGGATGGCATCACTGATGCGATGGATATGAGTTTGAACAAACTCTGAGAGCCGGTGAAGGACAGGGAAGCCTGGCGTGCTGCAGTCCATGGGGTCACAAACAGCTGGACACGCCTGAGCGGCTGCCTAACAAGAGTGGGCAACGGCAGCTGCCACCTCTGAGCCCGAGACAGTCACCAGGCTGGAGCTGGGGACCCCGCGAGGGGAGGCGCTGTCTCCAGCCCCGGGATGGATCCTGACTTTCTCTTTGAAAACATTCCACACAGGGACTCCCCTGGTGGTCCAGCAGCTAAGACTCTGTGCTCCCAATGCTAGGGGCCCAGGTTCGACCCCTGGTCAGGGAACTACATCTCACATGCCGCAACTAAAGATCCGCCTTGCCGCCAGGAAGATCGAGGACCCCGTGTGTCACACCTGAGACCTGGCATGGCCAAACAGAAAACAAAAGAAAACAACAACAAAGACTCATCCTGTCCACGAGCTTAACAATATCAGGAAAAGGCAGTGCGGTGAAAGAAACCCTGACAGCTAAGTTCCCTTTCCCATCTCAGACCTTTGAAAAGTCCTTGTGGGAGCTCCTCAGCTTCACAACCTAGACAAAGCAATAAAAGTGATCCCAGGGAACACATCGAATGGTCTCTTGGAGGCGGCTGAAATTCTCAGGGCTCCGTGGAGCTGGGGAACACCTTATTCTGGCTGGAGGGAAAGGGCTTGGATTTCCCCAAAGCCAGCCTGCAGGGGAAGCCAGCCCCCCGTTCCTGCTGGAGAATGGATCCTCCCAGCACCTCCTCCCCTGTGTGGGCAGCACACTGCTGCCGGGCTGCCCACTTCTTCCGGGAGGAGAGGGGTTTGTTCTTTTTGGGAAAGCAATGAATAAACGGCAGAATGAAGCGGTCTGGGTGTGGTTCATGGGTGTGCGGCGTTGGTCGGGAGGCAGTTAAGCAGGGCAACCACGGTTTGTTTGTAAGGCGTGGCCTCTGAGGCTTTCGTTTTGGGCACCAGCCTCACTGCAGAGCATCCTTCCTTCCTTCCTTCCTGGGGCCTCATGCCCTGGTACCCCAACTCCAGCTAGTTACCAGATGCCTGGGAAGCCCGGCTTTGAGTTCAGAGTGCAGCTGGGGGGTGAGCGACAGAGTCACTGCCGAGCCACGGCTCCCATCCCCCGAGGAAGCTCTACGCCCCCTGTCTGCCTTTTCTCCAGCTTTGGGCATGGTGGGCTGGGCCTCTACTGCCTCCTCTCACCCTAGGGTGAAGGCACCAGGGGAAAGTGAGTCCAGCTCTGAGGTCCCTGCCCTGCGAGCAGACCTCGGTGCTGAGGGAGGGCGTGCAGGGCTAAGAGGCTGAGCCTCCACGGTGGATGGCTGTGGGGGTCACAGGCAGTGGGGCTGGGGAGCTGTGACCACGGGGTCCGAGGTGGTAGTGACACCGAGCCGGACTCTGGGGCTCCTGGGCATGGAAGCTTTTCCATGGGCCCCGATTCCTGTTTGTAGGAAACAGGCTTCATTCACCTTCGTGACCTTCCCAGAGTTCCAATGGGTAAGTTCAAACAGCTGCTAATCAGAGAAGGGCTGGGGATGCAGAGACCGAGGAGAAGCAGCCAATAAGCAACAGTGTGGCCTTGGTTCTTCCTCAGGAAACACACAAAACTATACTGTGAGGGCTCTCAGATGGTAAAGAATCTGCCTGCCATGGAGGGGACTTGGGTGCGATCCCTGGGTCGGGAAGATCCCCTGGAGGAGGGCATGGCAACCCACTCCAGTATCCTTGCCTGGAGAATCCCACGGTCAGAGGAGCCTGGTGGGCTACAGTCCATAGGGTGACAAAGAGTTGGATATGACTGAGCGACTAACATTAACCGAACTAAAACCACCGACAAATGGGAGATGTCAGTACCCTTCATTCCAGAGAAGCGCAAGTGAAAGTGAAGGTAGCTCAGTCGTGTCCGACTCTCTGCGACCCCATGCACTGTCTCCAGGCCGGAATACTGCAGTGGGTATCCTTTCCCTTCTCCAGGGGATCGAACCCAAGTCTCCCGCATTGCAGGCGGAGTCTTTACCAGCTCAGCCACCAGGGAAGCCCAAGAACACCGGAGTGGGTGGCCTATCCCTTCTCCAGCAGAGACGCAGGAATCAAACCAGGGTCTCCTGCATTGCAGGCAGATTCTTTACCAGCTGAGCTATCATTCCAGAGAAGGTCGCAGTTTAAAAACCTGTTTATCAAGAGACCACCTGAGGCCAGAGGAACCGAGTGCAAGCCCTGAACACTCGCCGATCCTTACCGGCAACCGCACCCCTGAGCCACAGCTAAGGGCTCACCGAATCCCCCAGGGTGAAGATACAGTTTTGAGGCACAAGCCCACTCTGTCCCCTTCGCCTGGCAACGCAACAAACTTATTCTTTTCTGTTTCATCCAAAGTCTGTCTCTAAGATCTGATTCGGCGCTGGTGCACAGAGGCTGCGTTTTTGGCTTCAGTGGGGCTGGGGAGCCACGGCTGTGGGGGTCCCGAACGGTGGGACTCGGGAGCTGTGCCTGGGAAGTCAGTCTGCCTGGCCCCAGTGTGGAGAGGCAGGATCTGGGCCCCTGTGAAGGGGCTGGAGGGAACTCCCGGGTCCCTGCCTCGGGCCGGGATGGAAGGTGGGCTGACATAGGGATGAGGCCCCAGGAGGAAGAAGAGGCTGCAGGTGGTGGAGATGGGGGCCCCAGCTCTGTTCGCCCAGGGGCTCCCCAGCTCCCTCCCTGCAGCTTTACTTCCCTGGCTTCCCCACAAGGTCCTGGACATGGTCAGTGTTGGGGACAGCCGTCTCTGGCAGTAGGAACACCCACATGACCCAGTCCCGGCCAGTCAGAGTTTCCCATTTTCCAGGCCACCATGGTTGGTGTCGGGATGGTCCTGTGACCCAAGGCAGACCCATCAGAATCCTGCCTGGATTCTGCCGGGTCTCCTGGGAAGGGTGGTCTGAACAGGGAGGGGGTCATCAGCAGTGGGAGAGACAGACCTGCACCTGGTAGGGCAGCAGAGCAACAGAGGAGAGACCAAGAGAGGGAGGCAGAGATGGAGAGACGGAGGGAGAGACGGAGGCGCAGGCACAGAGTCAGAGCATAGAGACAGAGACGGACCCGGTGGAAAGGCAGAGCCCGAGAGAGGGAGCAGACGTGGCGCCACTCTGCGCCCAGCCCTGCATCTGAGGACCCACCCCTGACTGTTCAGTCACTCGTGCGTTAGCTGGCGGTTAAGCCTCAGCTATTCAGCTGGACGATACAAACTGCCGCTTTTTGTTTTTTGACCTAAAAAATGGCAGTTTTGACGGGGGAGAAGGGGTTTGTGTCAGTGGAAGTTGAAAGGACCCAGAATAAAAATGGACTCAGCTGGTTGCTCTGCTGAGCTGCATCGCCTGGCCCGTTGAAGCCCCTCTTTCCTTTAGATCTTATGGGCCTCGCGAGGGGCACAGCACACTCCTGTCCTTGGTCAGGAGTTGAAACAACTTTATTTCAAATTCCTGGTGGCAGAACTTCAGGCCCCAGTGCCTCCCTGGGGTCTGCTCTCCAGGTGGCCCTGACCCAGAAGGGGGCCGCCTGGTTCTCCTTAGAAGCTGGGGTCAAGGGTGCCCCTGAGTGCGCTTCTGGGGATCCGTGGCTGGGGTCTCATCACCAGCCACCCATGGAGGCCTTACCCAGGAGCAGCCTGCATCTCTCTGTGGGCAGGGCTGGCACTCGGTCTGTTCCGCAGAAAGCTTGGGCCCAGCATCAGACAGCGCCACGCCCTCCCGAGGCCACTTCAGCTGGGCGGGCTTCTTGAGAGGGAACACTGTCAGGGCCTGTCTCAACCAAGGGGCTGCAGAACTTGGGGAGCCCTGGAGTGGGGAGCAGGGCTCTCAAGGCACCCAGAAACTCGTGCCCACTTACCCCCAGGGCCCCCCCCAACCACTGGGACCTCAAATGTACTTCCTTTCTGGAGCTATCAGTGTGGTTCCAGGGACACAGAGCCTACTTGTCACACAACCAAAGATGTAGGTGCCAAGCGACAGGGTAAGGGGGGAGAGAGAGTGAGGGAGAATAAGACAAGGAGACCCTCCAACCTGGTGTGCACCCCACAGCTTTCTAGTTCTGCTCACAGAGAAGACATACAGGTGGCTACCAAGGACAGCATCATGGATCGTAAGAGAAATGCAAGTTAAAAGCACGAGACACCTCTGCACATCTCTCAGAAGGTTTTGAATGAACAAGATCAACCTCACCAAGCAGCGGTGAGGGCGTGGAGGAACCGGAACTCATACAGGCAGGCAGGAACTCGGCAGGGGCATTGGAAGACAGGGTGGCAATTTCTTTGAACATTTATCTATTAATAGCACATGACCTGGCCCTTCCCTGTCTGAGAAAAGACACAAAAATAGTTTTTCCGAGAGGCACAACAATACACGTCTGCACAAAGACTTGAATATGAATATTCATAGCACTGTTAAGAGTCAAATGCCCATCAGCAGGTGAGTGGACAGCCATGTAAGTGGTTCATCCTAGAGGGGACCCTCACTCAGAAACCCGGGGGGAGGAATGGACCCTCAGTCAGAAACAAGGGGAAGGGGACGGTCGTCACATGCAAATCTTGAAATAATTATGCTGAGTGAAAGGAACCAAAAAAAAGAGCGCAGACAGTGTGATTCCATTTATGTAAAATTCCAGAAAAAGCAAACTACTCTGCCGTAGCAGCCAGTTGAGCGATGGCCAGCAGGAGGTGGGGTCGCGCAGGGCCACGGGAAACTTCTGGAGCGGTGGATGTGTTGATCATCCTGACCTTGGTGATGGTTTCAGCTGCGTACACATATGTCAAAACACGAAGCATGTGAAGTTTAGTGATGTCCATTAAAGCTCAATGAAGCTCTCTGGAAACAGAAACCAAAGCATCCTATGGCAGCAGATCGCGAGGGAGGCGGCCCCATGTGGGGGACACGGCACGCAGCAGGAAGAAAATACCCAAGAGTGTGACCAAGACAGGAGTGCGACCTCGCATCGGCGCCTCCAACCTCAACCAGACTGAGTTTCCAAGTTCTGGGAGCTGGTGTCCGAAGCTGTGCCCCTGTCAGCCCCGCGGCTCCTGGGGTGAGGACAGGAAGTGGGTCCCTAACTGACTCCTGCCCCAAACCCCACGAATTCAGGGAAGACCATCCCTACCTTCTGTCATAGCGCCTGCAGAGCGCGTCTCACGCTGAGGATTTGGGGGCACCCCTCCCCCCGTGACAGCGAGGGCTGCCCCTCCCCCTGTGGCAGGGCCTGGGCCGGATCAGCCAAGGCCAGGCAGAGCCCTGCTCTCCGAACCCTCCTGGGACTGACCCCCGATGCCAGGCTCTCTCCAACACACACAGCGGAGCCCAGAAGTCCCCAGGGCAGTGGGAGTTCCCACCCGCTAGAGGCAGGAGGAGTGACTCAGAACCACCCCTTGGGTGCCCACTGGCCTTCTGCAGCACAGTAAGGGGTCGTTAGGTCCTAGACCCCGGGGCTCTGGGCTGGGGGTAACCTGGACAGTCTGGGGGTGAGGAGGTCCCAGCTGTGGTTGCCTGGCTCCCTGTGTGGTGGCCACAGAGGGCAGGCCAGGCTCAGACTCTGGGGCCAGCACTGCTTGGGCTCAGGGGGCAGGGGTCACACGGCCTCCCAGAGCCTCGGGTTCACACACAGGGACTCAGGGCACACAGGCCGATTTCCAGGACGAAGCCGGGCGATGGGCGTGCGGGGGCTGGGCAGGGGCGGGCAGCACGGATGCTGACCAACCGCAGCTGCTCCCAGTGCAGGGCACGCGGTGGCCAGAGCCCAGGGCTCCCTGCCCGGCCGTGGTCAGCCGTGCAGCTCCTGGAAGCCTGACCACACTGCATCGCAGGGCATGTGGTCGGCGAGGACAGTGACGCTCGTGGCCCTGTCGGCAACAGGAGCTCTGCTCTGGAACCTTCCATTTCCCAGAATGCTCTCTCTGCTCCCACACACTGAAGCTCCCTAGGACCTGCTGCTTTGACGGCCGCCCCAGAGACAAGCTGAGCTCCCACATGGCCCATGTCACCAGGGTCCCTCCCCTGAGCCTGGGAAAGATCCTGAACCAAGAGGGACAGAAATTTGGCTCCAGTGATGAGCTGAGAGGTTGGAGAGGTCCCTGGACTTGGATCTTGATGCCCAAACGGCAGCAGATACCTTGGCGTCCAGCATGGAGCCGGCAGGGTGGCGGTGGGGGGTGGGGGGAGCTGTAGGACTGTGATGCACTCAGGACGACTCGGGAAGGGCTGGGTGGGCTCAGGGTGGCTCCTCTGGGCACAATGTCCGGTCTGGGGAGGGCCTGGCAGGGGGGCAGAGAGTACACGGCATGGGGGACTGGAGGTCAGAGGTCAGCTGCCCAGGCCTCCTGATTCCTCCCAGTTCGCTCTCCAAGGGCTTCGGGGGATTCAAGGATGGGGCATGAGGCACTTGAACGGTGTCCAGAAACATCCGCACAGGCTGGACGGTATCCCCTGAAATACCCACGTCCTCACCCCAGCACCTCAGAACGTGGCTGTATCTAGAGCTGGGCCTTTAAAGGGTGATTAAGTAAAATGAAGTCAGGAGGGTGGGGCCCCAGACCCACAGAACTGGGGTCCTTGTAAGAAGAGGAGGTCAGGACACAGACACACTCAGAGGGACGACCCTGTGAGGACACAGGGAGGAGACGGCCATCTGCACGCCCAGGAGAGAGGCCTCAGGAGGACCAGCCCTGCCCACAGCTGGGTCTGGGATTCCAGCCTCCACGAGACAGTAATTTCTGCTGCTTAAGGTGCCTGGGCTGTGAGTCTTTGTGTCAGCAGCCTGAACAAACCTATATACGTAGTAAGCACAGTGTCCCGTCCACGTTTACACACTCTGCTCCCGTTTCACAGACCAGCCAAGGGAGGCACGGGGCTGTACGGCCCCTGGCCGGGGGGACTTGGACCCTGGCAGGCTGACGCCCAAAGCCCTCACTTGCCCCGCGAGGTCTCACCTTCCTCTGCCTGCGGAATGTGTCTGTAATTCTCAGAAGGAAAACAGACCGCCAGGAAAGGGGGCCCTGGCCCCAAAGGAAGGAGGGGTGGACGTTACTTCTGAATTTGTATTCCAGCTGTTCCGATTGCTCCGATACTGGGAAAATCAGCAGGCTGTGTGCACAGCCTGCTCACCTGGCGATGGTGACGTCACAGGCAGAACGCGTGGTCTCAGGTGAGACACACCTCCCTCTCCTACAGCAAGCAGGGAGACGCGCAGAGAAGACGCAGACTTCCCGCCCTGACTGTGTCCCCAGAGCCCCATGTGCTCACCTGGGGGAGACTGAGGAGGCCACAGGAGGGCAGGACCGTGGTCCGTCCACAGAGACGACAACAGCATGTCCTCTGGAGAGGCGGGAGGTGTGGTGTCCACAGCCTGAGGGGCCCTGAGGGTCACAGGCCGTGCCTTTATGTCACACACCAGCGCCTGCCAGCCAAGCCAAGTGATGTGTCGCACGATTCCACCTGCTGATTTTCCCAGTATCAGAGCAATCGGAACAGCCAGCCAAAGGCTCTTAGCCCAGCTCAGAGATACCTGAGGGATGGATTTTGTTCTCAAATGAAAGTGACTGTTCCTTCCAAGAGAACGTTGCTCGTTTGTGATGGTGTAGGCCCTCAGGAGGCCACGTGCTCAGAGGTCATCTGCTGTGGTGACTGTCAGCCCATTTCTTGCCTTGACCCCGTGCCCACAGCGGTGTCAGAAGGGCTCTCACACCTGCCATTTCTCTTCAGTCTGTGCTGAATATGGGTGCGTGTGAACACAGGTGAGTGTGAGGCCTTTGCTGCATACAAGTGTTAACACTAGGTAAGTGTAAGTTAAATATTCTTCTTACTCTGATTTATTAAAAGTAGGTCCTGCTCCTTAAATCTAAGACATGACATGATGAAATTCCTAGAAGTCAACACATGCAATACGTTCTCTGACATAAACCTAGCAATGTTTCTTAGGTCAGTCTCCTAAGGGAACAGAAATACAAGCACAAATCAACAAATGGGACCTGATGACATTTATTAGCTTTTGCACAGCGAAGGAAACCATAAACAAATTGAAAAGACAACCTACAGATTGGGAGAAAATATTTGCAAATGATGTGATGAACAAGGGCTTAATCTCCAAAATATACGAACAGCTCATATAACCCAGTAACTCACACACAGACAAAAAACAACCCAATCAAAAAATGGGCGGAAGACCTAAACAGACATTTCTCCAAAGAAGACACACAGATGGCCGACAGGCACAGGAAAAGATGCTCAACGTCGCTCGTTATTAGAGGGGTGCAAATCAAAGCTACCATGAGGTACCACCTCAGACCAGTCTGAGTAAATAATAAATGCTGGAGAGAGTGTGGAGAAAAGGGAATCCTCCTACACCACTGATGGGCGTGTAAATCAGTTCAGCCACTATGGAGAACAGGAAGGAGCGTCTCAAAAAGTAAAAACAGAACCACTGAATGACCTGGCGATCCCACTCCTGGGAATATAACCAGCAAAAACTCTACTTCAAAAGATACACGGAACCCCATACTCACCGCAGCACTCTTCACACTTGCCACGACATGGAGACCACCTAGGTGCCCGTCGACAGATGAACGGATAACGAAGATGGGGTACATATACACAAGGGAATGCTACTCAGCCACGATAAAGAATGAAATGAGGCCATCTGCATCGACATGGATGGACCTAGAGATTATCACACTACACGAGGTAAGTCAGACAGAAAAAGGCAAAGACCATATGACATCACTTCTTTTTGAAATCTAAAAACCATTTTTTTTAAACAAAAGAACTTATTTACAAAACAGAAATACACTCATAGACATAGAAAACAAATCAACGGCTACCAAAGGGGAAAGAGGTAAGGAAGGAACAAACCTGGACTTTGGGGTTAACAGATACAAACTGTTACCGTGCTGTGCTAAGTCGCTTCCGTTGTGTCCGACTCTTCGTGAGCCTATGGACCATAGCCCGCTAGGTCCCTATGTTCATGGGATTCACCAGGAAGAATAGCGGAGTGGGCAGTCATCATTTCCTTCTCCAGGGGATCTTTCTGACTCAGGATCGAACCTGAAGTTATGTCTCCTGCACTGGCAGGCGGGTTATCTCTGGTGTCACCTGATTAACATTATATAAGAAATGGACAAACAGCAAGGCCCTCCTGTGTAGCACGGGGAACTATGTTCAATATCCTGCGATAAACCATGATGGGAAAGAAAAAAAACGTAGGTCCTTTTCAAACTTCTGCACCCACCCCACCACTGCCGTGTGAAGACACAAGGGTGTGGACGTTGCCCTGGCCCAGCCCTGCTCTGTACGGCTGTAGTGCAGTCTTCCTACTGTTCAAGACCCTCATTTCCAGCCAGTGAACCCACAAGGCACGACCAAGCATCTAAACGAACAACAAAGGTGTGACTTCTCGGTAAAGCGGAGGGAGGCCCTGGCGTGGCCCCCGTGATGGCAGGCAGTGGGACGTGGCCCCACCAAGGTCTGGTCGCCATGTGGCTGGGAGACGGTGGAAGGGTGGGAGCCGTTGCCTGGGATCATCCAAGGCGGGGCTGGGTTTAAATGCGTCTCAGTTCAAGGAGGCCCCGCGAGACCCAGGCCTGTGTTTATGACAGGGAACCTGGGGGGATCCACTGACCAGGGGCTGGAGGGAAGAAGCCAGTCTATATGGGGCACCCAGGGTGTGCAGGCTTCGTGCCAGGCCCGGGGGCCAGAGCCTTAGACTAGGTCGGCCCTGCTCCCTGCCTGGTGACTGACCCGTGTTGGCACAGCTCCACTCCTGCCATGTGGCAGCTGAGCGTGGGGCAGCCTGGGCTGGCCCTTCAATGGGGCCATGTGGCTGTGACCAGAATCGGCCCTGAGGGCCCTGTGTGAAAGGCCGAGCCTGGGGGTCCCTTGCGTCCATCCTGCAGGCAAAGGCTTGCACCTGGGCATTGGCGGGCTCTCTGGGCCAAACCTCACAACCAGCCCCCGACTGTGCCAGAGAGAGGAGACCCCCTCAGTGTCGCCTGAGAAGATGCAGAGGCCTTGGAGGTACAGCGTGGCAGCCAGTCTCCCAGCCTGACCCATGGTGCAGGACCCTCCCATAGCAACCTTCATCCCACACTCATGTGATAAGGGATGGGTGTGGGGGGAGGGGCACAGCACACAGAGCAGAGAAGCGGGTCCTGGTGGGGGGCGGGGCAGAGGCACTGAGAAGGAGGAGAGAGTCCACCAGGCAGGAAGAACGGCTCAGGCAGGGATGGGTGGGAGTCAGAGCCATAAGGATGGGGGGGCACCTGAGACTCTGGAGAGTGGGCAGAACTGGGGGACAGGGGAGCAATCATCAGCTGAAACCTACTGTGTGCTGTCTGCCCTGATGGCCCCTCCACACATCGCCTCCCAGAAGACCCAGCAGGAACATGCCAGGAGTGGATTCTCCAGTGGAGCCGGAACCTTGGTTTCAGCCTGGTGAGACCGTTTTGGACTTATCACCTCCAGAGCTCCAAGGTAATAAATTGTGCTGCTTTAAGCCTCTACAACCGTGGTCACGTGTTACAGCAGCTGCAGGGAAGTCAGGCAGGGGCACAGCTGGCTCCTGCAGAGGCTGGAGCAGAGCGAGCTGGGGAGGATGTGGCTGAGGGCTGATGGACGGATGGGGGGGCCTTCCCAGACCAGCTCCTCCCCGTCGGCTGTGGGGTGGTGGGCCTGATGGGGGACCAGCTGGGCTTGAATCCCCCTCAACGGACAGGAGGCAGCGCTCAGCCCTGCTCCCTGAAATGCCCTGGTGTCCAGCACCAGGCACCAGTGGGCCGTCTCTGAGTCAGAGACCCCATCCGCCTCCAGAACAGTCAACCATGTCCGTGCCCCACCCGCAAGAGGAAGTCTAGCCACTGCTGACGGGCAGCACAAGTCAGCAGGCTGGGCTGCTGGTGATAGGACCTCCCTCGGGGGATCTGGGGGTTCGCTCACTGCGGCCAGCAGGACCGAGTTGGGGCTCAAGATGAAGAGGGGGGAGCAGGTCACTGGCCAGGACCAAGGACAGCTCCTTGGCTGAGGCTCGTGGAGACCCTGCACAGGAACTCAAGATGAAGAGGAGGGAGTGGGTCACTGGCCAGGACCAAGGACAGCTCCTTGGCTGCGGCTCATGGAGACCCTGCACATGAGCTAGTTCCTCCCTCTCCAGGCCCACCCCCCGCGTCTGCCTCCATCCTTGGCACCACTGGCCACCTGGCCTGGCTTCCCGGGACAGCCAGAGAGAACCTGCAAACCCGCCAGGGCTGGGGCTAGGACGGGCAGAGCAAGGCCAGTGGACCCGGCTGCAGCACCAAGTCTCTGTGCCAGCGGGAGGCCTCAGGGCCGGCCTGCCCGCGGCGGCCAGGACAGGCTGGGCAGGTGAAGGCAGACCCAGGGCCTGGTTTGCTTGGTTTCGTGTCCCCTCTGTGCACCTCTGGAGCAGCCCCTCCACTGCCCTGCCTTGTCTTGGAGCCCACCATGTCCAGGGCACTCTCAAAGCTCCAAGCTTTTCTGCCATCATTGGCAAGTGTCCATCCTCGGTTACATCACCCCAGAGACATGACCCAGGGAGGAAGATGCCAGACTGTGGACAAGAGGAGTGTGAATGAACGATAAACACAGGCTCATGGGTCTCCCAGAAAGTTGTCCGTGAGGACCTAGAGGGAGGGACACAGCTGGGAAATTGATTCTTATTTTTGGGAGGAGGGGCAGAAGAGGAAAAACTTTTGTGGTCACTGAAATAAAGCTGGAAACAGATCAGTTATTCCATTAAACTAGGAAAGGACCATAAAGAAGGCTGAGCGCTGAAGAATTGATGCTTTCGAACTGTGGTGCTGGAAAAGACTCCTGAGAGTCCCTTGCATAGCAAGGCGATCAAAACAGTCAATCTTAAAAGGAAATCAACCCTGAATATTCATTGGAAGGACTGAGGCTGAAGATGAAGCTCCAATCCTTTGGCCACATGATGCGAAGAGCTGAGTCACTGGAAAAGACCCTGATGCTGGGAAAGATTGAAGGCAGGAGGAGAAGGGGATGACAGAGGATGAGATGGTTGGATGGCATCACCAACTCAATGGGCATGAGTTTGAGCAAGCTCTGAGAGATGGTGAAGGACAGGGAAGCTTGGCATGCTGCAGTCCATAGGGTCACATAGAGTTGGACACAACAGAGCGACTGAGCTGAACTGAGGAAAGGCCTGCTGTTGTTGAAAAGAGGTCTTCTATCTAAAGAACACACGTGCGTTGCATGAGGGCTGCATGGGCTTGCTTTATTTTTACCGCTGACTGACAGCATAACTTCACTGGGTTTTTTAAGCTAATTGAGGCAAAAATCCCCACAAATCTGGGGGAAGGCTGGTGTCCGGGAAGGCACGTGGAGTACACAGAGCCCAGCATCTTCGTGGAGGAACCTGCCTCCATCCTTGTTCTGCCAACTCCACGCTGTGTGACCCTGGGAAGCCATTTGACTCCTCAGTACTTTCACTTAATCTCTTGAATATAGAAGGTCCTGATGCCCGTCTCTTAGGCTGAGGCAGATGAGGCTGGAACGTCTGCCCAGCCCCACCTCTTCTTTCAGCCAAAACACAGGCAGACATTGCAGCGGACAGACAATCTGGCTAACCATACACCCAGGTCCCCAGGGCTGGCCCCCTCTGTGCTGAGTCACTCAGGATAAAACCCTGGGCCCTCCTGGGGGCCTTCTTGACCCCCTATCCCCACCATCAGCAAACCAGGTCCCACCTGCTCCAAAATTGACCTCGAGTCCACATGCCCACTGTCAAGATGCTGGCACGTGGATGTGGGCAGGGACCTTGGAACTGGTTCCCCGAGCCGCCCTTGTTCCTCTGCAGTCTGTTCTCAGCCAGGAAGCCAAAGAGCTCATCGTCCAGGGCACAAAACACAGGGCATTACAGCCAGCCAACCCTGGACAGTGACCTATGAGGTCCCCCTAACCTGGCCTGGATACACCCCTTCTGTCCACCAGCGGCCACTCTCCCAGCTCACTCAGTCCAGTCCAAGACCTCCCTCCCCTCCTCCAGCTTCTGGGCATGGCTTGTGGGGTTTGGACTCACTCTCCAGACGTCCACAGGCTCTCTCTGTGGCCTTGGAGGTGGGCTGCCCTGACCACTGTCCTGAATGCGGTGACCACCCTTCCAGGCCATCCTTACCCACTGCCTGCTCCCCACTCAAACTTCCTGGCTCTGCCAACTGTTTGCAGCTTGACCTGGCACCTGTCCAGAGGGTCAGTAGAGATGTAGAGGTTGGAGGGTTGAGGACAAGCTCCTGAGCTTCACTGCCACAATCCGTGGGGGCAGCAATGGGGCCTGGGGCTTGATTTAAGCGTTGTAGAGGTCATCCTGGATTTTGGATAGAGGCCTGGTGAGTGCCATCTCACAGCTCGTTCTCGCTGGAACTGCCCAAGCCACCCCCTCCACCTTGGGCAGCATACTCTGTGCCCTGGCAGCCCCACGACCCAAGAGAGGCACCTGACCCAGGGGTGGCTCATCCGCTGGCTGCCCAGGGTTAGCCAAGGTCTGATGCAGAAGGCATCGCCCCGTGGGTCAGGGATGACCAGTGGGACTCGATGCACCAGCTACTTTCAGAATCAGAGAAGTCAAGGCCAGTTACAGTAGAACAGACCAGCAGAGAGGAGCTGGGGCAGCGCAACAGGGGGACGGGGTAGCGGCCAGGCTGCAAAGGTCCCGAAGCCATGACTCCCAGGCCACAGGGCCCTACAACACTCCCCAGCCATAAGTATCATTAACAAGAATTGGCTAGAATGTGTCCCTGTTCTTTGTTGATAAGTACAGGCGTGTTTTCATCCTTACATCCATCCCTCCATCCATCCGTCTATCTTTTTACTTATCCCTCCCTACCTCCACCCATAGATCCATCCATTCTTCTATCCGTTCCCCCTTTCATCCATCCACCAATCCATCCCTCCATCTCTCCATCAATGGATCCATCCATCCTTCTATCCATCCCTGTCTCCCTCCTTCCCTCCCTCTATCCATCCACTGATCCATCTATCCTTCTATCCATCCACCCAAAAGCAATCTGAACTCTTGAATGAGCACCTACACCCAGGGAGACAATGAGGAAAACGACAGATCTGACTCTGGCCCATGGAGCTCCCAGAGAAGGCAATGGCACCCCACTGCAGTACTCTTGCCTGGAGAATCCCATGGATGGGGGAGCCTGGTGGGCTGCCGTCCATGGGGCTGCACAAAGTCAGACACGACTGAAGCAACTTAGCAGCAGCAGCAGCATGGAGCTCCCAGCCTGTGGGCGCATTGACTGAACAACTAACCAGAGTGTGAAGGTTCTTGGAGGGTGGCACAGGTGCCTGCCCTGGAGGTGAGTAACACGGTGGGAGCTATTCTAATCAAGCAAGGTCAGAAAAGGCTTTTCTGAGCACGTGACCATCAGACCTGCCTGGTGTTAGAGAGATGCCTGCAGGCATGGGGAGGCAGGAGCTCAGGAGGGAGGCACCCGGGTCAGGGATGCTGTTGGAAGGTCACTGTGCTTGTCTGTTGGTTTTGCTTCTCCAGAGGAAGAGCTGGAACCAACGCACAAGTGGTTACTCAGAGCCAGGCAGCGAGCGTATCTCTGCGGGATCTTGGTGGTGGGCCCTGGGTGGCCAGCCAAGTGCACGTGGAAGGGACAGGTGTGGACCCCTAGCATCCATCGCTGACCTCGACCACCATCTCCTTGTAGGCCAACTGGCAACACTGACCACGAGGCCAGTAATTTGCACGGGGAGTTTCCTTCCTCGTTTGTTTTTCCGGACCCCTTCTCCCAGAATCGTGCAGGAGGCACAGCTCACAGCCGGTGCTGACGGTGGGCGTGGGCCCTGCAGGCTGCTGCCCGGAACGGCCGAGAGCCTCACCTGCCAGAGTGGGTGCATCCATCGCATCATCCCAGAATGCTTTGCTGCTGAATAACCCAGGAGAGCACAAGCCTCCCCTCTCCCCTCCCCCACCCCCTTCCCAGGAGCACTGAAAACACACATCTTTGGGCATTTATACAATTACGCAAACACGAGGTGTTCTTTTCAGTGAAACAGGGTCACTCTCGAGTCTGGGACTGCCAGCTGCTCTCACAGGGCAGCCACCGTGGCAGGGACCCTGGGTTTCCGCAAGGCCGTGCTGGTTCCACGGAGAGTCGTGGCAGGGCTCATGGAAGCGGTTTCCTCACACATCCAAGGATGCCATGTCACACAAATCACCCAGAGAACAAAACAGTACACTTCCCCGTCCCTCTAAAGGCAGACTGGCCATCGAGACCCCCATTAGGCGGGTCCTGCCAGGCTAGAGACTGGGCGGTGGGAGGGGAGGCGAGGAGACCCCAGGGAAATGCGCGTCAGCGGCACGGTCCCCGCAGGAACACCCCAGCAGTGAGAGCCAGGGAGACGGAACAGGTGTGCAGGACTCTGTGCAGCCACCAGGACCACAGATCACAGTACCTACCGATGCGGAAAAATGGTCTCCCTGTGTTGACTGAACAAGGGTAGGTTACGATGGAGAACGTGACGAGTCCATAATTCAGAGAGAAGAGGTATTTGTGGAGAAGCCCTGCAGAAAACAAGGGGCCTCTGGGGCTGAGGAGGGCCCTCTTAAGGGCAAGACTGTTGCCCTTTGAAAAGTTACTCTAGGAAGTAGTGTCCCTGCCCCTGACATCTGTTAAGTCTTAAAAAGCAAAAGACAGGAACTTCCCCAGTGGTCCAGTGGTTAAGACTCTCAGCTTCCAATGCAGGGGGCACAGGTTCCATCCCAGATCGTGGAAATCGGATCCAACATGCTGTGTTGCGTGACCAAGAAAATTGAAAAGGAAAAGATAAAGAACTGGAGTGAAGAAGGCCCAAAGCTAGCACGTGATGAAAGAAGAAAGGCAGAGAAGGAAGAGGAAAGGACAGGAGAAGGGGCCCGACCCTGGAGCAGGCTGGCGCAGGGGACCACATGGGGACCACAGGGGTACCACAGGGGACCACAGGGGGCAAACGGAACCCATTCTGAGCCACCTGGGGAGGACATGCCATCACCGGCTCCCACACAGAGTGAGAGGCAGGATTTCTGCCAGCCTGGGGTTCCACATGGAGATTTGTGGTCAGCAGTCACTGGCGCCCCGGTGGCACGGACACAGGCAAAGATGCACTTGGCTCTGTACCGCCAGCCTCATGGCGCACAGGGGCCGTTTGGAGAGGCTCTGGACACCACTTGGCGCCTTGGCCACTACGACACCCTCCACCTCCTCTGCCTGAGGGCGGCTGGGAGCAGTCCCAGCCCTTCAGCTCAGACCCATCAGAGCTGGGATTCAAACTCGACTCTGCCAGACCTTGTATGAATCAGCTCAGGTGACTCAGCTGTGTAACAATACCACAGCGAGCATGTGTGCTAAGTTGCTTCAGTTGTGTCCGACTCTTTGTGACCCCATGGACTGTAGCCCACCAGGCTCCTCTGTCCATTCTCCAGGCAAGAATACTAGAGTGGGTTGCCATGCCCTCTCCTCCAGGGCATCTTCCTGACTTAGGGATCGAACCCACACCTCTTATATCTTCTGTATTGGCAGGTTAGTTACCATTAGTACCACCTGGGAAGCCCCAAAATACTTTAGACTGGGGCTTAACAACAGGACTTGATGGTCTCACGGTCTGGAGGCTGCAGGTCCGAGACCAGGGTGTCGGCACAGCTGGGCTCTGCTAAGGACCCTCTCCATGTCCCCACGTGGCAGGAAGAGCTCTGCTACACCCTCCACTTCCCGGAAGGACGCTGACCCCATCGTGGGGCAGGGGGGCTCCACCTGCATCCAACCTGAATTCTCTCTCCAAGGCTCTGCCTCCAGATACCCTTGTAACTGGGCAGAACCCCATGGGCCTTCCCAGGAGAGGTGCACCCCCTCCCCAACAACCACCCGTGTCTCCCACTGCCTCTTGACTGCAGAAAAGCTTTAGCCAAAGAATAAGCTTAATCCGAACAGCAGGAACATGCAGAAGCAAAGATGAGCAGTCAAACAAGACAAAATAATCGTCTAGCCCTTAAACAAAGGGGAGGACCTTCAGTTCCTCCTCAAGGGCTATCAACAATATTCCGAGCCATATCCCTTGAGCGATCTTATAGAGACTGAAACCCCCACCAGGTGGAAGATGTTAACCACACGACGACCACACACGGCAGCCATGACGTAAGCTGCCACAATTCCGAGAAACGACATCAAAGAGACCGGAACAAGCCAGCCCTGAAACTGAAGATTAACTGTATTAAAGCAATTAGGATGATGCTGGCCAGACCACACTTAACAATTTCAAGACGACTGCAGGGGCTGCCCGTGGCCCCCACCCTCAGCCTGTGCACCCCTGAAACTCCCCTTTAGAAGCTCTCGCCCCCCTGGTTGGCAGGAGGAAGGTCTGCCTTCTCTCCAGGGTGCCGGCCTCCTGAATAAGGCAACCTTTCTTTGCTACCAACGCTTGTCTCTTGAGTACTGGCTTTCGAGATGTGTCGGGTTAATGGCCACACGTGTGGTTAGGGCTCCCACGTGAATTTAGGGGGACCCAATCCTGGGCCCTGCAGACCTCGGAGCTCACCCTCTTCTGACACGTCACCCTCTCTCTTCCAAAGACGCTGTCCCGTGCTCACTGGCTTGTCCCTGTCACTCCCTCATGGAGGGGCCCCAAGCCAGGTCACAGCGACACCAGGAAACGCCCGCTGAGCTGGGAGGTAGCCTCCTGCCTTCCTCATTGTGTGCAGACCACCGCTGCGTGCAGGCCGTGGGGAAAGCGGGGCCCTTAGGGCCCTGGTTTCTGGCTGCCTCAAGCGGGGACCAGGCCTGGGTCGGATAACGAGGCAGGAGGGCCTGGCTCGCCGCAGGGTGGACACAGCCTGAACCCTCCACAGAGGGGTGAACAGGCCCGTGACCCACCCTCTTGAGCAGAAGTGATCTGCACCCCGGCTGAGCCGAGCCCGCTGGGCGAGCTCCGTGCCCCGTTTCTCGGGGCCCACAGCCTCCTCCTCCCCGCTCCCCACGTTTCTGGACTGTGGGCCGACATGGCGACATCTGTGTGCCTGCAGCCTTGATCACTACGTCCTGCAGCCAGGCCTGCCTGAGACAAGCACCTTCCGGCTCCCACTTCCCAGCAGGGAGGCCAGGCTTGTCTGTCTCACTAAGGTAACAACCCCGGTCCAGCCGCATCCCCTCCCTGGCCTGCCGCCAAGCAGGTGCTCAGCGAAACCTGGGTGAAAGGAAGTCAGACTCACTCAGGAAGCCAGAGGTTTTCTGGGGCGCTGGCCGTGAGTCGGGGCTGGGGCTGTCACCCACATCGCAGGCCCAGGATCACATGTGATGCCCACAGCCCAGGGGAAGCCCCAGGCCACTTCTGCTGCCTTTTTGAAGTCCCCCCACCAACACTGTTTCAAACATCAGCACACGCACAGACCAGCAAACAGAATTTCTGGACTGTGAACTATCGAAAGACAGCTGTCTGGCTGGGTGGACCCCCGCTAAGGATGGACCATCCCCTCTCGGTCGTCATCAGCTGCCCTGGGACTTCCGGCCCAGTGAGCAATCTCACCTACGAATTAGTTTAAAATGAACACTCCCTGTAACAGTAAGGGAAGTTTGGTTACGGTAATTAAATATTTAGTCATTTCAGTGGTTTTATTATCGTTTAAATCCTGGGGCCTCAAAGAGAGATCTTTTCTAGATCTCTTTGCTTTAGCAAAGCTCTCCCGTGCTTGGCTCCTGGCAGAGGTATCCTGGAGGACTGTGGTGCTGGACCACGCCCCCGGCCTCTGCTTCATCACCCGGCCCCCGGACCCTGTCTACCCGCCTGCCCCCCGGGGCTTCCAGAGCGCTGAGGCCACCAGACAGCGGGTGTTCATGACCCGACTGTCGACTGAATGAGTGAGTGAGTGAGCAGATGGATGCTAAGGGCCAGGAAGCCTGGTGGGGGGTTACTCTGTGGTCAAGCGCAACGTCCACCTTCTGGAGGGACAAAGCGGCAACCTTGTTCTTTTAACAGCTCCCGAGCCTGCTGGCCGGGGGCTGCCCTCCCTAGGCTGTTGGGAGGTGCCCAGGAGAAAAAGGTGGAGACGGTGGGGACCACCAGGGTCCCCTCTCCAACCTCCATGGACAGAAAGTTGTTCCAACATAAGCTTCCCTCCGAAGTGCCCTAGAGCCTAAGAACAAAGTCAAGTGTTCTCCGGGATCCTGCCCGTTAAGGAAGGAACCAGAAAAGCCGAGAGGAAATGCCCGCCCCCGCCCTGCACCCTGTGAGGGGGGTCCTCACATACCGCTCCACCTCCTAGGGTGGGCCAGCCCCCCGGAGCCTCACAGCTCAAGCGACTGCTGAAGCAAGAAGGGAGGCAGGCAGATGGAGGCTGGGTGGGGGTTTGTGCAGCTGTTTCTGTTCCTTCACTAGTTCGTTCGCTCATTCATTCAGCAGGCACACGGCAGACGTGGCTCTGGCCCCTCTGATACACTGAGGGGGCATCCGTGGGGGCCTGTGGTCTGTGTCGGGCGTGGCCTGGACCCACCCGGGGGCAGCGAGGCTGGCCTACAGTTGACCTTCCAGGGCCATTCTGACCAAGTCCACAGGCCTGATGCATGCGGCCACCCCTGACATCTCGTGCTCAGCGGATCATGACCGGGAGGGCCCCGTGACCTGTCTTACCCGAATCCCCTCGTCCTCAGAGGCCTGGCCCTGCCTCCCTGCCCATCAAGACAGGAAGGATGCTCTTCAGGGGCCCGAGTGCTTTGTATCAACACAGAACAGGTCCCTTTAAAAAGGGAGCTGGATGCCCATCAAATACCAGTGTCACCGACGGAGGAGTGGATAACAAAACACACGTGTCCATCCACGCAGGGCACGTTTTTCAGCCACAAGAAGGGATGAAGCAGGAAATACTCCAGCACATGGATGGCCCCCCATGACACTCTGCTCTCAGTAGCCAGGCTCTGATGGCCACGTCCCGGGCGAGGCCACGTGCACAAAACATCCAGAACAGGCAAATCCAGGCTGGGGCAGGGGAGGGGAGTGACAACTGACGGATCAGGATTTCCTCGGCCAGGGGGAGGGGAGGGGACATGAGAATGTTCTAGAATCAGCTAGAGGGAGTGACGGATCAGGATTTCCTCGGCGGGGGGCGGGGAGGGGACATGAGAATGTTCTAGAATCAGCTAGAGGGAGTGCTGGCGATGCTGGATGCTAACACCACTGAACCGGATGCTTTAAAATGGTTCATCTTCACCTCAATAAAAGGCTTAATGAGTGAACTTGAACCAGGATGGCTGAGAAGGGCTTCAAACCCGATGGGCTTGTCCCCCTCAAGTCGCCCATTGCTTGTGGACACCACTCACTCCACTCGGGAACAGCCGGAGCCTCTGGGAGCCGGAAGAGGCAGGAAGGACCCTTCCCAGGGGCCTCTGGAGAAGCTCAGCCTCCTGACACCCTAATTTTGGGGTTCTGGCCTTCAGACTGTGAGAGGATGGATTTGGTGTTTAAGGCCAGCGTGTGGTCATTCGTCCTGGTTGCCCGAGGACCTCCCACTCTGGGGAGCTGCCTACCCCTGAGCGCTGACAGGCCCCTGGCCCCTGGCACACGGCTGGTCCTGCCACAAACCTACGGAAGGCCTGAGGGCACATGGCCGAGCCGGATGCCCTGCTGCTCACAGAACGCCCACTTGGATTTCCTTCTGGCTGACCTGGTACCTGGGGACCATGGGGATGGGGCAGGTTTTGCAGGCGGTTCCAGAAGAAACCACAAGCTGTGGGGAGTGGGGAGGGGGTTCTGAGATAGGCCAGGGTTGAGAAGGAGCGAGGGGCAGGGGCTTCGGAAACTCTGCTCACAGGGGTTCCAGCTTCTGAGGCAGGAGAAGCACCGTGACTCAGACGTGGCCTGGAGGGGGGGTTCCTGGCGTGGGACCCCCAGGCCTCACTGTCTCCAGAGGACCATAGGACTTGATGGAAATGAAAAATGCCAAAAGTGGGATCCAGATAGGGAGCAGGGGGTCCAGCGGGCAGGTGCTGCTCGGGCAGTGGGGCTGCTGCTTCTCGATCCTGCCCCCTTCATTCCCTCAGCAAGCGGTTATTAGGCACCTTCTGTGCGGCATGGCAGTAAACAGGAGGCGCTCGCCCACGGGGGCCCCACAGACAGCTGGCCTAGCCCAGGGTCGTGCGCTCTCTGATGGGTGTGCCTGGGAGCTTCCCAGGTGATGCAAGTGGTAAAGAACCTGCCCGCCAGTGCGGGAGACATAAGAGAGGCGGGTTCGATCCCTGGGTTGGAAAGACCCCCTGGAGGAGGAAATGGCAACCCACTCCAGTATTCTTGCCTGGAGAATCCCATGGACAGAGGAGCCTGAGGGCTGTGGGCCATAGGGTCGCAGGGTCGGACACAACTGAGCGACTTGGCACGCATGTAGAGCACTGGGGCTGTGGAGCAAGGCCCTCACTCTGAGCCGGGGGTCACAGGAGGCTCCTCGGAGGAGGAAGTGGGGTCCGCGCTGCAGACTGAAGGCTGGGATGGGACCTGGGAGGCCTGGGGCACAGCGTGGACACAGGCCTAGAGGTGGAGGGCAGTGGAGGTGGGGCGGGAGGATGGAGCCGTAGCCCCGAGGCTCGGGGGCAGCAGACAGTGTCGTCTGCCCAGGGTAGACAGGCTGGGCAGCTGGCACTGCTGCCCCCTGTGCCCCCCCACAACCGAGGAGGGTGTGCCCAGGGGAGGGCCTGGCCCTTTCTCTGAGGTCCTGCTGGAGGGGGGAGACAAGAAGACCGACCGGGGTGAGGGGGCTCTGACCTGGTGGGGCCCCTCGGGTCTACCACGCGGCTGTCCCGGGGCCTGCACGATCTGCGGTCAGGTCCTCGCTCACCGCGGCCTCTGCTCGTCTTCACGCGGCCTCGTCCGTCTCCTGTGAGGACCCCACCACTGGCTTTGGGCCCACCCAGCTGAGCCAGGACGACCTGGTCTGGACGTGCTAACCTTGATTACACCTGCAGAGACTTTTTTCCCAAACAGGGTCACATTCACATGAATCTTAGGGGCCACCGTCCAGCCCCTCCTGCACTCTGTGAATATTTTAGTTTATTTCATTTCAGTCTTCCGATGACTGTGCACGGACTCGAGCTCCCCCCACAACGCCCCCCGCCAGTGAGTGAGGTCTGCCTGTAGCTGTATTTATATCCATCTGGAGAGCCCTCAGCAGGCCCCCACGCCGACCCCCAGCCCCTCTGAAGAATACTGAGTACAAAACGCACCTGCTGCCAGGTGTGGCCGTTCCCTCCAGCCAGGGGGTCAGCAGTAGGGGGCGGCGGGGCCGTTGGGGGCACAGAAGGGGCACGAGGCTGCCGGCTCCCGGGTCCTGCCCTGGCTTCACTCCCTGCTCTGCTTTCTTGGGGCTTATCCTTTTCAGAGCCTCCATGACCCCGAGGACTCAGACTGGGACACGGAGAACCGTGGCTCCGGGAGACACAGGAGGCCAGAGGAGCCCAGGGGCAGTTTTCTCGGGACCTCACTGTGGGTGGTCTGGGGTCTGCTGGAAAAGTCAGGTGAAAGGTGACCTTGCCGCCGGCCACAGTTGGGACTACAGAGCTCCCTCACCCGGGGAACCATCACCCTCCGCCTGCAGGTTCCACCTGAGATGACCTCCCGCAGGGCGCCTTCCGGGCATGCGGCCGAGGAGCAGCCCCCGGGCTGGGTGCTGCTCCTTCCCTCCACCTGGCTGGGGCCTGGCAGTGGATGAGGCCCTGTCCACCCTCTGTAGGGTCAGGGGTGGGGGGTGGGGACAGCAGAGCCCAGGGCCGCTGCGGGGGAAGAGGCAGGAAGGCTGTGGCTGTGTTCGATTTGTATTTGTCGGCTGAATGAAGCTCGGCTGGAGTGTAGGGTGTTTGAAGGTGGAGAAGGCAGGGGAAGAGGCTGGAAATGTCTGCTTGGGGGCCTTAAAATCTGGGGAAGGAGTTTAGAATGGATCCCTAGTTAGCACAAATGACTCAAGAAGGAATCAAAACCAGAATGGTCTGGTAACCACAAAAGACATCACACCCGCAATTACACCTCTTCTCACCAGGGAAACAGGAGGCTCTGTTGGCCGTCAGGGTCGACCCCTCACAGAAAGAACAGACAATTCTAACCCAAATAACGTCTTCCAGAGGTAAAAAGAAAGAAAGCCACCCCCCAGCTGGTTCTCTTGAGATTGACTTGATTCTCAGATCAGAAAAGAAAAAGCCTCAGGAAGAAAAATTACAGGAAGCCTCGTTAATGAACTTGGGTGCAAAAATCCTAAATGAAACATTAGTGAATGGAATTTAGCAACGATTCAAAAAGATCACTTCATCATGGAGAGCTGGTTTATCCGAGGAACCTAAGATGACTCTCCTAGAAGATCGATTTATGTAATGAAGTAGCAAGGGAGAAAAGCCACACGATTGTATCAAGTGATGCACAGATGCCCTTGATAAAATTCAATATCCATTTGCAATTAAACTGAACCCCCTCGGCACACTGGGAAGAGACTGAAATATCAATACTTGAACCTGATAAACTGCGTGTCCAAAAACACCTAGAGTCAACAGAAATTTTGAAAGCGTTTCTTTTCAGATCAGGATCAAGACAAGTAGGTCCCGTATCGCCACTGTAACGTTTTATGGCAGGTGGGCCCTAGTCAGCAGAGAGAGAAAAGAATAAAAGACACAACCAACAGACAAAAAGTGAGAATTAATAAGAGAATTTAGCAAGGTAGCAGAATGAAAAAAAATCAATACACCAGAGTCAGCTGCATTTCTACACTCCAGCAGTAATCAGCAAATGTAATTTAAAAAAACATACCACAAAACTACCAAAAAAGAAGAGAGAGAGAGAGAAAGAAACGACTTAGGAATAAGTTTAAAACTGCTGCCATTGCTCTTTATGGAGACAGTTATTGAATCTGTTTGAATGACATGCAAGCCGACCTTAACAGATGGAGAAATAGAGACACTCCTGGAGAGGAAGATGAAGGTGTGGACTCGCTCCAAATTGGTCTACTTTGGGTCAATACAATTCTAATAAGAATCCCAACAGGGTATTTTTGTTTGTTATTTGGTGTAACTTGATTTGCCAATTGAAAAAAAAAAAGTAGATGGAAGAATCAAGATCCAAGAATAGCTAAAATAATCCTAGGGGCTTCCCTGGTGTTCCAGGGGTTAAGACTTTGCCTTCCAATGCAGCAGGTGTGGGTTTAATCATTGGTTGGGGAGCTAGGATCCAACATATCTCACTGCCAAAAAACCAAAACATACAAGTAATATTCTAATAAATTCAATGAAGACTTTAAAGATGGTCCATGTCAAAAAAAATCTTTAAAAAAAAAAAGCTGAAGAGGAACAGGTGGGTTGGGTGGGGAAGGAAGGTGTGTTTAGATGAAACCACGACAAAGGCATCAATTCCCAGCCCAGAAACAGACCTGCATCTATGTGGACGCTTGGTTTATGACTGAGTCAACACGGTACTACTTGGAGAAAAGGTTCTTACTGCACAGATGATGCTGTAAGAACAGATTTTCCACCCGGGGGAAAAGATGAAATTGGATCCCTACCTCACACCATACACACACACACAAAGAAATTCCTGGGTTAAAAACTTAGATGTGAAAGGCAAAGTTATACAGTTCCTAGAAAGCAAGACAGGGAAAAATATTTTGATGACCTCTTGGTGGAAAATAATTTCTTAATTAAGTCACAACAAAGCATAAACCTTCAAGGAAAAGTTGGATAAGTTCGTCTATATTACATTAAGAAGAGCTCATCATCAAAAAGATGAAAGAACCAAGCTAAAGAGTGGCGAACAGAACATACGAAGAACGCAAGTCAGAAAGAAAAAGAAACAACCCCAGGGAGCACCAGGCAAGAGAGGAAAACAAGCATTTCCTAGAAATGGAGCCCCACACGGGTCATAAAAATGAGAGATGCTCCCGAGAGTTCACTGGCAATCAGGCGACGTGAACTGAAATGCCAGGGAAAAAACACTGAATGCTCCTGGGTTGGCAGAGTCTGCAAGTCTGGGCAAGGCGCGCTTGCTCCTTGGAAGGAAAGCTATGACAAAGCTTTTGTCGTCGTTCGGTCACTGAATCGTGTCCGACTCTCTGCAACCCCACAGACTGCAGCAGGCTAGGCTCCTCTGTCCCCCACTATCTCCTGGACAAGCCTGGACAGTGTATTAAAAAATCAAGGCATGCTATGGTTTTTCTAGTCATGTACGGATGTGAGGGTTGGACCATAAAGACAGCTGAGCACCAAAGAATTGATGCTTTTGAATTGTGGTATTGGAGAAGACTCTTGAGAGTCCCTTGGACTTCTAGGAGATCCAGCTAATCCTAAAGGAAATCAATCCTGAATAGTCTTTGGAAGGACTGATGTTGAAGCTGAAGCTCCACTACTTTGGCTACCTGATGGGAAGAGCCGACTCACTGGAAAAGACCCTGATGCTGGAAAAGATTGAAGGCAAAAGGAGAAGATGGTAGCAGAAGATGAGATGGTTAGATAGTAACACCGACTCCACGGACATGAATTTGAGCAAACTCCAGGAGGTAGTGGAGGACAGAGGGGCCTGGCGTTCTACAGCCCATGAGATTGCAGTCGGACGTGACTTGGCGACTGAACAGTAACAACAAGGTCTGGGCAGCAGCTGTGCCACTTTGAGACCTGCCACCCAGAGTCACAAGTAGGGGGAGGATTTGACTGGAACGGCCACTACAGAAAAGTTCTGTGCCACCTCCTGGGAAAACTGCCCTGGTTACAGCCGCAAAGGCCGGGAGGCCACCCAACGTCCACTCCAACAGCAGAGTGGACATCTACACAATGAAAGAGGTCCACACCGCCTCCCATACTCCCTGTCAGAACGGCCCTGGAAACAAAGAGAGTTTCTCCTTCTTTCGTGTAGTTTAATTGGTGGGAAATCCTGGTCCCAAGAGAAACAGAGGCATCTATCAGCTGCATTTACCCCTCTGGGTGTGAACATCCAGATGTTCCGAGGCCAAAAAGTCAGTGTGCTGATTATGTGGTGCTAATCCCTGGGATTATACAAAATACACAGAACCTTATATTTTGTAAAATTTAGCTTAGAGTGTAAAATAAATACACTGGGAAGCATACTTGGGCTTCCCAGGTAGCAACAGTGGTAAAGAACCCACCTGCCAATGCAGGAGACTTCAGAGATGCGGGTTCGATATCTGGGTCTGAAAGCTCCCCTGGAGAGAGGCATGGCTACTCACTCCAGTTTTCTTGCCTGGAGACTCTCATGGACAGAGGAGCCTGGAGGGCTACGGTCTCTGGGCTCATAAAGAGTCGGGCACGACTATAGCAACTTAGCACGTAGCACGCAAAGCATACTTATTTTATCACCTTTGCTCTGAAGCAAACCTGGCCCCAAGGACTGTGGATGAGGGACTAAAAGCTTTCTACTAAGTGGAATCCTTTACATTCCCTGGGAAAACAGACAGACAAGCCACACCCGTCTCTGAGGATAAACCTCAAATGCATTAGCATGGTCAAAGGTGCAGGTCACCCAAGAAGCCAGATGCCCAAATTCCACTTACATAAACTTGGGAAGTAGGCAAAATTGAGCTCTGCCGAGTGATATAAACCCAGGTAGCCATCCTGAAATGAACACAATATTCTAAATCAACTATACTTCAATCTTTCGTCTCCTGAAACGATATGCTAAGTATGGAAATCAAGAGGACGAGATGGTTGGATGGCACCACTGACTCAATGGACGTGAGTCTGAGCAAACTCTGGGAGATAATGAAGGGCAGGGAAGCCTGGCGTGCCGCAGTCCATGGGGTCGCGAAGAGTCGGACACGACTGAGCGACTGAGCAAGTATAGAAATACTTGCGTTTGTCTCCGCTGTGAAGCCGGGGTCCAACAGAGCCTTTTCTTAGGAGGAACACAAACACTCTTGAGCAGATGAACCACTGAGAGTAACGATAATGACCCCAGGGAACAGAGACATTGAGTAACCTACTTAAGGTCACACAGCTAGTGAGGCCTAGAACTGGGATCTGCGGAAGTGGCCTCCTCCGTGCTGCGCAGCTTTTTCTCGGGCCAGGCCTCCTTTAACCCCTTCGTCCAATCCCTTAAACTTTGATGCTTTCATGAAAACTAGAAAGACCCTGGAAGAAGACAGGAGAGCTAGGGGTTGGCTCCTAGACTGCCTCCGCAATTGTCCTCCCTTTTCAGCCCAACTGGCAGGTGAGGCGATGTCCATGGAGCCTTCACCCGACCCAAGGGACATGCAGTGACCCACCCGGACGCTGGGGGCCACAGTGGTGTCAGCCGATGGAGGACAGCGTCCAGCAGAGGGTCAGGGAAGCAGAAGAGCCCAGGACCACCACTTATGCGAACACTTAACCCACGGGCAGGAGCTCCCAGTGCTCCTGTAGACTCAGTCCTCTCCCCTATCCCCATCTCCTCCTTCAACAAACACCCCCAACAGCTCTCCCATCCACAGGAGGGGGACTTTAGAGCAACCAGACAAAAGTGAACTGAGCCAGCACATAACTGTGACCTTGGGGAGGTGGGTGTGGTACTCTCAGCATTCCTGGGGGGCGGCCCGGCCTGACTCGAGGGCAGCGGTCACCTCCAGAGGAGGGTGCAGTGGGGCCGGAAGGATGCCCAGGGCCTCGGGAGGCTCGCTGAGGGGCCACTCTCCAGGGAGAGGGAGCCTCCACTGGCTGATGCCAGCCCCCGAGCCCCCGCCCAGGTCCTCCTTCACTGTTCTCATCTGGACTGGGGACCCCGATGGGCATACAGCTACCTGGGGCCCTCAGGCCCCTCGGAATGGTCTGGATGGTGAGTCCAGTGGGCCCTCGGCAGCCTGGGAGAGGGCTTATCAGCACTCTGGGCTGCAGTGGCACCAGTTCAGTTCAGTTCAGTCGCTCAGTCGTGTCTGACTCTTTGCGACCCCATGGACTGCAGCACGCCAGGCTTTCCTGTCCATCACCAACTCCCAGAGTTCACCCAGACTCATGTCCATTGAGTCGGTGATGCCATCCAACCATCTCATCCTCTGTCGTCCCCTTCTCCTCCACCCTCAATCTTTCCCAGCATCAGGGTCTTTTCAAATGAGTCAGCTCTTCACATCAGGTGGCCAGTTAGGAATTTCAGCTTCAGCATCAGTCCTTCCAATGCACACCCAGGACTGATCTCCTTCAGAATGGACTGGTTGGATCTCCTTGCAGTCCAAGGGACTCTCAAGAGTCTTCTCCAACACCACAGTTCAAAAGCATCAATTCTTTAGTGCTCAGCTTTCTTTATGGTCCAACTCTTACATCCATACATGACCACTGGAAAAACCATAGCCTTGACTAGACGGACCTTTGTTGGCAAAGTAATGTCTCTGCTTTTACAGCATCGGACCTTGCTTCTATCAACAGTCACATCCACAACTGGGTGTTGTTCTTGCTTTGGCTCCGTCTCCTCATTCTTGCTGGAGTTATTTCTCCACAGATCTCCAGTAGCATATTGGGCACGTGCCGACCTGGGGAGTTCATCTTTCAGAGTCCTATCTTTTTGCCTTTTCATACTGTTCATGGGGTTCTCAAGGGAAGAGCACTGAAGTGGTTTGCCATTCCCTTCTCCAGTGGACCATGTTTTGTCAGAACTCTCCACCATGACCCGTCCGTCTTAGGTGGCCGTACACGGCATGGCTCATAGTTTCACTGAGTTAGACAAGGCTGTGGTCCATGTGATCAGATTGGTTAGTTTTCTGTGACTGTGGTTTTCAGTCTGTCTGCCCTCTGATAGAGAAGGATAAGAGGCTTATGCAAGCTTCCTGATGGGAGAGACTGACTGAGGGGGAAACTGGTGATCCTATGGCCAGCAATTTAAAGATGCCCTTTCAAAGTTTACTTCCTGGAAGATTTTCAGAAGAAAAGAATCACAGCTAACAATCTATCCTCAAGGTCTTTACAGTACTTGGCTCATTGCTGGTCTGCAGTGGAGTTTGAAAAAAAGTCACAGAACGGGCAGCTGCCTGTGGCAGGTACGAGGTTGGTCGGGGGCAGCTCAGTGCCCACCCGCCCCACGCTAGCTCTGGAGAACAGAAGCCTGCAGGGAGCTCACGGCCAGGGCCTGCTGGCTGGCTGTGGAGGAAGGTACAGTCGGGATCCTTCAGTGACGCTTATTAGCTGTTAGTTGACCAGGGGAACGTCTGATGAGCTTTATTTGCTCATTCCTGAGGGCACGTCGGGAAGTCACTCTTCTCAGGGAAGGAGACAGGCAGTGCGTCCCCTGCCACCAGCTCTGCTGGAGCTTGGGCACCGGTGAGGTGGAAGGCTGACCCGGTGGTCTGGGACACGCTGCAGGGGAGTAAGAGGCAGGGTGTGCAGGCTGTCCTGGTATCCAGCCTGCTTTTGGTGACTTCAGCCAAGATCTGCGCGCAGTTAGTCTGGGCTGACCTTCAGCTTCTGTCCTTAAGAGAGCCCGGGGCCACCGCCGAGCTCCTCTGCCTGTCACTTCCTGGATGAGTGTCTTCTCACACTTTCACATCCTTCACACGTCACTACGCACGTGACACTCACTGGCCTTTTACATTTTCTAGTAGATCTTTCATAATTTTCTCAAGTGGGGCGGGGGGCGGGGCTATTCTACGTTGTAAATTAAAATCAACTAAATTTAGATTTCCTTTTGTGCAAGGCTCTTGCCTATCACAATTAACTTGACGGTGCCCCTGGGCATTCGGTGCACACGTAAGCGACCGTGTTTAGATCACTGTGCTCCCTGAGTCTCAGGAACGTGTTGTTAATCTAGGGAATACTGGTCTGCTGTGTTCGCTGCAGTCTGTAGCATGGGGAGCTGGGAACTGATAGTTTTTTAAGCCATGAGGGTCCCACTTTCTTTTCTCTTCTGACGTCAAATATTAAAATTAGACATTTAGCATTTAAGTATACTGCTTGCTGCTAAGAGGCAGCTCACCTGCAGCCTCGCGCACTGGCCGCCAGTGCCTGCACCGTGTCGGCATTCAGACCTTGGACAGATCACCCTTTAGCCAGTCAGCTACCGTTACTCTGCGGACACGGGCCCTCGGCCCGGGGAAAGGCTGTGGTCACGGCGAAAGGGCGATGATGCGGCTGCTGGAAGGAAGGAGACCTGCTCCTGCCGTGTGGGCGCCACGCGGACCATCACAGGTGTGCACAGACAGACACACGGCCTGACACAGCAACACGCGGACAGAGCAGCCCCGAGCCTGGCACCCACGGGATGGCACACACGTGGGCACAGGCACGGAGGGCTACGGGGCGGGCTCGGCAGCCAGTGTGTAGGCATCACTGTGGCAGCAGGAGGCCCTTTGTGCAGCTGGAGTCTAGAGGAGGCTTGGGTGGGGCGGGGCGGGGTGGGGCAGCCAGGGGCAGGGAGTTGTTGGTCTTGGGCAGGACCCAGCTGGAGGCTTCAAGGAGGGGACAGTGGACAGTCCATGTAATGGAGAACAGCGTTTGCTCTCTAGACGGCCTCTTTCCATCAAGCCCCATTTCTCTGTCCATAAAAATGCACCCCCCGACCCAGCCACTCCCAATCTTAGCTGAGCGCGATTCCTTGGAAGGATGTTTTTGTGCTGGGTGCCCGGTCACACAGAGTGTGACTGCACCCACAGTGAGAAGGGCGGTCCTGGGGGCAACCAAGCTTGGCACACCCCAAGGGTGAGCTGAGTGCCCGCCCCCGGCTGGTGCTTGCCGGCACGGGCCCTTCTCGGGATGGCCCCATTTCCACTCATTTTTGGGTCACACTCTCTTTGACCCTTGAGTTTCCCTAATGCAGCTGGTCTTTCCCCTTCCAGCGATTAGCACGCAGGTGGCGCGAGCTCCTGCCAGGTTCTTAATGGCCCGCAGCCTCCAGTCACCTTATTTTTAGCAATTTTCACTCCAATTACTGCTCAGTGACAGTGCAGATGTATCGAGGACGTATCCATTCTGTACTTTCTTCCAAAGAGGCAGGCAGAGGCGAGGAGTACTAATCTGGACCCCACAGTTTCCTGGCCCTAGAGCACAAAGCCCGAGTTACAGATGTAAGTTTCCAGCCCGTTTCTCACTGTTTCTCCTCCTGGAGGCAGAGCAAAGGGGAGCTGGGAAATTTGATGGCAACTAGCCCCAAGACGGCAGGCAGGCTGGCTCTGGTCCACGGTCACCACCATAGCCGAGCTGCGAGCCTGGCACCGAAGCCACATTCCTCTTTGGAACAAGACTGAAGGGAAGTGTAACCCCTGCTTTGGAGACTTCACCTCTCCCCACGTCCTCTACAGGAAACACAGAGCCCCCAGGAGGACATGCAGAATTGAAAGGATCCCTCAGAAAACATTTATTGTTCCCGCCCTCCCTGAGATAAAAAAATACTGTGAAATAACATCATGCAGAGGCTGTGGGGGAAAAACACCAGAGAGCTTGGGGGCCCCAGATGGGCCACAAGAAGTTGGGACTGCTGCTTAGAGCCCCACTGTCAAGGAGTATTCCTGGCCAGAGGCACCCAAAGAATGATCTGAGCTACCCCATGACTGTCAAGACTCATCTGAAAACCAGCTCATCCATTGTTTGTAGAGCATCTCCTTGCTCTCCACCAGGACCGAGGGTCTCAGAAACAGCCTTAGCAAGTCTGACTACCTCCTGCCCCAGTGCCTTTGCACTTGTTCTTCTGACTCCTCTGAATGTCTTCACCCACCTTTTCCATCTAAGGGACTCCTACCCACTCTCTTGAGATCCTAACTTACATTTACCACCTTAATGTTCAAGCAAACTGTCTGAGATCTCGTTGGAACTCAGGGTGGGATTCAGCAGGTGCTGGGTGGAGCCGAGTCTTATGTTTCAATCAGGCTCCAGAGGGATGCTGAGGCTACTTCCCCAGAGCCGTGTCTGGAGTCCGAGGTTCTAGAGCCTTGGCGACTCCGTTCCTCCCAGGACCTGCCTGCAAACATCAAAGACCAAGTGGCACCACGATTACCCACAACACGTGGCCCCTTCTCCTGTCCCTGAGGGCCAGGCCGAGTCCCGGCTGCCTCTGTGATCCCCCCGGACCCAAGCCAGGCGCAGTGAGGTGGCACAGACCTCACATGAGCCCATTCCTCAGGCGTTCCCCCAGCCCCGGCCCCACGACTCGTCAGGCAGCAGCAGGAAGACACTGGCAGGGAGGAGGGCCAGGCAGCAAGTAGGAGCAGCATTGTTCTCACGTCCTCACTCCTGGACTTGGCCCTGGAGATGGCAAGCCTCAGCCTCTGGTTAGTGACCCCCTGGGTCCCTGCTGCGATGCCCGAGTTTTGGCTTGCAGATGAGGCACGTGGGTGGGGTTGCGGCCAGCAAGGGCACCAGCTCGCACACCAGCCTCTCCGCAGAGCTGGGGTCAGATGGGTCTCGCATCCACACCAGGACGTGAGATGCCCCTCAGAGGGAGACGACTCGCCAGGAGGCGTCCAGCCGCATCCCGAGACCACAAGGCAACGCGCCTGCCTCAAGTCGGAAAAGAAGTGGTCCAGGCTCAGGCTATTGGTAACTTGCCCAGGCCCCACAGCACGGGCCTGGGGACATTTTACTGAGTGAAGTGGCTTCTGGGCTAGACTCTGGGCCAGGCCTCCCTGCAAGGTCAGAGGTGGTGGACTAGCAGACACCAAGGCCCTGGGGACCTGGTCACCATCAACCCCCTCCTGCTGCTCTTGTTTGGTGCCACCTCCCCCAAATGAACAGACACCCTTGCTGGGCCACGGGGCCAGAGACTTCTCAGGGAAAGCCTGCAGCCACCAGGGGACTGGGCAGAGGCCTGGAGGAGAGGCTGGTAGCCCTCAAGTGGTCCCCGGGCCCACGCCCATGAAGCCACGCGCTTCATTTGGAAGCAGCTGTGCTACGTTGGCCTGTCCCTTAGGAAGCCAGTGTGTGGTTCAGAGAACAGGGAAAAGAGGCCCGGGTCAGGAGGAGGTCACCCAGCGTTCTTCTTGTTGGACAGGGTTTAACCCCTTCCTCCGCTCCCTCTCCTAGAAAGAAGAATCTATTTCTGGTCTGTCCTTGTGGGGCAGGGTAAGCAGCTGCCTACTGTCCACCTGACTCTGAACAGAGAGGCTGAGCGACTCTCCCAGGGTCACACAGCAAAGGCAGCACCAGGTATCTTGACCACTTCCCACCACATTTTACAAAGAAGAGCTGAAGGTGAACTTCCCTGGAGGCTTTGGCTGGAAATCTTCCCCTGATGAGCAAGGGGCTTTTTCTTGCCTCTCTTTGGAAGAAGGGCTAGTTTTTCAGCCACTGGTTGGGCTGCGTGAGGATTTACTTAGCTGGCCAGGTAGGGGGCCACCTGGGGATGGTGAGGGGGCCCACGGATCTGAGAGGAGGCCTGGGTTCAAGCACAGCTCTGTAGATTTGACACCCGGGGGCTGTGGGCAGGTCATTGCAAAGCCAGGAACGAGTCCCACCGTCCGGGTCTAAGAGGATCAAGCTGTGAACCACTGCAACCTACCACACACCCCGAACGGAGGTCAGCATGAAGGGCGGGGACGGACCCTGTGCCTTGGGAAAAAAGGCAAACAGGCCCTCAAACAGTTGTATTTCAGAAAAAAGTTTACAAACTTGAATCCTTACACCTTCGCATATGCAGAAAAGCACTACCATCATGAACTGACAGGTCTGTTCCTCGTGGCTAGTCTCAGCCTTCTAAGGAGACCTGAGCTTAACTGCATGAACTCCCTCGGCTAAAGTCAAGTCTACGCCGGCTGCTCCCCCCAGCTCTTCGGAGCAGTTCCTTGGGGCGTTCCCAGCTGCTGTTTCCGGGCCACGGTGCTGAGCAGGTCCCTGGATGAAACTGAAGCCCACAGCGCTCATGCTGTGCGCTTTCCATTTCCGTTGACATTCCCACCCTTTCTCTGAGCCTCAGTTTCTACATCAGGAAAACGGGTTGAGGGAGGGCCAGGACCCAGCCCGTGCTTGACGGAGGGAGCCAGTGACGGCTGCTCCGTCTCCTCCTGCTGGCCACAACCCCCGTTGGTCAGCTGCGGGCTCTGTTCCGCCCTGGCCTCTCTCCGAGGACTCAGCTCCCCACGTGGCCACCTGGGCGTGGGCCCCCAACCATGCACAGAGGCCCATTCAGCATGAAAAGTCTGTTCTGCTTAGTCTCGTCTGTTTACAGCAGACGATAGAACTTGATTTCAAATTATAGGCCACTCAGCTCAGCGCGGTTTATTACGCACAACCTCACTGGGATGGCTATAAATAACCCTCACCACACAGACCCCAGGACTCCTCCGGAAGGAAGCTGCTGGTTTTGAATACGAGGTAATGGAAACTCAAATTGATGCTAATGAATTTTACTGCGTGGAGAGGATGCTGCGCCAGGGTGGCTGTGGTCAGTGGGGCTCAATCAGGAAAACCCAATGCACTGAGCAGCCTTATGGCTGTTTACGGACCAGACTGAGAGGGGCCAGGAGCCTGCTCATCCCTCATGCCTCAGCCCCAGGATGGGGAGAGGCTCAGAGGGCATTTAAACACACACACACACACACACACACACACACACACAGAAATGAAGGCATCTGGGCTGCCTGTGAAGGCAGATATTTTCCGAGGTAAAGAACCTGCCTGCCAATGCAGGAGATGCAGGTTCGATCCCTGGGTCGGGAAGACCCCCTGGAGAAGGAAATGGCAATGCACTCCAGTATTCTTGCCTGGAGAATTCCATGAACAGAGGAGCCTGGCAGGCTACAGTCCATGCGGTCACAAAGAATTGGACATGACTGAGCACACGATCTTCCAAGTGAAAGAAGAGAAGAGAAGTCTGGGGGCCAGGCTGCAGAGGTCAGTGGGGGGAGAGTTCCCAGCAGGCTGCTCTATCTGTGCAAGTCGGGCCCCCAGAGAGATGCAACTGAGGGCGTGAAACCCGCCAGGTACGGAGACAGTCTGGCGGGTCTTCAGTAAGATAACTGCAGAGTCACCTTAGGACCCAGGGCCCCACTCCTGGGAGATGCGCCCCCAAAGATTCAAAAGTGGGTGTCCAAATGTGTGTGCCTATGTTTTCAGAACCACACGATCCACAAGGGCCAGAAGGCAGAAACAACCCACATGTCCATCACCAGACCAACGGAAGCCAGAGGGGCCCGTCCACACAGGGGAACAGTATTTGGCCGAATAAAGGAATGAGATACAAATGAACTTACCTACAAGACAGAAACAGACCCCCGACATCAAGAACAGACGTGTGGCTGCCAAGGCGGGGCTTGGGGGAGGATGGAGAGGGAGTCTGGGCTGGCAGATGCAGACTCTCACCTTTAGGATGGACAAGCAACAAGGTACAGGCTTCTCAGGGGGCTCAGTGGTAACGAGCACCTTCTTTACCCTCCCAGGGGGCTCAGCGGTAAAGAATCCGCTGTGATGCGGGAGACGGGTGTTTGATCCCGGGGTCGGGAAGATCCCCTGGAGAAGGAAATGGCAACCCACTCCAGTATTCTTGCCTGGAAAATCCCATGGGCTTTCCATGGGAATGTGGTGGGTTACAGCCCATGGGGTCGAAAAAGAGTCAACTTTGCAACTAAACAGCGACAAACCACTAGGTCCTACTGTCCATACAGCACAGAGAGCTACACCCAGTAGCCTGGACGAGCCAGAGTAGAAACGAACGCAGAAAAGAACATGTATGTGTGTGTAACGGACTCACTGTGCTGCAGAGCAGAAATTAACACGATGCTGTAAATCACCTTTACTTCAACGAAAGAAAAAAAAAAGGAATGAAGCGCAGACACAGGCTACCATGTGGATGAACCTGAAAACCTCCTGCTCAGAGACAGAAGGCAGACGCAGAAGGTCACACGGTGGAGTTTCCTTTATATGAAATGTCCAGAAGTGGTAACTCCAGAGAGACAGAGACGGGAGGCGTGGTTGTCAGGGGCTGGGGGAGGGGCAAGTCAGGGCTGCTTGATGGGAATGGGGTTTTCTTCTGGGGTGATGAGAAGGTTTTGGAGCTGAATGGTGGTGATGGTGGTACCAGACTGTGAATGCAGTTCACATTGTTGTTCAGTCGCTCAGTCGTGTCCGACTCTGTGACCCCATGGACTGCAGCAGGCCAGGCTCCCCTGTCCTTCATTATCCAATCTCCCGGAGTTTGCTCAGATTCATGTCCACTGAATCGGTGATGCTATCTAACAATCTCATCCTCTGCCACCCCCTTCTCCTCTTGCCTTCAATCTTTCCCTTTTGCAAAAATCCTTTTTTGCACTAGGAAAAGGCAAAAAAGAATGCAGTTAATACCATTTGCAACTGTTCATTTTAAAATGCTAAGGTGGAAATTTTATATGTATTTTACCACAATTAAAAAAAAAAAACAACCAGTTACAGGACCCACAGGGCCTTAGAAGGATGCTTCACTGTCCCCGAAATTTCATCAGGTTGGCTTGTCCTGAGATTTGGAAAGTGGACATGTTTGCCTCCAACATACAGGGCCTTGCACCCGGCTCCCAGGCCCCTCCTGCAGCCTGACTGGGAAAGAATTACTCTGTGCCCAAGTCTGGTTTGATGCTACCCTGCCAGAGGGGCTGTGGGGTGGCAGAAGTCACGCCTGGTGACCTCAGGCCAGTCCCCACTGCGCTCAGAGCCTCAGGCTTCTCAAAGGTGAACACAGAAGCTTGAACCGGGCTACAAAGGAGTTCCTCTGCTCCCTGATTTCGAGGACGATGGCTTTCCAAGCAGGCTGCATTTGCGAAGTAGTAATTAATTTTCAATTTGATATTAATTAAAGACAAACGTAACTGCCAGCCAGAGCTGATTAGCGCCAGTGGACAGAACAGGTCCAGAGACTCTCCAGTTAGCAGAGGCAGTTTTTGCCCAGATGTGAATGTGACACAGAGCTGGCATCCTGGGGCACCCAGGCAGCCTTTCCAACTCCTTTTAGGCTTTCTGAATATTCAAAGCAGCTTGTAAATCCCAGGGCTATTCGAGGGGCGCCATGGGGATCCACATGACGCTAGCCAAGAACCACTGAAATCTCTCTCATCTTAAAACTCCTTGATTTTGAAAAACAAATGGTCCTTTAAAGATGAATGCTGCTTCCAAATGGAACCTCTGGGCACCCTGAGAAGGATGCTGAACCTGTCGCCATGGTGACTAACAGGCAACTTAGAGTTTCCAGATTTCTATAATCCAAGACCAGCTTAACCACAAATGCCGAGGCTCTGCAATATATAAGAAGCAGCATCCTTTTAAGAAGAGCTCTGAAGTTCTCGCTCAGTCGTGTCCAACTCTTTGCGACCCCATGGAGGAATTCTCCAGGCCATAATACTGGAGTGGGTAGCCTTTCCTTTCTCCAGGGGATCTTCCCAACCCAGGGATCAAACGCAGGTCTCCTGCATTGCTTGTGGATTCTTTACCAGCTGAGCCACAAGGGAAGCCCAAAGGGAAGGGAACACCCTCTTCCAACAACACAAGAGAGGACTCTACATGTGGACATCACCAGATGGTCAATACTGAAATCAGACTGATTATATTCTTTGCAGCCAAAGACGGAGAAGCTCTATACAGTCAGCAAAAACAAGACCGGGAGCTGACTGAGGCTCAGATCATGAACTCCTTATTGCCAAATTCATACTTTAATTGAAGAAAGTAGGGAAAACCACTAGACCATTCAGGTATGACCTAAATCAAATCCCTTAAGATTATACAGTGGAAGTGACAAATAGATTCAAGGGATTAGATCTGAGAGACAGGGTGCCTGAAGAACTATGGACGGAGGTTCGTGACATTGTACAGGAGTCAGGGATCAAGACCATGCCCAAGAAAAAGAAATGCAAAATGGCTGTCTGAGGAGGCCTTACAAATAGCTGAGAAAAGAAGAGAAGCGAAAAGCAAAGGAGAAAAGGAAGGATATACCCATCTGAAAGCAGAGTTCCAAAAAATAGTGAGGAGATATAAGAAACCCTTCCTCAGGGATCAGTGCAAATAAACAGAGGAAAACAATAGAATGGGAAAGACTAGAGATCTCTTCCAGAAAATCAGAGATACCAAGGGAACATTTCATGCACAGATGGGCACAATAAAGGACAGAAATGGTATGGACCTAAGAAGATATGGAAGGTATGGAAGAAGCAGAAGATGTTAAGTAGAGGTGGCAAAAATACACAGAAGAACTGTACAAAAAAGATCTTCATGACCCAGATAACCACGATGGTGTGATCACCTACCTAGAGCCAGACATCATGGAATGTGAAGTCAAGTGGGCCTTAGGAAGCATCACTTACGAACAAAGCTAGTGGAGGTGATGGAATTCCAGTTGAGGTATTTCAAATCCTGAAAGATGATGCTGTGAAAGTGCTGCACTCAATATGCCAGCAAATTTGGAAAACTCAGCAGTGGCCACAGGACTGGAAAAGATCAGTTTTCATTCCGATCCCAAAGAAAGAGAATGCCAAAGAATGTTCAAACTACCGCACAATTGCACTCATCTCACACGCTAGCAAAGTAATGCTCAAAATTCTCCAAGCCAGGCTTCAACAGTTCGTGAACTGTGAACTTTCAGATGTTCAAGCTGGATTTAGAAAAGGCAAAGGAACCAGAGCAAATTGCCAACATCTGTGGGAGCATTGAAAAAACACTAGAGTTCCAGAAAAACATTTACTTCTGCTTTATTGACTATGCCAAAGCCTTTGACTGTGCGGATCACAACAAACTGTGGAAAATTCTTCAAGAGATGGGAATACCAGACCACCTGACCTGCCTCCTGAGAAATCTGTATGCAGGTCAGGAAGCAACAGTTAGAACCAGACATGGAACAACACTCTGTTTTCCAATTGGGAAAGGAGTACGTCACAGACGTACATTGTCACCCTGCTTATTTAACTTATATACAGAGTACATCATGTGAAGCACATCATCCATCCCAGCAAGGCTGGAGGAAGCACAAGCTGGAATCAAGATTGCAGAGAGAAATATCAATAACCTCAGATATGCAGATGACACCACCCTTATGGCAGAAAGCGAAGAACTAAAGAGCCTCTTGATGAAAGTTAAAGTGGAGAGTGAAAAAGTTGGCTTAAAGCTCAACATTCAGAAAACGAAGATCATGGCATCTGGTCCCATCACTTCATGGCAAATAGATGGGGAAACAGAGGAAACAGTGAAAGACTTTATTTTTTGGGGCTCCCAAATCACTGTAGATGGTGATTGCAGCCATGAAATTAAAAGACGCTTGCTCCTTGGAAGAAAAGTTATGCCCAACCTAGAGAGCATATTAAAAAGCAGAGACGTGACTTTGCCAACAAAGGTCCATCTAGTCAAAGCTATAGTTTTTCCAGTGGTCATGTATGGATGTGAGAGTTGGACTATAAAGAAAGCTGAGCACTGAAGAATTGATGCTTTTGAACTGTGGTGTTGGAGGACACTCTTGAGAGTCTCTTGGACTGCAAGGAGATCCATCCAGTCAATCCTAAAGGAAATCAGTTCTGACTATTCACTGGAAGGACTGATGCTGAAGCTGAAACTCCAATACTTTGGCCACCTGATGGGAAGAATTTACTCACTGGAATAGACCCTGAAGTTGGGAAAGATTGAAGGTGGGGGAAGGGGACGACAGAGCATGAGATAGTTGGATGGCATCACTGACTCAATGGACATGAGTTTGAGTAAGCTCCGGGAGTTGGTGATGGACAGGGAGGCCTGGTGTGCTGCAGTCCATGGGGTTGCAAAGAGTCGGACACAACTGAGTGACTGAACTGAACTGAGGTTCTCAAATCAAAGACGCCACTTCCCAAGGCTGGTGCTGAAACACTACAGGAGGGACTTGCCTGGGGGTCCAGTAGCTAAGACTCCATGCTCCCAACGCAGGGGGCCCAGGTTTGATCCCTGGTTAGGGCACTAGATCCCACAAGCTGCAATGAAGACCCAGCCCAGACAAAAAAATACATATTAAAAAATAAAACGGTGCAGGAAAGGGCTTTTTCACAGATGCCCCTGATGGAAAGTTCACTAACGTTGCCAAGGGCAAATTCACAGGTGCTGGTCAGGGTCCTGCTCTCAGAGGGCACGGTGAGACAGGCCAGGGTGGATCCAGGCAGCATCATCAACCCTGAATCCACAGGTCCAACTGGAACCCCCGGCTACTCCCCACCTGGCCTGCCCGGTCTGCCCTGCGTTGGTCCCTCAGCTACCCCGGGCACTTGATCACCAACTGTATCTCATCCTTCACGGATCCCCCCCCACCGCTGGACAGAATCACAGAGCAGAGTGACGTCCAGGAAGCAGTCGCTGCTCGGGCACATGCCCGTGGAAAGCGCAATGAAAGGGGTGCAGACGCAAAGCCCCAGTGAGCGCAGAGCCCCCCTCCTGGGGCCCTGCTTGCCTCCCCACAGCCAGGGCCAGAGCCAGGGCCATCCGTTCCCCGGTGTCCAGGGAGGCGCCAGCGGGTCTGTGCTCTGATGTCTTCAGGTCCATCTGTGGCTGCTCAGATGTCTTTACTTACACACAGATACACACCTGCATAGGTACTCTCAAAGACTTTTCTCCTCTTTCCACGATTATATTTAGATAAATACATAATTTTGTGAGGACTTCCCAGGTAGCACTAGTGATAAAGAACCTGCCTGTCAATGCAGAAGGCATACAGGTTCAACCCCTGGGGTGGGAAGACTCACTGGAGGACGGCACGGCTACTCTCTCCAGTGTTCTCGCTTTAAGAATCCCACGGACAGAGGAGCCTGGCAGGCTACGGTCCATGGGGTCGCAGAATCGGACATATCTGAAGTGACTTCACACACACACACTTTGACGAAGCATCACTCCATATCAGAGCACTCTGAGAACTCTGAGGCCACCAGGTGCCTCCCCAGCCAACCTTGCCTCCACCCCAAGGTAACGGGGATTCTGTATCTGTGTTTTTCGTGTGTTATCACATGTTCATATCCCTGAACAATCCGTTGACTCATCCTGCCTCCTCTTCAGGGAACCTTACATAAATTATGATCATATTTCACGCCTTCCTCGACAGCTCAGTCTTCCCTCCACACTGTTTCTGAGATTTATCTGCAGGACGTGCATGGCTGATATTCATTCATTCCTCACTGCTGATGGTACCACTTGTACGACCAGATCACAGTTTCTTGATCGTTTCTCTTGTTAATGCGTTCACGTGCCATTCCCAATTTCCTGCCACTGTGAGCAGAGTGGCTCGGAACCTTCTCGTGTGTGCCCTGGAGCTCGTGTGTGCGTGTGGCATAGGGTGGTGGTATATGTGCCCCAGAGTGAACCGCTGGGTCTTAGAGTTGGTACATCATCAATTTTCGTGGATAACGACAATTATTTTCCAAGGAGTTTACAATTTGGGATCTTTTTCATGTGTTTTTCCCCCAAAAACAAAGTGCTGAAACCAGAAACGGCTCTGAAAGGCCTGGCTTTGTGCAACAGTGCTGTGGATGGAGAAAATTGCTGGTGTAGTTCAGTCACTAAGTCGTGTCTGACTCTTTGCAATCCTGTGGACTGCAGCCCACCAGGCTCCTCTGTCCATAGGATTTCCCAGGCAAGAACACTGGAGTGGGCTGTCTTTTCCTTCTCCGGGGGATCTTCCTGACTCAGGGATCGAATTCACGTCTCCTGCACTGGCAGGCAGATTCTTTACTGCTGAGCTACCCGGGAAGCCATGGGTGGAGGTGTGTCTCCCGCAAAAAGATACTCTGAAATCCTAGCTCCTGGCACCTGGCAATGTAGCCTTCCTTAGAGTCAGGGTCTTAACAGATGTAATTAGGATGGAAGTTAAGATGAGGTTGTACTGGGTTAGGGCGGGCCCTGAGTCCAAAATACTCTTCTTGGGACGTCCCTGGCAGTCCAGGGGTTAAGACTCTGTGCTTCCACCGCAGGGGATGTGAGTTTGATCCTTGGCTGGGGAGCTAAGATTCTGAATGCTGCGTGGCACAGCCAGAAACAGTCACTGTTCTTATAACAAGAGGGAAATGTGGACGCCGACACAGAGGGGCACGGCCGTGCGACGGCAGAGGCGGAGACGGGAGGGAAGCAGCCGCAAGCCGAGGATGGCCAGCCGCTCCCAGAAGCTGGGAGAGCCGAGACAGCATCTTCACCTGAGCCTCAGTGGGTGTGCGGCCCTGCTGACCCCTCGATCTGGGAAATCTAGCATCCAGAATGATGAGACACCTGTTTCTGCAGTTCTGAGCCCCCAGCTTGCAGTCCTTTGTCACAGCCCAAGACACTGACACGCAGCATTCCGGGCCTCTCCGGGCCGCCCTGCAGTCCAGCTGTTTCGTGACCAAACAGGTCCAGTGCAGTGGCAGCAAGGATGGCAGGAGCCTCCACGGATCCAGACGGATCTGCATGTCCCCCGAGCAGGCAGTGAGCAGCGGAATCCTTCCCAACACAGCTCTGCAGCCGCCAGACTCCCCCGCTTTATCTTAGCAGCAGGAAGGCCTGTGTTTCCCATCCCTGCATCAGAGGCTCCCAAGAGGGGACAGGGGACAGGGGCAACTATTCTGCTCCTGGCTGGGGGACTGTGGTCCCAGAAGTTTGGTGAGGCAGAAGGGAGGAAAGAAAGACAGCCTGCTTCGATCCCTACCGCGCACGGGGCCGTCACCCACGTGCCGCCTGCGGCCCTTCACAGATAAGGCCTTCGGGGGGCCAGACGCCCTTGGCCTGTCTCTGAGCCCGGAGCCCGGGAGGCAGGGGAGGATGGCTCACCACGGGGTGGGTTCAGAGGGGAAGTGGGGCTGGAACGTCCCTGCCTGCCCCGCAGCGGTGAGGACTAGCTGGCTGGGTGGTGGTGGTTGGGCTGGTCCGTCCGGCTCTGGGCTCCGCAGCAGCACCAGCTGCCGTCTGCCCACCAAGCTCAGCTTTGCAGACCCGCGGTGCTAGCTTTGTGGGTGCTCAGGGAGGTCTCTGTCCCTGCCTGATCAGGGACCCAGGGGCGGGAGATGGGGTGCGGGCTCCCCTCAGGGGTCAGTGGTGACGCGAGGGTGAGAGAAGCGTTTCCTGGTGCCTGTTGGAGGCCAAGGCGCATCTCAGGATGAAGGACGGTGTGGGCTTCGCAGCCTGCACCGGGAAGGCCACAGGTTTCTCCCTGGGTGGGACCCCAGGAAAGCGCTGCTCTCATAGCTCAGCTGGTTAAATGGGGGCAGTCAGATAAGGGTCAGCCTAACAGATGCCTTACCCAGTGTGCCTGCCCCAATAAATCGACACAGAGGCTCCAGAGAGCACGAGGCCACACCCTCCCCACCGTGGCAGACGGGCCCTTGGTGACCCCCATGTAGGGCCAAGCTCTGGCAGAGACCTGGGGACGGGCCCGGGGGACCCCACGAGGAGGTCATCCCCAGCCCTGGAGGGTGAGCTCAGCAGAGAATGAGATTTGAGAATCCGTGTGAGCGGCTGGGCCATGACTCGGAAGCGGATGCAGGGGGAGAAGGGACAGACAGGAGGCAGGACCAGCCCCAAGGGTGGGAGGGCGTGCGTTGCTTCCTACAGGCCCAGGATTGGGTGCTCAGCGCCCAGCTCTGGGTCCCAGGCAAGTCCTTCCAGGTAAAGATATCACACCTGAGATGGGGGGCGGGCTGGGAGGAGGGAGGCCGAGGCTGCCGGGCTGGGGCTGGAATGCATTTCCAGGCCCAAGGGGTCCAGAGCCTGGCTGCGTTCCAGGAAGGCCTTCTGCCAAGACCACCACCCGAGTGGCCCCCAGGCGAGCAGCCCGCCTCTCCTGCAGGGAAACTCACACAGCTGCTGTCGTGCAAGAGGGATGCAGGTGTCTCCTGAAAAGGCCACAGTGTAGGTATTTTAGGGTCAGGGTTGCATGTCTTTCTGTGTGTGTGTTTACAACTCTTTTAAGAATGTAAGACCCCACCTGCTTGCAGGGTGCACCAAGACGCTTGGTGGACCAAACTTGGCCACAGTTTGCCAATACATACACGCAGAGTCCCTCAGTCGTGTCCGACTCTTTGCGTCCTCAGGGACTGTTGCCTGCCGGGCTCCTCTGTCCATGGGAGTCTCCAGGCAGGAATACTGGAGTGAGTGGACATTCTCTTCTCCAGGAGATCTTCCTGACCCAGGGATCAAACCAACATCTCTAGCACCTTCTGCATTGGCAGGTGGGTTCTTTACCATTAGCAGCGCCTGGGAAGCGCTACAGTTTGCCAAACATGCCATAAAAGAAAATCGTTAAAGAGCCAGGCGCACAAAGTCCCAGAGCACAAGCCTGGCTGCTCCGAGAACTGCGGGGCATGCCGTTTATGAACACCGTACTTCAGCATAATTAACCCCGAATCAGAGAGCAGGACCAAACTTCTGAGCTACATTAGCCCACATCTCAACGCCAACACCACGCAGAACGCGGCGAAAACAAACCCGGGCCTGGGGAACTGGGCAGAAAGGCCTGGAAGCGTGGACGCTGGTTGCAAATATCAAAGAGTGGTGAGCTCCATGGGGACCAGGGACACCCCAACAGCAGCCAGAAGATGGACAAGGCAGGGGTCCCTGCCCACCTGCCCAGCTGCCCCCATCCTGCCTCTTCCTGTGTTTCCATCAAGCATCCTCCACATCCCCTACGCGACCAGGTCTCAGAGACAGCAGCCCCCACTCACCCCACTCCGCCCCAGGCGCTGCTCTAAGCTCTTGCAGAATGTTAATCACTTAGGCCTCTCAGCCCAGATGCGAGGGCATTAGACTCCTTATTGCGGCTCCAACAGATGATCACAAATTCAGTGGCTTAACACAAACTCATCTTAGAGCTTTGTAGTTTCGACTGTCAGTGACATCAAAGTGTGGGAGGGCCTGGCTCCCTCTGGAGGCTCCTCCAGGGCAGGTGGGGAGCCTTCCTGCCTCTTGCAGCTTCTGGGGGCTCCAGCTGTCCCTTGGCTGTGGCTACAACACCCCACCTCTGCTGGCTCCCCGTCTGTATTCAGATCCCCGTCCACTTCCCTCTAGAAGGACACTCGTGACGACATTGGCCCTGCGATGGATAATCCCAGATCATCTTCCCGTCTCAGGGTCCCGGACTCCATCACATCTGTGGTCCCTGCTGCTGTGGATGGCAACAAGCTCACAGGTCAGGAGAAGGAAGGTGTCGACGACCTGGGGACCGTGATTCAGCCGCCCGCAGGGGGACCCCCTAGGGTCCTAGGGCTGGTAACATTTGCTGGGGCTGACCCTTGGGCTGGGCTCGGTGTGGCCTCGGTCCCTGGGCGCCAACACTCCCTACTGTGAGGATCTGCCTGGTCCAGAACACTCCTGCCTTCACTTCATTCTTCCCTGGTGTCCGTGCTTGGGTAGAAACAGGTGCCCACCCCCGGGGGTCACAAGTGCATCCGCTCCATGCCCACCTCACCTTCGATTCCCCAGAGGTGACATGGGGTGGGCATGGGGTTTCCAGGTAAGAAGGCAAGTTAAGATCTTCCCACAATGCCTGGCAGTTTGGGAGCCTAAACGGTTAACCTCTCTAATAAATCACAGCCTCCCTGATAACATTAGCCAGCTGAACTGAGACATGGTTCAGTCTTTCCCATGGCTGTGTGCATGCTGAGTCGTGTCCGACTCTTTGGGACTCTATGGACTGCAGCCTGCCAGGCTCCCCTGTCCATGGGACCGTCCAGGCAAGAATACTGGAGTGGGTTGCCATTGCCTCCTCCAGGGCATCTTTCTGACTCGGGGATAGAACCCACATGTCCTGCATCTCCTGCATTGCAGGTGGATTCTTTACAACTGAGCCACATGGGAAGCCCTCTTTCCCATGGCAGGAGCATCATTTCTCTGCTATAGCCACTTTTTTTTTTTTTTTGTAACAACAACAACAAATTGTTCTGCCTTTAAGAAGCCTCTGCTGGGCTGGGAGAAAAGCAGATTTCAAAGACTGGATTAAGCAGAACAGGTAAGCCCATCAGGGTCGCCAGAAACTTGGAGACCTGCCTCTTCTGGGAGGTGCTGCCTCACCTGCGGGCACCTGTCCCGCCCCCGGGAGACTCCATCGTGGGGTCCTCTTTCCCCGTGGCTCTGAAATTAGGAGCTGGGCTGTTTGATCCGAGCTCAGCTTGCTCTCAGGCCAAGTGCAAAGGGTGTTGTTGTGGTCTGAATGTGTGTGTCCTCCCCAGATTCATTTGTTGAGGTACCAGCCCCCAATGTGACTGCATTTGGAGACGGACTCCTTGAGGAGGTAATTAAGGTTAAGTGAGGTCACTTGGTGGGGCCCTGATCTGAGAGGGTCAGCGTCCAGGAAGAAGAGACATCAGTGCAGCGTCCTCCCCATTCCTCCCCGCCACCCGAGGACACGGTGAGAGGCTGGCAGTCTGCAAACCAGGGTGAGGCCCCTCACCAGGAAATGAACCTACCCGCGACTGGATCTCGGACTTCCAGCCCCCAGGACTGGGAGAAAGAAACGTCTGTTGTTTGAGCTGCCGGCCCGAGGCAGCCTGAGCTGATGAAGACACTCGCGGGGCAGGTGTGAGACCCGCCGGGCCTCAGTTTCCCCACCTGCAAGGGGGTGTTGGGACAGCATCTGCTCTACAGGCTGCAGGGGAATTAAACGCTCCGATTGCCTCTCTGAGTGTTCACGAGGCAGGGCGGGAAGACCCACGGGGCTCCCGTCCAACACTGGGGCGCAGAGAGAGCGTGCCTGTGACCTCCCAGGAGGCCCGAGGTCACCCTGAGACTTCTGTCCTCACCACGTCCCTCCATCTGATCCCTAACTTGCAGCCGAGACAACAAGCAGGAGCGGAAAAAGAGTTTACCCAAGGTCACAGCGGCAATGCCTGGAGAAGCGGGACTCACACCCAGGCCTGTTGAATCCAGAGACCCGGCTCCAGTCCAGGGCCGGTCTGGACTGTAACACATGCAGGCCACACAGGCTGGTGACCGACGTGGACGGAGGAAGGTTTGCCAGATCACGTGGGCGAGGAGGATTTAGAGGCAGTCCGGAGATGGATGGGGACCGCCGCCGCTATGATTCTCTCCTGGCAATGTCCATAAACCATCCAGGACACACACGACTCACAACTTCACGGCAGAGGCTGATAAACTGGGCCAGACAAGTATTGCCAGCGGAAGGCACGCTCATACCCAGGCCTCGGGAGCCCGTGGGCCCCTGCTGGGGACAGGGAAGGGGTTTGAGGTGTGGGGGGCCCCATGCCCAAGGTCATCTGCGGCCCCTCCCTCAACCTGGGCGAAGATCAGCGTCTGACTTCTGGCTTCTTGGAGCTAAAGCAAACTTCCTGGATCTGTCAGCCCCGCGCTGGGAGCTCCCAGAGCTGAGCCCGCTTCCCCCAGGAGGGGCCCTGGCCGGCTCTGCCGGTGCCCCGAGGCGAGTCAGGGTAAAGCATGCTGCCGGGCCTGGCAGGGGGCCCGCTGACAAGAGCAACTGCTGGCGGCTCCCTGGCACTTCTTGGACCCAGCGGGCTGGCTGGCGGGCATCTCCCCCCCCCCCCCCCCCGCAGGGCACAGCAGGAGTCCAGAGGCCTGAAACCGAAGCTTCTGGAGGTACCGAGGAGCTCCCGGTCGCAGCCCCTCCCAGTTATGCGGGGGCTTCTCCCCACTTCCTGTGTCTCCTCTCCTCCCACTTCAGTTCAGTTCAGTCACCCAGTCGTGTAGGACTCTTTGCGACCCCATGGACTGCAGCACGCCAGGCCTCCATGTCCGTCACCAATTCCAGAGTTTACTCAAGTCCATTGAGTTGGTGATGCCATCTAACCATCTCACCCTCTGTCGTCCCCTTCTCCTCCCGCCTTCAATCTTTCCCAGCATCAGGGTCTTTTCCAATGAGTCAGTTCTTCGCTTCAGGTGGTCTCTCCTCCCAGAAGGACGATAGTCATGGATTCAGGGCCCTCAGATGCAGGACCATTTCATCTGAAGACCCTTATAATCACACCTGCAAAGACTCCAGTTCCATACGAGGTTGCCAGCAGAGTGAGGTTTGGGGGGACACTCTGGAACGCACTGCACCCTCCAAATTGTTCTTCTCATGGGAGCCAGCCAGGCTGAGATGAACACACGCACCCCTGTGTGACCGCCTATCCCAGATCCTGCTGCCCTGGAAATAAAACCTGAATTCCTCACCTTGCCCTTAGGGGTCTGTGCCTGCTTCTCCCTCTGTCCCCACACTTGGGCCCCCTGCCACCAAGGCTCTCGCCAGCTTCCACCTCTGGGCCTCCCTGCAGCCGCTCCCTGGGGGATGGGGAGTCGCCAGCCTCAGCTCAGCAGCTGGGGGTTCTTCCAAGTGAACCAGGACCTTAAGAGTGACTCATCAGTCAAGACCCTGATGCTGCGAAAGATGGAAGGCAGGAGAAGGGGACGGCAGAGGATGAGATGGTTGGATGGCATCACCGACTCGATGGACATGAGTTTGAGCAAGCTCCGGGAGATGGTGAAGGACAGGGAGGCCTGGCGTGCTGCAGTCCCTGGGGTCGCAAAGAGTCAGACATGACTCAGACACTGAACAACAGCAAGGCCTCACTGAATGTCAGTCCAAAAAAGTAATCAGCTACTTGTGGATACTCGATTTTTTCCCGCTTTTCAGAAATTATTAAGTTCTTAACTGGAGTAGAATTGCTTTACAATGTCGTATTGGTTTCTGCTGTAAAACGAGGTGGATCAGCTGCACGTACACATACATCCCCTGCCTCTTGGACCTCCCTCGATCCCTCTCCCTCTCCCCATACTTTAATTTACATTGCATAAGATGAAACAAAAATAAAAATTCAGTTCCTCACTTGCCCACATTTTAAGAGGTCAACAGCTATGGGTGGCCAGTGACACCATATCAGGCAGATGGGTATTTCTGGAAAGTTCTGCTGGACCGCCTTGCTCCAGACCCATCAGCCAGAGAGGATCAGAGGCCGTCAGTGTATCAAGGGGCCCTGGGCCTGTCTTCCAACCTTCCTTTCCCTCCCGGGCAGGTGGGAGCCAGGCCGGACGTGGAGGAGACACTGCTGGGCTGTGCGGGACGTTGAGGTTGAGGGGACAGTCCCCAGCCTCAGTCCTAAGAGGGTGGACACTGAGACCTGTCACCAAGAAAGGGGAAGACGTCCCAGGAATGGGAACCCTCGGGGCCTCCACTCCCGCACGGAAAGGGAAGGAGTGTGGTCGCCTCGGCAGGACGCCCTGGCGTGCCCTGGGAGGGGTGGGGGACAGGGGAGGCCAGCCTCAGCCTGCCCAGATCCTCCTGGGCCCATCCTATCCTCAGACGGGCAAGCCCACTCCCCCGAGGCTCCCAGGCTTCAGAGGGGCTGAGCGTGGGGGTGTTGGTGGGGGGACAGATGGGCCCCGAGGAGGGCGGCACTGGGTCCCCCTTCCCGAGAGAGGTCCCCCCGGGGGGCCTGGTGGACGCCGCCCCCTCCCAGCGGGCAGCAATGGTGCCCCTGCCCCCCTGCCCCCACCTTCGCAGGACCCACGTCGGCTTCTCCCTCCAGCACCCAGTCCTGCCTTCAAGTAGACGTCCCGCGGCCCGCAGCCTGATGAAGAACAAAAGTGGACACGGACCCACCCCTGTGTGACACAGGGTCTTCAGCCCAGGGGATCCCCACGCCTGTCCCCAGGGGTCATCGCGCACCGCCTGGAGACATTCTTGTTCTCACAATTGGGAGGGCCTGACACCCCACGACGTGGGACTGGTCCCACACACTGAGAGTCTCGGTGGAGAGAGGCTGCCCGATGCCCCCACCCTCCCAGCCCCCAGGCCGCGTTTCTCTGGTCTCTTCTACAAAGAGAATCCCACGAGCGGCCCCCTCCTTGCTCCCCGTCCTCCTGCCCCAGGGGCCCCGCGGATGCTGCTTCCGTTTCTCCCACGAACCCCTCAGGTCCAGCCACCGTCCTCTTGCCCAGACCGTGATGTCTTAAGTCACCCAGGGGCCTTGCACCCGCCTCTCACCTGGAGGCCCAGGAAGCACCTCCAACCACACAGCTGGAAAGTGGGGCCCTGGTTCTCCGCCCTACACTCCCCGCACACCTGTTCTGGCCTCTCCTTCACAGCGTGCAAGCCCCGGCATCTGCCCGGCCACTCAAGGCCGACCCAGGAGTCACCCTGATTCCCCTTTTCGTCACCTGCCCCCAGATTCAGACCGTCTGCAAGCCCCGTCCACCCTCCCTCCAGACCATCCTTCTGACCCGTCCTCCCCGCCCACCACACGCCTGAACTTGACTTGGCGGGCTCTCCTGTAGTCTGCCCCCAACCCATGGCCAGTGGGCCTCCCCCAGCTTAGATGAGGTCCCGGGCCGCCCTGCTCCTGCCGCTGCATCCCCTGTGTCACCCCCGCTGCCCCTGCCACAACATGCCGGCTTCCTGCAGGGCTCCTGGCCCCCAGAACACGCCCTGGGACCCCCTGCCTGCCTCCAGGCCTCTGCACTGGTTGTTCCCTCCATCAGCAATATCTCTCCCGGGTCTGGAAGGGCTGCCCCGGCTAAGGCTCCAATGATGCCTTTCCGGACAAACCCCCTCCTGCCCTGGTCCTTAAGGGCCCACGTGAGGGTCAGTTCCAGCAAGCACCACCAGCCGAGAGCCATCTCTGCCTGCATGCTGCCTGGAGGACACATCCACCCGGACCCCCAACCCAGACACACTCCCACCAGCGCATCGGAGTCCATCCTGGGCTCCATCACACACTGCTCCTGGGTGACCTTGGCGTGCTCAGTCACTCAGTTGTGTCCGACTCTTTGTGACCCCTTGGACTGTAGCCCACCAGGCTCCTCTGCCCATGGGACTCTCCAGGCAAGAATACTGGAGTGGGCGTCCAGGCCCTTCTCCAGGGGATCTTCCCCACCCAGGGATTGAACCCGCGTCTCTTGAGGTTCAGGCTAACATGCTTGCTCTCCAGTCTCTTCCAGAGGTCAAAACTGATACCGGGGTGGCCCCAAGCGCCCATCACAGACCACACTGTCAGGTCATGTGTCTGAAGCCCCAGCTGACAAAGACGTATCAGGCAGGACAGGACTCTCCTGGGTCCCAGAGACGCCCTCCCAGGAGCGGGAGGCAAGGACCGGACCTCTCTTTGGGTCAGAAAACTGAAGCCTAGACATCAGGGAACCTGCCCAGAGTCCCAGCAGAAGGGGAAGTGAGCTCTGATGGCTCAGCCCCAGTGCCCTTTCAGCAGGCCCCTCAAACCTCCACACCCCACTCCATCCAGAGGTCTTCACACCCCTGCTGGTGCAACCCAGCCCGCTGCTTGCCAACAAAACCAGGAAACGGAATAAAAGACCTTTGTGTGAAAATGGAAAAGTGGGACATGCTCGTGTATGAAATGCGCTCGTGGAAGGGTGAGCAACAGAGGGGAGTGGTCCCCACGTGTTCACCCCCATGGAGACCAGCGGTCCATGGGGCTCTGGAGTCTTAGTGGACCCCTGCTCACGTGCAGAGCCCAGGCCTCCAGGGCCGCCCCCTCCTCCCTACAACTCTGCCAGCACCTCCTGCCTGGCAGCTTCGGTCCCAGTCCCCCATCCCGGCTGAGCGTGGTACCCCGCACCCGTGGTTGGTTGCTAGGAGACTGTTGCCGAGAGTCACAACTTAGCTGGCGATGGAGCACACCCCCAGCAACACGGTTTGCCAGGCCCATTTAGTCATGTTTTCTGGTCCACTCCATGCCTCAGCCTTTGTGCAGACATTTGAAGGGTCTTCTCTCCCATGGTGTCACGTAGCATGCACTCCATCTTTAGGGGGTAGTTGTGAAACAGACATAGCAGTCACTTGTCTGCGTTGAATACGGCACGAAACCCGCGACTGAGATGCAGGGAGATGTCTTGGGGGAGAATCCATTTCTCATCACAGGCGGGCTGGGACTCCCGGCTGATTTGGGACCTTGTCTCATCCGATTAAATCCCAAGCAGAAAGCTTCACGCCACTGAGTCCAACGCTCAGCATATTCACAGAAAAGCAAGAGAGGCTGGTGGCTCCCACCCTGGAGCAAGGGGGTGGGTGTCTCCACTGCTGTGTGGAGAAACGTCCCTCCCCGAGCCCCATCCTGACACCTCAGGACCCTGAGCAGGCACGGGATGAGGTCTGAGCCCACCAGCAAGGGGGGAGATGCTGCTCACCAGTTCCTCTGATTGCATATATTTCATTTGTGGGGACCCCAACCCAGGGGACCCCAGGGAGCTGGCACAGACAGCAAGTCAGACAGATCCCCATAAGTTAGGACGGTGGCACGGCCGTGGTGAGGAGCTTTGCCCAGAAGCATCTCCAATCCCCAGCCCTCCATCTGGCCAGGAATTCTAGCACAAAAGGTTCTTGCTTTGGGGCTCTGTTCACCAGAATCCCCATTTGCCTCTGCCTGGGCATATGCAAGGCGGCACCTCTCCACCCTCCTGAGGCAAGGTGTGGCCAACGAGAGGGGCGCCGACGTGACAAGCTATCCACCCAGGGAGTCACTATGCCATTCACCAGGCCCCCCCAGTCGCTTCGGCCCCCAGCACCTGGTGATGGCCAGTGCACGGGGGTTCCACCCACCTGGGCTCCTAGGTGGGGATGTTGTGGGACAGAGCAGGGCCATCAGGCCACGAGGGCGAGCAGGAAATAAACCGCTGTGATCTTGGGGCTGTTTGTTACTGCAGCCTGACCTAGCTGTGCTGACTGCTACGGGCTAGGTGGGGATCATACCTCAAGGGCACCCTTTAAAATGCCAACATCCCTGGCAAAGGAGAGATTTCTTAAACCTAAAGATCTTCTCAGGTAGCCCATGTGTGTGGGGGGAAGGCCACAGGATAAGCTGGAGAAAGGGGACTTGGAGAGGAGCTGAGTCCTGATGGGGGCCAGTGGGGCTGTTCCAGAGCAGGAGGCCGCAGAGGCAGGAGGGGGACACCAGGGGCAGACACAGCAGGGATGCTTGTTCCACGATGGAAGGGAAGCAGGAAGGCAGGGGGGCAGCAAACGCACATGCCTCCTTCCTTCTCTTTCCTACCCAGGCTGCTCCCTGCCATGCTTCTCTGGGCCTCAGTTTCTCTACCTGCAAAATGGGCAGAGTCACCCTTGCCCTGCACATGGACGGGGGAAGACCAGTGGGAGGGCTCTGTACACCAAGGACTTGACACACAGAACCAGGGCAGTGCCTCAATATACACATACACACGTTTCACAGGGATCTCGTTCCGTCTTATAGGAGCTTCGAGAAGTGAGTGCGTGCATGCGTGCGTGCTGAGTCACTTCAGTCACGTCTGATTCTGTGTGACCCCATGGACTGTAGCCCACCAGGCTGCTCTGTCCATGGGATTCTCCAGGCAAGAACACTGGAGTGGGTTGCCACGCCCTCCTCCAGGGGATCTTCCCGATTCAGGGATCGAACCCTTGTCTCTTGTGTCTCCTGCATTGGAAGGCAGGTTCTTTATCATTAGTGCCACGTGGGAAGCCCCTGAGAGGTGAGTATCTGGCTCCTTTTGCAGAAGTAATGGAGACCTGGTGGCTAGCCTGGGGTCACCAAGCTCACTACAGGCAGAGCTCACACGTGGCATCTCTGATCTCCTGAGCTGCAGGTCCCTGAGTTCTGCCTTCCCCTCCGGCCATGGGTGGGGTCTCCAGGTGGGGCGAGGCTGCAGAGCGTCCTGCCCGCCCCAGACGAGTCCTGGGAGAAGCACTTGACTGGCAGGGTGAACAGGGGCCTGCCTGAGGCTCTGGCTGGGCACATAATCCCAGTTCTGGGGCTCCGGGCCCCAGCGTGACAAGGCACAGCGTGTTCTGTGCAATCAAAGACAGGATGTACTAGGGAGAGGCCGAGCAATTGTTGTTGTGAAGCGGAAGAGAAATTAATTTTAATCTTGGAGTCGATTCCAGCTTGGGAGGGAAGTGCCAACGCCTGGAGAGGGCGGGTGGCAGGCGTGCGCCGCTGCTCACGTGGCCACTGCAGCCTGAATCTGGGGGGACGTGCACCCCAGTGGGGGCCCAAGGCAGCATCACCCTCCCCCATTAGCACCCAAGCCCACCCCCACATCCCGGCACAGCGAGAGGCCCTGGCCCCTCATCCTGCCCAGGCCTTGGACTTGCTTTCCACTGAGCTGGTCCCTCTCCCCAGGCCCCTCCGTCCTCCCACTAAAATGTCCCCCACCCCCACCACCTTGCCGGGCCACCACCCACCCACCAGATGCAGAGCGGCAGGGGCGGGGCGGTGGGGCAAACAGAACCACCTCTTGCACCTGACCTGGACACTCTGCTGCTCCACCCTGAGCCTGGAGACCCATAGGCCTCCCCACTGACCCCTGACCGGGGAGCCCACCCCATCTCTGAGCCTCAGTTTCCCCAGCTCCGTGGCAGACCACTCCGATGACACCCATTCCAGTCTCCTCTTCTTCACTCCAGGAAGCCCCAACTTCATCTTGGGGGTGGAGGCAGTGGACGGACCCTCAAGGTCTCTCCTAAGCCTACCTGCACTGCCAGAAGTGGCCTGAGAGGAGAGGGGCTCCCTCTGGCTCCCCATCAGGCTGGACCCAGCCTTCACTCTTTGTCCCGGCCCTCCCCTTCTTGCTGCCTGGACGCCCACGACCTGCAGGGGTGGAATGGGCATCATGGGACTTGTGGCGGCCCCTCGACTAAGATGGCCATGCCAAGAGCCGTTAGGTGCTGGAGAAAACTCCTGAGAGTCCCTTGGGCTGCAAGGAGATCCAACCAGTCCATCCTAAAGGAAATCAACACTGAACATTCATTGGAAGGACTGACACTGAAGCTGAAGCTCCAACACTTTGGACCCCTGATGTGAAGAGTCGACTTATTGGAAAAAACCCTGATGCTGGGAAAGATTGAAGGTAGGAGGGAGAAAGGGTGACAGAGGATGAGACGGCTGGATGGCATCACCGACTCAATGAACGTGAGTTTGAGCAAATTCTGGGAGATGGTGAGGGACAGGGGAGCCTGGTGTGCTGCAGTCCACGGGGTCGCAGAGAGTCGGCCACAACTTAGCGACTGAACAAGAGCAACGTGCCCGCAGCCGGGAGGAGCCTGGCTCCTGGTGGCAGCACGGAACCTCGGTGTTGTCCCCGGGTTTCTGGCTCCATGAGAACCACGCATTCCCTCTGTGGATTGAGACCCTGAGGTGTGTTCCTGGCCACTGCATGCAATTCCTAAGTGAAGCAAGCTCTGCACAGAGACGGTAATAAAACGGCTGTGTTATTACTACTCAGGCAGCAGCGGCTCTGAGCCTTCAGCTCGCAGGGTCTCATCCCACAATAGTAACGTGAGGCCAGTCTTGCTCCTGCGTCCATGTCACAGATGGGACTGAGAGGTGGGCAGTCAGCCACCCCAATTTGGGGAAGGGGCTCCATTTCAAGGGCAAACGGCCACAGCTCTAAGTGAAAGCAGCTCGACAGGAAAAGCCACAGGTTGTGTGACGCCAGTTACAGGGAATGCCCAGGACACGCAAATCCACGGAGACAGAGCAGGACACGCAAATCCACGGAGACAGAGCAGGACACGCAAATCCACGGAGACAGAGCAGGACACGCAAATCCACGGAGACAGAGCAGACTGGCGGCTGCCAGCGGCTGGGGGCGTGACTGCGAACGGGCACGAGGCGTCTTTATCGGATGGGAATGTTCTGGAACTAGACAGTGGGGATGTCTGCACAACACCATAAGATGCCTTAAGCACAGGACCTCCTGGCCTTCCTTGCCCCCCTGGCCCTGTCATCCCTGCCACCCACCGGGAGGCACGAGGGACCAGCCCTAGCCTGGTGCGCCCTGAGGATGGCAGGGGACTGTGGTGGCGTCCCCAGCAAAGGGGTGATCGGGAGTGTGTCGGGGAAACAGCGGCTCTGAGACCTCACAGGGAGGCCTGGGGCAGGGGCGATGCAGGCGGCTGACCGGCCAAGACCTGAGCATCCCGCATCCTTCCTGCTGGGACCCCAGATCCCACGGGGCCCCACCCCCGGTCCACGACTGGACCAAAGGCAACGCGTGCTGAAACTACAGAGGGCCACACTGGGCAAGCCTGAGCCTGAGATGTGACCACAGTGGGCGCTGGTTCACGTCCTGCTCCCCCACCACGCTGGGCAGTCAGCCCGAGGTTCGAGGGGTGGGGCAGGGGCCTGTGCTAAGAGCGAGAGAAACCACCCCAGCAGGCCGGCTCTGACCACACGGGTGCCCGAAGGTCAGCCCCAGAGGGCTGGTCAGCCCAGGACAGAACGGTGCTGCTGCTGCTGCTAAGGTACTTCAGTCTTAGCAAGTCACTAGCAAGAATAGCGTTTCGGATCAGCTATGAGGAGGAACACTGTAGACCAACCAACCACCCGGAGCAGTAGGCAGGTCCCTCCTGCCGGTCCCTTACAAAGAGACGAGCTGATTTTTTGAGGGAAGCCAACGAGGGCTTCCCTGGGCCCTTAGGTTCTGCGCAAGTGGCACGTTCAGGTGCCACCCGAGAGGAGGCCGTGTCATCAGAATGTCCCCCAGCATGCAGGTGGGCACACACCCCTCCCCACTCTCTCCAAACAAAACCGTGGTCCTGCCCCCTTTACTCAGCATGGGCATCCCCATCGGGAGGGCCACTGAGGCCTGGGCTTCTCATCAGCGCAGCGAGGTCGCTGGGTAGACACTGACCTCCCGCGCCCAGGGAGCCAGGCACACAGCCAAGCTCCGAGCAAGGCAGGCGGTTGGAAGGGGTAAAGGGAGAGGGCAGTGTGGGGCCCCCAGCAGTGGGGACACAGGCCGGGCGTGCGGGGGCACTTCCTGGATGGGCAGGTGGGGCTGTCAATACGCACATCCTGAGCAGGACGGAGCCGGCCCCTGATCTAATCAGCCTCTCTAAGGCGCCCTTCTCACCACCAGGCCTCCCGAGACCCAGCCGAAATCTGCCGGGTAATTGGATCACCCTGCAGCTCGTTCTGACTGCCCGTCTGCACCCATTGTGGAAAACACAAGTCTCTGAAGAGGAAGGCTGCTTCCAGAGGTAATTATCTCTATTACATTTCTCAGCATCACATGGGGAAGTTGACTAATTAGATTTCCCCCTATTTTTGAAAAAAAAAAATTTATGAGTTTTAGGGGCTCAAGTGGTTTTCATTTACAAACCAGAGACAGGCTCACAGACTTCAAAAACAAACTTAGGGTAACCACAGGGGAAAGGCGTGGTGGAAGGCTAAATCAGGAGTTTGGGATTAACAGATGCACACTGTACATCTATGTCTATCTGTTATATAAAATGGACGATCAACATAATACATATGAAATAAATAATCAACAAGGACCTACTGTCTAGCACAGGGAACCCTAATCGCTGCTCTCAAATAAACTATATGGGAAAAGAATCTGAAAAAGATTGGATACACATACATGTAGAACCGAATCGCTCTGCTGTCCACCTGAAACTGCTCACCCAATACACTCCGAAATAAAATAAAAATTAAATCATAAACAAACCAAAGAAAGCACAATGGAAATGTCCATTCTCCCGAGCGAGGTTACATTAAAGCGCGAACTATTCTGGTGAGATCGGTTCTTCACGCCGACAGGAGTGAACCCGACCAGCCCTCACTGCGGGCACCCATGCCGTGCACTCCTCCTGGCTCTGTCCTGACGTCCGAATGGCCCTCCGTGTGGCTCCGTCCCAGGTCAGCTGTGGCAAAGCACCTCTGAGTCAGACCCACATTCCTGGTTCACCCAGTGGCTCCTGTCTTGAACTGATAACAGTCTAGACTTTGGTTATTTTACAGAATCTTCTTGTACAACAAATGCAGCCCCCACCCCCACTTACATCTGAGGCCTGGAGACACCCCTCTTCCAGCTGGTATTGGTCCGTCACATGGTGGGCACTCGACACAGACAGTAACCAGCATGATCATGCCACAGAAACCAAAAAAGGGTAAATGTACAGCGAGCCTTATTTTTCAGAAAAAAAAAAAAAAATTATTATTGATCTTTAAAATATTTTGAAACAAGGTGGTGATTTGGAAGGCAAGTGGGTGAGGACGCAGACCCGGCTGGAAAGGAGGCTGCTCAGCCACGCGGGCAGGGACGGCCGGTCTCAGAGAGAAGCCATTAGGTGGGGAGTTCCTCAAAGGGGAAGGCAGCCGCCACCGCCTGACCCCAGCTCCCGCCACTCAGGATGGGGGACCCAGATCTCTGTGGCTCCTGATGAGAGATGCATGGACCATGTGGTGCCCCCAGTGGGCTGCTGGGCCCCGTGCATGGGCTGCCGGTGCTCACGTCCACCTGCAAGAGGCAGGGGGCCCGGAAGAGTAGGTCAGGGGCAGCTCGGGAGGCAGAGATGCAGGTCCAGGCCAGCGGCAACTGGCCCAGCCCCCTAACACAGCAATGGCAGGAGAAGGAGGAGAAATGGATGAGACTTGAAAGAAACTCGGGGGAAAGAGATACCATGAACCACACCCGACCCTGAGCCAAGTCACTGCTTTGATGGGACATTTCCGATACGACTGGGGAAAAAAGTGTCAGTGGGTGGGTTTCCGATGAGGTTGTGGGGGCCGCGCCGAACACTCAGGTGGGACGCTGGGGTTGGGCCTCATGAGAAGGAGGCTGTGCTTGGGAGAAACTCAGTCTAAAGTGTTACAGGGGAGTGATGCAACGCCTGGGACTTGCCCAGAAAACAGAAGAGAAAGGGATGGATTGGGGGGGGGGTAACAATTTCTTGGCTATAACAGCAAAGTACAGGCGGCAAAAGAAACAACAGACTGGACTACATCAAAACAAACAAACTTCTGTACATCAAAGGGCACCATCAACGCAGCGAAAAGGCAACCAGTGAACGAGAAAATGCCTGAAAAATGGTCTATCTGATAAGAGATCAATATCTAGGCTATACAAAGAACTTCCACAACTCAGCCACAACCAAAACATAATTCAATTTAAAAAGCAGGCGAAGGACTTGAATGGATATTTCTCCAAAGAGGATTTATACAAAGGTCCAATAATAAGCACATGAAAAGACCCCCGACATCACCAGTCATTATGCAAATCAAAACCATAATGAGATAAGACCTCACACTCCCAAGGATGGCTACGAAGAAACAAAGCCAGAATAACAAGCGTTGGAGAAACAGAACCCTGTGCACTGCTGGTGGGGAAGTAAAACGGCGCGGCTGCTGTGGACAATAATTCGGTGGTTCCTTAAAAAAACTAAACGCCGTATGGCCACCTGATGCAGCGGTTTCACCTCTGGGTATGCACCCCCAAAACTGAAAACAGAGACTCAGATGTTTGCACACCCATGTTCAGAGCAGCATGATCCACCACAGTCAAAAGGTGGAAACACCCAAGTGTCCACGGATGGAGGAATGGATAAACAGGATGCGGTCCATCCCCGCAGCGGGAACACTCTCCAGCCTGAGCAGGGGAAGCAGTCCTGGCGCTGGCTACAACGCGGATGAGCCCCGAGGACATGCTGCTCAGTGAGAGAAGCCAGCCGGGAAGGGATAAATCCTGCAGGATCCTGCTTTTAGGAGGTCCCTGGGGGAGTCCAATTCCTAGAGAAGGGAAGCAGGATGGTGGCTGCCAAGGCTGGGGGGTGTGGGAGGAGAGGGAGGCGGGATGAGTGTGGGGATGGAGCTTCCCCGTTTTGCAAGATGAAGAGTTCTGGAGCTGGAGGGAGGGCACGGCTGCATATCATGAATGGACTGAAGGCCGCTGACCTGCACACAGACAGCCGGACAGGGTGGTACACTTCACCATGTGTATCTCACCACAATTTAAAAATCATTAAGTGAATGTAAGTGCAAAAAACAGAAACAGGGAGGGGATAGAGGCTTCACGTTCAGGCTATGGCTTCTGGAAGGCCAGGTGTCCAGGTGTGTATGGGTTAGTAGTTCAGTCGTGTCCAACTCGATGGGACTCTGTGCACTGCCGCCAGGCTCCCTTGTCCATGGGATTCTCCAGGCAAGAATACTGCAGTGGGTGGCCATTTCCTTCTCTAGGGGATCTTCCCAACCCAGGGATCAAACCCGGATTTCCCTGGTGGCTCAGAATCTGTCTGCAATACAGGAGACCCAGGTTCGATCCCTGGTTGGGGAGGATGCCCTGGAGAAGGAAATGGCTACCCACTCCAGTGTTCTTGCCTGGGAAATCCCATGGCCAGAGAAGCCTGGCGGGCTGCAGTCCACGGGGTTGCAAAGAGTCGGACACGACTGAGCAACTAACGCACTGAATAATCTGGGATCATCCCCCCATGCCAAGATGCTTTATTCCATCACATCTTCTAAGACCCCTTTCCCTTGTAAGGTAATACATACAGGGGTCCCAAGGACGAGGATCTCTGGGTGGCCTTTTTAGCCCTACTACAGGGTTTGTGTGTGAGTACGCATGTGTGTATGTGTGCCCATATGAGTATGCGTGTGTGTGTGTAAACCCGTTTCCCTCTCGCCTTCACCACCACCCCTGTCCTGGCACTTGTGGACCGCGTGCTCCAGTCCCCCGGCACACCGGGCTCTCCTCATCTTTGCCCAGCCCCGCATCGGGCAAGAACTGACTCTCAATACAGGTTCCCACATGGATGCTCTGCACTTGAACCAGGGAGCCGGAATCCAGCCCTTGCAGATGCAGGACAGCACAGTTAGGTTGATCAGACCCAGTGCCTGCGGGAAGCGGGCCCTGGATGTTCTTCACAGACGGGGAGGTGGGGCTATGCTCTCGGGGATGCTGCTGGGACTAGGGGGGCCGGGCAGAGAAAGGCGGAGCACTGACTGTGCCTGGCCCACTGCACCCCAGATCCTGGCCCCCTGCATCCCCAGATCCTGGACCCTGCGTCCCAGATCCTGGCCCCCTGCATCCCCAGAACCCCAGCAGCCCTGTAATCCTAGACCCAGCAGCCCTGCACCCCCAGCAGCCCAGGGAAATCCAAGGAGCAGCCTCCCTGGGACCCGGGCGCCTGGGCCGGCCCCCAGAGAGCCAGCGTGTGAGCTCTGTGACTGGCAGTCTCCCGTGGGGCCCGCAAGCCACAAGACCCTTGACCTGTGGATCCAGGCCTGCGGAGCTCACCTGAGAGCCCCCCAGGGGTGGGTCCCCTCGCAGGTAAGCGCTACCCACTCAGCAGAGGAACCTGGAAGGCGCCCTGGGGCCAGCGGCAGCCCATGGTGGACTGGGACGCACATGGCAATTGGGGCTAATTTTCTCCTGCAAAGAAGCTCATCCCATAATTTGGTAAATACACTGATCATCGCTGCACGGCTCTGAGCGGGAGCATCTGTGCTCTGGGGTCCGGGGAAAGTGGGCTGGCAGAGAGACCACCCGGAGAAGGCAATGGCACCCTACTCCAGTACTCTTGCCTGGAAAATCCCCTGGGCGGAGGAGCCTGGTAGGCTGCAGTCCAAGGGGTCACTAAGAGTCGGACACGACTGAGCGATTTCACTTTAACTTTTCACTTTCATGCATTGGAGAAGGAAATGGCAACCCACTCCAGTGTTCTTGCCTGGAGTATCCCAGGGACAGGGGAGCCTGGTGGGCTGCCATCTATGGGGTCGCACAGAGTCGGACACGACTGAAGCAACTTAGCAGTAGCAGCAGAGAGACCACCGGTTGCCAGCGTGAAGAGCCCAGTGCCAGGAAGGGAGCTTCCCAAAGCCAAGGCTGAGGTAGGAATGGCCCCGGTGACTGAGGACGGGCTCTGGGGCGACCGGCCGGGCCTGCAGTCACTGACCCCACACCATGCGCCTGTCTGGCCTCACGTACCGACGGGGACACTGAGGCTGGGGTTGAGGACTGGCCCAGATCTCCCCAGTGACCGACCATTCCTGGAGCTGGGGTCTAAGGTGAGTCAGCCTGTCCGCCTTCCCCTTCCACTGAAGCAGAGTCTAGGTGGCTCAGGAGACAGGGACCACCACTTGGGGAGACATTCCCTTAAATCAGAGGTGGCCATGGGAGCCCATTTTTTCCCCCCCATTGGCTGAGTTTCTTGTGTAATAATAAGAATAGAAAATCTGACGATTACCAACAAAAGCAGTGGAGAGATTTCCTAGACAAATCTCGATGTTCAGCAGCTATAGACTGAATGTCTGTGTCCCCTGCTCCCAAACATTCCTATGTTGAAATTCTAACTCTCCAGGGTGATAGTGGGTAGAGGAGGGACCTTGGGGAGATGGTTAGGTCACGAGTGTGGGGCCCTAATAAATGGGGTTAGTGCTCTTATAAAGGAGACCCCAGAGAGTTCCTTGCCCCTCTACCCCATGAAGACTGTGGCCCAAGGATGCTTGACTTGCCCGCCTGCTCACACAGAGCTGCCCCTCTGGCTGGAGGTCAGGAAGGAGATGGTCTCCTGCTACGCAGGGGGTTGCCTCGCTGTCCTCCTTCCTCAGAATGCTCTTGAGTCTGGGCTCTGAACCCTGTGTGAGCTGCTTGGTCCCTGAAATCTCATCATCTTCATCTGTGAAATGGGACTGTTGCCCTTATTTGGTCACTCAGTCGTGTCTGACTCTTTGGGACCCCATGGACCGTAGCCCACCAGGCTCCTCTGTCCGTGGGATTCTCCAGGCAGGAACGGAGTGGGCTGCCATTTCCTCCTCCAGGGATCTTCCCGACCCAGGGATCGAACCCATGTCTCCTGTGTCTTCTGCATTGGCAGCTGGATTTTTCACTGCTGAGCCACCAGGGAAGCCTGTAAAGTGGGGATGCGGATGCTAATCGGATAGTGTGAGAGACCAGCACCATAACAGTGACCACCTGGGGTGAGACTGAGAGGGTTTGGAAGAGCCTCCTGGCTTCACTTCTAAAATTCCAGCTAAAACCACACACTTCCCTTGTGAAAAGTAACAATAGATACTGTACAGATATTTTTTTAATGGTAAGTTTTCCCATGACGCATTTCTTTGAAAAGTGCTCAAGTCTGTCCATAGGCTCTAGGAGAAGTCACTCCTCAGCCAACAGCGAAGACTGACCCTTCGCTCTCCCGACTGTCCAGGGAGACCAGGGCTCCCTCCCCCTCAGGATTCTGATTCCAGCTAATGGAGCGCGAGTGGAAGTAACCGGCCAGCCAGACACAGTGGAGCCTGGAGACCAGGGTGCCCCCGTGTAGGGAATGGAAGAGCCAGGAGAAGGGGAGACCCTGGGTCTCTGACCACAGCGTGGATGAGGGCTGGCTGCCCTTTGGAAGCATCCTTTAGGGACTTGAAAGGAGCAAGAAATAAACCTCCGTCGTCCAAATCACCACCGTGGGCTTCCCTGTCAGCGCAGTGGACAGGAGTCCTCCTCGGTCCAGGAAGATTCCACATGCCTAACTAAGGCTGTGCCCCGGAACCCAAGCTCTGGGCCCACAGTCTAGCCCGTGAGCTGCAACTGCTGGGCCTGAGGGCCTAGAGTCTGTGTTCTGCAAGAAGAGTAGCCTCCACTTGCTGCAACTAGAGAAAGCCCACTCAAAGCAATGAAGACCCAGCACAGCCAAAAAAAAAAATACAGCCTTACTCATCCTGGGGTCTGTTTGTTCCAGCGCCTGGTATGGCTCCGGCTGTGGGTGGGGTCCTGTGAAGGAAGCCCCCCAGGGAAGGGTCCAGCACTGGGACTGTCATCGGGGCTGGCTGTTCTGGTGACCAAGTTCACACTCTTTCTCAGGAGTTCTCGGGCTGGGGCAGAGGATCAGATGGGATGGGATGTCAGGGTGGGGAAGGTCAGAGGACAGAGATCAGGGTTGCTGTGTGTCCCAAGTGTCTCTCTGGGAGGCTATTTCGTGGGTATTTTGCCGTGGGCAGATTCACAGGCTTTGCCATCAGGGTCTCTACAAGGAAACCAGAAGAAGCCATCTCCACACTTCCTGCGTCGGGCCCTGATCCCCTGATCGCAAACCATCCTGATGAGCATTGGGCACTCAGGCTGCCTTCCAGGTACATGTCTGCGGCTGAAAACGCCACGGGCCTTAAAACTGTGATTTCCTGCTTGATTCAAACTTAAATCCCTAATGGCAGCACTGGGGGGAATGACCGAGTGCGGGGACAGCAGATGGCAAAGGGAGCGCTTAGCACCAACCCCGAGCAAGCAGCGCCCCCAGGACATCCTGGGGGAGCCGCTTTTGTGAACAGAGTCAAGTTCTGCTGATTCCTGCGGGCCGTGGCCGAGGCCTCCTGACAGCACCTCTCAGGAAGCCGAGGAGCGTCCCCCAGCACCCACCAGCCAGGCGAGGAGGCCGGCCACCGCTGCCTGCACCCCTCACCTTCTGGGAAACAGCAGGTGAGCCGAGCCTGCAGCCATCTCCTGGGGATTTCCAGCCAGCAGAGGAGTCGCACCCCTGAAGGTGGTTCAGGATTCCAGGGCCTTCAAGAGACCGGAGAGACGCAGCAGCAACCCTTGGTCTCTGCAGCCGGAATCCGGCTGGACTGTTCAGTTTTAGTCAGGCAACAAATAAGAGTTTTAGAGAAACTTACTCTCCCCAAGGGCTGCCTCTCTGACTCAGCCCCAGACCCATCCGTCCCTTCCTCCTGGGTAACCTGGTTATTATGGAACTTTTTTAACTTACACTCAAATCTTCGCAGTAGCTTTATCTGTAACAGCCAAAACCTGGAAACAACCCAAACATCCACTAACAGAAAGTGAAGTGGAGTCTCTCAGTCATGTCCGACTCTGCGACCTCATGGACTGTAGCCCGCCAGGCTCCTCTGTCCATGGGGTTTTCCAGGCAAGAGTTCTGGAGTGGTTTGCCATTTCCTTCTCCAGGGGATCTTCCCATCCCAGGGATCGAACCCAGGTCTCCCGCATTGTAGACAGACGCTTTACCGTCTGAGACACCAGGGAAGATCCACTAACAGTTGAATGGATTAAAAAAAAAAATTGTGGTATATCTGATGAGGCCACAGGTCAAAATAACAGAGATACCCAATACCACCGACAGATTCCTCATGTCCCTTTATAACCCTTTCCTCCCAGTCCTTTCTAACCCACCTTCCCACAATTTTAGCAAGCAATTTCTAGAATCACGGAACTTTTTAAACACGTTGATGTTCCCGAGGAAAATTCAGAGTGTGGGGAATAAATAGCATATTTTTGCATACTTTAGAGAAAGCGTGAACATTTCCACACCACAGTGATGGTCCGAAAACCTGTGTCTTTCACACAGGTTTTGGGGGATGCCCTGTGCCTGCATGTATGTACAGTAAGTTCCCAACATACGAACAAGGCCTGTTTCGAGAGCGCATTTGAAAGTCCAATTTGTTCTTAAGTCCAATCCAGCCTAGGCACCCAACTTAAATAATCGGCTGTCTAGAACTGTACTGTAGTAGGTTCTTAATACTTTTTATACAAACGATACATAACAAACAAAACGTTTTCAGCCTCACAGTAGAGCACCTTGCAGAGCACGGCGGTACAACAGCTGGCACACAGGGGCTGGCATCGAGTGAAGAGGCAAGAAGACCTACTGCTTGTGAGAGGGAGAGGAAGTGGGAGATGGCAGAGCTGAAGGGCTGTCAGCGACAGGAGGCGGAGGGTCTCACTTACACCTGGCATGGAGGGAACGCACGTTCCCGTCTTTGAAAGTTCACAGCCTGAAGGTCCGTATATATGTAGGGGACATACTGTGCTGCTCTTTTTCTTTTGAACTTCTGCACAGCTCTCTTACATCTGACAAGGATTTACTGAGCACCTCCTACATGCCAGGTGAGTAAGAAAGACAAAGGCTTTGTCCTCTTAGAGTTTAGGGTCCCACGGGGGATCAGGAAGACTGCCTTTGTTGTTCAGTCGCTAAGTCATGTCCGACTCTTTGCGACCCCGTGGAGCGCAGCACGCCAGGCTCCCCGTCCTCCACTATCACCCAGAGTTTGCTTAAATTCATGTCCATTGAGTCAGTGATGCTATCCAGCCATCTCATCCTCTGTTGTCCCCTTCTCGTCCTGCCCTCAATCTCTCCCAGCATCAGGGTCCATTTCAATGAGTCAGCTCTTCACATCAGGTGGCTAAAGTATTGGAGCTTCAGCTTCAGCATCAGTCCTTCCAGTGAATATTCAGGGTTGATTTCCTTTAGGATTGACGGTTTGAGACTGACCTACAATTAAATACGCATACAAACTATGCCCTGTGCTGCTGAGTGCCCTGAATACACAGGAAGCTGATCAAAGGGCTGGGGGTGGGGGAAGAGAGGAGTGCTCTGGGGGCCTCCGAGATGGGGTCTGGGGAGAGGGAGGGGGCCCAGGATCTGCGGTCTTCCCTATCTTTCCACCATTTCGGAGAAGCTGCAGGGAGGGGACGTGCTTGTTCACTTGAGAGGCAGGTGCCCCCGGGGGACAGAGCACCTTCCATGCCCTGTGTGACCCCGGATCACTTGCAGCGGGTGGGGCGGTATCGGTGATCTGGTTCAGAGCAAAAGGAACAGCTATGACACGCCTGTGGCCTAAACACTAAAGACTTATCGTTCAAAAAGTATTTTTTAAAAGTCACAATACTGCTTTCCTTTTTTCAGAAGAATAAACAATTAAAAAATAATAATTGTAAAGTACACAGAACACAGACTTCACCATCTTAACCGCTTCTAAGCGCAGAGTTCAGTGGCATTTGCATGGCTGTGCGTCAGGTCCCAGACAGGCTCTGTCCCCCTCCCCATCCTGGCCAGCGACTTCCTCTACAGGTTTGACAGCTCTAGGGACCTCCTGTGAATGGACTCACACAGCCTTCCTTTTCTTTTACCCCAACTTTGCAATTCTTGGTCGCCGTCCGTTTCCGGAAGCCTCCTAGCCTGGACACCTCAGGGTGGGGGCGGGGAAGAATGGCGTGAACAAAGAAGGGCCCACATCCCAGGGCAGAGCCTGCAGCCCCCAGGCAGGTCAGCGCATGCTCAGAGCCTGGTGGCCAAGCTCCCTCCTGCTGGAAGTAAAGAGGAGGGAGGATCTTTGAAGGCACACATTCCACACACGAGTGAAACGGTTAGTGCAGAGAAACTGCTAGTCACTCAGTCGAGTCTGACTCTTTGCAACCGCACGGACGGTAGCCCACCAGGCTCCTCTGTCCATGGGGATTCTCCAGGCAAGAAAACTGGAGTGGATTGCCATTCCCTTCTCCAGTGGATCTTTCCAGAGACAGGCTTAATCTGAGTGAAGTCAGAGAGATCACGGCGTCAGAACGCATGCCCAGACCTGTTGGCTGGGCGTCCTGGTTGCCAAGCCCTGCTTTGCTATGATCATTCAATTAATTCCTTCCATCAGGCCTTTATCTCCCAGATAACAGCCCGTGCCTTGTGCCAAGACCTGCACCTGTATCTCAATAAACAAGTGAAGAAGGAGGTCACTGGCCACTGAAGGTGACCCCAGTCGAGCAGAGGCGATGGACAAGCAAGAGGTTCATCGGAAAGTCTTGGTGAAAGAGGGACGGGGGCGCTCCAGGTTGGAACAGGGCTGGCCAGGGGTACTGCTGGGCACACAGCCTGTTCTCAAAAAACAAAAAAGCCAAATCAAACCAAATCGGGCCATTCCATCCAGAAGGCTCATTAAAAAAGACTCCTGGAAAATTAACTGACAACAAACAAAATTTCTTCCTGGAACAGACCAGGCCAGGCTGAGAATGGGAACCAATCGCCACTGGCCCACTCGGTGCTGCAGGGCTGGACTGCTGCCCAACCACAAGGTCATGATGCCTGTGCCCGCCCCCAGCCCCGGGGCTGAGTCACCTTGCGCTCAGTGACCAACACGCCCCCTCTCTGGGCCCGCCAGGAAGAGGCGGCCTGAACCTGAGAGGCTGGGGCCTTGCACCAGGCAACTCGGCTCCCACCAGCACTCAGGGTCACGTCCTCAGAAGGCCACGCAGCATGCAGGGGCTGGAAGTGGGTTCGAGTCCTGCCCGGCCCCTCCCTTTCAAGGTCGTCACACCGACCAAGCCCCCAGAGCCTACGGTGCAAAGGGCACCTCTGTCACCCCGCTCTCACAAGACAGAGCAAGTACTCAGCAAAGGGGAGAGCGTCCAGCCCCATGTGAACCCCAGCGACTCGTGGGCTGGAGGCCAGTGGCCGCGATGGTCGTGTTTCTGGTCTCCCTGGAGGCTGCCCCTCTCTGAACAAGGCCATCGGCGTAACTGATTGAGTCTCAGGCTTGACAGACTGTCCATCAGATGGGGCCTCACCCTGCGCGGCAGCTCAAAGGTGCCAGGGGCTCATCCCCCAAGTGCGCGCTCATGGATGGAACGTGTGTTATTCCAGCATCCTTAGTGGAAGCCCTGACTTTGATGTGATGGTATCTGGAGGTGGGGCATCTAGGAGGTGATTTGGGTGAGATGAGGGTGGGGCCCCCATAACAGGCTTCCCTGGTGGCTCAAGACGGTGAAGAATCTGCCTGCAGTGTGGGAGACCTGGGTTCGATCCCTGGGTCTGAAAGATCCCCTGGAGAAGGGCATGGCAGCCCACTCCAGTGTTCTTGCCTGCAGAAGCCCATGGACAGAGGAGCCTGGCGGGCTACAGTCCATGCGGTCACAAAGAGTCGGACGTGACGGACTAACATTTTCACTTTCAAAGAAGAGGTGCCAGAGAGGAGATCTCTTTCCTTCTCCAACGTGCGAGGGCAAAGGAAGGAGGCAGCCATCCAGAAGCCAGAAAGAGAGGGCTTACCAGGCGCAAAAACAGCCGGCACCTTTTTGCTATTGGCCGTGCAGCTCAGCATGTAGGATCTTAGTTCCCCGACCAGGGATGGGGCCTCGGGGCCTCCCCCCACCACCACCCCTCTGCCCAACATACATATCGGGAGCGTGGAGTCTTAACCACTGGACCCCCAGGAAGTCCCCTTGGCCGACACCTTGATCTTGGCCTCCCCAACCTCCAGAAATAAATGAGAAACACAAAAAACAGATGTCAATTGTGTAAGCTGCCCTGTTGATTGTAATTTTTACAACAGCCAAGCTGACCGAAAGGCTTCTGTGGCGGCTCAGCAGTAAAGAATCCACCTGCAATGCAGGAGGCACAGGAGATGTGGAGAAAATCCTCTGGAGGAGGGCATGGCAACCTGCTCCAGTATTCCCGCCTGGAGAATTCCATGGACAGAGGGGCCTGGCGGGCTACAGTCCATAGTGTCGCAAAGAGTCGACATGACTGAAGCTACCACGCGTGCAAGCTGACCGGAACACTCGCTTATTACATCTGCCCCCTGCCAAGCACAGGTGCCCAACCCCCACCCTCACAATGCATGGCGAGTATGGCCCCAGCTCCTCTCTCCCAATACGCACAGTCCCCAAGGGCTGCCCTCTCTTCTCTGCCTGGTACAGCAGGAGGTCTGTCCGCCCCTGATTCCTCCTGATCATGTTTTCACTTCTTCCCTCCCCCGCCCCTGAAGATATTGGCAGAGGAAACAGCGTGTGATGGACGCCCTCTGCTTGGGTGTGAGGCTTGGGGAGAGTCTAACTCCAGGCTCTTTGGGAAGAAGGACCAGGCCCGATTCATCTCTTTTCTCCGGCCTCCAGGCTTGTTGCTGTCGTTCAGGTGCTAAGTTGCCTAACTCTGTACGACCCTGTGGACCGCAGCAAGCCAGGCTTCTTTGTCCTCCACTATCTCCTGGAGTTTGCTCTGATTCATGTCCATTGAGTCAGTGATGCTATCTAACCATCTCACCTTCTGTCTTCCCTTCTCCTCTTGCCCTCACTCTTTCCCACCATCAAGGTCTTTTCCAATGAGTCCACTCTTTGCATCAGGCGGCCAGAGTACTGGAGCTTCAGCAACTAGGCTTGGCCCTACATAATGGCTGCTCGAAATGAGTTTGTAGATATGTAACCTAGAGACACTTGATCCCACGTGGTCTGGTCCACGCCTAAAATGATTTTCAAATTCTGCTGAATCTGCCTACCCAGTGATTCATCTTCTTCCTTCCCACACTCGAAGCTCCACCTTCCTTTGGGAGCCTGCCCTGCCATGCCTGCCTCTTGTGGCCAAGGGGGCTGACCTCGCCCAAGGCGTCTGGGGAGGGCACGTGATCCAACCTGGGTGATCAGCATTTTCCATCAGCTTAGCCAATCCTTGGCTCAGGGATGGACATGTGACCCAAGGCAGGCCAGTGAGATGCTCTTTCTGCTGGGGTTCTTCAATGGATAGGATGAGAACCTTCTGCTGCTAGAGACTGAGCCTACTGCCCTTGTGGAGAGGACCCACATGAGAATGAAGCCTTCCCCAGGAGGAAGACTGAGCGAGGGAGTGAGATCCTGGGGATGTCACTGAGCACTTAGATCCAGCCGGGCCTGAAGCCCAACTTCTTTGGGATTTTCAATTACTCAAACCAGTAAATTCCCCTTGCATGCTGAACCACTTTGGATTGAGTTCTGTCAGTTGTAGGGAAAGTTCTGGAATAACACAGTTGGAGAGGATGGAGGAGATGCAGCACTTCTGCTTTGCTTCCATCCTTAACCAACTTCCTTTAATGCCTTAAGTTAGTTCCCCTCACTTCCTCCAGGAAGTCCCCCAGGATCTTCTAATCAGTGATGACCTTTGCCTTCCATGGACTAAATCTGCTTAGCCGGTGCCTCCCCTCAAGATCTGAACTATTTCATCACCTCCAGTTGGGCCTCTGGGCTGGGCAGTAGGACCCCCTGGAAATGTGACAAGGGGCACGGCAGCCCTTAACCCGAGGCTCCGAGTTCAAGCCTAGACCCACCGTGAGAGCTGTGAGTCTGGGCACACCACGTGGTCTTTTTGAGCCTCAGCGTTCTCATCTACAAACTGGGACCAGTGAGAGAACTGACCTCCTGGTGCTGGGAGGAGTGTGAAATGAACCCTCTGCACATCGCGCTGACCAGCAGCAGCAGACACATATGCTGACCAACCTGCCAGGAACCCCATGTTTGGGTCAATGTCCGTCACTCAAAGCTGCACGGGCGCTCCCTGCTCTTGTCACCGCCGTCCCCACTGCCCACCTCAGACACGTGACCCATGCCTCGATCATCCAAGGTGTCCCCTTTCTGGGCTTGCCCATTCCTCCCACCTCTGGTCCTGCTGGCAGGTGGCCCACCCATGACCCCCAAGATGGTTGGCCACCCAGAACCCGGTGTCTGTGACCCTCACATCCTGTCCACATCATCCTCCTCGCCACCCGGGCCAGCGGCCATCTGGCCCATCTGGCCCCTGGTCCTTCTTACTTTTACCAGCTCCAGTCTCAGCGTTTGTAAATCCAGCAGCAACAGGCTTTCATGCGTCCTTTACAGAAACCCGCCTGGGGCAGGCGCAGCCCTGTGAGGCACGACTAGCCTGGGTGCCCTGTCAGCCCTGGGAGATGTCCCCATCCCACCGGCTCCCAGGCCCCCACCTCCCGAGGCCCTGGCCCTTGGCTCGTCGCGTTCGGGACACTGGCCAAGATGCTGTGTGTGGCTGCACCACCTCACGCCCTCCTGGGAAGTAGGTTCTGTTGCTCTCTCCCACCCCAGGAGGCCTTCCCCGACCCTCCAGCCCACCACGGTTCCTCCCTGGTGAGCCCCTGTACTCCATTCCTTATTCCAGGCTGTATGGTGGAGGCATTCAGAGCGTGGGCTCAGAAGCGGCCCGGCCCTGGCACTCACCCACTGTGTGTCTGTGGGCAAGTGAGTCTCCCTCTGTGCCCCAGCCTCTGTGCAGAAAAAGCTGCTGATCGGAATATCCAAACTCAACTGAGCGCTAAGGGTGGTTCATGCGTGTGAAACTCTGAAAACCAAGCCTGCTGCGCGCGGGAAGCACTCGAGAAAGTCCAGCCTCTCCCGCTGTCACTGCCGTTGCTGTTGCTCGTGTTACCTGCGGTCAGCAGTGCAACCCAAGCACAAGCTCATTTTCCAGAAATTCAGGTTGGGTATAGCTCTTAGCTCACATCTTTAGGAGCTGAATGCCCCTGGCCCTACGGTGGCTGTGCTCAGCGCACTGGTTCCAAAATGGGCTTCTCAGTTGTCTCAAGAGGTAAAGAATCCACCTGCTGATGCAGGACACTCGGTCCCTGGGTCAGGAAGATCCCCTGGAGGAGGAAACGGCAACCCACTCCAGTATTCTTGCCTGGAAAGTTCCACGCACAGAGCAGCCTGGTGAGCTGCTACAGTCTATGGGATTGCAAAGAGTTGGACACGACTGAGTGACCGAGGATGCATCAGCTCTCCAGCAGTGACGCCGCCAGTGGGTTTGAGCTCTGTCTCCGTGGGCCGGGGCTATCTCTCCTCCTTCTGCTCCTGGCTTCTTCCTCCAGGCCCAGCATCAAGATGGTCATTTACTAAGTGCTCACTGAATACCTATTGATTCAACCCAAGGTTCGGTCAGCAGTTCAGATAAACAGTTACTCTCTGACCCAGCAAGCCCACTCTCAGGTTCATACACCTAAAATCTGAAAATAGGGACTCAGACAAATACCTGTACACTTTCGTTCACAGCAGTGCTATTTACAAATAGTCCAAAGGAAAAAACAACCCAAATATCCATCAACCGATGAATGGATCAACAAAGCATGGTTCATCCATCACTGGGATATTATTTGGCCATGGAAGGGAAAGACAGGCTGCAACCTTAGAAACGCTATGCTACGTGAAAAGGCCATGAGCCATAGGATTCCACATATATGCAAAGTCCAGGAGAGGCCAATCCATAGACACAGAAGGCCTGAGGCTGAGGGGAGTGGGGGAGGGAGAGTGTGCGCTAAGTAAGTATGCGGCTGTCTTTTCGGGGTGACAGAACGGGCTCTGAACTAGACAGAGGTTAGGGTTGTGCAGTATTGTGAATGCACCAAAATGCCCCTGGATTGTATGTCTAAAATTGTTGTTCAGTTGCTAAGTTGTGTCCTACTCTTTGCAACCCCATGAACTGCAGCACGCCAGGCTTTCCTGTCCTTCACCATCTCCCAGAATCATGTCTCAAACTCATGTCCATCGAGTTGGTGATGCCATCCAACTATCTCATCCCCTCCCGCCCACTTCTCCTCTTGCCCTCAATCTTTCCAGCATCAGAGTCTTTTCCAATGAGTCAGCTCTTTGAATCAGGTGGCTAAAGTATTGGAGCTTCAACTTCAGAATCAGTTTTTCCAGTGAATATTCAGGACTGATTTCCTTTAGGATTGACTGCTTTGATCTCCTTGCTGTCCAAAGGACTCTCAAGAGTCTTCTCCAGCCACAATTCGAAAGCATCAATTCTTTGGCACTCAGCCTTCTTTATGGTCCAGCTCTCACATCCACACATGACTACTGGAAAAACCATAGCTTTGATTACATGGACCTTTGTCGGCAAAGTGTTGTGTGTATTTTGCTACAATAAAAAATGATATACACAAGGAAGAAAGTACATGCGGCACACACATAACAAAATGTATCTCTAACAGATACAAATGAAGAAATAAAAATCCGAGAAGATAAACCTTGTTGCAGTAACCGTTTCTCTGGGCAGAATCACCTGACTCTCCCTAGGTGACAGCATGAGCATCTGAGAGGCAGGACTGTGACTGGGTGACTTTTCTGGGCCTCAGTTTCCTGCTTTGAGAAATGGGGACATGTGAAAACCCATCTCTCAAGTTTCTGATGAGGCCTAAACAGGTCGGTACACAACAGAACTCAGCACTCAGCAATGGCAGCTGACACAGGAATGGGCTGGGGAGGGTGTCCAGTTCAGTGTTCTTGTTGGGGAGAAATCTAGAAACTTGGGTTGCTGTACCAGGGACCACGCCACCACGCACCAGCCTGGCTCTTAGCAGCCTGCAGCTAGGAGTGACCAGGACAGGCGTCGGTTTCTGGCCAGCTTGAGGGTGGAGCACTGCCCTCCTGCCCTCTTTCTTCCAGCCCCAGCCTCAGCTCTCCAGGACCCATGCTGGGCACTGGGGGGTCCCGGAGCTCACACCTGGCCTCACCATGGTGAGTCCCATGGTGGAGAAGTCCCCAGGCAGTGAGACCCTGCCTAGTGGGTGGAGGGGGGGGGTGCCTGGCCTGGCCAAGAAGGCTCTATAACACTCCCTCAGGCTAACAACAACAGTAAAAATATTAGCAATGATTCCCCCTGTGCAGACTAGGAGTCTTCTTTGCAGATGAGGACATTGAGGCACAGAGGGGTTGTGTGACTTGCCCAAGGCCACACAGCACACACGCAAAGGAGCTGGATTTGGACCCTGGTGGGCTGCCTCTTGGAATTGTGCTTTTAATCCCTGCTCTAACCTGTTTCTCAGGGGCAGCAGCCCCCAGTCTGGTTTCTCCACCTTCACCTCCTTTCTTCACAAGGCCCCAGCCCAGGGACTCACAGGCCACGGCCGTCCCTGCTAAAACGCCCAAGGTAACTTGCTTCCATGACAGAGTGAAGTCTCACTACTCAGCTGGGCCTTCAAGGCCTTCCCTGCTCTCCAGAACCCATCTTCCTCATCCTTCCTGGGCCTACTGATATTTCTCACACATTCCTGCACATTCCTGCCTCCAAGCATTTATCCAGTTCATGGCGGTCGTTTATCTCATGGAGCTTTCAGGCCAGGCAGGGTCGATGACCAGCCAGGGAGAGTGGATGTCCTGGAAATGTTTGGGAGGCTTCGCTGAGGAGGGGCCACTGGGCAGAGAGCTGAGGGTGCGCTGGAGTTACCCTGGTGGAGGAGGAGGAGGTGGAAGAGGGGAGACATCCAGAGAGAGAGCGCGGAGTGGTGGTGAGAGAAAGAGAGAGACAGGGGTGTGGGCTGGTGCCATGGGTGGCAGGGGGTATGGAGCACATCTGGAAGACCAGACAGAGAGGGCCAGCATCAAGGCTGATCCACCGCTTTCCCCACTCATCCGAATAATCCATTCCTCCCTCTACACCCTAGCCAGGTTTACAGGCCTCTCTGCCCCCTCCCTCCACACACACACTTTGCCTCTCGAGGCAGAGATGGCCTCCTTTCATTTCCAAGACCCCCAGCCTTGCCCACAGAGGGCTGAGCACAGAGGATGCACACTGGAAACTTCGCTGTATGAAACAGAAGGTCCCGGGGAAGACAGAAGTGGAAAACGGGCCGGTGGGGGATTGGTCTCATGCCACTAAAGCAAGGAGACCGTTCTCAGGATTTTGCAGCATCAGACAGTAACTGTGGCCTTCTACATCCCCTTCCCTGCCCCTTGTCATTTCAGTTCTACTGACTGTTGGCACACACACCCTCTCATTCCCAAGACTGACAAACTCCATCAATTAAAAGACCCTGCAAGGTATTTAGCACAGGCCTTCCTTCAGTTCATTTGCCAACCTAACCACTTGTATCATGAGACTCCCCACAAAAGGGCACTGCGGACTGAGACAAATCAACGCTAACGAGAGCCTGCAGAGCTCACTGGGAGGTGGGTGAGTGGGAGGAAGGGAGGGAGGGAGGGCAGGTGGAAAAGACCCAGGAGGGCTCCTTGCAGGCAAATCAAGAGGCCCATCAGAGAAGCCTGAACCAGAAGCTTCATATGTGGTGATCTCAGCTCACTATGCTTTCTACAAACCTCACCCTAGTCTACACTGGGGATGGGTGTACTGCATCCTTCATGGGTTGAGAAAGATCATTATAAGACTACATTTCAGTGACCCAGAACATCATCCAGATCCAAGCCTGGAGTCAGCTGAGATTCAGAATCCCCCTGTGGGGCTCTGGCAGGCTAACTAATCTCTGTTTCATTATCTGCAAAATGGGCATAAAACACCTACTTCCCCGGAGTGTCCATCATTGAGCATGTGGTTTGGGGGCTCTTTTATACATCAGATACTATGCCAGGCACTGGGCCCACAGGAGAGACCAGGTCAGCAGACTGCCCAGCCCAGAGGGAGCAGGTATTCTTAGGAGGAAGACCGACAGCAGTCAACCGCCCAACACACGAGAAGATCCTGAAGTGAAGGAAGCACACAGAGTAAGCACTAGAGTCGGGGGCAACCAGAGGGAGCCTGAAGCCCTCCCTGACAAGCTGGCAGTGGTAAAGGGAAGGCTGGCTTTGAGCACAGAACAGCACAGATGCTTAATCACATTGATCCCTTCACCCCTCCTCACAGAAGAGATGTCTCTACCCAGCAGACAAGCACACTAACTGAATCATAAGCTGCTGTGTCCAGGAAGGCCAAGGACACAGGACACAGAGATGAGAGGAGAAGAGAATGAGGGAGGGGAAGTGCTGAGCCCTTTCACCAGGCTCCTCCTGATGGGAGGCTCCATCGTCTCAGTTCTCTGGTTCAGCACCCTGGAGAGATCCTCTTGCCCCCCCCCCCCGCCCCGTGGATAAATGTCAGCACCCTGGACAGATCCAAGTCCTGAGCGCTCCAGCACCTTGGACAGGTCTGTCCACGCCACTGTTCTGTTGCTCTCTTCCATTGACCAGCCATACAGTCACACCTACTCAAACTGACATTGCAGACCTTCTCTGGACAAGAAAGCCCCAGTCACCTTCAGCGCTGCAATATGTGATCACTCCTCAAATCCGCCCTGAATATTTCTGACCTCCCGACATTTCCCTGGAGCCCCCTCCCCTCTTCTGTTCTGCCCTTAGGAGCTCCATTTATTCATCCAAGTGTTGAGCCATCACCACTTCTTTTATGAAGACCTCTTCCTGATATAAATCAGGGCCTTCACCATATCCTTCTTTCCCCCTCCTTCCAGACTGAGTTTCTCGAGGAACATGTCTGATTAATGTCTTTTCTCCCGACAGCACATGCCAGCCCAGCACCTGATGGGCACCCAATGTGTGCTGCAGAAATGAATGAATGAAGTTGAAAAAATGATTTGTACAACTGCCACCAGTTGTTGAGAGCTCACTCTGCCAGAAGCTGCATGCTTCACACACGTTTTTATTTAGTTTGAAACTGAGGCCAAGAGATGAAGGGATGTGCCCAAGTTCAAGTTCACACAGTGAAGGAGCAACAGAGCCTCGATTCAAACCCAGATCACACTGCACAGCCTGTGCCCTTGACCGTGGCTCCTTTCTGTCTCTATCCAACCCAGTGCACTGCCATCTGCCAGTCCCACGGAGCCTTGAGCACAGCAGCCGTGGTCCCCTGAAGTGATTCTGAATCTTTTTTTAGCCTGAAATTGAAATCACTGATGTTTCAAATTAGAACCCCAAAATGAACGAGCCAAGACTTCAGATCTGCAATAGCTAAACCGCCCGCATCCACCTTCTCAGCAGGATTCTGGGCTGCTCTTCAGCCTGGACCACCTGTTCTCAGCCAATATGGAGGACAAAGTGAACCATTTTCTAGGTACAGGAGGGGCTTATGTCTATGTGAAGGAAAGGGGTCCAGCCTCCCAGGCACTTCCCTTAGAGCAGTGGCCTCTTTAAAACTTCAGAGAGCAAAGACTTCAGTGCAATGAGCCTTAACAGCAAAGACCCCAGTGCTATGGCCTTAGACAGCAAAGATCCCAGTGGTAGGAGCCTTGGAGGGCAAAGGCTGGGATGACAGCAGTTTGCCCTGGGCACTGGTATCTTCTGAAGGCAAACAACAGAATCAGCTGAACTCCTCTGTGCTCACTTTTATTTGCTACTAAAGGGATGTCTCTCAACCATCACCAAGAAGATGGCTGGAGGCTCAGACCTCAGCAAAGGCCAGGAAAGGGGATGGAGAGGCAGATCAAGATGGCCACCGCCTCCTTCCCTGCAGTGGCTCAGGAGCTGGCAGCCCAGGTGCTGGGGAGCTGGAGTGGGAAGCTAGCCAGGGGCCCCAGGGCTCTTCCAAAACTAGCACAGCAAGAAGCTGCAGGGCTTCAGAACAGAAACACTCTGTGTTCTGAGGGACCCAAGACAACCACAGGGCCCTGCTTGTGTTTAACATGAAATGGACATAATTTGACCATTAAAGTACTGATGTGATGCAAGGTCAAGAATTCTCCAGTAGCATCAGCTGGGATTTGCTCTTCAACTTACGGAATTAAATACCCATTTTAAATGACTTAAATAACATATTAAGAATTTTGCGGGGTAGGCGAGTGGCAGAGTTCCTGGACTGGCCACACAGGCCACCCGCAGGACATGTGACGAAGCCTCTCACGATATCCTGGAAGGCAGGAGAGAGAAATGTGAGCCACGTGGCATGGCTGACAAGGATGCTGGCACTGGGGAAATCACAAAGGGCTCTGGCCTCAGCCCTGGGATTTGTCACTAGTGGGTAAAATGGGAATCAGGAGCAGAAATTCCAAGATTACCTAAAAGGCAGGCTTGTGCCAAAACAGGATTGAGCAGGGCAGTGAGTGCCCGGGGAGCAGAAATTCAAGCCAAATCTGAAGGTACGGCTGCCAAGGATGTTTGGGGCCTGGGGTGGGGCGGGGCAGGTGCCTGCATTAGCTGGCATCCCTTCCACAGAGAGGCACCAGGAAGCAACAGCCAGTGCACTCCTGGCCGGAAGCGCCCAACTGTATGTGCTTGGCCCACGGTGGGTGTGCTCTGTAATGGCTACACGCTCGAAAGGACAGCGGTCACAACCACCTGTCATCATTATAACATTATTTTTTATGGAAGTATAGCTGATTTACAATGTTGTGTTAATTCCTGCTGTGCAGCTAAGTGGCTCAGTCATTTTGGTGGTGGTGTTCAGTCGCTAAGTTGTGTCCGACTCTTCTGTGACCCCACGGACTGTAGCCACCATGCTCCCTGTCCAGGCAAGAATACTGGAGTGGGCTGCCATTTTCTTCTCCGGGGATCTTCCTGACCCAGGGATTGAACCGGCGTCGCCTGCGTTGGTAGGTGGGTTCATTTCCCATGAGCCACCAGGGACACCCAGTTCAGTTATACATATTTACATATATATACGTGTGTATACACACACACACACACACACACACATACACAGACACACACATTCTTTTTTTTATACTTTCCATGATGGTTTATCACAGCATATGAATGTAGTTCCCTAACTATACAGTGCTGTACTAAGTCACTTCAGTCGTCTCTCTTTGGGACCCCATGGACTGTAGCCCACCAGAATCCTCTGTCCATAGGATTCTCCAGGCAAGGATAGTGGAGTGGGTTGCCATGCCCTCCTCCAGGGGGTCTTTCCAACCCAGGGATGGAACCCTCGTCTCTCACGTCTCCTGCGCTGGCGGGCGGGTTCTCTGCCACCAGCACCACTTGGGGAGCCCTGATGTACAGGAGGACCTTGTCATTTGTCCACCCTATATGTAACGGCTTGTGTCTGCTAACCCCAAACTCCCACTTCGTCCCGCCCCCACCCCGGCAGCCGTGTCTGCTTTCTGTGTATGACGTTATTATTGGCTCAGCCCATCGTCACTGGCTTCCTCTCCTGAGTCAGGCATCATTAGTGATGATGAAGGACAAAAAGATGGTCAGCAGCAAACACTGACAGCATTCTATGCCCAGCGCCGCTGGCCCTTCACGGCCTCCCAGCCGACACACAGCTAACAGCAGCCCGCGCGTTTAGAACTCAGGCGGCGCATACAGTGGGCCCCGAACAACGTGTGCTTGAACTGTGTGAGTCCACATGTATTATTTTCAATGAATATACAGTCGGCCCTCCATGCCTGCAGGTTCTACACCGTGGATACGGAACCCTCAGATACAGAGGACTGGCCATGGCACTGAGAGATTTTGCTGTCTGTGGTGGGTGCTGGAATCAACACCCCCCGCTCCCCGCAGACACACCCAGGGATGACTGGAGTTGGTTTCCGGTGGCCGAGCTCACACAACCACCCATTTTGCTGACAGGGATGCCGAGAGCCAGGGAACGTGTGCCGACTGCGGACATGCAGAACAACCCATCAGGAATCACCTAGACTTTATTTACTCTCCTCCCTGTAATATTTAATTTTCAAGCTGAGGAGACTGACCAATTATCACCAGGTTGTAACAATTGTTTACACCTCCAGCTGGGTTGAAAGTAACGATTTGGACAAACAGGCTCTAGGGTCTGCATGACAGTTTCCAAGTCCGGGTTCTCAAGCAGCAGTCTGACAAACATTTTATAAGGTACTCAAACGGCCTCTAAGGAAAACACCAGGGCCTCCCTCAGCGTCCTCACTTCAACGCAAACCGAGATTATAATACAGTTCCAGGCCATCTTTAGTACAAGTATTTAATACGAGGAAAAGTAATTAGCAGACTCAAGCATCACTTTTCAAGGATGAAGGATATTGCTGCCTGCTTTAATTGCAAGGGAAAACCTATTTAGGGAAATGAACACAAAACCAAGATTGGCCACTTCAGGATGAAGACAACAATCACAATATCCACGGGAGTCTCCAGTACTGCGTGAGCTGGGGAAGGTAGCCCCAAGAAAATAATTAATGCCCAGGAAAAGTGCTTCCCTGAAAGCAAACAGCAGCTCCTGGGGCATGGAGGCTGAGACAGCGCTCATCTACGTGAGACGGCTTCTTCTAAGGAATAATTTGCTGTTTATGAAATGAATCCCTGTCAACAATTAATACTGTCATTCTAGAAAATCTGAGAGATAGAGAGAAGTCTGCCAAACAGAAAATAACCACACACGATCCCATCACCTACGGGTTAACATTTTCTTTCCTTATTTTTTTCTGTGGTTATTTTGGGGGGAGGTGGTACAATTCAGATGATGCTGTGCAGATAACTTTAATTCTTCCCTCTTCAACTAATGTAAGACAACTGTTTCCTGTTGGTAGGAAGAACTTCTTGCAAGCATAAGTTCTGATGCTTTCTTTTACACCCACAACAGATGCATGGTACCCCCTTAACCATTCCCCACGACTGCCACCCCTTTCTTTTTGAGGCACTGTGATCTCACCCTGGTTTTCTCTTTTAAGATCATTCCCTTAGGATGGGTTCCTAGATGTAAAATTCCTGGTTCAGCTTTATCGTTCTCATTACATACGGTCTCATCGATTTCTACAAAGTTTATGGCAATTTATTCTTTCGTGTAGCAACCTAGAAGTGCCGTCCCCAGCGATGGGTATAGTAATAAAAAAAAGTGCTTGCTGATTTAAAAGTAATGCTGGCATCTCATCGCTTGTACCTCTTCTTACCCCAGGCCTATGCACACACCCAGTGCATCAGAGCGCCTCCCAGCATCTCTCAACAGTCGTGTTCTTGACTCACACAGCCTGGGTTGGAATTCCAGCTCACCTGCTGTGTGACCCTGGGCAAGTGACTGAACCTCTCTGAGCCCCAGTCTCATCTGTAACATGGAGATGACACAGATGCTATTTTGCGGGATTATTAAGAAGGCTGGACGGGCAATGAAATGCCTGGCAGACATACCCTTGATTATAAATAAGGATATGAGCCTTTTGTTGTATTTACTGTAATACTGTCTGCTCTTCTGATGTTTACTGTTTAGCTGTATCATGAGCAAGTTTTGAGATATAAGATATTTTAGTTTATACTAAGGTAAAGCAGGAGACAAAGCTCAGGCTTCCAAATGGGGAGGTCTGTGAAAGAAAGCCAGTCCTGGCCTTGAGACAACGAGATAAGCACAGTGCCTGCTTCTAATTTTTTGTTAGAATGCTAAATTAAAAGGTGCAAAGAGCCACCACGATGAGGCCAGATGGTCTTCATCTTGCCTGCCCATTGGAACCCCTGGCATCATCACTGAAGCACCCTAAAAACACTGATGCTCCTGCCTCGTGATTCTGATCATGTAGGTATGGGCTGAGCCCAGGCCTCAGGGTCTCTGGGAGGTCTGCAGGTGACCCTGGTGCCCAGCCGAGCTTCACTGGGCGAGGCTGGGGGTTGCTCCAGTTTGTTGAGTCCCTGCAGGAATCCAAATGACATCCCCACCTCCAGTCTCTTGAATTACTCCACGCGAAACTGTCACCCATGACATCTACGTCCTCCTGATGACTCCTCATAAGCGGCCCCTCCTGCCCCACCTCGTGGGGCTTGAGGAACCTTCACCCAGATAATCTCAAAGAAACAGCAGACGGAGTATATTCAACACACTGCACTTGAGGCGGACTCTGCCTCTGGATCTTCGATTTCAACTTTCCGGCAAGCCTCGCCGGTATTTAATTGGGTTTCCTGTTTTAACCAAAAGAGACGTGGGCCTGAATCATTCCTGGCCGGATGGTGGCCCAACCTCACATTTGACCTGTAAGCAAGGAACCATGCCCTGACTCTGCCACCTGCTTCCCTCGCTCAGCTGTCACTGCCCCCACCCACCCCGCTGAGCATCACCTCCCCCAGGTCCCAGAGGGACAGTCGGCTCCCACTCTGCCCACTCCCGCCGCCCCTAAGGACCCTCTGGGGAAGCTTCAGTGTCGCCGGCCATCCAGGGGGCTCTGGCCCATCAAACTGATCTGAAAACGGTAAACACACGTGGTCTGCGGAGCCACGTGTTTGATCGTCCCCGTGCACGGAGCACCACTCCCTGCCCTCCAGCCTGAGGGAACTTTCCACACTGCTCACACTAAGACCCATCCCCAGCTGGAAGACAGCCTTTTTCCACGGAGCTCCACTCAGAGTTTGGCTTGTCGGCGGGAGGGGAGGGGCATGGTCATCAAAGAAACAGCACCAACAGCTAAAGACAGGCTCCTTCTTCCCAAAAGTCAGGGCAGGGAGAGAAAATTTAGAGAGTGGGCACCCCAGAAACGCACGCGGAAAGGAAACCCTTCTTGACAGGGGTCAATGCCGGGAACATGACTGTGTGTGCATCCTGACAAAGTCCAAGAGGGGAAAATGACACTCGGGAGACGCTGAAGACTTTAGAGAGGGAGCATTCGCTTCAGAAGCTGCCCCTCGGTCCCAAAGTTCAAACTGCTGCATGGGTGTTTATAGAGAAAATAAGTATCGGACAGGCTTTGCACTCCTTTCCAACAGCAGAGAGAAAGGAAGGCTTGTGTGTGGGAGGAAGGGATGTGGACAGATGTGGCCAGTTCGCCCGCACTTGCAACCTCAAGCCAGGACCCTGCACTTGACCAAGAGCCTAGAAACCCCAGCCTCCAGCATGGCTTCCATTCAAGCCAAAGATCCACCAAGGCATGTGAGTCTGTCTAAAACAATCTCCCCAAGGCTGAAGCTTTTCACTGAAAATCATGGAAAAATTTTCTGTTGGAAAAAATACACACGTCTGGGGCTATATGTGACTTTACTTTTCCAGGGGTGGAATCCGGCAGCTGGAGAGCCTCGGTCTTTCAAACCCAAGCACCTGAAGGAGAGTTTCTGAGCCCCCATGAATGAAACCTTGGCATGAAACAGGAGGAGCGGGTTTCCAGCACTGCCCCCCGCCGCCCCTGCCCCGTGCCCTCTTTAAAGGAGGACCCCTGGGGAGCAGCCTGGTAGGGCCCGGGGCTGTCTGGGGCCCATTCCTCCTTCAGGTCATAAGAAGACCAACAGAACCTTAAGGCAGCTCTGGGCCAGCCATGCCTGGAATCCTGGAATTCAGAGGTCACCCGGAATATGAAAGCTGTTCCAAAATGGCAAACATGTTTGCATATCAGAGGTTAAAAGCAATGTCAGAGGAGGTGCTTTGGAAACAGAAGGGCACAAATTCTTCATGCTCCTGATTTCCACGGAGCCCTCCAGCCGACCTGGGCGGCCTGCCTTCTCCCCCAGCCCAGGCGAGCGCTGCGGACCCATCTGCCAACCCAGCGCGGCTCTGCTGCCTGGGAGAGGGGTGGGCCCAGCGTATGCTCCACGGCTGCCCCACGCTTCTTTATTGACTGGTTTATCAAGGAAACAATCCGACGAGCCTCACTACCAGGAATGCTCCTGCATCTGCAGCCCTCATTTATAATTTAAAACCAAGAACCAGCAACAGCTTTGTCACCCTACTGGATTCTCTGTCTCTCTCATACACACAGACACACACACACACACACACACACACACACACACGGGAAGGGAACTTACATCACAACTGCATCCTACAGAAGATGATTCAACCCAGTCTCTCTGCATTTTCATGAGGTTACAAATCGAGTTAACCCGTGAAATCACCACGGGCTCCAGTCTCCACCATGCTGGATATGCATTCCACGGTTTAAAAGAAACAAGAACCTGAAGAAGCACAAGTCTTCATCTGAGCCAGGCTCTGATTGGTCAGTAATCACTGAAATACATTTTTTTCCCCAGCACATAAAGGGACACCAACATGCGATGCCTGGAATAAGGTAAAGCACCGTCTCCATTTTACCTGGGTCTCTCTTCTAATAGTATCTTTCCTTCTGGATTTCCATCCTTAGAAACATCCTCCTTAGAAGCACCCAGGAGATCGTGAACAGAACTGCAGCTCAGAAAGCACTCTTAGAAGCTGAGGCATATCAGAGACGAATGGCTTCCAGCGGCCGTCTCGCCGCTGGCCTGGATCTCCTCCTTTCCAGGATGAACAGGTGTCTGGCCGGCCCCACGGCGGAGGCCCAGAGCACCAGGCTAAGACCGCACACCCATTCTTCCTGCCTGCGATGCCTTTCCAGAACAGACGAGACAGGGCTGAGGGTGAGCCCCGAGGAACGCTCTTCCCAGAAACGCGGACTCCCAGTGGAGGCCACCTGAGCTTACCGAGCATCTTAGAACATTTTCAAGGCACAACGTATTCTTCTATTATTGATTTTTCCAAAGAGTAACGCATTCCTTTGAAAGTAACACCTAAACCCGCAAAAGGCAGGGAGCTGAGGTGTGCCAGCAGTTTGGCACCTCATGCACACCAACATGGCAACTCCAGGTAAGGCTTGAAGCAGCTGGGAACTCACGTCTAGTGGGATTTTTTTAAATGAAGAGCGTGCTCCCTCCATTCACCTATTAGCAAAAGCTGGTTTTCACAGCATCTAAATTTACAAGCTTCCTTTTGGCACCACGAGCTCCAGCCACCCGACTTGCTCAGGCTCCTCGGTCCTTGAAGACCGTCACCCATCTGATAGGCCAGTTACTTCCACTTGAAAATCAAGACTCTCAACCACCAACATTACAGACCTCGTGGGAGCGAGACCCACGCGCCGTGCGTTCCACCTGCCCTGGGGACACAAGTGTGGGCCGTGGCTTCTCTTGGGTCTATTCATACGGTCACAGCTAAGCCACCCACAGGTCTGCACAGGTCCCTGACATCAGGGCAATCAGCTTCCTCTTACTTCTATCTTCTACTTCAAGATCAACAGCCAAGTTGCAGACACTGCCAGCCCCCAAAGAGACAAAGCCAAGGCCGCAATCTCAACACGCTGTCCGCAGGAAATTACATCCACTGGAGGTGGGAACAGCCGAGGAAGCCCCCATCCAAGGCAGCCTCCACACGTGCCCCCGGCCTGGACCACTGGCCACACCGCCAAGACCACAGACCCAGCCCCCAGAGAGCCGGCGCTCTCCCCAGGCAGAAGGAGACGAACACCGGGGTCCCTACCTCAATCAAGAAGTCCCCGGTCCTCAGTCCGGCTTGCCATGCCACCCCGCCTTCATCCACAGACTCCAGGTACTGCAGGGCCGGGAACGCCGGCGTGGGTGTGAATTCTTCGATGGGCGTATCCGCTGGGAAGACAAGGTGTACCGTGTTACAAGGCTGGGAGATGTTTGCAGGTTGGTAGCCCAGGCCTCCCACAGGACCCTGGGAGGAAGCAGGCCCTATGTCTCCATAGGAAGTGGGTGGCCCAGGCCAGCTCTCCCCTGGGAAGGGGCTGACACTCATGGTCATGGGCCAACACCAACTCAAGCAATGGACCGGACTGCTTTCTGTGCCCCTCGGCCTCTGTGCTGAAAACACACGGGATACCGTGCTCCCCGGTCCATGTCTATATGTACACGCCTGTCATTTTCTTTAAAAGCATCAGTGACTAAACATTTTCAGTTCTAAAAATGGAAAAGTTCCCCCATAACCACATGGAGCTACAGAAACACCACACTGAACCGCTTGCCAAATTTACATCCACGTAGACTCGCAACCAAGGGAATTCAACTTGGAGCGTGGACGGGACAGAACGCTGACCCAGTGGGTGGCTGCAGATTTGGAATCCGCTCATGAGCCCTCTCTGCCGGAAGCCTGGCTCCCTGTGGCCACTCTGCGGCCAGCGTCAGCGGGAGGGCTGGGGCCCCGCTGCTCGGCAGAGCCAGCGTTGGCTTCCGGGGGGTGCCCAGAGCCATGGAGCCAAACTCTGGGGCAAGAGGTGGACGCTCCTGGGTGGTCCTGAGGGGCTGGGGGTGGGGGGTAGGGGGAGGAAGCCGGCCTCGGCCGGGGGAGGGGAGACACCACACAGCCATGGACACACGGGGGCAGAGAGATCTTCCCTCCTGCCCCCCGCCCTCCCCCACCCCGTGGACGGGCCGCTGCCTGGGCAGCAGGAGTCTGGAGCAGGTGGGGCTGGCTCCGGGGCAGGAGGCCTCCCCCCGCAGCACAGTGCAGGCCCCCCCCCCACCGCAGCCCCGAGGCTCCAAGATCAAACTTGTACATGGTTTCCCCACACGCGTGGGGCACAGATGTCTCCTCTCACGGGGAGGCGATGCCATTTTGCTTCATTTTGGTGGGAGGGGGCTCTCCCGAGTTCCGGGCTGCAGGGGGGCCGCACTGCCGCGGACCAGGTTCCCGGAGCCCCCCACCGTGGGCCACGTGACGCGTGTGCCGCTGGCTGGGCCACGGCGGAGGGGACCATCTTGCCACATTCCCTTTGCAAAGTCACCTTAGAGGCGGGCACCCAGCCGCCTGCCGCACTCGGGGGCCGAAGCCCACTCCCAGAACGGGGCAGTTTGGAAATCCCCGAAGGAAACTCAGGACTGGGTAATTCTGGGCTACTGAGACCAGGAGCTCTGAAGCCAGTCACAACCGGACTGAACCAAGCCACAAAACACAGATGAAACCCATGAATTTAAAAAAAAAAAAAAAAGTGGGGGGAGGGAGAGAGAAAGAGGAAAGAGAGGGAGGAGAAGGAGCTTGTTCGGAGCAATACTGTGTACAGAAAATTGGAAATATTCCTAAAGGAAGCCCCGGTGTTTAAAAAGACAGGATGTGGAAGAACATGGTTGTCTAGCAACCGAGTACCCCCAGGAAAAGGGCTTCTTTCTGAGCTGGGGAACGTTTTTCATACAGGCGTGTACACACACAGACACACACACACATGTGAAGGCACCCAGGCAGGGAGCCGCCGGCTCTTACCTTTCGCCCCTCGGAGCACGAATCCGAAGCCCTCATTGTCTTTCTTCTGCAGGACCACGGTCTTCTCCTCGATAACGCAGTCGCTGTAGAGAGAGTTCCGGGGACAGCGCCCATTATTGTAGCCCGTCAACATCACCGCGGCCGAGGCTCCGCCGGGGACGTTCATCATCGTAGCCAATTAATCACCCCAGCTCGCCCGACCCAGGCAGGCAGCGTGGAGACGGCGAGCCGGCGCAGGAGGAGCGGAGGCAGCTGGGGGCAGGCTAACGGGAGGGGCGGGCTCGGAGCGGGGGGCCGGGCGGAGCGGGCGCGAGCGGGAGGCAGGAGTCATGCACGGCGGCGGCGGCGGCGCGGGCGGGCCCCGGGCGCCCCGGCACGGCGAGCGGCCCGCGGGCGCGGGGGGCGCGGCGCGCGCGGGGCCCGGCCGCACGCGGCGCCCCGGTCGGCGCGGGGCCCTCGGCCGGCGGAGACATGAGGCAGCAGTTTTCCTTTTTCTTTTCTTCCCGAAGGGCTTTTTTTTTTTTCCTTTTGTACAGAAGCCGTCGGTTCTCTGCGCTCCCTTGCAGCCGCGGCCGCCCCGGGAGGCGCGGCGACCCCTCCCTCCGGTCCGGGGGCGCGCGGGGCCCCCCTCGCTCTTGCGCGGAGCCCACAAGGCTGCTGGCGGCTCGGCGGCGTCACGCCGGCCGCGCAGAGGAACCGCAGGCCGGCGGAGGGGGCGGCCGGCGGGCGGGGAGGGGGGGCTTCCAGCGGAAGGGGGCAGGTCACTCCAGCCCGGCCTCCTTGGGGCGGGGGGCAGTGGGGAGGAAGGGGCTGCAGGCTCCCCCTTCAGCCACACCAGCCGCCGGTTGGCACAGCTTTTTTTTTTCTTAAAGGAAAGAAACCCCAAAAGCTCCAACTTTGCTTCGGTCGCCAAAGCCTCCCACCATCCACAGGACGGGCGCGTCGCCAGTTGATCGCCACCCCGCAGCACCCAGCACCGGGAACAGGGGAACCCGCCCCCCAACCCCGGACCCCTCCCACCTTCCGGGGCTGCCTCCCTCCTGGAGTCCCCGCTGCCCCGGAAGTAAGTCAGGGGGAGGGGGAGGGCCGCTGGGGGTCGGGGGATGGAGAGGAGGCTTTCTCCAGGGCCCTTAGGGGCTGGCTGGTGGGAGGGCAGGGTGAGGGGGAAGGGCCCCGGCCCCGAGGGAGAGGCCCGGGATGCCCAGGAGGCCTACGGAACGCTTGGACGGGGCTCCAGGTCCCAGGACTGAAGGTAGCTCTGCCCAGCGCTGGGTCTGCCACCTGCAGGAAGCCCTCGGCCTCAGCTTTGCAGGAGCAGCCCGGCAACCCGGGTGGGCCGTCAGGAGGAGGAGGGACAGGGCTGCTGGGACCCAGCGCTGGGCAGTAACAGAGAACATCACCTTGCAGGGACGGAGGAGCCTGGGAGCTCCCTAGAGGTGGGGGGCCGCAGTCCGAGGACACACAGGCGTCCTGCCCCACTCCCGAGCCCTCGGCCGCACAGCGGAGGCCGCACAACGGAACTCACGGTGTGACCCTGTCCTCCAGGAAAGGGCCAGTGTGGCAGACCACACCATCCTGGATGGTCACAGTCCAGGATGGTCTAGGAACTTGGGAGGAGGGGCTGAGTCCCTGGGCACTGGCTCTGCTTCCAGCCCCGGGGTCAGCCTGCCGGGTCGGTACAGGAGCCCCAGGTCTGGGAGCTCAGCCCCTGCGGCTCACCAGACGAGGGCTGAACATGGCCAGGAGTCCAGGCCTGGGAGCCTGTGGGCAGGTCACATGCTGGCCTGGCCTGGCCTTAGTCGGAGACCAGGCTCTCTGAGCCTCAGGCCCTCTCACATGATAGCGTGCTGAGAACAAGCCGCAGGCCTCCTGGGACTCCCGTGAGGTCAGATTGGAGGATGCCCACAGCCTGCGGTGGGAGCTGAGAGTCCCAAGGAGCTATTGGGTTAACCGCCATCTACTTGGCGGGGAGCCAGCACTTGGGATCTGCAGGAGGGGCTGGGGCGGAGCTGGGCACGAGGTGCTCGAGGGGGCGGACCCCCCACTAGCCTCTCCACTTTCTAACCCGCGCCTTCCCCCACCAGAACAGACACAACTGTCTCCCGCCCACCCCTCAACTCCTCAAACTGGAGGGCGCCCTGGGTCCTCAGGTACAAGTCTGCCACCCGCTCTGGCCGCTTACCCAGGCCGCTGCAGCCTCACCTTCTGCCCCTGCTCATCCCCATGCAGGAGCCCCTTGAAACCTTGCCACGATGATGCCTGCTCCGAGGGGCCGGAGCCCTGCGGTTCCCTGGGGATGCATGTGGCCCCTGACACCCGTCTCTGCCCGGCTCCAAGGCAAACCTGTCCTGCTCTCCATCATGAGGCCCTACCGTGGGCCGGCACCCCCCTGACAGCCTTTCAGCTGTCCCCCATGCTGGGGAAGCTTGTTGGGGACTGTGTGGCTGTCTGGATGCGGTTGGCACCTTCCCTACTGGCCGCACAGGGCAGGGGCGTTGGGGCCTGGTGGGTGAGGATGTCACTCAGGGCCCAGCTCAGATCCTGGCTCTGCTCTGACCCCAGGGGCACTCTGACCTTTGCAACCTCAGGGTCCCGCTTGGCAAAATGGGAATCATAGCAAGGCACGCCTTGTGGACTTCAGGAGGGTTAGCAAAGACCCCACCTGAGCCCAGGTAGGCAGCACACGTTAACAGCAACCATCCTAAGGGAGGGTCATTTGCATGTGCCCACCCCTCCTCCTGTAAGGACCCCCTCCACACCAGCTGATGGTTCCCTCTTAAGCCTCTCAGCAGTTCCTAAGTCACTGAACAACTCCTGACTCACTCGAGGCTGCCCCAACCTGTGTGTCTATGTCATCCTGCTCGCTGAGAAAACGCCAGACTCCTTCGTCTCCGATCTGAAGGATGATCTGAACTTTTCTCTCCTGCATTTGTTCAGGAACTGAACAGCCCCTGGCTCCCTGCCCATCATGACCCATCTCAGTCTCATTCAGACAGACCTGGGTTTGAATCCCGACCCAGGCACTTAGCTTAGCTTCTCAGAGCCTCACTTTTCCCATCTGCAAAGTGGGAGCACTCATACCTTCCTTGCAGGGACTCTGCAGAGCAGGTGAGAGCAGTGCCCCCCTACAACAGGGAGAAGTGCTCTCATCAGCATTGCCATGCGCAGATCTCCCCAGGAGACCGTGACTGCATCCTGGGGGTTACCCAGCACGGCACCACATGGAATGGAGCAAAATGGGCAAGGAACACAGCGTGGAGAACAGGGGTGGCAGTATCAGGGGCTGAAGGAAGACCACAGGGTTTCGAGTGAAGAGGTCTCCGGGTCAGTCCCCATTATCCACAGAGGGCAGGGCAGTTCAGCATTGTGGAGTGCCTACTGTATGCAGCTAGGTAGGGCTAGGAAGTGGAAAGGCAGGCTCAGGCTGATGGAAACCCACAATCTCGGTAGCAATCAGTGAAAAGCAATAGACACTCCAACGCAAGAGTCATTCCCTTAAAACAAGTGTGCATTCTGATTTTGTCTGAATGGCACAATCCCCGGGCATGGGCTCCAACTGGGAAATCCCACAACCCGGGCCTCAAGAAGGCACCTTCCCCAAATGGGAGTCTCTTTTCTTCTAAATCCTCCTAACAAGGGGCCCCCGCACAGTCTGTACACGGGGGTCCCCTCCAGTCTCGTCCAAGCCTCTGGTGGGGCCCTTCTCACCTGCGAAGCCGTCACCTGTGGGCTCCTCAGGGGCAAACATCATGCCCATTCTCTCTGAATCTCCCTACAGGGCACAACATCTATTCTTGGTGAGATTCTGTGTGATGAAAAAAATCTGTACCCCAGCTGTGCTCTTTTCAAACGTGTTTTCTGAACAGGGCAGGAGAGCACTTTAACGTACCCCAAATGGACCCTGCTTTGGGAGCTTCTTGCAGTGGGAGCCGTGGAAGGCAAAGGTGGTGGGCACTCAGCCCCGCCGAGTCCAGGTGTGCAGGTTGCGTGCAGAACAACTACAGAGGACACCATTCGATCGTGGCCGTTACAGAACCATGTGTGTATGGGGGTGATTTCGGCTCTCAGCTGCAAGTAAAGGGCCTTGAGAAAGGGGCAGGCACCTTTTTCAAGCTCATGCAAAGATGGAGTACAGGCCACGGACGCACAGAATGCACGCAGTATCCACAGACGCATGTCTACCTTGGGGGGATGGGCTGCCGGGGAGGCAGGAGGTAGCCTCACAGAACCACATCAACACCGGGAGGCACGACCCTGTGCTGTAAGTCTCCCGAGAGCCACACGGTAGAGGATGTGCCAGCTTTTCATGTGTCCACCCCCGACAGTCCTGCACGTGGCAGGAAAGAGTGCCGAATACACCTGGAGTGAGGCGGGAGTACGGTCGGCCACACAGAGGGCCTCAGGGTCCCCACCCCACCGGCAGGCCTGAAGACTCCCCTGGGGTCTGCCTCACAAGACCGCAGGTGGCCAGGCCTCGAGTGGCCTTAACTGTGGCCCCACGAAGGGAAGGCTGCGCTTCGCTTGGGTCCAGATGGTAGAGATGCCAGCGATGACAGCTGGCATTTAGGATTTGTCAGTCACTGAACAAGCTCCCTTGGCAGTGATGTCTGGTCCTGGAGGAGGTGTAAACCTGAAGCCACAGGAAGCCAGGCCCCGGCGGCCGAGATGTGTGAGCAGGTGGGCCCTGGGGTGGCTCTGTCTGCCCTGTCCCACGTGGGAGGGCTCATTGTGGGCATTTGAATTTTGAACACAAGGACCACTGGGGTAGACCAGATGGCCTCACCCGGACAAATCAAACAGCTCTGTTTTTTTCCTGCTCTACTGGGATTAGGTTTTGGTCTTGAATTAAAGTTCAGAAGCAGTGTGGGCCAAGGGTAAGCTACCAGGTTAATTCATTAACCCATGCAGTCATTCTCTATGGTGGTTCAGATGGTAGAGAATCTCCCTGCAATGCAGGAGACCCAGGTTCGATCCCAGGTCAAGAAGATCCCCTGGAAAAGGGAATAGCAACCCACTCTAGTATTCTTGCCTGGACAATTTCATAGACAGAAGAACTTGGTGGGCTACAGTCCATGGGGTCACAGAGAGTCAGACACGATTGAGTGACACCTTCATTCCTTACTGAATACCTACTAAGGGGCAGGCCACAGACTGGTTATTTGGCATTTTTGGAGGGAACAAGCCAGACCTAGTCTAACCTTTGTAGACATGTCAAGGGTAGTGTGTTGGTTGAATGGTAGACCCCCAAATCATGTTGAAGTCCAGCTCCCCCATCTGTGAATGTGACTTTATTTGGGAATGAGGTCTTTACAGATGTAATGAGTTAAGGATCTCAAGATGAGATCATTTAATGACGGCCCTAAATCCAACAACTGGTCCTTAGAAGAGAAAAGAGAGGGAGATGGGAGACAGGCTCAGGGGAGAAAAGGCTGTGTGAAGACAGGCAGAGGCGGGCAGGACGCAGCCACAAGCCAGGAAGCACCAGGACCGCTGGCCAACACCAGAAGCTGGAGGAGAGGAGGACAGGCCTCCCCGGAGCCTTCACAGGGAGCCACGTTCTGGCCAACACCAGAAGCTGGAGGAGAGGAAGACAGGCCTCCCCGGAGCCTTCACAGGGAGCCACGTTCTGGCCAACACCAGAAGCTGGAGGAGAGGAGGACAGGCCTCCCCGGAGCCTTCACAGGGAGCCACTTTCTGGCCAACACTTTGATCTTGGACTTCCCGCCCCAGAACTGGGAGAGAACACATTTCTGCTGTTTGGAGCTGCTCAGCCTGTGGTCATTTTACAGCAGCATCAGGAAACTCACACATGGAGAAAGTGGGAAGTCACACACGAATCTAACTATGACACAAATGTGCAGGATACGGTGCTGTGTGAACCCGAACAGGGCAGGAGGACTTCCTGTAGGAGGAAGACCAACGCATGAATAGGAGTGAGTGGGCTGGGAGGCTGGAAGGGGACAGAGAAAGAGGAGAACATTCCAGACAGAGATAGAACCTCGGGGATAAAGGTCCTGAGGCCCACCTGGGAGGCAGAAGGGGCCGATCACACCAGGCCGTGGCTGAGGGCTGCCTGCACACTCAGGACAGGGTCCAGGGGTGGCTTGAGCCTGGAATTCAGCTTCAGGCAGAACCAGAAAAGCGCCTGCTTCCTCCCGTGTGACCTAAGGCCAAAATGATAGCAAGCAGCTAGCTGATCCACTACTACCAAGCTAGCCTTTTCCCAGCCAGGCCTGAATCCCGCTGGGATGACCCAAGGTCGGCTTAAACATGTTCCACAGCCATACTTCCTGCTCAGCGCGTCACACACAAAGGTCCGTGGTAGATGATGTCACAGCTCTCCCCAGGCACCAGAAGGAGAAGCTACAGGGTGTGAGGATGGCCCGAGCCCTGTGGCTGAAAAGGACGTTGGACAGGCACACCCAGGGCTGCAGGGGACGCAGCAGGAGGGGCACGTGCCCTGGGTGAGGGGGCCTCAGTGAGAAGCACTGATCCCCTTCAGCTTTGCAGGCAGAGGGTGGTTTCAGCCACTGGGCCCTACAGCCCAGTCCCCAGCAGCCTCCAAGCTCTGAGGACCCCACAGACATGTCTGCAAGCTGGAAAGGAAAACCCATGTACCCCCAAATCCAAACAGCAAACAACAAGGAAATGAGTCTGTGTTTAATGAAGTGTCTGTGAAATCGAACATGAGGTCAACTTCATTACGCGCTAAGTTTCGTATCCGTCACACATCCTTGCACGAGAAAACAACCTGCGAGACGGATTTTCTCACTGGGAGAGACTTCTCGGAGAGGTGGCTCAAGGCGACGAAACCCCAGAAGCCACTGGGGGGTCTTCCTGCAATAACTGACTCACGGGAAGATGGGTCCAAAGGCTGAACTGCCAAGATCATTTCAGCATTTGTCTGCGTGTGCTAAGAAGGTACGCTGAAGGTGGGCTGTGAGTGTGATTTAAACACAGCTGATTGGATCTGGGCTGGGGCAGCTGGAATGCAGGGTGCAGGGACCCGGCGGGTGGGGGGGGTGTCTTTTGGAAGTGGCGGAGGCTGTGGGGGCAGCCGTGTCTGGGGAGAGCCTGGGGAGAGCCTGGGAGAGAGGTGGAACGTGTATCATCTCCGAAAGCTCCTTCCTGGAGCAGCTGCCGGGGGGCGGGGCCCCCTCCAGGCCAGGGAAGCCGAGCCTGAGAGAAGCTGTGTCTACATCACTCCCCGTGGAAACGCATTCCGGTGACAGAGCCTGATGGAGCTGGGAACTGGGACACTGTTAGAAAGAGGGGCCTCTGGGGACTGAATGGCAGTGGCTGTCCTAGAAATTTCTGGGCTCTGCCAATCAGGGAAGATGAGGCTAAACAGCCCGTCAGCTCTTCCGAGGGGGGTGCCTGGGACCTCAACAGGTGGCCCAGCTGGGCAGAGACTCCAGGCGTGGGCAGGCGGCCTGGCTCCCTGGAGGTGGGGTGACCTAGAGGGATGGCTCCATGGGCAGGCGGGGCCACGTCCCAGTCCTTGGGAAGGGTGAGCGGGTCGTGAGTGGGTGGGAAGGGTCCCTCAGTCACTTGTCACTCACCTCCAAAGGGGCATCTCTAAGCTTGCGGCCACACACGCCACTCTCCCTGAATCCTGCTTCCTGCATCCCGGTTGGAGGGCGCTTGGTGCCCCGCCTCCCTGACTCGTGTGAGCAGGCAGCAGCCCTAATTCCCAGGGGACAGGAAGGAAGCCCATGCCACCTTGGTGCTCTAAGAGGCGGGCGGTGCACGGCTGCTCTGTGATGACAAAGGTGGCCAGTTCACTTGCTGTGACACGGCTCCCGGCTCTTGGGAGCCCTGCCCACGGAGCGGCATCGTCTCAGCCTCACGGGTGTGGACGACGGGCCATCCCTGCGGAACTCACAGCCCCGATCCACTGAGATGAGCTCTTACAGGAGCCGTTTCTCAGACGGGTGATTCAGAACACTGAATCAGAACCATCCCTGCCCGAGAAGATCGTGGCATCTCCCTGCTCATCGCTAACATGATAAACAGCGACAAGTTTTTCCTAATAGAAGCAATAATGTGCAAAGAACTTGATTCAAATTAAATTGTCTCATTATTTTGTGATAAATCACCACAAAGCATCTCCCAAGCACAACTCGGCTATGTTACCTGCCGAGTGGCTGGTGGAGGAGACAGAGGGACGGCGGAAATGACGGGAGGTGATCACTGCTCCCAGGAGAGGGATAGAAATGCGATCTAAACGGGAAAACAGCCACGCAGGAGCCTGAAAGGCCTGGGTAGGGGGTTCTGGCTTCACCAAACCAGCTCTGTGACCTTGGATGTCAACTGCAGCCTTGAAAGATCACAGAGGGATAAGAAGTAGGGTAAATACAAAAAGAAAGTAGGAGCTTGGGATTAACAGATACACACAAGTATATATAAAAGACAACGAAGACCTACTGTATAGCACAGGAACTATATCTGATATCTCGTAATAATCTGTAAAGCAAGAGTCTGGAAAAGTGTGTGTGTGTGTATATATATATTTCACGGATTCACCTTGCTCTACACCTGATCTAACACAACACTGTAAATCAACTATAATAATAATAATAAGCACACAGCACAGAGTGTGACGTGCAAGAGAGGGTGGCGGACTTGATCAGCTGCTGAGAAGGTACCTTAGGTGTTCACTCTGGAAACGTTCATTGTAAACTGAAATATTTTTACCCGCTCCCTACATAAAAGAATCTGCCAGTGACATCAGCAGATACGAGAATCTGCCGGTGACGTCAGCAGAGTGCCCTCAGGCTTCCTTCCTTCTAAAAGTTCTGGCAGACCTCAGAGATACTGGGGGTTCCATTCCAGATCGCAGAAATAAAGTGAATGTGGAAATGGAGTCACTCTACTTCTTGGTTTCCCAGTGCCTATAAAAGTGATGTTTAGACGACGCTGCAGTCCACGAAGTGTGTCAAAGCATTATGCCTAAAAAACAATGCACATACCTTAATTAAAAAATATTTTAGGACTTCCCTGGTGGCTCAGTGGTTAAGAATACCCCTGCAGGAGACAGGGATTCTCTCCCTGGTCCGGGAAGATCCCACCTGCCGTGGAGCAACTAAGCCCGTGCGTCACAGCTACTGAGCCTGCGCTCTAGAGCCCAGGAGTTGCAACTGCGGAAGCCCCAAAGCTCCAGAGCCTGTGCTCCTCACCAGGAGAAGCCGCCACAAGCAGAGAAGCCCCCGCACTGCAACTAGAGAGCAGCTCCCGCTCGCCACAGCTAGAGAAGAGCCCCTGCAGCAGCGAAGACCCGGCACAGCCAAATAAATAAATAAGGGAACAAAAACTACTTCGTCACTAAAGCACGCTGACGATCATCTGAGCCAAGAGAGTTGTAATCTTTCTGCAGCAGTAACATGAAGAGATCCCTGAAGACGGATCACGGTAGCAACCGTAATCACCATGAAAAAGTTTGAGATGTTGGGAGAATCACCAAAAGGTGACGCGGAGACAGACAGAAAGACAGAAGTGTTCGTCGCTCAGTTGTGTTCAACTCTTTTCAACTCCATGGACCATAGTCCACCCCAGGCTCCTCTATCCATGGGATTTTCCAGGCAAAAACACTGGAGTGGGTTGCCATCTCCTTTTCTAGGGGAGCTTCCCGACCCAGGAATTGAACCCGTGTCTCCTGCATCTCCTGCATTGGCAGGCAGGTTCTTTACCACTAGCACCACCTGGGAAGACCCACCGTGGAGACAAGAAGTGAGCAAATGCTTGCTGTTGGAAAAAATGGTGCCAACAGACTTGCTGGACACAGAGTGACCACAAACCTTCAAGTTGTCAAACACACAATAAAGCAAGGGGCAATAAAGTGGGTGTGCCTGGACAGCCACCACGGGGGTTTACTTAGAGCAGGACACGCCCGTGAGTCAGGAGTCCAGGAGGAAGGGGGCCCCCAGGGAGGGACGCCCAGGCACCTCCCTGTGTTCTCGGAGTGGTGGGGGCCCCCAGGGCTCTGCCTGTGTAGACTCTGCATGCTGTCCCATGAGCAATGGCTGAGGGTATGTCACCAGAAGACAGGGGAGCTCAGCCTTGCAGGGTGGGCACTCCAGAACCCAGGGAAAAGATGCTCCGGGTTCCAGGACCGGAGGAAAAGAGCCTGGGTACCCGTGCAGGTGGGAGGCAGCACATTCAGCTGCTGACCCCGACCCGAGGAGTCTTCCTGAAGCCCCTGTTCCCTCCCAATCCATCAGCAAATGCCACCAGCAAGGACACGGACACAGTTCGCATTCACATACCTGTCCTGACTTCCCCAAATCCCAAGGCCCCAGCATCTTTCACCCGAGGACCACAGAAGTTTGCCGACGAGTCTCTGAATGCATTCTTTATTACAAAAACTTTAAATCAGGTCATATCTTCCTCCCTTAAAATATTCCCACAGCTTCCCATCAGAATTGGGTAAAAACCCAAGTTTCCCACCGTGTCCAAGACTCTTCGTGATCTGAACCTGGGGGCTCCTCCTCATTCTCCCTGTTCCGGCCTCAATGTGATCTATTCTCCCAGGAGTGAGTGAGTCCCCTCAGGTTGGAGCCTGGTTCTCCCACCTCATTTTCCAGCCCACTTTCTAGTCCTGGCTATGGCAAAGGCTGGTAATAGGGTCCTGGACAGGAAGCTCACCCACTCTGGGCTGGGGTTTTCCCGTCTGCCAAAGGGAAGATCAGACCATGCCAGCAGCCATGTAAATGATGCTCACTGATTCGGTGAATGAAACCCAGCCCAGGACTCTGGCGTCTGCCTGTGATGCCAACGGGGTGACCCGTGTCCTGGGCTGCCTGGGGACTGAGGGGTTTCCTCAGACGTGGGGTCTTTGTTTTGAGACCAGGCTGGTCCCAGGCAAACCAGGAAGAGATGGCCAGCCCCATTCAGCTGTCTGCAGGGGCAGCATGGCACTCACAGTCCTGTTTAAGCCGCTCCAGCGGGCTGCTGCTCCCTGGGACCCTCAGCATGCTCCAGGAGGGTGGGATCATTCCGCAAGTCCATGAAACTGGTGGGGGAAAGGTTTGCTCAGGGCTGCGGGGCTGGCCAACTTGTCAACCTTGGTTGGCCTTTGACCCTGAACTGAATGTTCTTCAAAAAAAGCAAAGCAAAAACCAAAGGCATGGAGAAACTAGAACCAGGGGAACGGGTCGAGCACCTGGCATTTCTCTGGGAGTGCAGCAAGGGGCTGCCGTGACTCCTCTTCCTCTGGTGATCCCAGTGACAGGCAAGGAGCCCATCTGTCGGCCTCGAGTTTGCCTCCAAAGAGCACGCTGAGTGGGCCGGGGGACAGACACCAGGCTTGGTTGGCAAGGCCACCTCCGAGTCCCTCTGTGGGAGGTGGACGCTGTCCACAGTGACAAAGCCACCAAATCAGATTGAGCGTGGGTGTTGCTCGGTGACCCCGGCTTTGGGGAGGAGGTGGAACCCTGGCGGGGCGAGGGGCTGGGGGATTCACCCTGAGCTCACTGCTCCCTGCGTCAGGCTCACCCGCCCAACCAGGAGGGCACTGACCTCTGAGGTCAGGCCTGGCTGGAGGGGAGGGTCTGGCCACCGCTCCTGTCCACCCCGGACCACCAACCTCCCGCCACAGGAACATTTTATTTTTGTTCCAAGTGCTGAGGCTGAGATGAGATCACTGAAGGGGAAGTTGTTTTCTAAAAGTCCCTCGAAAGGGGAAGGAGGCACATTTTCAGGTGGATGGAGCACCTTTGAAAGGAGCTCGGCAAACGTTCTAGGTTGACGAGAGGTTGACAGACTCTTTCTGTGAAGGGCCAGAGAGTAGACAGTTCAGGTTTTCTGGGCCGTATGGTTCCTGTTGCAGCTACTCATTCTGCTGGTTGTGGCTGAAAGGCAGCCATGACACTATGTAAGTGACTGGGCAGGGCTACGTTCCAATGAAACTTTATTCACAAAAACAGCTTCCCACCAGAATTGGTGGGCCTGATTGGGTGTGTGGGCTGTTGGTTACAAAGACCTGTTCTAAATGTCCTAAAGACATTCGAACTGACACAAATAATACATGTCTGTGACTATCTCCAGATAACCCACATGCACGTACATATAATAAAAGCTAAGAAAAGTCTTAATTCTCCTACACAAGCAACACTTATATGACCGCACACAGGTGCCTGGTTTGATATAACATCTGAGCTTTTCTTCTAAAAAGGAGAAAAAAAAAAAAAAAAAAAAAACCTCTTTAGAAATGGGGTCATCTGTGAGATGCCCTAGAAAGTTTCAGAAGGATCATACAGAGAAACCTTTCTGAAACGCAAAGAGACACCCTCCACCCCCTAGGCTTTTGTGCTTCGTTGGGTCAAAGTGCGAGGAGGCCTGAATTCTGGCTTAATTAGTTATAATGGATAAGTAAGGTGGCTCAGACGGTAGGGAATCCGCCTGCAACACAGGAGACCTAGATTCAATCCCTGGGTTGGAAAGATCCCCTGAAGGAGGGCATGGCATCCCACTCCAGTATTCTTGCCTGGGAAATCCCATGGACAGAGGAGCCTGGCCGGCTATGGTCCACAGGGTTGCAAAGAATTGAACACGACTGAGCCATTAACACTTTCGCTTTTTTCAACAAAAGTTGCAGACGTTTTAATTACTATGCCCAGTCTTTAAGCATTTTTGGTTGCCAGTGCGTCCTGTGCTAAATGTCCTGAACCCTCACGACGACCCCAGGAAGGAGGTGCTGTGCTCGCTCCCACTCTCTGGATGTGGCGAGTGAGGCACAGAGAGGTTGAGTGATCTGCGTGAGAACACACAGCTGGAGGCAAAGCTGGGCAGTCTGGGGCTGGCACTGCATCCTAGGACGGCCAGACACCAAACAGCCCGAGGCGGGGGTCGCTGGCCAGGTGGGGAAGGACCCGGGCGTGGGGGAGGGCTGGTTCTAGCAGCACGTTCTGGAGAAGGCACCTTGGACTTCCTGTCCATTTCTGAGCTGCCCAGAGAGCTCCCAGGGGTGCCCTGGGAAGAGTCTGCTGGTACATCCTGCTTTACACCGAAAGCGCGAGAGCCAGAAATGGTGTCCACACACTGCTGAAGGCAAGCGAGGAAGAACACGGTGGTGTGAGCACAGCCAAAAGCAAAGGGAGGGGCGGCGCATGAAAAACGGAGCAGGAGCACCTGTGTGGCGAAGGTTCAGTGTTGAAAAGCGTGTTTGATCATGAAGGTGCCGTGCCTTACAATCCCCCATTGCTACGAACGGGCCATCGGCCAAATGAGGTCTTCCTGGTTGACAAGCGTGCTGTTCTCGGGCTCATTCTTTTACTTCTGCCCAGAACACACTCTCAGGCTTGCTGTCACTGTATGCCAGACTCCTATTCATCCTTCAAAACCCGCTTCAACAGCCGTCACTTTTACAGCACCCTTGTCGCTTAGAGGCAAGGCACTCAGCCTTGTCCCTCACATTCCCAGCTCCTTCCCCCAGCCTGCTTTCTACTCTCAAGGTGGGAAAAGTGAGATCCTTGCTTTCCCAGCCTCCACTGCAATTACGGATGGTCACCAGACACAGTTTTGGCCAATAAGCCCTGAGGGTGAGTCTCCTGGGGCCCTGGAGAATATTTTACTGGTGTGTGAAGAGAAATCAGAAGAGTGCTTCCTGATGCTTTCTTCCTATATACTTTTTAAAAAAATTTTGATTTTCTGTTCATGATGGATTTTTTTGCATCCATTTTATTTTTATTTATTTATTTGGCCATGCCCTGTGGCATGTGGGATCTTAGTTCCCCAAGTAAGGATGGAACCCGTGCCCCATTCAGGGGAAGCGTGGAGTCTTAACCACTGGATCATCAGGGAAGTCCCTTCCCTATGTTCCTGCATGAGATTTGTTCTGAGGACACGGCACGTGGAGCTGTGGGAACCATCTACAGCCCCGAGGGAAAGGCCAGGAAGCCTGCAGAGACGCCACTGCCCCTTGGGACAAACCCTGGCCACGGCTTCCTCCAAACTCACCAGGGTGGTCTCAGCCAGCGTTAGTGGGCTTTTTATTATTGGCAGCCCAAAGCTTCTTAATAGACATCTAGAAGTTGGAGAGTGGCTTCCCTGGTGGCTCAGAGGGTAAAGAATCTGCCTGCGATGCAGGAGACCCAGGTTTGATCCCTGGGTTGGGAAGATCCCCTGGAGAAGGGAACGGCTATCCATTCCAATATTCTTGCCTGGAGAATTCCATGGACTGAGGAGCCTGGCAGGCTACAGGGTACAGTCCATGGGGTCACAAAGAGTTGGACACGACTGAGCAGACTAATGCTTTCACACTTTCAGAGGCTGGAGAGGAAGGGAGGGAGGTTGATTAGGTTAGAGGATATGGACCATGTGTAGATACCAGGATGCCAAGACCTCCTGCTAAATCCAGTAGCCTTCAACTTATGTTCTGGGTGGAGAAAGAGTCTGGGCCGCACTCCTCTGCGCACTGGTGGTTGGCCACGAGAACTCAGGAACCCTGGTGACACAGACCTCAAGTCCTGCCCAACCTTCAATTCCCAAGGAAGGTCTGATGACAGCCCCTTGTCTCAGGCGGACTCAGTTCAGAAGCGGAGAGCAAAATAAAAGTGATTTTCTTGGTCTTAGCCCAAGACTAATTTCCCAGTAATTACAACATTGACTCCCTAAACATGCTGGCTGGTCCAAAGTACGCCAGCAGGGGCTTCCTGCTGGTCCACTGGCCAGGAACCCCCGCTCCGGTCCCAGAGGGCCTGGGTGTGATCCCTGGTCAGGGAACTAGATCGCACAAGCCGCAACTAACCGTTTGCACGCCACAGCTGAGAGCCGGTGCAGCCAGGGAAAAAATATATTTTAAAAAGTACAGTGGCAACGACAAGAGCATTATATGGTAGGGATGAAAGAAACGGCAGAGCTGGGGAACGCCCAAAAAGTGAACCAAAGCAAAGAATGATGAATTTTAGACTTAACGGAAGTGAGAGTTGGACCATAAAGAAAGCTGAGCACTGAAGAACTGATGCTTTGGAACACTGGTGCTGAAAAAGACTCTTGAGAGTCCCTTGGACAGCAAGGAGATCAAACCAGTCAATCCTAAAGGAAGTCAACTCTGAATATTCATAGGAAGAACTGATGCTGAAGCTAAAGCTCCAATACTTTGGCCACCTGAAGTGAAGAGCTGACTCATTGGAAAAGACCCTGATGCTGGGAAAGACTGTAGGCAGGAGAAGAGAGCAACAGAGGATGGGACAGTTGGACATCATAGACTCAATGGACATGGGTTTGAGCAAACTCCAGGAGATAGTGAAGGACAGGGAAGCCTGGTGTGCTGCAGTCCACGGGGCTGCAAAGAGTCGGCCACGACTGAGCGACTGAACAACGAACCTCCACAGGCACTTGGCGACGGTGTGGACCGGATCCTTTGCTTTACAGAAGGGGAAGCTGAGGGCCGAGGTCTGGACCTGGCAAGAGTCATCGGTGGGGCCAGGACTCGGCGTCCTCTGACACACACTCCCGCCTCCACCACGGAGCTCAGCAACGCTCGGGGTTTCCATTCTGGAGGAGTGATGCCTGACGCCCATGAACGGTCTCCGTGGTCCAGCTGGTCTCGTGGACCAGTGTCACTTCTTTTTCTGAAATCAGCAGGTGACTCTGTACCTCTTCTCTCCTCCAAGCGTCCCCAGGACTCTTGGTGCTGGCACTTCCCACGTGACAGCCACCCGCAATGGAGGAAGGTCTCGCACTTAATCGAATCAAACCCCATGTGCCCTCTGACCTTCAGGGTTGACACGGACGGAGCTCCACAAGTCAGGCTCCTTCTGAGCCAGAGAGACACCCCCGGCACGGCTCCTGTAGGGGAAATGCCCTGGCTGGTCCCCCTGTGAGCCGAGCTGCTGTTCACACTCCTTCTCAAGCACCTGCCATCTGCACACATCTCCCTACGGAAGACACTGTCTCACGACGGAGGTGTGTCCCCAGCTGGGCGGGACCTCCCACCCCACCCCCCGAGGGATGCGGACGGAGAGCTGGCTGGGCCTCCAGGTCACCAGGCTGTAAATGGTTTCAACCTCCCAGGGCTCCAGCCCCAGCTGGTGCCTTCCCTTTCCCATCCCCGTCTCTAAGATCTCCTAATTCTCCCTTATTTTCCTCATTATTCTTTATTAAAGCTGGAGTCCCGCCACATGGCTGGCCGTGTGCCGGCCCATCCGTCTAGCCGTTCCCTTGTGCAGGGGCAGCTCACCTCTCCTCCTCGAGGTCTAATGATGATTTGCTTGTTTCTAGTTTGCCCCAAACAGATATTTTTCTGACTGCTACCTGCTGGGTTCCAGGAACCTGTCTGCCAGGCCAGGAGGCGTCTGTATTTGTTTTCCTTCCTTCCTCCCTTCTTGCTTGTCTTCTGAAAGATGGCCACCCTGGTGCCTTCTCCACTGACTCTCCCTTTTCCTCCCCCAGATCACTCACACGCATCCATCAGAGGATCCTAGGCTGTCTGAGTTTATCGAGACAGATTTCCGCTGAAATATACTTACAAGGAGCTTCCCAGGTGGCACAGTGGTAAAGAATCCACCTGCCAACGTGGGTTGGATCCCTGCATTGGGAAGATCCCCTGGAATAGGAAATGGCAACCCACTCCAGCATTCCTGCCTGGAGAATCCACTGGACAGAGGAGCCTGGCGGGCTACAGTCCATGGGGTCGCAAAGAGTCGGACACAACTGACTGAGTAACTGAGCACTGACTGAGTAACTGAGCACGCACAGCCCAGAGTACTTATGAAGACCACCCTCCCTCCTCCCACGTTACTGAGAACAGGAGATGGTCCAACCACAGGTGACCGTAGGATTTATCAGCGCGACTGCAGATGATACACAGTACATTCGTGGCGGCCACAGCCTTGTTCGCTACCCAGGGGGGTCTGTGGAAGCCCCTACGTTCATCCTCTCTCTCACAGAAGAGGAGGGAGGCACGGGTTTCCCCCCCTACACTTTTCCAACGAGGATGGTATGGCTCAGAGAGGTGCAGTGACTAGCTCGAGTTCACACAGCCCCCGTGGGGGTTGAGCATCGACTGGAGGGTCTGGGCTGCAGAGCCCCCTCAGCCGGCAGACGGAGACCACAGAGCTGCTCCCCAGCCCTCGGCACCCTCTTTGGGACATGTGGGGCAGCGCCCCCAGGGCCTGAAGAACTCTGGGGCTGGGGCCCACATCCTGTCTCCCCAGGACCATCACATGGGGCTGCTGAGGGACCAGAGCCTCAGGCCTGGAGAGGTGAGGGAGCGCGAGGGACGGGCCTGTAGGCCCCCTGCAGCTCCAGCTTTAATATCTCCTCCCTGGAAAGCCCCCCACCCCCCAGCCCCTTCTGGCCGCCTGCCCCATGCCCCCTGCCTGCTCCCGTCACTCCATGGCACTGAGGACCGTCCCCATGGCCCTGGAGGCCCCCACTGCCCCCGCACTGGGAGAGATGGGGGTGTTGTCCCTCCTGCCGGCCCTGCTCTCCGAGAGCCTGGAGGGTCTCTACACACAGGGCACAGGAGGTGGCGTCTACGTGTGACCTCACTGATGCCCCCGGAGCCCAGGCCTGGCCCCAGGCCTTTCCTAGCCCACTGCCCGCCACCCACCCAGCACCCCATGGCCCCTGGCTGTCCATCCACTAACACGCATGGTGACCCCCTTCCAAACCTCCAGGCCCCCACCCAGGGTGTGAGCTTCATCTCTGGGGGGTGCACAGGGCCCACCCAGAGCCCCATGGGAACGGCGACTCAGGCTTTAGCACAAGGGGCTGGGGGGCCGGTCAGCGTGTCCCAGTTCTGGACACTCGTCTGGGGCACACGTGTGCCCGAGGAAAGACACCACAGGGCACAGAGACTGGATGGTGAAACTCGCTCAGTCGTGCCTGACTCTGCGCGACCCCACGGACTGCAGCCCGCCAGGCTCCTCTGTCCATGGGATTCTCCAGGCCAGAATACTCGAGTGGGTAGCCCTTCCCTACTCCAGGGGATCTTCCCCACCCAGGGATCGAACCCAGGTCTCCTGCATTGGCAAGTGTATTCTTTACCATCGATCCAGCATCCTCCCCCAAATTTATATCCTCCCCAAACTCAGAATGTGCCCTACTTGGAAACGGAGTCTTTGCAGAAGTAGTGAGGGGAAGGATTGAGGAGAGGTCATTCTGAATCTGGGGGGGGCCCTGAATCCACAAGAGGAGTCCTTATAAGAGGGGAGTCAGAGGGACTTCCCTGGTGGTCAGTGGGTAGGACTCCACTTTTCCCAGGTAGGGGGCGTGGGTCTGATCCCTGATAGGAGAACTAAGATCCCCCATGCCAAGTGGTGTGGCCAAAAAAAGGAAGGGGAGACAGAGAGAGAAGGGAGAATGAGGCAGAGGCTAGAGGGATGCAGGCACAAGCTCAGGGACAGGCAGGGACCCCAGAAGCTGGAAGAGGCAGGAAAGGCCCTCCGCCAGAGCTTGGGGGGAGTGAGCCCTGGCCACACACTGATCTCAGGCCACCGGGATCAGGCAAATGAGTGCTGGTCCAAGTCAGCCAGGGTGCGGTCACCCGCAGGACGGCCCCGGCCACTCACTCAGGGAGAGTCTCAGGGAGGCGGCCGCGCGCTCCTCACTCCATCTGCACCGACCTCTGTGCAGATGCGGGGGCCTCCATGGGTCCCTCAGGGCCCTGTGGTCTCCCCAGGCTCCTGGGATAGCCAGCACCCTGCTCAGGCGTGGCTGGATCCTTCGAGGGGCAGCACTGAGATGCCAAGTGAGGAGCAGGCTGGGTGCCGCCCTGATGGCACTCACCGGCCTCCGTGTGAGTCCAGCCTTGGTGGCCCGGCCCTGACCCCATGCCCCGGGCCCCCAGCAAGCACCTCTGCCCAGATGCAGTGGGCTCTGTGGCAGCCAACACGTACCTCCTCCTCGGCGGTCCCCAGCACAACCTCAGAGCTGGGGGACCCCTGTGGGTTTTCCCAGCAGGCACACGAGCCCAGACCTCATCTCCTGGCCCGTGAGCCTCTGGGATGACCGGGGGGTCCCAGGGAGGCCAATGAGCAGGGGAGGGGGTGCAGTGGGCAGAGTCTGGGAGAGGAGCTGGGATCGTGAGTCCCTTCCTGGCCTGGGGAGAGTGGCTGGAACTCCTGCAGCCTCAGTCTCCCCACCTGTAGAATGGGCTCTCCCTGCCAGTCTCGCGGTGAATGGGGATCAGGCGCCTGTTCTCACCGCTCTCAGTCTCAGCACTCTCAAGGCTCGAAACACTTGTATTGGTTTCTGACGCTTCTGGCAAAACAACACAAACTGGGCAGCATCTGCAATGCAGGGTCATCCTCTCCGCTGCCGGAGGCCACAGGCCTTACTGGGCTAAGGTCAAGGTGTCTGAGGGCTGCCTCCTCCAGGAGGACCCGGGGGAGAATCTGCTTCTCGCCTGTTTCTGGGGGCCGCCTGGACCCCTTGGCTCCTGGCCCCTTCCTCCATCACTCCATCCTCTGCTCTTTGATCATTATCTCCCCCCACCTCCTTCTGATCGTCCCTCCTCCCTAACACGGACCCTGCAATCAACACCAGGCCCACCCAGAGGCTCATGCCATGCTCCAGTCTCAAGGTCAGCTGATATCTAACAGCTTCCCTGGTGGCGCAGACAGTAAAGAACCCACCTACAATGGAGACCCAGGTTCGATCCCTCGGTTAGGAAGATCCCCTGGAGAAGAGAATGGCAACCCACCCCGGTATTCTTGCCTGGAGAAACCCATGGACAGAGGAACCTGGTGGACTACAGTCCCTAGGGTTGCAAAGAGTCGGACACAACTGAGCAGCTACCACTTTAACTTCCACATCTAACAAGGTCTCACATGCAACCTTAGTCCTCCTCGGCCATGTGACATAGTCATGCTCAGAGATCAGGACACGGGTGTCACTGGGGGCCAGGACTCGGACCACCACACCATCCAAGCCGCCCCTCCCCTCCCACAGAGAGATGGGAAGACAGGCCCCACTCGCCATGCAGGCCGGGGGTGTTTCCACCGAAGCTTGCCGCAGATCTGGGGCTGACTCATCGCGTCCCAGGCCCTGCCTGGGGAGCTGCTGGGGAGCGGGGAGGAGCAGGTTGGCACGGGCACTGGGGAGCAGGCAGATGGTACCGTGGCGGAAGTATTCATGCATTCTTTCCTTGTAAGCCACGCTCTCCCAGGGTCGGAGGAACAAAGCCAGGCCAGTAATTAGACCACATACAATTACCCGCTGAAAGGGCGACTGTGCCATTTGCCGCTGGCTCGGCCGTCTCTTGCCCTGGCTGGGAAGAGAGCCGGGCGGTGACCTGGCGGCTCGGGGGCCCCCTGCTCCTCGGGGTGGGGTCACCCCAGAGAGGACCTGTGAATGGCTGGCATGGGGAGGTGTGTCTGTGTTCTCAGGTCCCCACAGGAGAATTAGGAAGAAAATTCTTTGTAAGACCCAACTCTAAGCCAACATGTGACAGTGACGAATTTCAGCTGGGCCCGGCGGCTCCTCACCTCACAAGGTTAGAGAGTCCATCAGATTCCCCGCACAGAAACTAATTAGAGAAAGATGGAACCGGGCCCCCTGGGAACCGCCTCCCTGAAGGCTGAGAGAGGCATGTCGCTGCGAGTCAGCATGCCCCGGCCATGCCGGGGAATCGGATCCAGGGGCTCCCGCTGCCTCCCTGGGGCGGGGGACGCACCCCATCCACGTGGGGGAGCTGGGAGGTCTGAAGTCTGCCCAGGTCACGCCGTTTCCCACCTGCTCTGTCCTTTTGGTTTAAGAAGTGGTCTGAGCCCAGGCCGCCACCACAGTGATCCAGGATGAGGACAGGAAGCGCCCACGTGCCCCTCAGAGAACACCCGTTCTCTCTTAGTCTGTCAGTCGGAGCTCGTGGTTCCAGTGACAGAAGCCCCCCCACCTCCACTGCGCCCCACTGTCCTGAACACGCAGGTTCCGTGCTGAGCGCAGGAGGACCCAATGGCTCATCGTCCTCGCTTTATGGGAGCAGGATGTGGATGTGTGTAGGCTGAACCCTGTGGGGACCCCATCTTGGACGGGGTCAGGGGGGGCTTCCTCCAGGAGCAGGCAGCTAGCTGCTTTTCCCTGGGAGAGAAGCAGGGACCCCACGCCGCTGGCCAGAGCACAGGTGGACCCAAGCTTCCGGGGGAGGAGTGGACGGGAGGGCAGGTGAGCTGGCACGTGATTTCAGGGGCCGACCGGAGAGAAGGGTGGCCTCCAGGGCACAGTGGGGCGGGTGCAGGATGGTGGCCCTGCTGCGCACCCCAGACTGGGAGGGACAGAGCTGCCCGCTGGGAGGAGGCCGCCGGGTACCCTGGGGCCCATGCCCTAGACGGTATGAGAGGGCAGGTGGAGTCCATATGCCTGGAGGTCAGGGGTCATCCCGCAGGGAAGGAAACCCAGGCGCCGAGGGTGACACGTCTGAGGAGAAACAGCAGAGAGGGCGCAGAGGGGGCTCGGAGGACAGGCTGCGCCCGGGGGTGGCTCCAGCCTCACGCCAGCCCAGGGGTCTGTCTGCCGCCGCTCCCCCTCCCCCAGCCTTTGATCCACCCCCAGCTTTGCAGCGGTCCACCCGGGGTCTCTGTTAGACGCAGGCCCCGCCCTATCCTCACTGGCCAGCACCCACTTTCCGTTGCTTCTGCAGAACCTGTCGCCTCCCGCTGGTCCGGTGAGAGTGTCCTGGGGCTGTTGGGACCAATGACCGCATTCTGGGTGGCTTCAAACAGCAGAAGCTAACTGTCTTACACTTCTGGAGCAGTTCATTGCCAGTCGTCACTGGGCCAAAATCAAGGCATTAGTTGGGACCGCTCCCGCCAGGGACCCCAGAGGAGGGTCCTCCCTGCCTCTTCCAGCTCCTGGGGGCTCCAGGCGACCCTGGGCTTCAGAGCTCGTCCTTCCAGCCTCTGTCTAGTGTCTCTTGGCCTCTTCCTCCTCATGTGTATTCACAACTCCTCTGCCTCCCTCTTACAAGGACACCTGTCATGGCATTTAGCACGCCACCCACACCCCCCACCACGATAATCCCGGAAAATGTCCTCATCTCAGCATCCTTCACCACACCTGCAAAGACCCCCATTTTTTGCCGCATAAGATAATATTCACAGGTGCTGCGGACTTGACACAGACGTCTCTGGGGGCCGTTATTCAGCTGACCACACATGCCGCTTACATCAAATACAATCCCTACACGTATGACAGAAGTTTTCTCTGTGAATACATAACAAGAGACGGACGATGTGCTGGGTCCCCATCTATGCTCCCGCTTCTCAGTACCCACGCCCCATTCCCCAAGGTCTTCGTGGACCCATTGCCTTATCCACTCACCGTCCTGAGAGGCAGGAGGTGGTTCCCAGCATCTGACATGCGCACGTTCAGGGACCCGATCCCTGGCTTCCTAAGACGGCCTCACACGTTTGCTCACACTCTCCCCCATCAGGGAAGTGAGGCCGTGGAAAGAATGCTGGGGCAGGTCACAGGGCCGCCCCCCGCACCCCATGCCACGCCTGGCAGGACGCACAGGTGCCCCCGCTGTCCTTCCAGGGGAGGGGTGATGGCTGGGGCACGTCCGATGAGTTACAGGCTTCTCTGCCTCGGTGTCCCCATCAGGAAAAAGACACTCTAAGCTCCAGGACAGGAGGATGTCAGGGAATCTGAGCGCCAGGACAGGAGGAGGTCAGGGAAGAGGTAAAGCATCTCTGCACGGCCTGGGTGGAGATGAAGTGACGCAGAAAGATGGAGCCGAGCACCCCGACCTCTGCAGTACCCGCCTTTCAGGTCCCTGACCCCAGCCCCAGTCACATCCCCAGGTGGTGCTGCCGGGGGACCCCTGCCTGCCCATACAAGAGCCTGAGAGGCTTGGCAAAAAAGGAGATTGGTGAGCAGAAGAGGCCGCACCCCGGGAACAGGATGAAGACCCTCCCGGCCACCAACAGGAACCCAGCTTCAGAAGCTCCAACCTTCCGTGGGGCTCACCTACCCCACCCCCCCGCTCAGCCTCCAGTCCTCGCTCGTCCACAGACAGCCTGGGCTCCATAGGGCCAACTCCAGGCCAGGGAGCAGGGGCGTGATGGCGCCATCTGCCAGGCCCGGCTTCTGGCCACCACGCCAGCCTCCACTTTGACCTTGATTCTCACAGTTGGGCTGGACTCAGCAAAGCCCTGTTTGCCAGCTGGCAGCCACCGGAGCATGTTCAGACACCCTGGGGCTGCTGAGCATGAAATGCACCTTCGGGGGAGGAGGCCGCAGGGCTTCCAGGCCATGCCTTTGTACAGGCCAGGGTCCTGGGGCCAGGACAGGAGCCTGGGTTCCCCTTGGCCCCTTTCCTTACACTGTGCCCCTGGACGTGGCCCTTGCCTCTTGCCTTTGCTTTCCTGCCTGGGGCCAGTCCTGCTTGCCTGTCGTTCAGACTAAACCCGTCTTTAGAAAAAGCCGGGTTATTTTCTGTTCAAAACCACCGAGGTGCAGTGTATAAAACGGGGAATTAACCGTTGCGAAGACAACACTTGAGCGGAAGTTAGAGCATTCACCATGCTAGCAACCACCAGCTCTAGTTCCAGAATATTCATCACCCCTAGAGGAAACCTTGCCTGTGAGGTGGGCACGCCCCTCAGCAATGCTTCTTGAAGACACAAAGGAAGAAGGAGACCCTGCAGAATGTAATATATCAGAACTGGGTGTAAGATGGGCTCTACAGAGGAATGGATAAAGGAGACGTGGTACATATATACAATGGAGCCTCACTCCCTCATAAAGAGAAGGCAATCAGGCCACTTGCAGCAACATGGACAGACCTAGAGAATCACACAGAGTGAAGAAGTAAAAAAGAGGAAGATATACTAACGCATACATGTGAAATCTAGGAAAATGGGACGGATGAACCCATAGACAAAGCAGAAATAGAGACGCAGACAGAGAGAACAAACATGGACACCAGCGAGGAAACGGGGCTAGAGTGAACTGGGACCCTGGGACTGACGGATATACAGGGCTGATACTATGTATAAAACAGATAACGAACGAGAACCTACGGTACACCTCAGGGAACTCCCCTCAGGGCTCTTTGGTGACCTAAACGGGAAGGAAATCCAAAAAAAGCGGAGATACGTGTAAAAAAAAAAGATGGCTCTAAAGAGGGCCCAGGCCGAGGTGACGGGGAGGAGGCCCAGCCGGGGCCAGTGCCGTGAGCCCCGCAGGCCCGAGGCTGGGCGTCCGCCGCCCCGCGGTGGGTCCCCTTCGCGCAGAGAGCGGGACACGGCCGGCGGCCTTCTCCCCGAGGGGCTGGGAGGAGGGGCCGAGAAGAGGCTGTGAATCTGGGGCTGGGGCTGCTCTGAAGGACCACACCTCGGCTTCCGCTTCTGTGCGGACCGGAAGCGAGCTCGCGCGGCCAGCGCTCTGCACGCAGCAGGTGTGTGAACCTCCGCAGTAAACCTGAGGAAGGTCGGGGAGGGGTCCCCGGATATCCAGGGCGCGTGCGCGCTGGGAAGCAGACCATCGAGGGCAAAGGCACGGGGGTCCACGCGGGGGCAGGCGGTCTGGGGGGAGGCGAGGCTCCTACACGACCCACGAAGCTGCCCAAGGCACTGCGTCCAGGGCAGGTTGCAAGCATGCGGGCAACTCACATTTCTGAAATACCACGCGAGGGGTACTGCGAAGGGGACAGAGCTCCTGGCAGCGGGAGATGAGCCAGAGGAGGGAAGCCCAGCCCAGGAGAGGGGGTTGCCCAGGATGCGGTGATGGGGGAGGGGACCGGGCCAGGGGAACTGAAGGGACTTGAGGCTGACTGGCTGCCAAGGAGAGGCCAGAGGCTGCAGCCTGCTACCTGGCCACCTCTGCTTTGAAAAAGTCTGTGCTCCACATGAGGAGGCCAGAGCCCTGGCTTGCCTGCCTTCCTTCCATTTACTCACCCACCAAACCCACTCACTCAGGCAACCATCCATCCATTTCCGCCATCCAACCAACCATCCACCCACTCTCCCACCAATTTATCCATCTACTCATCCACCCATCCATCCATTTCCATCCATCTACCTCCTCCATCCAACTAACCAACCATCCATCCATCCATCTAACTACCCATACATCCATCCAACCAACCATCCACTCAACCAATGAACCATCTATCCATCCATGCAACCAACCATCCACTCAACCAACCATCCCTCTATCCACCCATCCAACCAACCATCCACTGAACCAACCATCCATCCATCCACTGATCCATCCTCCATCCACCTCCATCCATTCACCCATCCACTCATCTGTTCGTCCATCTTTTCATTCACCCATCCACCCACCCATTCACTTATCCGCCATCAATCATCTGTCCATCCATCATCCATCCGTCATCCATCTATCCACCCATCCACCCACCTAGTCATCCCTCATCCATTCAGCCACTTCCCGTCCCCACATCCCCTGCACCCTCTTCATCCCCACCCTGCTCCCTTTCTCTGAGGACTGAGCAGTTGCCAGGCTCTATACCAGCTGCCAGGGAAGAGGTGACAGGCCTGAGTCAGTCCTCGTCCTGTCCTGGAGAACCCAGATGCGGCAGGTGCACGATGGAGGGGGCAAAGGCAGAGCAGCCTCCACCCCGTGGCTCAGGTAACGGGGGTCTGGCTGCCTCTCCTCTGGCTCCTTCCTGCTTCTTGGAGGAAGACTCGAAGCACCAGGCACTGGCCAGAGGTGGGGACTCAGCACGGGCATCTCCCGAGGGCCTACTGGGTGCCAGCGCAGCCTTGGGGACACTCGGGGAACCGGCCTCCTCATCTTCTCCTTGGCCTGGTGCCCCCTGACTGCCTGTGCCCGCACCTCGGGGCCTGCAGTTTCCAGGAGGGTCACTCACAGGTGCCCATGGGCTGGTGGTGACGGCAGTTTCAGGCAGAATGTATAAAAGTCTGTAACCAGGAGACACCTCGGGGATGACGCGGCCGTTTTACAGGTGGGGAAGCTAAGGCCCAGGCAGGCAGCCAGTGTCAGAGCTGGGACTGGGACGCTGGTGTCTGACCCAGCAGGCCTGGGCTTGAAGCTCCCCCAGGACTTCAGGCTGGTGCACCTGATGACATATTTGAGGGCTGGCTGTGTCTCAGACCCTGAGCCAGGGCCATGGAGGTTGGAGGATGAGGACATTGGCTGGGGGTGGGGGCAGGGGCTCCTACCAGCTCGCAGGGTCGGCTCTGCCTTCAGGGGCCTCACACTGGCAGCCTGCCGTCAGCCTGGGAGGGAATATTCACACTATGGACTTTGGCACAAGCTGCAAAGCAGGCTGAGGCAGGGCAGGGGCAGGGAGAGGCCAGACGGTGCGGGGACAGAGGCAGAGCTGCTCTGGCGGCAGTGATCATGGAAGCCCGTGACCAGGGAGGACCGGTGCGAACCGGCCAGGGGGGTGTGGGGGCTGGGGGCTTCATGCGATGCGCTGGCCAGCACCTACTCCTCCTCCGTGGAGGACAGGCAGGTGTGGCCCAGCCTGGGGGTGCGACCGGAACCCCAGCCTCCCCCAGCTCCTCCCCAGCTGTCTCTCCACCGTCCCCCCATCCGCCTGCACTCCCCCGGCCCACACACCCACTGGCCACCTGGGCATGTTCTAAATGTGGCCTCAGGGAGCGTGGAGCCAGGCGCCTCGCTTGTGGGGAGGGACTTGCCTCCCGGTCCCCAGGAAGAGGCCCCCAGGTCCAGAACAAAGGTTCCAGGGCCTTTTTGCAAAGGCTGATGAGAGAGCCCTGGGCCTCTGAGAGCCCTGCTCCTCTGCACCTGGAGCACGTGGTCCTGGGGTCCCTGCTGGCCAGGCTCAGCAATTTTGCTCAAGTGCCCCTCCCCCAACCTGGTGGGCCCAGGGCTCCCCACCCCACTGCAGGGCAGTCTCCTAGCTGGGTGCCCAGACCTGTCCTTATAGAGGGTCTGGGCATTTCCCCAGCTAGAGCAGCCTCACTTCAGCTTGGTTTGGGGACACCAGGAAGACCCCAAGCCCTAAGTCCAGTGCTTTGAGGCCACTTGGCCCACCAAGCCAGCGAGCCCTAGCCGTCCCAAGGGGCTGGGACCCAGCGTGCACCCAGGACACGTACCAAGAGCCAGGCCTGTGCTGCCTGCTCAACTGCCTACTCAGTCCCACTTTCAAGGCTCTGTGACTGAGGCAGAATCGCAGCAGCTGAATTACTGGGTTTGGACACCAGGTGGAGCAGAGTGACGCTCCTGTCTGGGTCACAGGGCTGGTGAGGTGAGGCTGGGAGGGGGCCCAAGGGTTTAGCCCTTTGCACCAAGCACCTCTCCCTGACCAGAGGGCGCCCTCCTTTTCCACCAGCCAGTGTGGACCCAGCATCCTCAGGACCTGCTCTCATCAGCCCCTGGTCCCTGGCTCCACCGCGCATGCTCACTCCAGAATGAAAACACACCAGCCCCTCAGCCTCCAATCTGGATCCTCCTTCTTATCCTGCACACATGCACAAGTACCAGAGTCTGCTTTTGGGCTCCCGGCAGGAAGGAGCAGACCTCTGGCTCCTATCTTTTTGGTGTCTGATCCAAAGGAACAAACAGGCAGTGGACTGGCCTCTGCCTTGAGAACTGAAGACCTGCCCACGCACGGCTCTCCAGCTTGTCCCCAAAGAGACCCCCAAACCACTTCTCTCAAGCCTGGGAAGCTTATCCCATCACTGAAAGGAAAAGTTCCTGGAACATCACCATGCAATGGACAAAGCGGTAACTTACAGGGACAGGTGGGAAGTTGAGGGAAGTTCTCAGAATACAGAGCGAAAAGGCAGAGTCAGAAAACATGAGAAAGAAGAAGGGAGCAGGGGAATGAAACTCAAACGGTCCAGCCGGGAATCCAGAAAGATGGGGACAGAGAAGTGAGGGGAGTTTTCATGAGAATACAAGGATATTCTTAAATCTGAAGCTGCTTCGGTGTGAAGGAGCCTCCAGGAAGTGAACTGAATGGATAAAGGTCATTTGTAGAGACGTGGATGGACCTAAACTCTGTCATGCAGAGTGAAGTAAGTCAGAAAGAGAAAAATAAATATCATATATTAACGCACATGGTAAAGAATCCACCTGCAATGCAGGAGATTCAGGAGACTTGGGTTCCATCCCTGGGTCAGGAAGATCCCCTGGAGGAGGAAATGGCAACCCACTCCAGCATTTGCGCCAGGAAAATCTCATGGACAGAGGAGCCTGGTGGGATTGCAGAGTTGGACACGACTGAGTGACTGAACCCACATACACACTCTTACACACACACACACACACACACACAGCTGATGCATTTCATTGTACAGCAGAAACTAATGCAACATTATAAGGCAACTGTACTCAAAAAAAAAAAAAAAAAGACTCACACCCAGATCCATCACCAGAGCATTTCAGAGCATCCAGGGAAAATAGATACAGTGATATTCCTACAAAGTTCCAGGGAAGAAGCAAAGAATCAGCACTGTAACTTGTCGTTGGTAAAAAGGAAAGGGGAGATGAAAAGGAGGCACTGCGTGTATCTTTCAGGATGACCATCTTGAATCTGGAATTCTACAACACTGAGCATGTGTGAAAATCAGAGACTTTTCCGTTACGAGAGTTTATACTCTAGGTACCTTTTTTGAGGTTGTTACTTGAATACGTGTCCTGGCAGAACAAGGCTCAGTTCTTTTATCCAGTAGCTCACGGAGGGGACTCTCAGAACAGTAACCGTACGATGGGAATCCCGTATCAGGGCCAAGAGCCAGAGGGCTCTGACGAGTGTGTCAGGGACCCAGTGGAACACAATGATATTTGAGGGTATACTAAAGAAGACAACTCTTCCACAAGAGAAGAAGAAAGGCAACACGAGCATCATCACCCTAATACTAAGCTACAATGTGTCATGATCTTGAACAAACTGATGGATGGGAAGGAAAAGGATCCCCTTGCCTGTGAAACTAGAAAGACCCTTCTCATGCGACTACAAAGTGGAACTGGAGTCCGAACCCCATTCTTGTGCTCATGTATGTTCATGTTATCATAATAATCTAGTGTTTTCTGCTGGTTTTTAACTTTCTTTTTTTTAAGTGTTTTTTAAGTGTTTTATTTACATATTTATTTGGCTGCACCAGGTCTTCTCTGCTTCTGAACTGTGGTCTGGAGAAGACTCTCGAGAGTCCCCTGGACACCAAGGAGATCCAACCAGTCCATCCTAAAGGAAATCAGTCCTGAATATTCACTGGAAGGACTGACGCTGAAGCTGAGGCTCTAATGCTTTGGCTATCTGATGGGAAGAGCCAACTCACTGGAAAAAGACCCTGATGCTAGGAAAGATTGAAGGCAGGAGGAGAAGGGGATGACAGAGGATAAGATGGCTGGATGGCATCACCGACTAAATAGACATGAGTTTGAGTAAGCTCCAGGAGATGGTGAAGGACAGGGAAGCCTGGTGTGCTGCAGTCCGTGGGGTCACAAAGAGTCACACACGACATGAGGCACTGAACAAACAGGATCATGCAGGATCTTTAGTTGTGGAATGAAAACTCTTAGTCGAAACAGGTGGGAACTAATTCCCTGACCAGGGATCAAACCTGGGCTCCCTGCATTGGGGCGCAGAGTCTTAGCCACTGGACCACCAGGGAAGTCCTGGCTTTTAACTTTTGAATCCAACTGAGAGACAGAAAGTGAAACACTTAAATATGGACATAAATGTAACAGAGGGGTCAAGTGACCCTGTCTAAAATTCATTTAGCAAGAGAGGAGTTTGAGAGTGGTATTTAAAGGTAATCAGCAGATCAACAGTGACTATTCAAAACTGGGGAGAAGAGGCGTAGATAGATGAAAGCCTCCGCTTTTATAGGAATGACGCTTTACATTGTTCAATGAAGACATGGACATGCCAGGTGGCGCTAGTGTTAAAGAACCCACCTGCCAATGCAGGAGACGTAAGAGACACGGGTTCGATCCTTGGGTCTGGAAGACCCCCTGGAGTAGGAAATGACAACCCACTCCAGTATTCTTACCTGGAGAATCCCCATGGACAGAGGAGCCTGGCAGGCTACAGTCCATGGGGTCGCAAAGACTTGGACATGACTGAGCGATGGAACACACTCATACAATTAAGACAGAGCGGGTAACGGGAGAGTTGGAGCAGTAACCATCAGGAGTATGAAGTGAAAACCGTCTCTCTGCCAAGATTCAGACTTATACTGAAGAGAGTAGGGGAATCACCAGACCGTTCAGGCACGACCTAATCAAATCCCTTACTATACAGTGGAAGTGACAAATAGATTCAAGGGATTAGATCTAATAGACAGAGTGCCTGAAGAACTATGGACAGAGGTTTGTGACATTGCACAGGAGGCAGTGATCAAGACCATCGCCAAGAAAAAGAAATGCAAAAAGGCAAAGTGGCTGTCTGAGGAGGCCTTACAAATAGCTGAGAAAGGAAGAGAAGTGAAAGGCAAAGGAGAAAAGGAAAGATACACCCATCTGAATGCAGAGTTCCAAAGAATAGCAAGGAGTGATAAGAAAGCCTTCCTCAGTGATCAATGCAAAAAAATAGAGAAAAACAATAGAATGGAAAAGACTACAGATTTCAAGAAAATTAGAGATACCAAGGGAACATTTCATGCAAAGATGGGCTTGATAAAGGACAGAAATTGTATGGACCTAACAGAAGCAGAAGATATTAAGAAGAGGTGGCAAGAATACACAGAACTATACAAAAAAGATCTTCATGACCCAGATAACCACGATGGTGTGATCACTCACCTAGAGAAAGACATTCTGGAGTGAGAAGTCAAATGGGCCTTAGAAAGCATCACTATGAACAGAGCTAGTAGAGATGACAGAATTCTAGTTGAGCTATTTCAAATCCTAAAAGATGATGCTGTGAAAGTGCTACACTCAATATGCCAGCAAATTTGGAAAACTCAGCAATGGCCACAGGAATGGAAAAGGTCAGTTTTCATTCCAGTCCCAAAGAAAGGCAATGCCAAAGAATGCTCAAACTACCGCACAATTACACTCATCTCACACACTAGCAAAGTAATGCTCAAAATTCTCTAAGCTAGGCTTCAATAGTATGTGAACCAAGAACTTCCAAATGTTCAAGCTGGATTTAGAAAAGGCAGAGGAACCAGAGATCAAATTGCCAACATTCGTTGGATCATAGAAAAACCAAGAGAGTTTCAGAAAAACATCTACTATTTTATTGACTACGCCAAAGTCTTTGACTGTGTGGATCACAACAAACGAAAATTTTTCAAGAGATGGGAATACCAGACCACCTGACCTACCTCCTGAAAAATCTGTATACAGGTCAAGAAGCAACAGTTAGAATTAGACATGGAGCAACAGACTGGTTCCAAATTGGGAAAGGAGTGCCTCAAGGCTGTATATTGTCACCCTGCTTGTTTAACTTATACGCAGAGTACATCAAGTGAAATGTTGGGCTGGATGAAACACAAGCTGGAATCAAGATTGCTGGGATAAATATTAATAACCTCAGATATGCAGATGACACCACCCTTATGGCTGAAAGCAAAGAGGAATTAAAGAGCCTCTTGATGAAAGTGAAAGAGGAGAGTGAAAAAGCTGGCTTAAAACTCAACATTCAAAAAACTAAGATCATGGCATCCAGTCCCATCACTTCATGGCAAATAGATGGGGACACAGTGGAAACAGTGGCTGACTTTACTTTTTGGGGCTCCAAAATCACTGCAGATGGTGACTGCAGCCATGAAATTAAAAGACACTTGCCCCTTGAAACAAAAGCTATGACCAACCTAGACAGCATATTAAAAAGCAGAGACATGACTTCGCCAACAAAGGTCCATCTAGTCAAAGCTATGGGTTTTCCAGCAGTCATGAATGCATGTGAGAATTGGCCCATAAAGAAAGCTGAGCAGTAAAGAATTGATTTTTGAACTGTGGTGTTGGAGAAGACTCTTGAGAGACCCTTGGACTGCAAGGAGATCCAACCAATCAATCCTAAAGGAGATCAGTCCTGAATATTCACTGGAACGACTAGTGCTGAAGCTGAAACTCCAATCCTTTGGCCACCTGATGTGAAGAGCTGAGTCATTGGAAAAGACCCTGATGCTGGGAAAGATTGAAGGCAGGAGGAGAAGGGGATGACAGAGGATGAGATGGGTGGATCGCATCACCGACTCGACAGACATGAGTTTGAGTAAGCTCCAGGAGTTGGTGATGGACAGGAAAGCCTGGCGTCCTGCAGTCCATGGGGTCACAAAGAGTTGGACACGACTGAGGGAGAGAACTGACTGACTGACTCTGCCATGTGGGGCTGTGTGGGTGAGGCTGGGGGAGGTGGAAAGACAATACTTCCTTCCTTTTCCAGCCCTGCCTTGTGATTCAGTTAAATTGGTGACTTATTTTGTTATACGTATGTAGCGCCTGAGGCAAAATCTGTGAAGGAGGGAAAATCTTAGCCTGAGAGAAAGGAGCGGGTCTCCTGGGCTGTCAGACAGTGGAGTGGACAGGTGCTGGGGGCCAACTTGCAGTGGTGGGGGTGGGGAGGAGGGTAGGCTGCTCAGTCCCTTGTGATGAATTGGGTGAGGAGGAGAGAGGGGAGAAAGGGAGGAGGGGCCAGACCGCAGAAAAGAGCGCTTGTGCAGAATCACAATAGGTTCAGGACTTCCCTTGTGGCTCAGCTGGTAAGGAATCCGCCTGCAATGTAGGAGACCTGGGTTTGATCCCTGGGTTGGGAAGATCCCCTGGTGGAGGGAAAGGTTACCCACTCCAGTATTGTGGCCTGGAGAACTCCATGGACTATATAGTCCCTGGGGTCGCAAAGAGTCAGACACGACTGAGTGACTTTCACTTTACGGGCTTCCCTGGTGACTCAGCTGGTAAAGAATCCACCTGCAATGTGGGAGACCTGGGCTTGATCACTGGATTGGGAAGATCTGCCGGAGAAGGGAAAGGCTACCCACTCCAGTATTCTTGGGCTTCCCTTGTGGCTCAGCTGGTAAGGAATCCACCTGCAGTGTGGGAGACCTGGGTTCTATTCCTGTGTTGGGAAGATCCCCTGGAGAAGGGAAAGGCTACCCACTCCAGTACTCTGGCCTGGAGAATGCCATGGACCGTATATTCTATTGGGTCACAAAGAGTCAGACAGGACTTTCCCTTCACAACCGACTTAGACCAGGGCATGTTCCCTGGGGCTGGGACTGGTGCCGATGGAGACCTGGCTCCCAGCTGCCTTATGTACGAAGGCGACCATCCTGGAAGAGGGAGATGGGAGGGCGGGGACACGCAGTTGGAGTGACTTCTGACTTTGCCTGTGCCTTAGAGCCACTCAACTCTTCCTTGGTTTCACAAAATTACAAAAGAAATAGGTCATTAAAAAATTTTTAAATGTAGAGATTCCCACGTGGTGCAGTGGTAAAGAATCTGCCTGCCAATACAGGAGACACAGGAGATGCTTGTTTGATCCCTGGATTGGGAAGATCCCCTGGAGAAGGAAATGGCAACGCACTTGAGTATTTTTGTCTGGGAAATCCCATGGACAGAGGAGCCTGGTGGGCTACAGTCCACGGGGTCGCAAAGGGTCTGACAGGACCGAGCACTTATGCATGCACACAAAAATACAGATGTGTACAAACTCAAAAATTAAAAATACATATAAGTATTGACTAAAAAGTAAAACTACCTCTTTCCCTCTCCCAAAGGAGCTGCCCCAAGGGCTCCATATCCAACTCCTGGGTCCAGTCATCAATTAAGAAAGAGGAGAACAAGAGTGTTTTTTCCTTATGAATCTAGCGAGCGCACATCCTCAGAGATTGATCCCTCCTTCTTGAGTCTAAGGAATAATAAAAGATGGAGAAATATAAAATGATGGTGGAGGCAGAATGGGGGAAAATCAGTGCCTCTTGCCATTCAGTTCTTACTACCTACACACCGAGGCAGCCTTCCAGAACACAGAGCTAGGGTTTCAAAGGAAAGCCAGCTACCCACACACGCGTCCACATCCAGCATCCCTCTGGATTTATATAGCACATGCTTCGAAGGAGCTGCAAGCACCAAACACATATCTTCTCATTCATCCTGACATGAACACTGCTGGGGATCCAGCACGAGTCAGGAGCATGATCTGCACTTTGTGAGCCAGGTGGGGGGGCGGGTCAGGGACCGAGGCACCGAGCTGGACAGCGAGTTGCCCAAGGTCACACAGGGACTTGGTTGGAAAGTCAGATTGAAGACTCAGGATGCCCTATTTTCAAGGGCTTTAAAAGGCTTCAGACAATATGCACCGCCTGGGGCTTCCCAGGCGGCTCAAGTGGTAAAGAATCTGCCTGCCAACGCAGGAGGGGCAGGAGACGCAGGTTCGATCCCTGAGTCAGGAAGATCCCCTGGAGGAGGAAATGGCAATCCACTCCAGTATTCTTGCCTGGAGAATCCCATGGACAGAGGAGCCTGGTGGGCTACAGTCATGGGGTCTCAAAGACTCAGACACGACTGAAGTGACTGAGTATGCATGCAGTATGCACGTACTCAGAGAACATCTCTAGAAAGAGCCTCAGGAAACCAGTAACGGAGGCTCTCCCCAGGGAGAGAATCGGCTGCGTGGTAAGGATGAGAGGCAGGCGCACTCTGCATTCTGTAGCACTTGTGGGCATGTTGAATTTTTTAACGTGTGTATCTATTTCCAATTACCATTTTCAAAAGATAAAAATTGGACTATGATGTCTGAAAGCCATGAAAATAAGTAGCTGCGGACGGTGATGTTCAACTGGTGAACAGGCAAGATTGGCCACCCTGCTAATTCAATCTCTAAGAGCAAATTGGTCTCACTAAGGGGGATGAACAATGAAATCGAGCACCTTCGGAGACCCTCGTTTGTGAGCATGATCCTTCTGAACAGGTGAGAAGCTGCCCGTGCGGCAGAGCTGCTGGAGGGACTGGGTCTGACCCCCTTACCTCCGGGGGCCCCTCCTTGTAAAGCCCAAGGGAAGGGGGAGGGCCCCTGGACCCCCACCCTGCTGTCCGTCACTCCCACCTCCAGGCCTCGGCGTGGCCCATCCACTCCAGCGTCACCCTGTCCCTTGACTCCACCCACCCTTCCACCCCACCTCCTCCCCAGCCCAACCCACCATTGCCAGACCACACCAGGATGGCGGCGAAGGTCTCAGAACTCGTCCATTCATCCTCTGCTTTCCTGCGACCAAGTGGACCAGACCACGTCCCTCTTGGGCTTGGAGCCCTCCAGTCTCCCCTGCTGCAAGTGTGAGGAACACACACTCCTTGCACGAAGCCCCAGGTCTGCCCTGAACTCGTCCTCTCTGCCGCCATCAGGCTCTTTTCACCCCAGTGTTTCTGCGTTTGCTGACCCTCCTCAGTCTTCATGGGCTCCCCCGCAGTTGGCTCAGTGGTCAAGAACCCACCTGCCAATGCAGGAGAGGTAGGAGACACGGGTTTGATCCCCAGGTCGGGAAGATCCCTTGGAGGAGGAAATGGCAACCCACTCCAGTATTCTTGTCTGGAGCATCCCATGGACAGAGGAGCCTGACGGGCTACAGTGCATGGGGTCGCACAGAGTCAGACGTGACTTAGCAGCTAAACAATAACAACGCAGGTTTCAGCTCAAAAGTCACTTCCTCTGAGAGCCCTTCGCTGGCTCCCGAGCCAGAGTGAGCCTTCCGCAGCCTGCCCAAGAGGCTGCCTGATGGTACCACTGATTCGCTTCACAGCATAACCACAAAGAGGGTTTTTTTTTTTTTTTTGGCTTATTTATTTGTTCAGCTTGTTGTTCTCTTCACTAAATAGACTTTTAGCTACATGAGGTCAGAGACTGAGCTTGTCCTGTTTACTCCCATATCTTTAACATCCTGAATAGTTCGGTTTTGATGAGTGTTGGCTGATAGATGGACAAAGGGATGGAGGGGATGAATGGGCAAATGGATGGGTGGGTGGGTGGGTGGATGAACGGGTGGGTGGTTGGATGGATGGACACATGGGTGGTTGGATGGATGGGTGGGTGGGTGGTTGGATGGATGGATGGTTGGATGGGTGGATGCATGGATGGACGGGTAGGTGGTTGGGTGGTTGGATGGATGGGTAGATGGCTGGGAAGACAGCTAGCTGGCTGTTTGGCAGAGTGGACAGGTAGTTGGACGGATGCGTATCTGGCGGGGAGATGGGTGGATGGACAGATGCAGTCTAATTGTCCTGGGGTGAGACGCTGGGGTCCCCCTGCTTCTCCCAGATAGACCTCCCCTGGATGCCCCACCCTAATTAGGCTGGGGATCCAATTTAAGGACACCGAGAACTTCAGACGCTATTTCCTGCATTGAGAAGTGTTTTAAAATATGACATTGAACTACCTTAAGGTTCTGTTGTAGAAATGGCCCCACATCCTCTGCCTTCTGACCTGGACACGTGTCCACATTTCTAGATCTTTCTATCATGTGCAGGATGGGTAGATGGCAGGGAATCTGAGGCGGGAATCAGCTCGAGCAACCAGACACGTTAAACCATGACCGGGTGCGTCTCCACCCTTGCACTCTCAGCTCTGAGTCTCCGAGTCAAGTTTCTGACATAAGAGGGGGTGGGAAGGGGAGAAACCTCCTGACTGATTCAGAAACTGTCTCCATTGAGTCTTGCTTCCCGTGGCATTTTCTTTCATCACATCTGCATCTGCGAGGGGAGGCCTGAGCCCCGAGCCACCAGTCCAGGCCACCGTGGGTAACCGCCCCGGAGGCTGCAGCAGCCCCCAAGACCTCTGCGTCTAACGTGAATCTGGAAGCGGGCTAACAAGTGCCCAGCTGGTGTGAGGCCACACTACGGCATGCAAGCCCCCGGACGCTCTTTGCCGCTCACCCAGAGGACCAGAGGTCAGCCTCTCACTTCAACATCCACTCCGGAGCTGCCCCTGCCAGGCCTGGGAGACGATGGCACCCAGGGGCCCCAGGCTGCCTCACTGCCCGCCCTCCAATGCCTTTGCCAAGCTCACGGTCTGGATAAGGTCAGCTGGGGCCCACGGCAGGATCCCACAGGTGGGCCCCTGCGTCCTTTATGGAAAAGCTCCGAGGTGCTGTGGTAACCAAGGCAACGCCACTGCTCCCACCTCCCAACACCCACCACGGGGCAGTGGTTCTGTCCTGATGGGAAATCTGGCCTCTCACCCTCACCCATCTTGCTCAATTCCAGGCTGGTCCCTGGGCCGGCCCAGGGCAGTAACAGCTTCACCCCGGGAGAAGAGGTGCTGAAGGCATGGGCTGTGTACTCTTGATGCTCAGACACTCGCGTGGCTGAGCGCCAGGTCCCTAACTTGCCCCCCACCCCCGCCATCTCCTCTCCAGGGTCCTGCCAAGTGGAGACAACACCAGTGCTGCAGGTGGGTGGCAGGGTCACCGGTCGGGGTGCCGTGATCCATGCGAGGCGGCTGGCACGTGGCAGGAAGTTAACAGAACGATCGTCATTCTGATTTCTTTCGTGGCAACACCACGTCACGTGGGGCCCACGTGGGGCCTGTGTGACTCCTCCTTGCAGGGAAGGAGGGCTGGCTTCCAAAGTGCGGTCAAGGCCAGAGCTTCTGCCATCTGCTCAGCAGCCACCATATGACCCAGGTGTGGCCCACAGTCCTCCTCCTCTGCGATCCCGGGTACTGGGCCACAACAGGTACTCAGCACACAGGGAGAACCCAAGCCTTCATCTGCGGCCAAAACGGGGATGCTGACCTGGCCCCCGTCTCGGAGGTCATCTGGTCCAGGCTTCTGTGACATTCCACCAAGACGATGCCCACCCTGCTTGACTTCCTCCCTAGATGGGGGGAGGCTCTGTGCTGTCGCTCAATAGCCAGGATGGCTCCACACGTCCTCTGCTCGCTGAGCTACAGTAGACATCCCTGCTGCTCTCTGGACCTGGTCTCAGTCACAGAACACATGGCCCAGACCGCCCAGCCCCAGGGTCTTCTCTCCTCCAAGCTCAATCAGGTCAGGCCCTTCCACGGCACCTCTGTGGGGAAGCAGCCGAGCCCATCTCAAGCGCTGAGTGCGTGTACACACCCACCTTCTCACACACACACACACACACACATGCGGAGGGTGGCCTGCTGGCTACTCTCTGCTGGTGACGGATCTCGTGGGGACACAGCTCTGCCAAGGCCACAGCCTGTGGATGAGCCACGCCCAGCCCTCCCAGCTCTCAGAGGCCCCCTTCCCTCAAAGCCCCACTCCCAGCCTGGACAGCCCTCCAAGTCACCATGGCAACAGCTCCCGGAGTTTTTTTGGAGCCTCAGGCACCCCTCCCTGCTAGAATGGAAGCCAAGTGTGACAGTGTGCTGACCGTGACCATGGGCCCAGGGTCCACTTTGGCGGGCGGCCTCCTGCTAAGGCACAAACAACTCATCTGACCCAGATAGAGACTCATCAGCAGAAGCCAGGGGCCTGACTCCCTGGAAACCATCGCTTCTCTGAGCACACTTTCTGGACTGTGCTGGCGGCCAAGCTGAGGATCACAGCCTGGGCTTTTAGGGTCAGGAGGTGGGCAGTCTCAGCAAGGTCTGAAGAGCCCGAAAGCCCTCTGAAAGAGGGGGCTGGCTACTCTGCTTGGAATCCCATTTCTGTTCCAGCACATCTTGTTTATGAGAGAAGGGAGGCTGGGACAGGGCAACACTGAAACCAGCAGCTCCCGGCCGAGGTAGACACAGAAAAGAACTGGAAGCAGGTGTTCAAACAAACACTTGTACACAAGTGTCCACAGCAGCCTATTTACAACAGCCGGAAGGTAGAAGCAGCTCAAGTGCCCATCCACGGATGAATGGATACGTGGTCCCTCCCCACGACGCGATATTATTCAGCCTCAAAAAGGAAGGCTATTCTGACACCTGGCATGACACAGATGGACCTTGAGGACATTATGCTCTGTGAAAGCAGCAGACATAAAACGACAAATAGTGTGTGATTCCACTTACAGGGAGGCCCCTACAGCGGTCAGATTCTTAGAGACAGAAAGCAGGATGGTGGGGGGCATGAGCTGGGGGAGGGGTGGGGAGTGAATGTTTAATGGGGACAGAGGGTCAGGTTGGGAAGATGACAATTTTCTGGCAATGGATGGCAGTAACTGCTGCAGAGCAACGTGAATGTACCTGATGCCACTGAGCTGTGCGCTCAGACACGGTTATGACGGTGTCACTGACTCAAAGGACATGCGTCTGAGCAAGCTCCGGGAGACGGCGAGAACAGGAGGCCTGGCGTGCTGCAGTCCATGGGGTCGCAAAGAGTCAGACACGACTGAGTGCCTGAACGACAGCAATGTGAATGTACCTGATGCCACTGAGCTACACACTCACACACGGTTATGATGGTAAATTTTATGTTACTTGCATTTTGCACTGAAAGTGAATGTTGCTCAATTGTGTCCGACTCTTTGCGACGCCATGGACTGTACAGTCCATGAAATTCTCCAGGCTAGAGTACTGGAGAATGGGTAGCTTTTCCCTTCTTCAGGGGATCCTCCCAACTCAGGGATTGAACCCAGGTCTCCCGCATTGCAGGAGGATTCTTCACCAGCTGAACCACCAGGGAAGCCCAAGAATTCTGCAGTGGGTAGCCTATGCCTTCTCCAGCGGATCTTTCTGACCCAGGAATCGAACCAGGGTCTCCTGCATTGCAGGCAGATTCTTTACCAACTGAGCTCTCAGGGAAGCCCACTTGTATTTCACCTCAATAAAAAATTACAGAAAAAAAGGGATGGAGCGCTGACACAGGCTACAGCATGGGCGAACCTTGAAAATATTCCACCAAGTAAAGAAGCCACTCGCAGAGGCCGCACACCGTAGGCTTCCATTTCCGGAGATGTCCAGAACAGGCAAATCCTCAGCGACAGAAAGCGGACTGGTGGCTGCAGGGGCGTGGGGCAGGGAAGGATGGAGACTGCTTCATGGGTCAGGGGGCTTCTTTTCGGGGCAACAGAAATGCTTTGTAACCAGATAAAGGTGATGCTAAGTCGTATCCAACTCTGTAACTCCACGGACTGTAGCCCCAGCAGGCCCCTCTGTCCATGGGGTTTTCCAGGCAAGAGTACTGGACTGGGTTGCCATTGCTAGGTTATGGAAATTTTAACTCAGTATAAACAAACACACGAAACCAGGTTCCACCCCTCGGCAGGCAGACGAGCATTAAGACCCCCTGAGAGAGTCCGGGGAGAACCAAGGGCAGGGAGTCCGGATCCTTCCCCAGCCCGGAACTTCTCAGGATGTGAGGTGGGCAGGGAACTCCAGACGGGGCCCCCGCTTGGCCGTCTGGCGAGACGGAGCGCGAGCGTGTGCCCTGCCTCCTCTACTTCCCAGGCTGGTCCTCACTGAGCCCCCGCCCCCGCCTCGTCCAGTAAGAACCCTTAGTCTGGGTGGGGGGACAGAGAAACTCCGCGCCTGGGGACAGTCAGAGCCAGGGAAGCTGGCGCAGCGGCGGGCACACGGGCCAGAAGTGCTGCTCGTTCTCAGCTCTTCTTGGAGTCGTGGTCCAAAACAGCACTCCCCCTCGCCCAGTAGGACCCCGGCCACCTCCACGGCCCCCAGAGCTAAAAGGCAGGGGTGCCAGGGACCTGAGGAAGGGCTCCCTGCATTACACGAGTGTGTTTCTGCTGGAAAATCTGAGCCCCTGTCCCGTGCCACAACGCTCTCTACAGGAACCAAACGAGCCACTTGTGAAGCATCCAGAAAGCAAACCCGCCCCTCCTGCAAGGTCTGCCGGCTTTCAGGTCACCAGGATAAGCCCTCCTCTGACCAAATCTTCAGCTCAGTGGCTGGAGGAGCAGGGAAGATGCAAATGAGGTGGACGTCGGAGGGCACCCTCATGTCCCCCAGGAAGACGCTGCCACGTGGGGCCACCTCCAGGCTCCTGCAGCCCAGTAAGGTCATCTTGCCCACTTGTCCCTCCTTCCTCTCAAACAAGGCCAGGCTCTCCTCCTCCTCTCCCCTGGCTGCCCCACCCATGTGCTCCAGCCCGACTGTAAGCCACAGGTGGCCCAGAGACCGCTTCTCGAGCGGGTCCTCTGGAAGATGGTGGTCTCCATCATTCCAGCCCATGTCCACAGGGGTGGGGGGGCGAGGTGACAGGGGACACACAGAAGGAAACGAAGGACCCGAGTGCGCCATGCAGGATGGTCCAGCGCCTTCCTGACACCTACGAGCATCTTTGAGCGGAGGGGGCCTGGCAGGAGGAACCACGTCTTACCTGGAGGCATCAAAGCTGTCGTAGGAGCCAACTGTGTAGTGCCGGAAGAGTTTCTTGCTGCGGTCTGCACGAGTTTCTGCACAGAGAGGGAAGAGAGACATCATTTAGAAAGTCACGGTCCCCAAACGCTGAAACCATGAGAGGCTGGCCGGGCCCCCGCGTTTGTCTGACCTCGGAAGTGTGGGACCCGCTTCTCCTGGGGAAAGATCTGGGAGAGAGATGAGGCCCTGCTCTGTGGCCTAACTTTGCAAACTGTGGGGGATGCCGATGAATGCCAAGGATGACTTCTGGAGAGTCCCGCGCTCTGGTCCCCAGTAGAGGCTGAGTCCCAGGGTCCCCAGGTGGTGCAGGATGTGCTCTGCAAAGAAGACAAGGCCGTGCAGGTCGCAGTGGGAGCAGTGGCAGCCCACTTGGCACATGGAATCTGCTAGAACGGTATTCTGAAGTGATGCTGCCCAGCCGTCCAGCAAATATGAGAACCTGTGGATGACTGCTTTGGGGAAAAAAGAATCTTTATTGCTATTTTGCTGATTATCGTGTGTTCAGTCACTCAGTCGTGTCCAACTCTTTGAGTCTCCATGGACTGTAGCTCCCCCCAGGCTCCTCTGTGCAGGGGATCTCCCAGGCAAGAATACTGGAGTGGGTTGCCATTTCCTTCTCCAGGGGATCTTCCCAACCCAGGGATCGAACTCGCATCTCTTGTGTCTCCTGCATTGGCAGGTGGATTCTTTACCACCATGCCACCTGGGAAGCCCCTGATTATCATTACTTTCTCCTAAAACAAACAAAAACCAAACAAACATGATTAAGTTTCTAATTAAGTCCTCTGCTTACTTCTCTTACTCAGCAGATTTCGAGGTAAATTTCACGGGAAATTATAAGAATGGTGTAGTTAGACTTAATTGATAGCTCAGAGCTGGAGAGGGAAAAAACCCACAACAGCACAAATGCAAGAAATACGGCTGCTTCTGACTTATTGTTCAGATATTTCCCCGGACAAACCTCCTGCACACCCTCTTTCCCAAACCCTGGGAAAAATACAGAGAAATTTTGTGGTTTGCTTCAGGAAGATGGCTCAGATCTCATGCAAACTCTTGTAACTCTGTTGTCCGTCTCCCTGACCCCACATTTCACAGCAAATGTAATGTTATCCAAACCCAAAAGCACATTTCCAGTGGAAATGTGAACAACTGCAAGGGCGTTGAGAAGGGTATGCCTGATAACAGTTGACTCCTTTCAGGCCCAGAGGCAGCTGATGCAGCAAAAATACACGCCTCCTTCTATTAATATAAAGTGTGGTATTGCCTTTGGGGGGGCCGAGAGGACCAGGTAGCCAACTTAGGACTACATTTCCCAGCACCCCCCGCAGCCAGGCATGGCCACGTGACCAGCTCTCACCAATGGAACTTGAGCACACGCCACTGCAGGGGGGAGGGGAGAGGGGTGTGTGTGTGTGTCCCTTCCAAGCTTGGCTCCTATGGAGGCCAGGGAGCTGTCCATACCCTCTTGCTGCTTCTCCCAGCTCAAAGCTAGGACTCCCAGGCCCGAGAGGATGATGGGATCCTCCAGGATTCCCAGCAATGCCTGGGTCGCTGTGCGTTAGCTGTTAAAGGGGGCAGCGCACTTGTCCTGCCTTGTGCTCCACTCCAGGGACCTGCGTGGCACAGCAGCTAACACTGCCTTAAAGGTTCTCTGGGGCTCGGCTCCCCCGGCCTCTCCCATCACTCCACCTGAGGCTCCAATGATACGCAAGTTAAAGTTCCCTGAAGCTCGGTAACAGCTGCATCCCCATCGCGCTCCCTGACGCTGAGCACTGACTGGGTCCCAGGCCCTGTTCCAAGTGCTGCTCCTGTACCCACTCATCTGCCCATCATGGCCCCTGGGGAGGGGGTACGTGTGCCACTCTGCACGTCCCGCCAAGTCCAGCCAAGGGTGGCTCCCCTGCTTTTGGCCCATCTCATGCCACCCTTCCTGTCCCCGTGTGTCCTCGCCGTGGAGTGAGCCACTCGCCTCCGCTTGGCGTCTGTCTTTGCTTTGCCATCACTGTCTGTGGGACAGGCTGGGATGTGGGACCCCTCACCGCAGGTTTGCACCCGGACAAACGTCTCCTCGAGCGACAGGTACAGAGAAACTCAAAGGAACTGAAAACAAACACGTGCGTGTGCAGTTGGGGCAGATTCTGGACAAGATACAAAAAGACCAAAAAGCCCAGCGGCCCCTTCCGAGGAACGGGGAACAAAAGCAGGTACCACGCGTGATCTCTGCACACGGCACCACCGGGGGGGTGGGCAGACCACCTCAGTCACTCCTTTGGCCCAACCCACCGACCCACCCCTACCCTCACCCCATTTAAGGAACCAGCTTGCTCCCCTGGAGTGCAGCAAGGGAGCGAGTTTCTGGTTCTCTGTCCCTCGTGGGGCACCATGAGTCCTAGTAACGCCTGGCCTGATCCTCATCTGGCCTCTTTATCCATTTCTGTTGATTAAAGAGTCCAAGAACTTGGGTCTGTAACATCTCTGTCCTCACTAACATCTATCGAGTCCCTCCCCTGGGTCACGATTTGTGCCCATCCAGGCTCCCACTTGTTGGTCACAGAAGCCTGGTGAGGGAGGTAAGACTGCTGGACCCACTTTACAGATGGGTCTGCTGAGGACTGCTGAGGCGAAGGCACACACCAGCTGAACAGCAGGGCTGGGATGGGTCCTCAGCCAGCAGACGGGCTTCAGGGCCAGGCTGAGAACCAGCAGACCACACCAACGGGTCCCTGGTGAGGGCCGAGTGCTCTTTCGGTGCTTAAAGGCAGGGATCTGGCCTTAGTTCTCTCTGTATCACCTCTGGTGTCTAACTCTTGGCAGACATGTGATGTCAAAGCTGGCAGACCTAATCCCAACAGTCCACTGTAAATCAGCAAATAGAAACACACTTCACACAGTCGGAGGGACCTGGGGACACTGGTCCAGCTGGGCTGTACGTATGTCCGCTATGCTTGGCAGCCAGACCACACGTGCCCAGGTGCTCCCCATCCTCCTCCCTGGCATCCTGCACGTGTCCACGTCTAGTTACCATTCACCAGGTCCACCTGGAGGCCAGGCCCTGTGCCCCACATGTGGAGATTAGAAGGACTCAGAGGGGGTGGGGCCTCTGCTCTCTGGGGCTCAGGATCTTGGGGGTGGGGTGGGGATGCTGGCTGGGCTGAGGGCCCCAGGAGTCAGATAACTGTGTAGTGGAGAGGGGAGCACATGGGGCAGGCAGAGCATCTGGCCAGGCCATCCCTGTGACATCCGAGTGGGGCAACACACTCCCCAGGCCCTGGAGGATAAGCGGGATTGGAACCCGTTTGTGGGGTTAAGCAACGCAGCTCAGGAAACCATTGAACGACTGTGGGGATGGGCTGTTAACTGTTATTACAATTGCTTATTTCCTGTTGCTTAAGCCCCACGTGCAGCCTCTGTGCTGGTTGTCTAGGGAACTGCTGGGCTCTGAGAGCTGGCTGGTGCCGGCCGCTGGCTGAGGTCAGAGGTTCCAGGTCGCAGGAGCAGAGCGTGTAGTCAACGTGTGTGTGTGTGTGTGTTGTGTGTGTACATGTCCACGTGTTTACCAGAGGAAACAAATGTTTCAGAAAGAGACCGTTTCTAAATCTGCTAGCCAGGGGTTCCCAGAGTTTGGGATTTTGTGGACCAAGAAAATTTTAGACAAAAGAGAGAAGGGTGTAGACTGACACCAGATTTACCAAGTTTTTAATCTGGCCTTAAAAACAATGGGCTCCCTTCCGCTCCCACAATTGTGTTATAAGAGAAAAGGGGAGCTTTGGGGATAATATTATCTCTGACTGCTTTGTGAACAACTCCCACCGCATGGACATTCCCTGCCCTCTGGATTCTGGACACCGTGAGACTCCGCTCTGAGGGACAGCAAAGGGCTCCATCACCATCATTGTGACCAGAGCTACCACCATCAGCCTGACCGCAGCAGCAGCAGCATCTTCACTCTCTCCAGCACGTTCATCAGGACCACACCACCGCCGTCTTCACCACCACCAGCCCCACGAGCATCACCATCTCCACCACCACCACCATCGTCACCGTTACTCTGATCGTCGTCATCACAGCCTCATCTTCATCACCACCACTCACCACGTCCCTATCATCACCATCACTATTAACATCATTCCCATTATTACTGTCTTCACTGCAGCTCTACTAAGCTAGCTTTCTTTTTTTTTTTTTTTCCAGTAAATGAAGTCTTTCACCTTATTTCGTCTTCCTGCAGCAGCCAGGGCTAAGTGGATTTTTTGCCGCTGTTTTGCAGAAGTAGCAGAGTGCCATGATGAGGGATGTGGGCTCTGGGGCTACACTGGCCTGAATTCAGAGCCCAGCTCTGCTGTTGACTGGCTGCAGGTCGCCAGGCTCTTCATTTGTAAAGTGGGGATAATAACACTTCCTACTCACAGGCAAGTGGTTGAGGAGGAGACGAATTAATTCATGGAAAATGCTGCAACGGTGCTTGGCAAGTGGGAAGCACTCTGTTATCTGGTTCCTCCTGTGCATGTAGGGGTAGGGTCCTCCTCTGCTCCTCAAGGAGGCCTCCAAGGTCACACATCCTGTGAGCGCAGACCCCCAGTGTTGTGCCTCTGGAGCCTGGCTGACAGTCGCCAACAGCAACTGTGTTTCCAAACATCCACACACATTCTAAGCGCTTTATACGCATGAGCTCAATACTGTTCCTGTTCCTGGTTGACGAGTGAGGAAGGTGAGGCTCAGAGAGGTTGCCTGAGCTGCCTGAGGTCACCCAAGCCACTGCGAGTCACCGCCCCGTGGGTCAGCATCTGCTTGGGTCCCTGGGAGGAGGCATCTTCACCAGCAACCCGTCCATGACCCACAGAGGGCTAATGGCCTTTTTCTGAGATGTTCTGAGGTCTGGAGACTGAGGAAGGCAATCTTGGTCATGAGGTGGGAGGATGCGGGCTGTGGGCAGCCAGTGGGCATCACAGCACGTCATGGGGAGAACCAGCCTGTCCATGCAGCCCGCACACAGCAAGAGGCAGGGCTGAAAGCTGGGCCCGGGGACAGAGGGACACGTGGGCCTCTCACTGAGAATCCCTGGACTTTTACTTCTGGAGGTCATGAAAGCTACTCACTCAGGATTTCTGGCTTTATTCCCTCTGGGTGTGTGCTTGGATGGATCCTCAAAACTTGTTTTGTCCAAATGAGTTTTCCCCAAACTGACTCATGTCACTTCCTAAGATTCTCCCCGCCCCCATCCCCCTTCACCCCCATACTGTTTCTTTGCCCATGGCGTGGCAACCAAAATGTCTGAGATGATGGTTGTTGTAAGAATCTGGGTCCCCATGTGTGCCCCCTGGGATGCATGACAAACAGGTGGTGTGAGCAGGAAAGAACCCTTCGTGGTTTCAGGCCACTGAGATCAGAGGCACGTTTGTTACTGCAGCTTTCCCTGGATAAGCTGACTGATGCAGACGACACATGGTCTTCTCTGTCATGCAAGTCAGTACACTCCATGTTTTGCTCAAGCCTGGTAGAAGTGGCTCTCTGGCAACCAAAAGAGTCCTGGCAAGGGTAGAAAGGGAGACCAGACAAAAATCAAGACAGAGGCTGTATCTGGCCCCCTGTCTGGGAGGATGCCCGTTCTTTCTAGAAGAAAGCGGAGAACCACCCAAGATGCAATAGGAGCACACTCCGCTGGACACGGAGAGAGCTCGGCAGACATCACAGGCCTCTGTGAGTAGCGGAGAGGGCGGCCTCTCTGCTTATGAAAAGCGACGCTGAAAAACCAACCAGCTAAGCGGGAACTTCTGACTCACGTTTCCTAAACGACACAGAAGCTTCTCGAAGTGAATGGTTCACAACCAGGGCCCCCTCCCGGGCCAGTTTCAGGCTCAGTGCTTCATATGGAAACGTCTAGTCCCACTCAGCTTGGAGGCCAGCAGTCACTACCACTCTCGTCTGAATGACCATCATCTTCTGAACCTCTATATAGAATGAGCTTCAGAAAAATGTATCAGATGATGCCACTTTTCTGCTTAACCATTTTCCGATGGTTTCCCAATGACATCAGAGCTGCCCCTGCCTCCTCGTGCCCCTGAGGACACAGGTCTGTCGCGACGAGGCCCTGTCCGCCTCTGAACCCTCCTCTCCTCTCACTCTTCCCTCCTGGATCACTTCACTTCTGCTCTATCAGCCTCCTCTTGGGCTTCCCTGGTGGCTCAGACGGAAAAGACTCTGCCTGCAATTCAGGAAACCTGGGTTTCGATCCCTGGGTGGGGAAGATCCCCTGGAGAAGGGAACAGGTACCCACCCCAGAATTCTTGCCTGAAGAATCCCATGGACAGAGGAGCCTGGTGCGCTACAGTCCATAGGGGTTTCAAAGAGTTGGCCACGACTGAGCAACTAACACTTTCTTTTCTTCCTTGAACCTGATGAACTGCCTGGCACCCCGGGGCCTTTGCACTCGCAAGAGTCTCTCTGGGACATTCCTCCGCCAGCTCAAAGCTCACTGCATTGCTGGGTCCCCAGCTCCTACTGCACAGCCTGGCACACAGTAGGTGCTCGACAGCTGTAGAGTAACCAAGCCACAGGGAAAAATCCCACGCTTCTGGGCCCCTTTGTTCTTTTCCAGCGTTGGCACGGCCACCTCCCTGGGTGTGAAACTGGAACAAGTTGAGGATACCGCGCAGAAGACTGAGTTTAATTCCGATGCTAATGAGCGGAAGTGGCCACCCTGCAAACTGCGAAACTGGAGTCCTCGCCTTGACCTTGGGGCGACGCCCTGCGACCTCTCCCTGCCGTCCCGGACTCTCATTTTCTCCACCATCCAGACAGACATTTGGATGAAATGATCCCACAGCTGCTCTGCCTTCTCAGGGTGACCCATCCCCCTCCACCACCCATGTGATGGGAGACCAAACCCCCTTGCCTGGAAGAGGGCTACAAAGTGTTTAAGCTGGTGTGCCCTGAAAGCTTGTCTCGGAATATGGCCTAGAAAAATCTACAGTGAGAGGAAAAAAAAAACCCTAGAAATTCCATTCCCTATACCTCTTGCGACTCGTGAAAGGGAGTGACAGATTGCATGACGAGATTCAGATTGTCAGCATCTAAAATAGCCCTTCTCGTAGAGCTGCTGGGAGAGGATCCCTCCCAGCTCGGCGAGGAAGCCGGGGAAGGTCTCATGGCCTCTGGGCCTCGAGCGTCACTGAGTATCACTGAGTTCCTGGCAAAGGAAACAAGAAGGGGAATCCTCAAAGAAACTGATTAAGACTCTGAAAAGTCAAAAAAGGACTCAAAGCGTGGCATGGGGAAGAGGTGGGCTGTAGGGGCAAGAAATGGCAGTGGGGAGAGGGTGAGAACACCAGAGCAGGGCTGAGGCCGCGTGAGCGCCAGGCCCCGACCTCCACCTGGCTCCCATGTGGGGCGGTCCCCTCGCTTGTGAGTTGCCGTGGACAGGAGAGGCAGGGAGGGAAGGCTTCCTCTAGACAAGGCAACGTGAGCTTCAGTCCTAGTGAGTGGCACGGCCCTGGGCAGGAAAGAGGCTCTCCAAGCCTCAGTCTTCTCATCTGTAAAATGGGGTCAGCAGCAGAATGGACCTTAGGGCCTGTGGGGAGGGCCCAAGTCCCTTCCCGATGGGCTGTCGGCCACTGCTGTTCTCCAGGAAGCCGTCTTGAAAAGCATCCTTCTGCCCCTGGGACAGAGGAAGACCCCAACCACGTCTGTACTCAGAACCTCATGCCCTGACCAGAACTGCCGGCCCGGCTCATCAGAGTCCCTCCAGGAAATCTGGAGTAGGAGAGACCAGTCTCTGTGCCCTGTGTAAACAGAGGATGCCTCTGCTCGGGCACAGAGGCTGTCACTGGGCTCACCTTGTCGGGGGCACGAAAGAATGGACGTCGAGGCAAGAGGCTCAGGGTAGCGGCGACATGTGTAGACCTAGAGACGGCCGAGCTGGCTTGGCTCCCAAAAGCCCCCACATCCTGCTTCCAGAACCCGCTTCTGGGACCCGCTGGGCCACACGTTCCGCCTCGGGGTCCAGGAGAGGCCGCTGCGTCCCTACAGGGTGGCGGGGGGAAGCTTTCTTCCTTTGACTCGGCTCACGTGGGTTTTACGTCTCTTGAACCACAAGAGCCCTCCCTGTCTTCCAGCTCCTCTGTTTTTCTGGACAGAAACTCTCGTCACCCAGGTGGACCAAGGCAGTGTCTCCGGATTTCACCCAGGGGTCTGGACGGGTGGCGGGCCCACCACGATGGTACAGCTGGCCAGGGCAGCCGTGGACACCTGCCTCCAGGGCCTACACTCTGGGTTGACTGTGATAACGTGCGGGGCTCCTAACACCCCCGGGGGCAGCATGCCCTCAGACACGCTCCAACCTGGCCCCAGGCAGGCGTCCCTGGGCCAGCACAGCCAGAGGGAGCCCACTGGGCATGGGGAGGTCCAGACGCCACCCCGATCCGTGAGAGAGTCGAGGCCGGCTGTGGACAGCAGACTGAGCGCAAACACGACGCGACATTTCCAGGTCACGCTGCCCAGGTCGTCCCCCCCACCTCAGTGTGCTCCCCAGGGTCTCCAGCTGTGGCCCAGCCCGGTGACACTCTGACCCCGGGCGCCTGAGACAGCAGCGCGGAGTCCAAGGCAGGGGAGCACAGAACCCAGGCGTGCCCACCTGCACGGCTGCCCCGCAGGCCCGGGAGCCGACAGCCGGCTGAGCTCCCTCGCTGTGCAGGACCAAAACTCAGAGACCAGGGGCCTCCACTGCCTTCAGAGTCCTGTCTGGGTGTGTCCCCTGGAGCTGAGCCTCAAGCCCAGAAAAAGGGGAGTCAGATAGAGGCAGGGACAGAGAGGCAGACAGACATCCACAGACAGAGACCGAGATACACAATGACACAGAGATAAATAGAGAGGGAGACAGATATACACTGAGAGTCAGAGAGAGACGGTGAGTGAGCAAGACAGAGAGACACCTACAGAGACAGAGAGACACACACAGGGAGAGACAGAGACAAAGAAAAACACAGAGAGACGGAGCTCTAGAGACACAGCGAGAAGAGGAAGTGGTCTCTGAGGACCTCCATGCCTCCCCACTGCCTGCCTCTGTTCCGGCCCCTCCCCTGGACGCCACGTCGTTTTGGCTGTTATTGTCAGCCCCTCGCCCCAAAGAGGCAGAAAGGACCGAGAGGACCCCTGCACGTGGGGGCCCCACACCCTCACCACGTGGCCCCCCGCCAGCCCACGAGGTGGCGCTTCCTGCCTGGAGTCGGGCTGCGGGGCCCCCAGCATCCCCACACCTCCCGCCCACGAGGCTCCCGCCATCTCCAGTGGGTTTTAAATCAGACATCGTTCAGGCTACACCCAGGCCGGTGAGCCAAGGGCAGGCTCCGAACCACAAGGAGGAAAGAAATTACTGACGGGGATGGAGACTGAAATAACTTCTCTGTTTTAAAACCGACAATGCCCATGGGCTCCATGCAGTGGAGGACCAGAGACAGGAGTGTGGGAAGAAGCCTCGGTGGGCACAGGTGGGCCAGCTGGAGGCAGGTGTTGGGGGGCGGGCCGGGGTCTCAAGTTCACCATCACTTCCCACAGGGGCCAGACCCCAGGACTCACGAAAGGGGGCAACCAGTGTGAGGGGCCGGTGAGCCTGCACAGCACGGGGGGGTGGTGGCGGGGGCCAGGGAGCTCAGCGCCCAGCTCTACCACCACGGTCACCACGCTGGGCTGACAGGTGCCCACCCCACCGCTGGGCACAGAGGTCAAGACCTCACCTCCGAGGACCACTGGCTGAGGGACACGACTTTGATTTGAAGCCACTTCTCAACGTTCACACCACGACAGCTTGGCTCACTCACTCAGTCACTTCATCAGCTGCGGACCACGGACCCAGCACCTTCTGGGAGCTTGATATGGGCCTCGTGAGGGAGGGGAGGGAAAATAGGGACCCTGTTCCTCAAAGACAGCTGGACTTCATCCCACGTCCCCACTAAGGTTGGGGGACTAGCTCCCTGTGGCTGCTGTAACAAGTGACCACAAATCTGCTGGCCAGGGACAACAGAAGTCGATGACCTTATGATTCTACAGGTCAGGATCCGCTGGGGGTCTCAGGAGCTAAGATCAAGGTGCGGGGGGGGCTCCTGCCTGTGGGAGGCTCCTGGGATGAGGCTGTCCCTTTGCCTTTTCTGGCTTCTAGAGGCTTCCCCATTCCTTGGTTGTGACCCCTTCCTCCACCTCCCAAGCCGGCACTGTGGGTCGAACCCTCTAATCCCCATCATTCTGATTCTGGAGTCTGTCTCTCTTACAATTTAAGGACCCCTGGGACCCAGGATCATCTCCCCTCATCTTAAAGTCAGTCGTCTAGCAATCTTCTTTCCATCTGTGACCTTCCTTGCCCTTGGCCACATATCTGGACACAGTCAACTGTTCCAGGGATCAGGACACAGACGTCTCTGGCCATCACCTGCCCTCCATGACCAAGGAGAGACCATCCCTGAAGGACAGCACAGTGCGGCCACACTTGCTCAGAACACTGTTTAAACCCCTCAGTGAAGGAACTCAGAATCCTGCTCTCAGGTCAAGAACTCCCCAGGAGAAAGAACAGTGCTTCTCTAGCAAGTGCATTTCTCTGTTTGCAGGTACAAGACAGAGCGCAGGTCAATGTCTGACTGCAGAACCACAGAGAGACCCGGGGGCCCCAGCGCCTCTGACCCTCAGCCTCTCCTTTGTGTCGCTGCTGTTCAGCTGCCATGCTGTGCCTGAGTCTTTGCGACCCCGCGGACCGCAGCACAGCGGGCCTCCCTGTCCATCCCCATCTCAAGAGCTTGCTCAAACTCACGTCCATTGAGTCAGTGATGCCATCCAACCATCTCATCCTCTGTCGCCCCCTTCTCCTCCTGCCTTCAATCTTTCCCAGCATCAGGGTCTTTTCCAATGAGTTGGCTTTTCACATCAGGTGGCCAAAGTATTTGAGCTTCAGCATCAGTCCTTCCAATGAATATTCAGAATTGATTTCCTTTAGGATGGACTGGTCCAAGGGACTCTCAAGAGTCTTCTCCATAGTTTCAAAGCATCAGTTCTTCGGCACTCAGCCTTCTTTATGGTTCAGCTCACATCTGTACATGACTACCGGAAAAACCAGCTTTGATCATACGGAACTATGTTGGCAAAGTGATGTCTCTGCTTTTAATATGTAAAGGGAGATAAACGGTTTGACCTGTGCCCGAGGTCCCTTCAGTGAACAGAACCAGCCTCTGGACAAACAGCAACCCTCCCCCCCGAGGCCTGCAGCCCCACTTTCGCCGGAATCAGGTGCTCTACCCTGAAGCGTCTTGGTTTCGGTGGTCCAGGCGGCCTCCACAGTGGGCTCCGGCACCAACACACACCTGAGTCACTGGTTCTCTTAACTCCCGGCTCCCTGGAGGACCGCAGGGTGCACGTGTGTGCCGTGTGTCGTTAGCTCCGTTCTCCCTGCCAGCCCTGGGAAGACCGGCTCCGGGCTCATCCAGCTGGGTAAGGACTGAGCGGCAAGGGCCGTCGGAAGTTTTCAAAAACTTGCCATGAATTCACTTTTGAGCGGGCGTGTGCAGGGGGGCATGGGGAGTGCCAGCCATCACCAGTCCCGTAGGGTCCCCAAAACATGCTGGCACCACACGAGAGTCGGGCCTGCAGACGCGAAAACCCAAAGGAAAGGACGGTGCTGGTCTCGAGCTCCAGGACGAACGGAGTGCGCTGCAGAGGGCCGGACACAGCAGGCCTGTGTTTCTCCGTAGTCATCCCAGCCCGCTGCCGACGGTAAGACGACAGAAACACCTGCAGGATGAGCAGCAGTCGCTTGGCTGAGGGAAGGTGGGGCTGCTTGTGTGGCTGCGACTCAGGAAGTGGTCTCCCTGCCCCACGCCAGGCGCAGCTGCGAAGCCCTCACGGAACTTGGCGGTAGCTGGGCTCGGGGGGCCCACCCGCCGAGGCCCGCCAGCACCAGATTCACCTACTCTGCCTCGGGAGAGATGAGCCCAAGCGCCGGGGAGCCAAGGGTGGGTGGGGGCTGTGGCTCAGCCAGGATGCTCGGTGTACGCGCAGGGGGACTTTAGAGCGGCAGGGAGGCTGGACTTCCAGCGCAGTGCTCGAGGACGGGGAGTGGGGGGCGGTGAGGTTCCCAGGACCGTCGCTGCCACCGTCACGGTCCTGATCTGCGCGGACATCCGCCACCCACCATCACCATCACAGGTGACCCCCGGGGGCCGGGCACGAAGTGCAAAACACGTGAGCTCTGCTGGGGTGCTCCAGCCACCCTGCGCCCTCAGCCGTGGTACCCCACTGCGACTGTGTAGGCGAGGCTGAACAGCAGCTGGGGTTCCTACCTCGAATCTCCGTTAGGAACTGTGAGGCGGGTCGACCCCCTCTGTGCTCCCCCAGTCGGCGTCCACACATCACCGGCCCCTCCAACATCAAGACCCCTCCCTCCCTGGGGAGCACCTCCTCTTGGGTCCCACTTGACTGCAGCCTTTCCCTGCTGATCGTGGGGAAAGGCTGGTCGTCCTATCCACCGCCCTGCCCTGCCTGGCACGCTCTGCCCCGTGCTGAGATGGCCTTCCTCCCCACCAGCTCTCTCTGTCGGCCATTCTACACCCACTTCCCAGTTCCTTTCCCTCCAAAGGACTGAGGTGGCCAACAACAGTCATCCCCAGGCTCCTCCCAGGGGAGGCCGTGTGACTGGGTCTCGGCCAATGAGGCAGGAGCCGGCATCTGCTGGGAGGGGCTTCCTTTCCCCAAAACAGGTCCCCCCAGGGCACGCCCCCTTTCCCATCTGCACTGTGGAAGTCGAGCCGCACCACCCCTTCCCGGGAGGGAGTGTCAGGACAGCGGGCAGAAGAAGCCAGGTCTGGCCCCGCCTTCCTGTCGGGTGGGACAACGAAAGCCCTGTGCATTAGGGTAGCGGTTCCGAGGGACACGTCTTCTCTGGTTTAATCAATCACTGCACCATGAACCAGATGCTGTTGTTCCGGGGGCAGAAAAATCAAAGCACAGAGAGGTTAGGCGACAATCCCAAGTCACACAGCTCTTGAGGGGCGGCCGGACTGGTTGTTAGGCTGCTCTCTGAATGCCTCTGCTATCGCCACCGCAGGTCCACGAGGCTCGGCCAGAACACCAGACATGACTGGACCGTTTTCAAGGCGCTCAGCCTGTGGGCGGCAGAGCTGGGACCCTAGCCCAGCTCAAGGGCATGGCTCACACTTGAGTCCCCTTCATCACGTTTGTACAGGACAAGCCTTCCAGATGAGTCATTCCCTGCGGGAGGTGCTTTACGATGCTACGCTTTGAAAATCACTAGAGAATGCAGGAAACCTGGACCCCGGGCTTTCAGATTCAGGAGCCCTGAGGATGAGCGGGACCTGGCCCATTCAAGGACAGGTGTGGGGACACCCAAGAGGATGCCTTCCACCCAGGCGCCTGGCGCTGTGACTGGAGGTCTGAGGTTCTGCTTTACCCGCCTCTCTCCCCGTCTTGTCGCCCTTGGGCCAAGGGAGGCTGGGGCTCCACTCGGGGGAGGCCGAGTAAGCCGGGTTCCTGGCCACATTTCCCTGTCTCCACCCTCCCAAATTGTCTGGACAAATGAATAAAGCTGCTAGCTGTCAATGAGTCGCTCTCTACTCTACAATAATTAGAAGGTTTAAAAAAAAAAAAAAAATCAGCCCAGGCGGCTCAGTGGAAGCATTTATACTGATCCATGGAGCCAGACAGGCAGTTTAAGTGGAAATTACAGTAAATGGAGGACTCGGAGCCTGATTGCATGTTGTTGCTAAGCTTGGCAGGAGCGCCCATGCCAAGGAGGCTGTCCTCATCTCTCTCCATCACGGGGAGCATTCAGGGGGCTGGGGGAGACCGAGCTGCCCTGGCCCAGCAGCCCGGGGCTGGCATGACCATGCGGAGGGGCAGGGTGCTTGAAAACACGCCAGGCCCTGGGAGCCTCCTGGCACCGAAGCCTGCAGCCAGGCCCTGGGGGGCAGCAGGCTTCCTTCCTCTGTCCGGCCAGAATACCTGGACTGACCCCCTCTGCGCTCCCCCGTCCGCGGCCTCCACCATCAAGACCCCTCCCTCCCTGGGGAAGCACCTCCTCCTGAGTCCCACTTCACTGCAGCCTTTCCCTGCCAATCGCAGCACCTGGCACAGAACCGAGGTGTAGGGGAGCCCCCACTGTGGAGCCCCTCTCCCCATGCTGACGCCACCCCTCCCTGGAGGCAGGGTTCTTGGCCCCCTTCCCCCTGGAGGGGCCCGGAAAGGTGACGCGAGAGGCCCAAGGACACACAAGGGGTGAGCAGCGGAGCTGGATTTAAACCCAGGAACCGACTGGGGGCGGAAGGATTCTTTTTAGTTCCTTAAAATCTTTTTTAGGGGCCCTGGCAGCTGAGGCTTAGGAAATAGGACACGGAGAAAAATGGGACCTGTTGAGCTCCAGGAAACCGCCCTGATCGTGTGGGCAGGTCGCTGAGACGTCCCGGCTCGGCCTCGACGTAGGCACACCTTGGACGCAGCACGGTTCAGGACCAAGGGAGTAACCGGATTCACCCTGGCAAGGACCAGGGGGTCTGGGAGGCTTAGGAGGATCCAGGGTTAGGCGGCGCTAACAGATCGCACAAAGACCCACCCTGACGGTGACCTTACAAATGGCACGCACCAGCCTCTTGGGCGCGCATTCCCTGAAACCCACCAACCTGTCCCCCAAAGATGCTACAGGTCTGTGACAGATACTGAGGCTGGCAGTGGGTGAGGACCAGCAGGTGAGACTTGTGGGGGGGGGGCCGGGCGTTGCCAGCCTCAGCCGTTCATGGCTCAATGTCTCCTTGTACAACCTCAAGGGGACCCCTGGGAGGCGGCGGGGGGAGGGGTGGTCCTTCAAGGATCGCCGAGCTCCCCAGCCTGAGCCCTTGCAAGCTAGCTGTGTCCCCTGTCCTCTGCTCCTGGGAGCGAGAGGGTGCAGTTGGCAACAACCTACTGTAGAAGCTGAAGAAGGCGATGCAGGCTGAAAATACAGATGGTGTTTTCTTGTCTCAGAGGCTACCATACCGGAGAAGTACCCAGTTCACTTGATTTAAAACACACACACACACACACACAGAACTCAAAAGCACACCGGCCATGCTTTCTTTGCAGAAGGGCAAGCTGGAGGAGTTGGGAGGCACACTCCCCCCTGTTCAGTGTGGGGAGCCGTGCCATACAGCTTGTCGGGGGAACACCCAGGAACCCTGGACACATCTATGCCTTTAAGTCACGGCGATTCACAATGCAGTCGTCCGCCCTTGGAACTTAACAACAGCGCTCACTAGGAATAGATGCTCCAGTTGGTCTTAACTCCCTGCACCTTCCCCCGCCCCCCGCCCCCATGGCAGCTTGAAAGGACTTTGGAGAATCAGGCCCCTGGGACACTAACAGTACCCCAGATGCTCAAGTCTGCCGGGGTGACTTGACGGCTACCTTGATTTTTCTCTTCTATCTTGGGAGCACTGGAAAGCGTTAGGGAAACAATAGCCTTCCCTGGTGAAACACCACCACCAGAAATACACTAATTCTCAAACACACCCAGCACAGAACCATCGCCTCCACAGCCAGCCACCTGACTCGCCCAGCGCCAGCCCCGGCGGGTCAAGAACAAAGACTCGCGTGCGGCCGCCCGCCGGGAGCAGGTTCGGGAGACCGCACCGTACCTCCGAAATGAACTTTCTTCTTGAACCGGGAGTTCTCAGCCATCGTCTCTAACCTGGGTGTGACCATCTCACTCAGGCTGGTCCCGCTGCTCGTCCGGGTCCATGCGGAGCCCGCATCCACAGGGCCCGCCTCATCTACTATTGTCTGTTAATCCAAGAGGAAAAAAGTTGCAGCCCTCCGCAGTCAGAATTGCGGAACAAAAGGGGAAAAAAAAAAAAAAAAACCAGAGGAAGAAGAAAGATGGCTCCAAGTGTTTAATCCGCAGGGAGGTTTTCAGATTTGACTTTGGGAGACCACACGTCGGGATCGGCGGAAAATTCGGTTCTTTGACACAAGTTGTAAGCTCCAGATTGGAGCCCGCATCCTTTCACTTCCCACTGTACCGGGGATGGTTTCTTTTTTTTTGCCTAGTGCTGGTTTCCATGGCAACGCATCAGTCACTAGTCTAAATAAGTACGGGTGAAGGACGCCTGGAAACCAGTGCGATTGTGCATGCCATTAGCAGGGAGAGGAAACTGACCCACCCCGCGATTAGCACGGGCCGAGTTAACACTCAGAGTCTGCTGTCGTCCCTGTCCTGAGGAGTCGCTTTCTCATTTTGTCATGCAGGGTTTTCTTGGTCCCAGCGGTTTCTGAGCCCTGCGTGCTGCAGGGTGGACGGCCGGGTGGAAAAGTCCATTCTGACCGCGCCACCCGGCGGAGCCAAGGTCAAAGAACCGGACAGGACCTCAGTGAAGCGGGTCTTGGCTGAAGGCATCCCTTGGGCCTTCCGTGGGTCCCTGCATCCCTGGAGGAGGGGAAGGGGTCTTCAGGTGCTTGGAGGGATTGGGGGGACACGCATGCACTCTGCACACTCAGTATGAAGGCTGGTGGGGAGCAGGCTGCAGGCAGGGCTTGCTGTCGGGCAGGCGGCTGAGCCTGCCTCCTTCCTAGCGACGCCCTCTCACCTCATGGCTCTTGCTTGGGAAGGCTCAGTGGGGTACAGGCCAGGCTCTAGATCCTTTTTCTCCTCTGTCATCAACTTCGTCCCTTAAACAGCTGCCATGAGTTCATGGTGTGGTCCCGGACAGGACCCCTCACCTCTGAGCTGCAGGATTCCCATGGGTCTGAAGGGCTGGTGACTCTCAGTCAACGTCCTTTGGATTCTGAGAAGCAGGCCACGTGGCCAGCGGACAAGCAGGAGCCAGGTCCCACACCCGCCAGCTGCATGGCCCGGGTCCAGCCTCTTATTTGTCAGATGGGGTGATGATAATGAATTATCTAAAGCTAATTATCAATGAATTAAACCAGTTACTTATTACTTAACAATTAATACATAAATCATTAAAATGGGATGTTAGGGTTGTGAATGATTTTGTTTCAGAGTCAACGTGAAGAGCACAAACCCTCTGCTCCCTGTAGACCTGAGGCTGGACGCCGCCTGGTTCGAGGTGTAACTCGCCCTCAGAGTCCTGTCCACCCAGCCGTGTTGGAGCAGATGCCCCATGAAGACTCAGAGATGAGGACACTGGCCCAGAGAAGTTAAGTGAGTGGCCTAAGGGCACCCAGCCAGCTAAAGGGGAGCCTGGAACCTCTGGACCCAGCCCTGCGCCTGCCAGGTATCCCTATCTCCTGCCGCACACCCCCAGGGATGCAGGGCTCTCAGCTGACCGGTGGGGATGAAGACCAAGGGGGGGCTTCCTCCCTCACCCCAGCTAGGGACGTCCCCAGCTCAGTGTCCTGGAAGATATGCTGGTTCCCAATCCTGCCCTCCTGGGGCCCAGACCTAAGTGGATTCCTGCTTCTCCAGGGCCCTGGCCCTCCACTGGCATTCCGACTGGTCTCTGGGCAAAGCAGGGGGTCACAGAAACAGCCCGTGCCTGACATGCTGGAGGCCCAGGGGCCGTGGCCACCACTCCCTGGGAGAGACCCCGTGGGAGGCAGCAGTGGAGACAGGAGGGTAAAAACATCGCGGGTTTCCCTCCGCAGCCCAGCCCCTTTCTCCTCACTCCACGCTGCTCACATGCCCTTCAGCCCCGTGTCCCCTCCCCCAGGTAGCTCAAAGCCTCGTGTCCTTGGAGGCGCCCCATCCTTCTCCGGGGGCGAGCCGCTCGCGGCTGCAACTCCCGCCAGGTTGCTGACCGATTCGGCGGGCAAACCGGGCCCTGAGGGCAGGGCTGGCCCTTTCTCATCTGTGACCTTCCACAAGAACACGTCTTCATGGAAGGGCCACCTGAAAATCACGAGTCGGCTGGGGGCGGGGTTGGCTCCTGGTGGCAGAGGTGGGTCCGACCCGGATGCCCCTGCATCCCCAGGCCTGTGGCCCGCAGACGCCCCCGTGTATTCACCACACACATGAACACTCGGCAGAGACTTTAAAGTGTCGTGCGGGGTCATCACCTGTCCAACCGGCCCATCACAGAGGTGGATGTGGCCCGTGCGTTGCACACACACACACACACGTGGTTCGTCTGCCCAGGACTCGAGAGATGACAGGGGACCTTCTCCACCCTATGTGGTCACAAGGGCCTTGATCTGCACCCCTGACCTGACGCCCAGGGGCTCTGGGACTTTAGGGAGGTGATGAGGGTCAGAGGGAGGTCACAAGGGTGGAGACCCCACCAAGAGACTAGCATGCTTATAAGGAGAGGCAGGGGCTTCCCTGGTGGCTCAGCTGGTAAAGGATCCGCCTGCAATGCGGGAGACCTGGGTTCAATCCCTGGGTCGGGAAGATCCCCTGGAGAAGGGAATGGCTACCTACTCCAGTATTCTGGCCTGGAGCATTCCATGGACTGTATAGTCCATGGGGTCGCAGAGATGGACACGACTGAGTGACTTTTACTTTCAAGGAGAGGCTAGAGACCAGAGCTGGCTCCCTCCAGCCTGCGAGGGAGAAGGCGGCTGCCTACAAACTAGGAAAGGAGCCCTCTCCAGGGGCTCACCTGGTGCCTTGACCTTGGGCTTCGGCCTCCAGCACTGTGAGGAGTAAATGTCTACCGTGTGAGCCCCGGTCAGCGCGGCCCCAGCAGATGAGAGAAGCGTGTTCCTGCATCCAGGAGGAGGGGACGGACAAGGTGCTGACTTGGGGGATGGAGAGGGGGCCCGGGGGGTGGGCCTGCAGCACCAGGCGCTTGCTCACTGCACCATGAAGAGAGCGGCAGCCCCGCACCCATCACACCCATGGAGCTTCCTGGGCGGGAGACTGAGGACACCGAGACGCGTTCACGTCTCTCAGCCGAACACCTGCCTCTGATGACTTAGAACCCGGCAGGATAGTCATGCGTTCTTGAGGCTCAGGTGCGCGAGTGTGTGCATACACATTCACACTCACGCACGCACGCACACACACACTGTGGGGAGGACAGAACACAGGTGGGGGATTTGGAATTCGTCTACTTGCCAAGGAGACCTAAAACTCAAAGCTCCTTTCCAGAAGCCAAAGGAGCTCAGTGCACGCTCCTGGGACGTCGGGGCCCCTCTTCCAGGCAGGACTGAGATCAACATGTCCCTGGACCCTGCCTGGCATCTCCCTGGCTCCAGTTACTGCCCAGGACATCGCGATGTCTCTTCTCGTCGTGTGCAGACCCGGTCTCCCAGGCAGGTTCTATGTTCATTCCCGGGGGGCCCAGCCTCCTTCCCAAGTCCCATTCACGGGTGTCACAGAGAACAGTTGTGTGTGTCGGGGCATGTGGCATTTTCCTGGAGTGTGAGCTGCTCACAGGCACTCACAGCATTCCCCATTTCTGACACTTTGTCCCTGGCATCTGGCATGGGCTCGGTTCTCAACGAGTTATATGCTGTCCCTTGGGCTTAATATACAAACCAAAGTCATAAGTAGGAGCCACAGATCCAGACGCCTCCAGGCAGGCCATGCGTCAAGGAGCAGGTGTCAGACAGCAGGGAGTGGTGGGGTCTGAGGTTGACAGAATCTCAACAATGAGCAGATCCTAACTTCCAGGGAAGCACTGTTTTGCAGGACCCCTGGCAGTGCTCTCACGGCGGGCAGTCCTGTGTCTAGGGGCGGTCTGGAGGTCTGTGGTCCCACTGCTGGAAGGTACTATGAGCAAGTGTTGGCAGGGCCGGTTGTGGTCAGTCCTTAGCTACCTCCAGGTGGATGGAAGACCTTCTCATAACCCTCTGAGCTCAGATCTTACACTCTTGTCACACGAGACACACAGAAACACAATGGACTCTCCGGAAATGCCAGTGCCTTCAATATCAAGAGAAGAATATCCTTCGTTCATCTGGAGCTTTTCAATGATGCTTATCGAGTCCCTACACCACATCCCTGGTGGCAAGGACCCTCAGGGGGTGTGAGCGTTTCAGGCGACATATCTGGGCTGATGATGGCACCTCCCTGAGCGGGAGCATCCGTCTAACTACTGTCTCCCGGTCAGGCGGCCCCCGAGCCTGCGCACTCTGAAATAACCCGGGACGGTCACAGCCTGTTTCACACTCCCTGCCACCCCAGGGGTGATGTGTGCCCCACCCCCGGTGCCCGGCCTCCTCCCACCCTCTGCACCCTGATGGGGAGTGACTGTGGACACTGCGTTTCCCAGACGCCTTGGCCGGGGCAGCAGCCAGGTTCTGGAGAGGAGAGCCCTGTGCAGGGCGGTGCCACTGCTTTGCACGTCCCTGGTGGGAGGGTCCCGCACACCCCGAGGAATGCCTCTTGGGTCTTCCTGCTGCCCTAACTCAGGGGCAGCGCTGGCTTCTGGCGGTGACCTGTCTCTGGGTGGCATCACTTGCCCCCTTCTCTTCCTCTCGCCCTTCCTACAGTCTTGTCCCAGAAACACACTGGATTCTCCAACAATACTTTTGAAATCAGTCTCCTGCATTCCAGGGACTTCCCTACTGGGCCAGCGGCTGAGACTCTGCCTTCCAGCGCAGGGGGGTGTGGGTTCCATCTCTGGTCTTGTGGCCAATAAACCAAAACATAAAGCAGAAGCGGTATTGTAACAAATTCAATAAAGACTTTAAAAATTGTCCACATCAAAATAAAAATCTTTTTAAAAACTTTCCTGTATTCCGCCCTCTCTGTCTGATGCACCTGCCGAGGTGTGTGTTTGCTCCTAACTGGGCATTGGCTGATAAAGGGTGTGATGTGAATTTTTTGGAATGAGGTGTATTATGGGTTTTTAATGTAAGAATTTCATTGAAAGAGAAAGGGATCCTCGCATACGATTGCTTTTTAAAATGGGTGCATCATGCTTCTCAGAGCTGGGGGCTCTCAGACCTGCAGCGAGAGATGGTGTCCTAAAGAACTGAGAGGAACCGAGCTGGAAATAGGAGACAGAACCTCACCTCCCACCCTGCCGTACCTCAAAGGCTCATGGAGCTTTTACCTGGAGAGCTTTTCAAAGAATCTCTCAGCTCAAAAGCAGGACTGATGACAGGAGCAGTGGCAGCAGGGTACAATGGGCTCTGGAAGACTCGAAGCCTCCAACGCACAGGTTTGGAATAACCAAAGCTTCCCGAGGGGCACCAGGCAGAGAAACACCTTGCCACCAATGCGGGAGAGCCCTGGCTCACACTCTTCTGCTGGGTCCCTACTTTCCTTCTCGAGACAGGATGCTCTACCAAGTACCATCAGACCCCACTGGGGGTTGACAAATACGCTGACTGTCTCTGTGGCAGGTAGGCCATTAAGCAGCCCTGAGGATCCCACCTCCCAGTGAGATTCCCACCCCGTGAGCGTGGGACCTGCGATGTGCCTCTGAGCTGCAGAACATGGCAAAGGGAACAGGCTGCATCTGAGCACATGCCTGGCAGTGAGGAGACTGCTGCACTTTTCTCGCTGGAGCCTCTCTCTTGCCCGTGGGATGGAGCAGGTGACCGTCCTGGGGAATGCCACCTGGGAGGAGCAGGGGGTGGCCTGCCTGTAGAGAGGGGCTTGGAGTCTCCAGCCAGCAAGATACAGAGGCATTCAGCCTTACAAACCCAGCAGACTCAGTTCTGCTGACAACCCGAGATGGCTGGAAACCCTTCCCCAGGCTAGTTTCTGGACAAGGATACAGCCTGGCCACCCGGCTAAGTGAAGCCCAGCAGAGGAGCCAGAAGCCAGACTAATTCTTGGTTCAGAGAACCCACATGCTCGGCATTTGGGAACGGCGATCTCTCAAGGTCTAAGGAGCCGATCAGGTGGAGAGCACCAGTTAGGAGCGGGTGGCTTGTGCATTTATGTCCACGTACCCCCACGGAGGAGCAGTTCAGATGGGATGAATTAAGAGACAGAAACAAAAAGTCTCCATGATCATTAAAACCAGACTCAAGACAAAATTCAGTCTGAAGGCAAGAAAACCAACACTTTCTGAGTGCCAGCTGTTATCACTGAACCGAACTCGAATCTGCTCGACCTCGCAAACAAAGCCGACCCACTGAGAGCAGCTGGTGAAGGAAAGGGCAGCGTTTATTGTAGGCGCCCAGCAAGGAGAACGGGCAGCTCGAGCTCAGAGGACCTGAACCCCCTGCTGGCTTTCGGGGAACAGTTTTAAAGACAAGGTGAGGGAGAGGATTCCGGGTGCACAGTCAGCTCGTATTCATTTTTCTGACTGGTTGATGGTGACGTAACAGCGGAGATTCAGGAATCTTAGTCGCCAACCTTCTGGTTCCAACTGGTCTGGGGTCTACATGCTGGCAGATAGCAGTTTCCATCTGGTGGGAGTCTGGTTTCTGCAAAAACAACTGAGGGATGTGCATCAGACATGGGTTTCCAGGTCCTTCAGGAAGGAACTATAGGTCCTGCAGCTCGGCTATTTGGCTGATCCAGCGTTTAAATTGTTACGAGCTCTCCCGCTGGACTGCTGTTCTTTGTCTCTGCGTGGTCTCTCTCCTCTGATCGTTAACCCTTGGGCCAGACTTTCTGAAACTCAGGGAAGGTTCAGGAGACTGAAGGTTTTATTTAAGAGAGAGGTGAGGAACAAGCTGGGGTTGGTTACTGAGAAAAGCTGGTCTGGTGATTGATCGGTTTCACCACGTGTCGCGAGCTTTCATAGGGTAATAAAGTGAAAGAAAATATTATGATTTTGGAAGATGGTGCTTTAAAGCGAGATTCTTTGGGGGAGAAAAATCCTGAATCTCATTTGAAGACTGTCATTAGCCTCAATAACACAGGCGAAAATGAGTGTTGTAGGATGTACTAAGGGGAGTGGTTTTTTTTAAACTGTGGAATTTCAGTGAGTAAATGTTTTCCTACAAAATTCATAAATGCCACTTACACCCCAAACCAGCAACATTTAACTTATCTGCAGCTGGTTCTGTGCCATATTTAACGTGAATCATATTGCAACATTTGGGGACTATTAAACGTGGAGTTCGCAGGAGGAGTTTCTTCGGATATCAGGGTAACATGAGAGAGAGCTGAGCACTTGCCAGCAAGCAGTGGCCCGGAATGACATCCCTCCAAGGCCTTCGCCAGATGCATCATCTACGCTGCCACCAGCTGGCTAGAGCTTCGAGCTACTGGGGTCAGAGTGAGGGCCTGACGCCTGAAAAGGCTCATTACACGCTGAATCACTCAGACCTGTGGGCACGTTCACACCACCTCACCCCGATGCAGGCTACTGTCCCACGAGGGTGAGACGTGTCAGGATCCGCTTAAACATCTCAGCACCAATAACAACAGGGAGTGCAGTCTGTTACTGAGGTTGACTTCCTGCTAGTACATGGCAGGCACCCTCTGTACTGAATTCCCCATCTTCACGGATTCTCCCATCATCCTTTGCAGACAACTGAAGTGAATGGAAAGACACACAGGAAGAGCAGGGATGCAGGGAAGATGCAGGGCCCTCCTGAGCTGTGGCGTCCATGCTCAGCTTCACCCAAGGCGGGCCCGTTCTTATAACTAGTCCCATCTGACAGTCGATGTGGCCACCTCCAAGGGCCGCAGGCCCATGTGAGTGGGTGGGAAGGTGCCTGGCAGTTGCAGGGCTGAGACCCAACTCAGACATGCTGGTCTCAGCTGCATGTGTTTTTCCCCAGGCTCATCTGAGCTCCCTGAAGCTGTACTTCTTTCAAGTTCACGGGGGACTTTTAAATCTCCATCCAAGCCTGCTGTGATTGGTGAAATCCTAGCTTCTAACGCACAGAGCAAGTGGAGGCGGAAGCCCACTTAGCTCCCACTGACATCCCGAGGGGACCTGGGCTTCCTGGGGCCCGTGTGGAAGCTGGGGGTGAGGGCTCTTGGCTGTCTCAGAGGCTGGGAGAGCAGAGGTCCAGCTACCAGACCGGAGGCCCAGATCTCTGTGGTCAACCACATCTACCGGCTAGAGCTTTGTGGAGCCCTGTGTGGCTAGGCTTCAGGCAGGGGTTGGAGACGCAGGGTCTTGGCCATGAAGCAGCTGCCATCTGGCTAGGCAGGCAGATAAAATCAGACTCTTCTGGGATCAGAGATCGAACAGAGGTGTGAACAAAGCCAACGGGAACCAACAGGCAGGAGCGAGAGTCTCTGTCTGTGAGGCTCACGGGAGGTTTTCAGGGAAGAAGAGATGAAGATCACCCTGGAAGGCAGGTGGCGGTCAGCCGTGGTAGACTGTTCACAAAAATAGCTGCAATTATTCCCTCCCTGTACCCACACCCATTTGCAATGTGACTTTGAACTCCTGCCACGAGAGTCAAGGTTTATTTTCCCAGACCATGAGTCCCGGATGGCCCTACGACCTTGATCAACAGAAGACAGTGTTGGTGACATTGTACCAGTTCTGAGTCCAGATTTCCTGAGGCTGTGGCTTTTCTGCCTGTCCCAAATGCTGCCCAGCGGCCAGGGCGAGAAGCTTGGGCTGGACCGCCAGACCACGAGACCGGCGCCCCAGCGTGCCTGCCAGCGTGCTCGCCGTTTGCCAGCTGCCAGTACAGGCACGGGACACGTCTAGTAATGACAGCAGACGCTCTCAGCAGAGCCCAGCCCAACTTGCTGACTCACAGAGTCACGAGCTAGTGGTTACCGTTTCACGCCGCTGAGCTTGGGGCAGCTTCTTATGCGGCGGCTGCCGACTCCTACATTAGTTACCTGACTTTTCACTCCATCACGTGGAGGTGGTTTCACCGCCTCATGGGGGATGACAAGTCGCGCCCCTTTCAGGGAGCCGTTTTAAGCATGCTGCCGATTTTAAAGTGCGAGGCAACCAAGCGGAGAAGCTTTAGCATTAGAAGGACAGTCTGGGAAGTTTCCTGGTGGTGCAGCGGTTAGGACTCTGCACTCTCACCGATGAAGGCCTGGGTTCAATTCCTGATCAGGGAACTAAGATTCCACAAACTGCGTGGCGTAGACAAAAAAAAAATAAGGAAGGACCGGCCTGGAAAACGCAGGGTGGGTGGTTGGCTACGCTTTATGTACACACTGCCACATTCTCCGTCTTTTTCCAGAGAACGGCAGAGCCACCTGCGGGGCCCGCTGTGGGGATGCTGAGTCTTCACTGACTTCTGGGGAACTTCCAACGCTTTCTGGTTGCTAAGGTGGCGGGTTATGTGTTTTATGATGGAGGAGGCACCGAGGCAGAGCAGCGCGCACCCTGGGAGCTGGAGTCATGGAGAAGGTGTTAGATTCTGGCTCTGCAGGCAGAATCAGAGCTGCTTCATAATTTACGTCCTTGGGCAAGAGTGTTCCTCTCGCTAAGCTCTTTCCTCGCTTGTAAAATGCACGCCACCATCCTAGCTCTGCACCCCACATAGGACAGGTGTAATAAGATGAGAAAACCCAGGTCAACACTCAGGACCACTCTGAGGTACGACTCCCCATACGTGACCTCCTGAGGTCCTAAGAAGCCCAGCTGGGCCCGCAGACATTCATTCAGCTGGAAGCCAGGCAGAAGCAGGCGTCTTTTCCACCACACCGTCCCCTGCAGGCTGTGGGCTGGTCTCCACTTCTGTGCGGGAACAGTGATGTGAACAAAAGGAAACCTACAGAGCAACAGGGTGATGCTCTTCTTGTGGGGGAAGCAGGCAGAGAGGTTTTCTGACCATTTTGTTGCCTGACATTTTTCAAGAGTTTATTTATTTCAGGGCTTGACGAAGGCTCTCGCTGTTTCCTGTTCTGTGCCACAAATGCATTAAATAAAAAGAACAGAGGACAACTCGAGCACTCCACATCAGGGCAAGAACGGGCGGGTGCGGGCGGAGCCCACACCTCCGTCCCAGATCGCTGTTTACTATTGCCATAGAGACAGAGCTGGGAGGAGAGAGGGCAGCGCCTGGTAACCAAGGGGGGGAACGATGCTCTCGGCTCGGTACCCAGCCAGTGCCCAGGCCACTCCATCTGCTCGCTGAGGACACTGGAGAGCCTCACGCCTCCACAAATGCACATGGGACTTGGCGGGATGCTCAGAGCATCACACACCCTTCCCCTGGGATGAGCGAGAAGGGGACCAATCCATCCTCAGCCAGCCCGCCGGTCCGAGGCACAGCGTCGCTGAAGCAATCACACAGAATTCATCTGGTAGAAGGCAGCCCCTCCCGACTGCCAATTAACTCAAGATAAACTGGCAGCCTGCCCCTGGCCTGTTCACCACACAGACTCGGACAAGTTGTCAGCAAAAGTAGAGTCAATGCCCAGGGCTCCAAAGAACCCAGCATGAAAACCAGAACTCCAGGTCGCCCAGGCAAAACAGGGCTGGGCTTGTTAGCTTGATGGGCAGAGAAAATGAATTTCTACCCGATCGACACAGCTGTCTGCAAACACATAAGACAGGAGCAAATGAGCACTGGGGTAATGCAGCTGCTCTGCGGCCCTTGTTAAGCAAAAACAAGTTCCAAGAGAAGACTCTAGAGAGCTCCTTGGACTGCAAGGAGATCCAACCAGTCCATCCTAAAGGAAATCAGTCCTGAATATTCACTGGAAGGACTGATACTCAAACTCCAATGCTTTGGCCACTTGATGTGAAGAACCGACTCATTGGAAAAGACCCTGATGCTGGGAAAGATTGAAGGTGGGAGGAGAAGGGGATGACCGAGGATGAGATGGTCGGATGGCATCACTGACACGATGGACATGAGTTCGGGTAAACTCCAGGAGTTGGTGATGGACAGGAAGCCTGGTGTGCTGCAGTCCATGGGGTCGCAAAGAGTCGGACACGACTCAGCGACTGAACTGAACGAAGCACTCCCAATTACACTGACAGGCCGCCCCATGCACACCCTGATGGGACACGATGCTCGCTGAGGGCGGCAGTGCCCTCCAGACGCACAGCTGCGTTGGCATGACAGGTGCAGGGCAGGTAAACCCAGAGGCAGGAAGCCAACTGGTATTGCCGGGGGCTGGAGGCGAGGGCGATGGGAGAGACTGCTAACGGGTCTAGGCTCTCTTCTGGGGTGGTGAGAATGCTCTGAACTGGACGGCGTGATGGTGGTGCAATCTTATAAATGCACCAACTACCGTGAATTGTGTACTTTCAAAGAGCGGCGCCAGTGGTAAAGAACTCGCTAGCCAACGCAAGAGACATAAGAGACGCCGGTTTGAGCCCTGGGTCGGGAAGATCCCCTGGAGGAGGAAATGGCAACCCGCTCCAGTTTTCTTACCTGGAGAACCCCGTGGACAGAGGAACCTGGCAGGCTACTGTCCATGGGGTCACAAAGAGTCAGACATTACTGAAGTGACTTGGCACGCATGCATTCAAAGTGCGGTTATTACGATATTTGAAGGACATCTCAATAATTGTTACAGAAAAGTAACAGAGGGGTCGGGTGGTTAAGATTCCAAGCTCCCAATGCAGGGGGCCTGGGTTCGATCCCTGGTCGGGGAACTAGATCCCACATGCTGCAACTAAGACCCAGGGAAGTGAAGTCGCTCGGTTGTGTCCGACTCTGCGACCCTGTGGATTGCAGCCTAAGAGGCTCCTCCGTCCATGGGATTTTCCAGGCGAGAATACTAGATTGGGTTGCCCTTTCCTTCTCCAGGAGATCTTCCCGACCCAGAGATCAAACCCGGGTCTCCCGCATCGTAGGCAGACGCTTTACCGTCTGAGCCAGCACAGCCAAATAGATAAATTTTTTTTTTTTTAAAGGAATCGATCACGTGGGTGCCTCTGCCCTGGGCCTCAGTTCCGGTCCTGCTCTGCCATGGACGGCTCTGAGGCTTCGGGCGAGCTCATCAGCCTCCCCATGCCCTGCTTTCCTCATCTGGAATGGTGCCCACCCCGTGCAGAGGGGAGGGGCCTGAAAAGGGAGAGCAGGGACGTCACCTGAGCTCGCTCACTCCTAGCACTTGTCATCAATGCTGCCTGCAGCCTTGAAATCGAGAAGGACCTTCCCGCCGTGGTACCCCACGCAACCGCACATGCTCCGCCTGCCTCTTGTCTGTAGAGAAACTTCAGCCACAGAATAAATGTTACCAGAGAAGTGAGAAAATATGGAAGCAAAGGGAAAGTGGCCAAACAAACAGGACAACAGAATAACAGTTTAGCCATTAAAGTTAAGGACTTTGAAAGAGGAGAGTCCGTGCTCTACGGACTTTCTTCTCAAGGGCTACAGGTACTCTTCCGAGCCGTCTTGTAGATACTGGAACCCCCAGCAGGTGGAAGAAGTTACCTACGTGATGATCAGACTGTAGCCACGACAAACGCTGCCACAGTTCTGAGAACTGGCCTCCAGGAAATGGGAACAAACCAACCCTGGAAGCGGAGACTAACTGTACCTAAAGCACTCAGTGACACTGGTCAGACCACTCATGACACGTTCACCATGACTGTCAGGGCTGACTGTGCTCTTTCCACACGTAGCCCCGCCCCTCTGCCTGTGCACCCCTGAAACTCTCCCTTTACAAGCTCTGGCCCCAACTGGCAGTGGGGAGTCGGCTTTCTGCTAAGTCCACCTGCTCCCCAGGTTGTTGGCCTCCTGAATAAGGCAGGCTTTACTTTCCACCAACACATCGTTTCCTGCTCAAACCCTTGAATGGCCCTGGGCGTCAGAACACACCCCACAGTCCTCACTGCAGTCCACAGGCTTCCTGAGCCTGCCTCTCAGCGGAATCCCCCTCCCATCATGCTGCAGTCACGACACCCTCCTTGCTGGTCCTGAAACACAAGCCCGTTCCTGCCCCAGGCCCTTTGCACCTGCCGTTCCTGCCTGGAATACCCTTACCCTGCATCTGCACAGCTCACCCCTCATCTCCTCCAGGTTGAACACCCCACCTCCGTGTGGCCATCGATGGCCTTGCTGAACACAGCCTGCCTCTCTGCTCCCCAGCACTGCCCCCTGCCACGACAGCGCTGGGCCACCTCCCCGCCTGCTGCCGGAACCCCGTGTCTGGAACCGTGTCTGGCACACACAGGCTGCAAGAGTGCATCTTTGCTGAATGAATGAGTCTGAGTGTCTCTGCGTGTCGGATGCTGGGGATGGAGAGATGACTAAGCTGAGACGAGGCACGGGCTGGGGGAGGGTGGGGGAGACAGGCACGGAACAGATCATCACAACAGAGTAGGGTGGGCTGCGGCAGGGAGAGGGGTCGTGCTCTACAGGGCAAAGGAGAGCACGGACTCTCCCAGCTGGGTCTTGCAGGATGAGCAGGAGTTTGGCAGATAGACAAGTGAGGGACGGGCATCTCGGGCAGGAGCAACGGCGTAAGCAGAGACACAGAGGTGGGCAAAGCGGGGCACATCTTCACGAGGCAAGGAGTCGAGGGGCTGGAACGATCGTAACAATCCTTCTCAGCAATGAGTGCCTGCCCTGGATCGCCTTGTCTGGGCTCGCTGCAGCCCTGCGTGGTGGTATAATGACCATCTTCATTTTCGACGGGTACACTGAGACTTTGAGGGGATCTGTCTCTTTCCAGAAGCTACACAACTACTGGAAGCCTACGGGACTGGAGCCTGACCTGAGCTCCTGGCCACCCTGGGGTCTGAAGGTGAGGCCGCCTGCTTCGTCACTAACGTTCTGCTGGGACAGCGACCCCCGCTCGCCATGTACTGTGTGTGTGGCTGCTTCTGTGCTACAAGGCAAGGGGGTAATTGCCCCAAAGAACCCCCAGCCTGCAAGGACAGACGTCTGCTCGCTGGCCCTTCAAGGCAGATTTCAGGGAGCCCTGGCCCAGGGGATGGAGATGAGCTTGGACAGGCAGGTTGGAGGTAGGTGGGGCCCCTGGAGTTGGGGGGTCCTGGCAGGTGGGTAGGGCTGAGCGGGGGTGCAGAATGGGGGTCAGGGCAGGGCTCAAGGCATGATGGAGGACAAACCCAGGCTCTGAGATGTGGGGAGGTGACTCTCCAAAACTTGGTACCCTGGCGCCTTTCTGGGCCTGGTGTGTGCCAGGCTAAAGGAATGGAAATGCAGAGCAGGACTGGGTCCTGGCCACGTCCGCGCTCACAGCAGGGGGCAGAGGTGCAGAGGGGAGGAGAGAGGGGAGAACCACCAGCACTGAGAGATGGCCATTAGCCAGGGAGGTGGGACGAGGCGCGGTGCGGCCGGGCAGAGGCATGGGGCTGGCCCCAGCAGCGCAGCCTTGACGGAGCCCGGGCTGGGTGCCCTCGGATGGAGCCCGGGCTGGGAGCCCCCAGACGGAGCCCGGGGTGGGTGTCCCCAGATGGAGGTCGGGCTGGGAGCAAAGGTGTTGGAGCTGCTTTAGTTGGGAATATCTTGGCCTGATGCTTCTGAGCAGGTTTTGAAGAACCAGAATAATTAAAATCTGAGAGATGTTAAAGGAATGTGTGCGAAGGTCATACTTTAAAAAAGTGGATCTAGAAGCCCATATCGTGCTGGGTGACAGGACAGCCTGAGTCTCCCGGCCGAGCACAGCCACGTCCATGGTTAGGTTGGTGAGACACAGTTGGGCTCCGCCGACCTGGAGCAGGACCCTGGGGTGGCAAGGACATGGAGTCCTTCAGCTGTGTCCCTGCTGAGAGTCTACAGGGCCAGGGCCCAGGGGGGATGTGGACACAACAGGTGTTCCTGGGTGTGGCAAGGAGGACCAGCATTGACCCTCCCGTCAGGAGAGGACGTGGGACAGTGGCCTGTACCCCAGGGGCCGAGGACGCAGCCACACAGGGGAGAGGAGGGCTGCTGGCCCTGGGGACTGCCCAGTGACCGCTCGGGAGAGCAGGGCCCTAGGGGAGGCGGCCCGGCTGAGAACAGAGCACGCGCTGTGTGGCTGGGAACGTCAGGGTATTTTAAGCAGCACACGGGGGAAATCTGCGTTACCCTGGAGATGGGGTGGATGCAGGGCTCAGCGGCCGCAGAGCATCTGTGCTCAGAGAGAGGCCTGTACCGAGTCTGGGCTGGAGCAGCCAATGGGAGGGATTCAACATGGGGGTCAGCGTGGGGAGGTGAAGGTGGCTACGGCTGCCCAGGGTGGGCAGCTTTATGGGCCCTTCCTCTGGGGGCCCCTGCTCCAAGACGGAACCTACCACCCCAGAGGATCCTGGGGTCCCTGAGCCAACCCCTGCCCAGCATGACTGGAGAGTGTGCGGAGGGAGTGATGGGTGTGTGTAATCCTTTCACCTCCCTTGTCCTGGACATACACTCCTTATGACATGACCTCAGGCTACTCTGCTGCTTGCCGGGTTCTCCTGATCCAGGCCATTCACCTTCCTCCACAGTCACCAAAGGGCGGTCTTCATTAAATGGTACATCCTCATCAGAGGCCCCCTGAGGCCCAGCCAAGATGGACCCGTGCTGGCCCACGTCTGAGGCTCTTGGGTGAGGACGCAGCTGACCCTGGAGGCAGAGGACTGGCACAGGTCCCTGGCCAGGATAGGTGGGTGCTCAGCTGGTGACTGCAGGCAGATTTGAAAGCTCATGTCTCTACCTGTAAATGGTCACTGAGAGCTTCTCCAGAAAGGAGGAAGGTACTGCTGGTCAGCACGACCATTTCTGGAAAAGAAGTCTGCGGCTATGATAAGTCATGGGTCTTGAGCTAGGCTCATCCTGGGTGAGCCAGGGAGCCCTAAACCTGATGACAAGTGTCCTCGTAAAGGGACAGAAGAGGAAAGACAGAGAGGCGGAGGCTGTGCGGAGATGGAGGCAGAGGCTGCAGGGACACGGGCACAGCCCAGATCACCCGGGCCCCCAGGAGCTGTGAGGGGCAGGAAGGGTGCTCCCTCGGAGCCTGGGAGGCAGTGAGGCCCTGGGACCCCTTGATCTCAGACTTCCAGCCTCCAGACTGTGGGAGAATTGATTTCTCTGCCCGGCGTGTGGTCATCTATCATGGCCGCCCCAGGGCACTGATGCAGTGGGCTTGTGGGTGCCGGGCACAGTTGAGGCACTTGACAGGCAGGACTTGCTGGGCATGCCCACCACTGAGCCCATTCTCCAGACTGAGACCCCCAGGGTTCTGGTGCCAAGGACATGCCCCCAGGAAGAAGGGGACCTGAAGTGAGTTGCTTGGCACTGGGCCACACGTGGGACCCTGTGCACAGAGCTCCAGGGGTGGGAGCGGGCTCTGGTGCCCATCCAGGCAGAGGGCCCCAGGAGCAGCTGCCGATCTGGGCGTCGCAGGGTGAGCCTCACAGAGGGGCGGCCTGGGAGGCTGCTTTACGCCACCCTGCCCTCGCTCAAACCTCAGCAACTCCAGCTACAGATATGGCCACTCAGCAGGACGCCCAGCTCTGCCCTCCCCTCCCGGCTTGTGCCCCCCACGGAGCTCTTCCTGCTGCTCTGCTCTCGTTTCTGAAATAACAAGGCTGCATCTCTGGGGACAACGGTTGGGCCATGGACCCACGACATGCACTGTCTTCCTGAGTCTACAGCCTCACTGAGCTTTTCCTGTTCATCCTTGACACATGCCCACCCCACCCTGACCCCGAAACCTTGTGAGTGATCTGTGGACTGGATGTTGCTGTCCCCACAATTCCTATACTAAATACACCCCAATGTCATGGTATTTGGATTAGGGTTAGATGAGGTCATGAGGGTGGGGCCCCCAGGATGGGGTCAGCGCCCTTGTAAGAGGAGGAGAAGACTAGAGCTCGGGCTCTCTCTCTGCCACACGAGCACAGGGTGACACTCAGCTGCTCGCCGCCCCCGCCCCAGCCAGAAACACGCCAGCGCTGCCCCCCTTCAGCACCCGCTGGGGTCTGTGCTGCAAGCTCCTCTGGAAGCCCACCTGCACCTCGCAGCAGCCCTGTGAGAAAGGCCTGACGGTACCCCCAGGTCTCAGATGGGAAAAGCGACGTGCGCGGCCTCATGAGGGTTGGTGGTGAAGATGAGCAGACAGTCGGTCTCAGGCCAGGCGATGACCTGTGATGGCCTGTGAACGCCACGGACTCTCAACACCGACGTCCCCGTGATGACGACTGTGTGTCTGAGGGCAGCTGAGCCTAAGGGCTCCCCGGAAAGTGACCTGGAAGGACCAGGGTCTCTGAAATAGCGGCTTATAAATCTCCTTCTCAGGATTCCCCTCATGCTCCAGTGGTTGAGAATCCGCCCACCGACGCAGGGGAGACAGGTTCGATCCCTGGTCCGGGAGGACTCCACACGCTATGGAGCAACTGAGCGTGAGAGCGACAGCTGCTGAAGCTGATGCTGCGGAGTCCACACTCGGCAACGAGAGGACACTCTGCAGGGGAAGCCTGCGGGCTGCAACCAAGAGTAGCCCCTGCTCGCTGCAACCAGAGAAAGCCCACGCGGCAACGAAGACCCAGCACGGCCGAAAATAAAATAAATTAAAACTTTTAAAAAACCCTCCCTTTCCTTGGCATCTTGGGGACAGAGCAAACTTGTAATGGACACTTTTCTCCCAGATCACAGCTCCAGAGCACAGGGCGGGGCCTTGGAGGGGGTGATGGGTGGAGCAGAGCAGAGTGCCAGGGGTTGCCCCTGATAGCACAGCTCCTGGTACCTGTGGATGAGAGGAGGCTCCAGGCACCCTTGGCATGGGGAAGACCCTTGGCAAGCATTTTGGAGGTGGGCACCTGTCCTTTCTGGGGTCCTCCCCGAGGTGGTCACCCACCCTCCCGAGTCCTCTTCTGACAAAGATGCTCTTTCAGCTGGTCTGGGTGGGGAAGAGGTTGGGCAGCCAACACAGGGCATGTCCCAATTCCAAGATGTCTGTAAATGCTTTTGGTGCTAACTGGCCAGAGTGGTGGCAGGCCCCCACTGGGGTCAGGAAGGCACGTCCAGGAAGGCACGGCCACCATCCACCCACACACTCTTTCAGCTCCAGTGTTCAGAGGACTGATGATTCTAGAGGAAGGGCTCCACAGGGCCAGTTTTCCTGCACACAGATGGCGAGAAGGCCTCTCACGTGCTCCCCATCAGTAACAAAAGTTGGTACGAAAACGAAAAGACAAAGATACACCTGTTAAGAAGGCTCCTCGGAGAACGGGCAGAACAAAGACAAGAATGCCCAGCAGGACCCAGGGAGCCGAAGGCCTGGGTCTCCTCCGCAGGACAAGGGCTCCGGCCTCCGGACTTCCAGCGCCAGGTGTGAGGCCCGTGTGATACCAGGACCCGATCACCTCCTGGTTACTGAGTCCTAGGAGGGTGGCACGGCCCCGGCCAACATGGCAGGACCCGAGGGCTGGGAGCAGCGGTGCTGACTGAGGTCACACACAACACCAAGCGAGAAGTGAGCTGTAGCTTCTCCAGAATCCCCTGCTGGGCTGACCCTCGGAGCCGTGGCCTGGCTCCCTTCTGCATCTAAGGGTGGAGGAGGCAGGACAGCCTGCAGCCAAGCAGAACCAGGGTCCCCGGCCTGGAGGAGAAGCTGCGTCTGAGCAGGAGGCTGGCGTCTGGGACGGCCCTCGGGGTCTCATTCCTCCTGCCCACGGTGAAGAGCCAGGTCTTCAGCAAAATGAAGCCGTGTGGTCTTAAGGGCACGTGACAGATGAGTTTTCCAAACTCGTTAAAGCTCCATTGGAATAATAAAGGAATTTAGTCCAGAGAAGCGGATGCCTTAACTCAATCCCAGCAGGGAGGTGCTGGGACTGGATGGGGTTCCTGGTGCCCACCGCAAACCCTCCCCTGGGCTGGAGGTGGAGGTGACTCTGACCTGAGCCATGGAGGGAAACTTCTGGAAGTGTTTCCTGCCTGGGTCTGCCGGGAGAGAAATGTGGGTGTGGTGCTTGAAGCACAGTGGCCTGGAGCACCCGGAACGTGGGAGCCATGCCAGGCCACGGGAGCCTCGGGGGCCAAGGCGGACGTCTGCGCCTGGGGGCAGAGCGGTTCACACGCGTGGTGTGTCCGAAGGCCGTCCCGGAAGTCCTGACGCCACAGCCGCCCCAGGGGCAGCACGACCAGACCGGAAAGGGCTTCACAGAAGAGACACGAGTTTCACAAGTGCAGAGACCTGGCAGATCAGATCCTTCAGCCGGAGAAGAAGAAGACCTGCAGAGGGAGGCAGCTGCAGCTTGGCAGAGATGCCGAGCTCTAAATTACATACATGGTCTGGTCATCTTCACAACAGCCCCTGGAGGGCTGCTCTCACGGCCTGGTTACAGGCCACCACCAGAGCCTCGCGGAAGGTACTCAGTGAGGCCTAGGCCACGTGGAGAGAGGCAGCCTGTGCCCCGCGTGGGGACAGCCCTGGAGTCTGCACACTTGTGTGCACACCCGTTCTGGTCAGTTGAGGCCCCAAACTCATCCTCCTATTTCAGCACATCAAGAGGTGGTGAAGGACAGCCATGGGGTGCCTGCTTCCGTTTTTCTGCAGTGGGCTGCTCATCAGCCTGCCATCCTGACCACCAGACGCGAAGCAGGGAGGCTGGAGGATGAGCGGGAGGCTCACCCTGCCAGAAAACACTCTGCTCTTCGGTGGAAGGGGCAAATACAGCAGCGTCAGGAAAGTAACCGTTACCCTCTGTCCAGCGACTCTCAGGACGGCACAGATTCTGGGAGGCTCCAAAGTCCGTGCACGCCCATCGGCCCCCAGGGGCCCCGCCAGCACGGGGGCACAGGGCAGGCCCAAGCCAGGGAAGGGGTCCACAGCCCAAAGGAAGGACTTTTAACCCTAGAACTGGGGCCAAACGGGGTTCACCAGCTCTTGCGGTGCCGACAAGCAAGGCTGCTGAGTTTCTCCAGCCAAGACGCCGCCTCTTTTGGCATCTTGGCTTGGCACCTAGTGGCGGGATGTGCCTACTTGGCTTGTTACCCGGTGACTTGGTGCAGCCAGTGGGGCCATGCCCACCGGGGACCCAGGGCGTCAGGGCATGTGTACCCGGGGTGCACACACCCCCAGGCCCACGCCGGGCTGGTCCCCCTTCATCCTCTCTCCTCTTCCCAGAGGAAGGCAGGAGCCCACCTGCAACAAGGCCCTCCTCTCCTCGCCCACTCACCCCTGGGGAGACCCTGCAGCCATCAGGGTAGGGACACGCACCAGCCTCTGTATCCAGATCGGCCTCTGTATCCAGACCAGCCTCTGTATCCAGGCCCCCTTCTCACCAGCTGTCACCCTCTCAGGCCTGTGCCTTCTGCAGGGGCTGTTGTGCTCTGTTCCGCTCCAGATACTAAGCCTTTTAGGGTGACATCAACCAGTGCCATGTAGATCCCAAAGAGGCTGCTCTGGGCTGAACTGTGATCCCCTCTGCCCTCCAACCCATGATGCATGAGGCTTCCCTGATGGCTCAGCAGGTAAAGAATCCGCCTGCAGTGCAGGAGACACAGGAGACGTGGGTTTGATCCTTGGGTTGGGAAGATCTCCAGGAGGAGGGCATGGCAACCCAGTCCAGTATTCTTGCCTGGAGAATCCCCATGGACAGAGGAGCCTGGTGGGCCACAGTCCATGGGGTCGCACAGAGTCGGACTGAGCAATTAAGCATGTGTGCACGCAAGCACGGAATGCATATGTCAAGCTCTCAGCATCCCAGGATGTGACCGGGTTGGGAGATGGGGCCTTCAAAGACGGGACAAAGGTTAAACGCGGTCATACGGAATGGTCTAATCCAGTAGGACTGGGGTCACAAGAAGAGGAATTCTGGACACACACAGGGTGATCAGGGACGCATGGGTACAGAAGGATGACCACGTGAGGACATATCGGGGAGGCGGTCACAAGCCAGGCAGAGAGGCCTCCGGAGGGACCACAGCTGCCCACGCTCTGATCTCAGACTTCCGGCCCCCAGGACTGGGAGAAAATAAACGCATGCTGTTTAAGCTGCCCTGTCTGTTGAAGGGGAAAGGGGAAAGGGTAGCAGAGGATGAGATTGTTGGATGGCACCACCTACTCGATGGACATGAATTTGGGCAAACTCTGGGAGATGGCGGAGGACAGGGAAGCCTGGCGTGCTGCAGTCCATGGGTTTGCAAAGAGTTGGACATGACTGAGTGACTGAACCTCAACTGTGAGATTCCGCACCGGCAGCCTGAGAAGACTGGGGCAGAGCCCTGCTCGCCCCCTCCACCCAGCTTTCCTAGTAAGGCTGCCCTGGGCCTCAAAGCCCACTGGTTTACTTTTATTTTTTAGCTACTATTACAATGGTTGATCCGTGCACAGCAGGCCGCAAGCACTCTGCATACAATCCTGTTTGCCTCCTGACATTCTTTCAAAGAAGCATGATTACGCCCATTTTACAGACGGTTGAATCTGGAGCCCAGGGATCACACATCAAGGGAAGCAGGGTGGAGACCCGGGTCTGTCGTATCACAAAGTCCCTGGTCTTTCAATTTCAACGCCCTGATTTCCCCAGTGCCCAAGAAAAGTTCCCTTTCAACTCTGCGTACTGTTAGTGGGAATGCAAACCGGTGTAGCCGCAAGGGAAAACAGTAGGGAGATTCCCCCGAAAATTAAAACGAGAACTAGGGTTATCAGCCAGCAATCCCACTGCTGGGTATTCACCCAAAATAAACGAAATCACTATCTCAAGGAGAGAACTGCACTCCCAAGTTCATCGGTGAATTTTCACGATAGCCAAGGTACGGAAACAACCGGAACATCCACGGATGGATGGATGAACAAAGAAAACGCGGTGCACACGCACGGCAGGGTATTAATCAGCCACAAGAAGGAAACCCTGCCGCTAGTGACGGCACAGATGAACCTGGAGGGCGTTCTGCCAAGCGAGATAAGTCCAAGAAAGACACATACCGCAAGATCGCATTTATATGTGGAATCTAAAAAGAAAACCCTCATAGAAACAGAGAGGAGAATGGTGGTTGCCAGGGACTAGGCTGGGGGAGGTGGACATGCAGTCAACGTCCAGAAAAATTACCAGTTTTCAGTAATGAGATGGATCAGGTCTGAGGGTCTAACGTACACCATGGTGACCACAGCTGATCACACTGCTGCAAAACTGAAATTTGCTAAGAGAATAAGCTCGGATGTTCTCACCCAAAAAAGAGACACATAGGAGATAAGTGAGGTGAAGGGTGTGGGGATCCTTTCATGATGGACACACACAGGAAATCGTTAACTTTTGAAAACTGCACAGCATGGCTACGGCACCTTAGTTCCCGACCAGAGATGAAACCCCAGGCCCCTGGCAGAGACAGTGCCGAATCCCAACCACTGGACTGCCAGGGAATTCCCAAATATCTTACAGTTCTCTTAATATTTGCCAATGAAAAAAAAAATGCCCTGTGATTCAGCCCTAATCTGGACCGTCATATTCACTTTGAGTGGCCTCCATGTGTGATGAAGGGCCAGCCAAATGGGTGTAAGAGGTGCTGGGCTTTTCGCCATCATGATTAAAAGTCTGGAAACGCTTTTAGAGGGCTTCCCTGGTGGCTCAGCCAGTAAAGAATCTGCCTGCAATGCGGGAGACCTGGGTTCAATCCCTGGGTTGGGAAGACTCCCTGGAGAAGGGAACAGCTACCCACTCCAGTATTCTGGCCTGGAGAATTCTATGGACTGTATAGTTCATGGGGTCGCCGACACGACTGAGTGACTTTTACTTTCACTTTTTCAACCTTTTTAGATGAGGAGCTGTGGGAGGAACCAGGGATGTTTTGGTTGGGAAATAAAAAGTGGGGGAAAATATGCTGAAATGTTAACAATGTGTGTCTCTTAACGGTGGAGTAATAGGTGATTTTAATTTTCTTTTTTATATTTTCTAGATTTTCTATGAGGAGTGTACTATTTTTAGAGAAAGAAAAACACCTCAATAAAACATAATTAAAAGATGAACTCGGTGGTCTGTTCTGTGAAAATGGTGCTTTGCTCATGACCTTGGAAGAGAGGTTGTGCCCAACGCGTAAAAACCAACAGGAGACACATTTGTGCTCAATGCTGAATTGAGGAACTGGCTGACCTGAGAGGTGGCCAGAAAGTGTGCAGCCACAGGCCGGGGTCAGGCTGGACCAGACGCGGTCCCTTTCCACTTTTATTCTGTGACCTGAAGCCAATTTGGTTCCTGGTATCTGTTCCTAGTTGGTTAAGGACACAGAAAGGAAAGATCCCCCAACTTCCTAACCAAGCAGCCGCTGTGGCAACAGAGCCCCTCTTATCCAGGGATGTGCTGTATTTCAGGTAATGAGCCTGAAACAAACCGTGGGAGGGGCACAGGACCCCAGTCTGGCCTTTTTTGCTGGATGGAGACCCTGGATGATCAACCACAGGACCAGCCAGACAAGGGGCTTCCTGAGGGCGGAGTTTTTCCATTTGCTCACTGATTGATCTCCGACTAATATCGTGGCATCTGGTCCCATCACTTCATCACAAGTCAAAGGGGAAAAATGGAAACAGTGACAGACTTTATTCTTTTGATCTCCAAAGTTATTGCGGACAGAGACTGCGGCCATGAAATGAAAAGACTCTTTCTCCTTAGAAGGAAAGCTATGACAAACCTAGACAGCATATCAAAAAGCAGAGACATCACTTTGCCAACAAAGGCCTGGATAGTCAAAGCTATGGTTTTTCTAGTAGTCATGTAGAGTTGGGCCATAAAGAAGGCTGAGCGCTGAAGAATTGATGCTTTCGAACTGTGGTATTGGGGAAGACTCTCAAGAGTCCCTTGGACTGTAAGGAGATCAAACCAGTCAATCCTAAAGGAAATCAATCCTGAATATTCAATGGAAGGACTGATGCTAACGCTGAAGCTCCAATACTTTTGCCACCTGATGCGAAGAGCCTACTCACTGGAAAAGATCCTGATGCTGAGAAAGATTGAAGGCAGAAGGAAAAGGGGATGACAGAGGATGAGATGGTTGGATGGCATCACTTACTCAATAGACATGAGTTTGAGCAAGCTCCGAGAGATGTTGAGGAACAGGGAAGATTGGCATGCTGCAGCCCGTGGGGTCCCAAAGTTTAGCCGGACACGACTTAGCAACTAAACACCAACAATCCCCAACAGCTTGTACAGCACCTGGCACCTAGGTGCTCAGTGAACACCTGCTGGATAAATGACTCTGTGGGCCTCACATTCGTATGAATGAAAATTTTAACATCTGACTGCACTGAAGTTTTAAGACAGCCCCTAGGAAAGGGCCCCACCCCAGGCCCAGAACACAGAAGGTGCTCAGTGAACGCGGGTTCATCTATCCTGATCTCTGCTCTGTGTCGCTGTGGCCTGGGAGTCCTCCATGCTGGGACCACCCTCCCTGCACCCAGTGCCCCAGAACACCCTCCATCAGTGGTTAAACCCGCTTGTTTCTGGGTCTCACACATCCTGCGGCTGTAAACAGGGAGAGGCAGAAGCGCCCTCCCCCGGGGTGATGGCGTCAGAGGGCTGGGACTGAAGCCCTCCTTCTCCTCCCCCTCACCCCCTGCCCGCGCTGGTAGGCTCTCGGGCAACAGCCTCAGCCGCCCCGGTTATTTTTAATCACATGATCACCCGGGGTCTTTTGTCACTTCAACAGTTTAATTGGGAGCTGTGGCTCGCCTACAGCAGAGCTGCTAAAGGAGACGTCAGCTGGAACACCCCAGCGGCAGCAGGTGGAGGGGGCTGGTCCCCAGGGTGCTCCAGGCATCCAGAGCCAGTCTGCTTCCATCAGGCAGATGTGGGGTGTGGGAAGGGGAACCAAGACCTCCCATTGAGGGAAAGCTCCTCGCCGACCCGCAGCCCCAGGGCAGGTGGCACTCTAGGCCGCGGCCAGGGAGACAAGTCAGCCGAAGACAGTTCTGATGGGCAATAAAGGGGAGCGGAGGAGGTTTATCTGTGTTGTTATTGTTGTCTGACTCTTTGTGACCCCATGGACTGCAGCCCGCCAGGCTCCTCTGTCCACGGGATTTCCCAGGCAAGGATACTGGGAATGGGTTGTCATTCACTTCTCCAGGGGATCTTCCCGATCCAGGGATTGAACCCATGTCTCCTGCATTGGCAGGTGAATCCTTTACCACTGAACCACTAAGAAGTCCTTTATCTGTTCATCCATTCACCTATCCATCTGTCCTGTCCATTCATCCACCCATCCGCCATTGATTCTTCTATCCAACCAGTCACCCATTCTTTTCAACCACCCATTCATCAATCTCATACATCCATCTGTTGTTCACTGTGGATCTACCGGGCATATTCTCCCACCATCGGACCCACTCAGCTTCCTAGAGGTGTTGCTAACCCGTCCATCATCCCAACATCCCACCCACCCATCCATCTCCCCTTCCACCTCTCTCTCCCATACTTCACCTGTTGTTTGCTAAACACCCACCAGATGCTTTCTCCTATCATCTTGTACGCAATTTTTTTGGAAAAAAATTTATCTTTTGACTGTGTGGCATGTGGGGATCTTAATTCCCCGACCAGGGATCGAAGTCACTCCCCTGCCCCTGCATTGGAAGCGTAGAGTCAGAACCACTGGTCCACCAGGGACGTTTCTCCCCTACCTCTAAATCCAGTTCCTTTCTAAGATGGGGTGCCTACTCATCGCTCTCAGCTGGTAGGGGTCTCTGGACCCTCCCCACCCCCTCGGCGGGCCCCCTGCCCAGCTGCATCCCACTCCTCATCCTAACTTAAGCAGCTGATGCTCACCCCCTCGAGACGGAAGGGAACTCACAGGACCTGGTATGTGAGGGGCACGCTGCTTCCATTCTCTCACTAAGTGGTTATCAAAGTCCTCCCGCCCGGCAAAGGGCGACCAAGGCCTGGGATGCCTGCTGGACGCCACACCCAGGGGTCCTTCTGCCCACCCTGCGGGCCCCCCAGGAAGCGGTCCTTGTGGCAAAGGACTCAGGACAGTTTCGAGGACAGACTCAGTGTCCAGAGTCCCAGATCCCCTCCCTGACTCCCGTGCTGGCCCCGCTGAGGGGCTGGACCTCTCAGCCTCCGTTTCCTGCACAGCACAGGATAATGAAGCCCATCTTGCATGATCCACTGTTACCTGTGGCCCTTCAACTGGCCACCGTGGCAGCTGCATGTTTTGGCAGCCTTCAGGCGCTGGAGACCACTACCCTGTCTCCAGGCCATACAGCCTTGGGGGCCTCAGGGGCCAGGGGCGCAGACAGCTTGCAGTTCTCCCTGCAACACAGAGAACTGCTCCTCCTGGCCAACTCCTGTTCGCCCTTCAGAACCCAGGCTGTCTGTCACCCTGTCTGGGCAGTCACGGCTGTCCAGGAGCCTGCTGGGCTGAATGAAGAAGGCCAAGTGGTTCCCCCTGCCCCTCAAGCTGCTGTGCAAAGCTCGGGAAGCTTTTCCTGTGGGAGGAACATTGCTTCCCTGCCCAGATCGGGCCCCGTTCTGGGCAGATTCTCTTCCTCTTACTAGAAACCACCCCAGACCAAGTAGGAAGGGGGCCTGGGATCCCAGCTTCAGAAACCACACTCCACCAGCTGGTTTTGTCACCCCACCACGAAGAGCTCCCAGATGACAGACAGGCAGGCCCAGGAGGAGAAGCAACATGAGCCCTAATCTGTTTCGGCAGAGAGGCTGCGGCCACCCCTCTGGCCGGCAGAGATAAGAAAGGGAGGGGAGGGCGCTTGGCTCTGGGCCACGCTCTGCGTCTGGGGGGTGGGGGGCAGGGACAGCTGTGCATGCTGAAGCCTGCCTGCACAGGTGTGAGCAGCACTGATAAGAGAAACGAAAAGAACTCTTGCTACAGGCTGAAGGTGGAAAATTCGTGCCTTGAATGACTTGCCTGCAGTCTGCAAACCTGGTCAGGTCTTAGCCTGGACTGCTGGCACCTGGGATTCTCTAGGAACTTTAGACACGTCTTACCTGGAGGGGCACTCGTGGCTGGAGAGCTGATCAGATCCGAAAGGGATACGGACCTGGGAGAGGAAGGAAGGAAAGACCCAGAAGCCAAGTGCAGCTGTGGGGGGGGGCACCCCAGAACGCAGGTATGAAGGGCTGGGGTGGGACTGTGGGGGCGGGGAGCTCTCCCAGCAGCCACTAACAGCACGAGGCCAGGGAAACAGGCTTCGTGAGACGGGACTGCAAAGTGGAGGTAGACGGGGCCCCCCAGTTTATATGCTGAAACCCCACCCTCCTGAGCAGTGGGATTTGGAGGCAGAGCCTCTGGAAGTGATGAGCCCAGGAAGGCGGCACCCCCGTGAAGGGACTGCGTGTCAGTCGCTCAGTCGTGTCCGACTCTGCGACCCCATGGGGTACTGCTCGCCAGGCCCTCCGTCCACGTGATTTTCCAGGCAAGGATACTGGAGTGGGTCACCATTTCCTTCTCCAATGAAGGGATTAGTGTCCTTCTAAGAGGCACGAGCAAACTTCCTCTCCTCCACGTGAGGACGCAGCGAGAGCAGCCGTCTGCAGAGCAGCGAGAGGGCTCTCACCAAAACCAACAGCTGGCGCCTTGACCTTGGACTTCCCAGCCTTCAGATGGTGCGAGTCTGCTGTGGAAGCCCCGAGTCTTTGGCAAACTGTTACAGGAGCCTTTGGCACTTTGTTACTCGCACATACAAGGCACGACTCACAACCAGCACGATTCATCAATGCTGACTGTCTGGGACAAGCAGGTGCTACAATCAAAGCGCTAGGGGATGCCCCTCGGGCAGACGGCAGCCGGCCCGCAGAGGAGGCAGGGAGCCCTGGGGGGCAGGGCGCACTCTTCCACCATCTCCCTGATCTGGGGGACACTAAGCCAGCTCTGCCCAGCTCTCCCAGGGGCCTCCCAACCCCAAACCCTGTGGATTCCCACTCTAAAATGTCTTTCTCTACCAAATCTCCTTCTCTGCTTTGCAACAGGACTCGAGTAATGCCCCCAGAGTCTCTGTGGCCCCCCGAGGCCCACAGGCCCTGCTCAACCCCGCCTGCAGAGATATCTTCCTGAAACATCCATCGGACGCACCCCCTTCCAGCCCCCCAGGGAGAGAGGCTCCCTCTGTGATGGGCTGGGGGCAGGGAGTGGCAGGATGCCCGCTGCCTCTCCCTACGCTCTAGTGAGCCGCCTGGTTCCTTCTCTCCCCTGTGTGGCCTGGGCGGGCCTTCCCTCCCCTGTGTGGCCTGGGCGGGCCTTCCCTCCCCTGTGTGGCCTGGGCGGGCCTTCCCTCCCCTGTGTGGCCTGGGCGGGCCTTCTCTCCCCTGTGTGGCCTGGGCAGGCCTTCTCCCACCAGCAACCTTGGGGGGTTCAAGTGCACCCGCATTCTGAAGACGGGAATGCAATTTTGGCTCGAAAGGCAGCCTCACGTCTCCATTTGCCACAACTTAGCTTTCAGGCAAGAGGCCACTGCCTGCCTCTCTCCTAGCTGCAATCTTGCAGTGTTTACAAAAGCTCTTAAGTGTGAGAGCTGCGGGCACATTCACGGAAGACACGTCTTTGAAAAGCAGAACACGTGTGTGCTGATCTGTCCTGCCTTCCTGCTGACCAGAATGGGGGTCCACACACCCACTCTGCCAGCCAGGGACCTGAAGGGGGCTTCAAGAGAAGTCACAGGAGGAAAGAAGACACCCACACCGAGCCTGGACCAGGCCAGGGTCAGAGGGCAGAATCACAGACAAGGCTTTCAGGGGCTGATGGGGTGACCTCTGAGAGGCGTGAGATAACCTGGTGGGGGGCAGTGCCCCACCAGGAGGGGGGACAGACCCAGCCACACGTGTGTGCACTCAGGCACACACCCACACACCCACATGCTCATCTGCATTCAGCACACCTACGTACACTCACGAGCACGATGCAGCCATAAGCACACACACAGACACCCGTGAACTGTCGCCCCTGCTGCTCGGCATTGACGGGGGGGGGGCCAGGGCAGCCCCCCGAAGAGCCCCATTTCCGGTGCTGGCCTCTGAACGCTGCTGGGGCAGTCAGCTCCCAGAACCCTGGCTGGGGGTCTGCGGGCCAAGCCCCAGCTCTGCAGAGGGCCTGCTGGGCTGTGACAGGGAACCCTGGTGCCTACAGCTTCCAGCTCTGGCTGCCCAGGATGGCAGGAGGGAAGCCCTGCGGGGGAAGGACTGCTCTGTCTGCTGAAAAGAGACCTGGCTCTCCAGGCAGCTGGCCATCCTCCGGGTCCCCTGGTCTGTGCTGCGTGTGAGCCGACCCTCGTCTGAAGGGACCACTTGGACAGCTGATGATTCGTACAATGCTCAGCCTGTGAAACGGGTGTGTCATGCCCGCGTGCGGGGCTGAGGACAGGGCTCTGCAGGGTCTCAGGAGAGCAGCTGGCATGCCCACCCAGGATGTGCCCAACAGACGTGTGCTACAGCCACCCCGGGGTCTGTGCCGCCTCTGGGCTGCTCTGAGGGCAACCAGGAAGGAGCAGCCAGACCCCAGCAGCAGCTGGGCACGACGCTGGAGCCATGCCTTGTACCCAGGCACCCTTCAGCTTAGGGTTTTCTCCTTCTGGAAGGGTCTCCCCAACCCTGCTCTTGGACTGCCCAGACCCCTCACTCCGTCCATGCCTGGCCATCCCAACAGGGGCGGTCAAAGCACACGCCAGGGCATGCGTACCCTACTCCCATTCACAAACCTCCACCCTCATCACCCACAGATGTGCACGCCTGGTTCTCTGTAGCCCAGAACCATGCCTGGCACAGAAAGTGCCACGGATGTTAGGAAGAAGGGAGGGAAGGAGACAGAAAAAGTGTGTAGGTCCTGACAGATGAAAGTAGCCTGAAGACCACCTTGCCCACCAATCCATTCAATAGTCACGAGAGCCAAAGAGCTTCACTGACTTGGCCAAGATGACACAGATCTCAGCAGATGGAAGCACCCTAGGCTTTGGCACCTGGCAGGCACCCCACCCACGGCACCACACGACCCGGGAAGCTCTTCTCCTTCCCAAGCTACTCCTAGGACACCCACCAGCAGACACAGCCACGCACAGAGATGCAACTATCAGCCCACAGGGGTGGCTTCACCAAGATTAAGTCCCCACGAGGCACTGCTGCTGCTGCTACTGCTGCTAAGTTGCTTCAGTCGTGTCCGACTCTTTGCGACCCCATGGACTGGAGCCTGCTAGCCTCCTCTGCCCATGGGACTTCCCAGGCAAGAATACTGGAGTGGGTTGCCATGCACTCCTCCAGGGGATATTCCCGACCCAGGGATTGAACCTGCGTCTCTTACGTCTCCTGCATTGGCAGGCAGGTTCTTTACCACCAGCGCCACCTAGGAAGCCCGCACAAGGCACTGTAGTTCCTCAAGTTACTGGTGAAGCAAGTGCCCCATGGATGGATTCTCTGGAGCACAGAGCCCTTTGGACAAGGGTGAATAACTCAACAGCAAGCCTTCATTCACCAGAAAAGCTGGCCGTTCCCTTTCTGCTCCCCGTAGCGATGGGTGGACGCTGTGCTGATCTCTAGCGCTGCCCACAGGGAATGCTGGTCCGGGGGCAGGAAGAGAGAGCCCAGAATCAGAGGGGTTAGTGCTCAGGGGGCTGCTGCACAGCCTCGGATCTGTCAGTCCCTAAGCTTCTCAGACCTTACAGACCACCTTTAGAAATGTGTTACCCCTGCACTCTCCGGACGTGAAATTCACGGACACTGCACCTTTCCCGTATCGCAAATCCCAGTACAACACCTTCTGACTGTAACACACAGGAGAACTAGAACAAGGAAGTAGTTCACAGTGAAATTATCTGCATTTCAATATGAAATGCTTATACCTATATATAGAGTCACCACGCACGTGAAAGCCACAAATGCAGAATAAGCAGGGGACTCCCGTCCCTCCAGCCCTGCTGACGTCAGCACTGGGGTGGAAAGAGGCCCTTGGTAAAGTTCCAGACGAAACCGCAGCACAGGAGAGTTCTGCTCTCAGCACGGTGGTGTGAACCGGCTACAGAACGACCCTCCCAGACCCTCCCACTGGTCACAGTCACGACTCTGGGCAATAAAAATATCTGTCCCCCCACCTGCCCCCTTGCCGACCCTACAACAATGACCCAGGGATCCTGTAGAGAAAAACAACAGACTGGGACAGGGGCAAGCTTCCACTGTGTGGGGCATGCTGCAGACAGAGCTGGGAGGCACACGCAGGTAGAAGGCTAATAGAAATCTGCCCATCTTCCTGGCTGGAGGAACTGGGGGGCAAGTTCAGGCAGGTGTACCTGGTACTGGAGAGAGAGAGAAGAGAGTCCTGGAGGAAAGAAAGCCAGAGGAAAGGCATCCCTAATCCTGGGTGTGTCTGCAGAAGCTTCAGCCTGACCTTGAATCACAAGGGTGTGTGTCAGACTCAGATAAGTTCAGCAAAAAATTAAATCACTGAACTAAGACTTGACCCACTGATAATGAGAGGCAGCTTAAGTAGCTTGAGTAACTCTCAACTGAAGTATAAAGATTCCTCAGAGCAATATAACATAGCCCAGAGTCTACACAACCTCATACAATGTCGAGCAAAAAATAATCTCCAGAAAAATAGGGACCCACACTCAAGAGAAAACACAACCCACAGATACCAATCTCGAGATGATGCAGATGCTGGAATTGGTGGACAATGACTTTAACGTTATTGTTATAACTATTTCCCCGAGGCAAGGGAGAGGAAGTTGGTATTTTCAGTAAAAAGAACGAAATGGAAAATTAAAAACTTAGAAATACAATATCTGGAAAAAATTCAATGGAGAGCTTAGACAGTAGAACAGAGATGATAAAGAGTGAGTGAAGCTGACGATAAGTCAGTAGAACTTATCCGATATGAAGAAGAGAGGAAAAAAAGATGGAAAAACATGAAGAGAGAAGCAAGGTTTCAAAAGACAACATAAAAAGATACATAATAATTGGGTAATCAGAGTTCCAGAGAATGAGGCAAATAAATAAATACTTCAAGAAATAACATTCTCACCAAAAGAAAAAACATTTTGTCCCTGGGTGCAGTGCCATATGTTATAGTAACTTTAGACTGTGGTGCTCACTTCGCAACGTACACAAATGTTTGTCACTGTACACCTGAAACCAACATAAGCTGATGTGTCACTCATTGTTGTTAGTCCCTCAGTCGTGTCCACCAGGCTCCTCTGTCCATGGGATTTCCCAGGCAGCAATACTGGAGTAGATTGCCATTTCCTTGTCCAGGGGATCTTTCCAATCCAGGGACCAAGCCTGCGCCTCCTGCACTGTGTGCGGACTCGTTACCCCTGAACCACTAGGGAAGCCACTGAGGAACGGAGGATGAGACGGTTGAACAGCATCACTGACTCAGCGGACATCAGTCTGAGCAAACTCTAGGAGACAGCGAAGGACAGGGAAGCCCGGTGGGCTGCAGTTCATGGGGCTGCAGAGAGTCAGACACAACTTAGCGACTAAACAACAACAATATATGCTAACTACACCTCAATAAAAAATGAAAAAAGAAATAATGAACATAAACTTCCTAAAGCTGATGAAAGAAATACATGCACAATGTAAGATCATATGATAAAAACTCTCCAAAAAGTGGGCCTAGAGGGAACCTATCTCAATAAAATAAGGCCACAAATGACAAACCCTCAGCAAACACTGTTCTCAACGGTGAAAACCCGAAAGTACTCCCTCCAACATCACAAGCAAGACAAGAATGTCCACTCTCGCCACTATTATTCAACCGGGTTTTGGAAGTCCTAGCCACGGCAATCAGAGAAGAAAAAGAAATACAAACTGGAAAAGAAGAAGTAAAACTGTTGCCGCCTGCAGACGATGCTACTGTACACACAGGTGCAAGTTCGGCCCGGGGTTCTAGTTCCTGGAAAGATGGAGTAAGCACACGTTCCCCTGTGCCTCCCCCAGTGACTGGAGCTATAAACCTAGACAGATGCTGGGTAATTATCTGTGCACTAAAAATAGCAGCAGGCAGACTGGGGAAGGAGGCCAGATTTCAAAGCGCCAATAAACAGGCTGTGAGTTTCCACTTATTCTTCATCAGGTGCACGCTGGCTGGACTCCAAGGTCACCTGAAGGCCAGGCCTGCCCACCAAGTGCAGATGAGGAGCTTTGAGATGAGACTTCGTCTTCTGACACAAGGAGTAGGACAAAGGAATCCTGGGGCTCAGAGTGTGTGTGTGTGTGTGTGTGTGTGTGTACCCGCTTTTATCTCTACTGCATTTTCTCCCACCGACGGCCCCAGGGAATCCCACAGTGGCACAGTAGCAGTGGACACTGGGCGGGCGGAGGCCTTCTCTGACCACAGGACCTGTGGCTCCAAAAACGTGGGATGAGTCTTCACCACCTCCTTCTTCTCTCTGTTCTCCTGCCACATGGCCGCAGATGAAGACAGATTTGCAGTATGTTCATGGCAAGGCAGGCAAATTAAAGTCTCAGTTTTTTGTCTGGAGGACCCAAAAAAAGCTGCCCAGAGCACTGGGAAGTGTCAGGAAGACCGTGGTGAGGAGGGAGCAGAAGCGTGATTGTGTAAAGTGGTATACGAACTTCTGGGCTCACTTCAGGTTGAGGACGTGTGGATCAGACCTTAACCGGCATGTGAAGAATCTTGAGAATGGGCCTAGGAGGTGATCCATCACCCATCTCCAAGACTGGGACCTTTTGGTGTGTATATGAGGCATATCTGAACAGCAATGCTCTGAAAACTAAACTGATGTTGGAATCACACCAATGAAAAAGTGTCTGGAACTTGGGCTCTGACTGCAACCAAGAAATTGGGTACATCAACCTTTCACAGAGGATTTACACAAGACCCTGAGTATTGTAACAAAATATTCAAAATTTCCACGATACAAGCTGGACTCAGTTGGCATACAAAGAACTAGAGATATGCCAACTCTCAAGGGAAACAACAGAAATAAAAATAGTTACTGGATGGGTTCAAAAATAGAAGATTGAGGGAAGAATCAGTGAACTTGAATTTGAAGATAGATCAATAAAAAATATCCAGCCTGACAGACAGGATCACATAAACAAAATTCAAGAAGCTCAGTGTAGCCCAATTGGATTAACTCAAGAAATTCGTATCCAGACATATCATACTCAGATTATTGAAGGCAAAAAAACAGGAAAACATGCTACCAACAGAGAAATATGACTCATCTCATGTAGATGAACAGTCCTTTGAAAGACTGCAGATTTCTCAACAGAAACCATGGGGGTCAAAAGGAAGTGGAACAGTGTTTTTAAAGTGCCATTAACCCAAAACTCTATATCCAGCAAATATCCCTCAGGAATAAAGGCAAAATCAAGACATTCTCAGATGAAGAAAAACCAAGAGAACTCGTTGCCAGCAAGCAACTCTAATAGGAATGCTAAAGGAGATGCTTCCAATGGAATGGAAATGATACGAGAGAGAGACTGAAAATCAGGAATAAAGGATGTGTGATAAAATTGGTAAATATCGAGGTAACAGGATATTCTTCTCTTCTGACAGTGAAGACAGCATCAGCAACTCGATGGACATGAATCTGAGCGAAGTCTAGAAGACAGTGAAGGGCAGAAGAGCCTGGCCTGCTGCAGTCCACGAGGCCACAAAGAGTTGGACACAACTTAATGACTGAACAAGAAGTTCTTCACTTCTGACAGTCTTTTCAATATTTATGATGGCCGAAAGTAAAAATGATTAGGTCATACGATAGGGTTTTCAATGCATCCAGATTTAATACACGAGAAAAATATAACACGAAAGGAGGAAAACAGAAGGAACAACGCAGTGGTCGGGTTTTCGCGTTCTACTTGCAGCAGTAAAACAGCAACTTTCAGAAAACTGCAGAGAGGCAAGTAACCAGAGCAATCACACACACACACAGATATACAAGGAAAACCTTCAGTAAGTAGATTAAAATGGAAAAGGAAATTACCCAGGTTTTTTAAAAAAAGGAAAGAAAAAAAAGAGAACAAAATTCAGAGGGAACAAGAACTAAAACGGTAGATACAAACCCATTAATAATTAGGTAAAATTTAGTCTCAACACGTCAGATAAGAGATTGTTAGAATGGAATTTTAATAACCTGCCCAATGATCTGCAGCTTACAAGGAAATCAGCTTTTTCTATGCTAACATAGGTAGGTTTGAGGTGAAAGGATGGGAAAGATATATCCTGCAAGTACTAATTACTACGGAGGAACAGAAGCATTAAATAACAATAAAAAGATCAATCCACCAAGAGGACGTAAGTCTTGAATAAATATGCACCTAACACCAGAACTCTGAGACAATCTGACAGACCTGAAAGGAGAGAGTGGACAAGCACGTAATTATCTGGGAAAACGCCAGCATTCCTCTCTCAGCATCAGTAGAACCAGCACAGGGCACATCGACAAAGGCACAAACATTTCTGAAAAATAACATCCATAGGATCCAGCTGACATTTATAGAACACACCACAGAACGCACATTCTTTTAAATGCATACAGAATATGAACACATGTTCTGAGTCATAAAACTAGAAAAAGAGCAAAATAAATTCAAAGCATGCAGGAGGAAGAAAATAATAAAAGCAAGAAATCGGTGAACTAGCAAAAGGAAAGAGGAAAATCAATGAAACTGAAAGCTAGTTCTTTGAAAAAATCAATAAAACGGATTAAATTGTAGAAAAATTGGCAAAGAAAAAAATAAGACACAGGTTACCAATATCAGTCATGAAAGAGGTGCTATGGGTACAGAAGAGACGTTAAGAAGATAATGAGGGACTCTGAACAACTCAGACAGGTCTGACAATTTGAAATGGACTAATTCTTTGAAAGTCACAAAGTACCCGGAGTTGCCCAAGAAGCAGTAGATCATCTAAAATGCCTTATATCTATCAAAGACATTGAATTAGTAATTTTTTAAAAATCGTAAAAGAGCTGTCTTTATACTCAAATGATTTCACTGAATTTTACAAATCATTTCAAGAAAAAAGAAAAAACAAAACACCAATTCTACATAGTCTTTCCCAGAAAAGAGAACTGGAGGGAACACAATTTATGAAGACAGCATTAGACTGAAATCCAACCCAGACAAAGGTAGGGTCCGAAAACCAGGCCAAGATGCCTCACAGTGCCCCCAACAAAATACTAGGAACTCAAACCCAGCAACGTATAAAAGGACTAACACTTTACGACCGAGTGAATGTTACTGCAGGAATGCAAGGCCGGTTCAACATGCGAAAAATCAATGGACACAAATGACCATACAAACTGGAAAACACACCATGTCATCGATGGATGCAGGAAAAGAGTTTGCCAAATTTCAATGTATCCATAAGAGAGGGGCGGGTGCCAGGCCTTGGACCCAGGCCCCTGACTCCCCTACTTTGGCTTCAAGTGGCTTGGGAAAGGCTGAGGCAGGATGTGGGGGAGACAGGGGCTTTCTGGCTCCCCAAGGCCTCCGTGTAACTTGAACAGCGCACATCAGTGAGGGTTAGTGGAGAGGGCTCGCTGCAGGAGCGGGAAGACACAGATGAGAAAAACCAGGGTGCCTGAGGCCATGCGGGCCATCTTAGAGACAGCAGTTCCCCAGGAAACGCTGGCTGAATTGAGGGCTAGCAAGGCCTACTTAGAATGGCTGGACCTAGGATGGCCCTGGGCATTCAATGGTGGTGCAGTGGCTGAGACGCCGCACCCTCAAATGCAGGAGGCCTGGGTTTGATCCCTGGCTGGGGAGCTAGATCCCAGATGCTGCAACAAAGATCGCAAATGCCACAACTAAGACCCAGCACAGCCAAACTGAAAAACAAAACAAAACAAAAAAGATGGCCCCGGACAGGAGAGACATCGATTACAGGGGGTGCTGGGTCTCCCCAAAGGAACAACTAACAGCAATAATAATCACAGCAACAGTACTGTTATGCAATCGTAGTGACAGGGATAAGAAAAGCAAAGTACCCAAAGTGCTTGGAAACGTCCCGCACAATCCCCCTGGATGGGAAACCCTGCTTGTAATTATTTCAGCCTAGAGTAAAACCCGTGTTCCACATAAAACAGTAAATAACAGTGGCTGGTGAGTTAATGACACTCAGCATTGTTTCTGTTCAGTCACTCAGTGGTGTCTGACTCTTTGCGACCCCACGGACTGCAGCACGCCAGGCTTTCCTGTCCTTAATAACAACACTTAAGAATATCACGCATAACAACACCTGCCTATACTGGCCAGCTGCTGTGCTCACAGCTTTACATTTTAAAAAATTATCTATTTATTTCGGCTGCCCCTGGTCTTAGTTGCGGCCTGTGGGGTCTAGTTCCCGGACCAGGGATCAAACCCTGGCCCCCAGTGTCCGAAGTGCGGAGTCTTAGCCATGGGACCGCCAGGGAAGCCCCCGCTCTGCATTTCTAAGGGTGGTTGATTCCACCGATGGAAGAGGGTAGGGTCTGTTGCTCTCCCTCCTTTGTGAGCTGCGTGCTAAGTCGCGTCAGTCGTGTCCAACTCTTTGTGAGCCCATGGACTGTAGCCTGCCAGGCTCCTCTGCCCACGGGATTCTCTAGGCAAGAAAGCTGGAGAGGGTTGCCATTTCCTCCTCCAGGGGATCTTCCCAACCTAGGGATTGAACCTGTGTCTCTCACGTCTCCTGCATTGGCAGGCAGGTTCTTTCCCATTTTAGTGGCACTTGGGAAGCCCCCTCTGCCCGGAAAATGAGAAGCAGAAGGGCCGCCCAGCTGGCCCACGTGGTGTCGTGGGGACCGTCAGGGGTGAGGCGGGGCAGGCTTTGGACTCCACAGCCTCACCCCACGCTGCCTGTCTGAGATGAAAGCCCCATGCCACTAGCGCTGTGTGTGGTGTGGGCGTTTCTGTGCCTGCTTCCCGAGCTCACGGAGGGTCTGGAACAAACAGAAAATCCACATGCAGCCTTCTCACAGGATGTCAGCCTCCCCAGAGCTTCCTGGAGGTGAGTGTGCGCAGAAGGGCTGGCTCTGACCCTCTTCCCCCAATCCCCGGTGCCCTGTCCCTGGGCCCGGACAGTCCCTCCTCCTGCCAGCTTCCTGGTGTGTCCCCACCCCGGCCCTGCAGAGCCCACAGGGTGCCTGCAGGCCTCTGACTCTGTCGGCTGCTCCGAACAGTAACCTTGAATACTTGCTCCCCTAGAAATCCCGGTGGAGGGCTGCCCGATTCCCAGGAAGATGGTCTCCCAGGGCTCAGCTTGGATTAGGGACCCACACGCCCCTCTCCGTGGCTTCTGCACCCCACCGCTGCCATCTAGTGGCTGAGACAGGGAACACAGAACCGGAACCACTTCCTAAAAGGTCCAGAGAAACGGCAAGGAGTGGAGGTGAGGTCACTGGGTCAGGGGGTTCCTCCAACACGGAGGCTCCGGAGGGGGTGGTTGGGAGGACGCTGGAGGTGGGGTTACACTAGAGCAGCTTCTGCATTATGCTTCTATCCCTGGGTGGGGAAGATCCCCTGGAGAAGGCAATGGCAGCCCACTCCAGTATTCGTGCCCGGAGAATCCCATGGACAGGGGAGCCTGTCATGTTCATGGGGTTGCAAAGAGTAGGACACAACTGAGCGACTAACACCTTCCCTTGCTTGGAAACTGGTAGTTATTTCCAAGTGACAAAACGGCTTTAGATTATCTGGGTTTTGAATAACCAGACCCCGCCCCACTCCCCCACCCCACCTGCCCTGGTACAAGATGAAGTTGTAACCTGGCTAGCTTGGGGGCAACCCTCTGTCCCCAGACGACTTAGTGGGGGCAGCCTGTGTGATCCTGCGGAAGTGGCTTGATTCTCCCAAAAGCTGGTTCAGAGATAGAGGCTGAGAATCTCTCAGAACCGTGACTGCTCACCCTCCCCTTTCCTCAAGGCAGTCAGATGGGGTGTGAGGTGTGCAGGGGGCACATTTCATCTGGATGGGGTGGGGAGGGGTGAGGGGAGGCTCGGGAGGGGTGAGCGGGGTTAGCAGGAAGGGAAGCTGGGCAGGTGGCTGGGGTCCCTGGGCCGTCCGGGGCCCACCAGGTCATCCCTGACCCCAGAGAAGATGCTCAAGCCTTCTGAATGCACCCCCAGCCCCACCGTGCGCACGAGTCACAGGGATTCTGTCAACATGCAGGTCCTCCATCAGCAGGTCCATGGTGCCTGGGACCCTGCATTCCTGGCAGGTGGCCATGCCCACGCTGTGGTCTGTGGACCACACTTTGAGTAGCAGAACCTTCCTCAATGGCCCCTGACTTGGTTAAGCCAGGACCTGACTCGAGGAACACCCGGAGCCCTGGAATTCCCAATTCTGGAGCAGAACCCAAGCACCTGCATTCCTTTCTCTCTTTTTCTTTGTACTAAAGATGGGCTGCACCAGGCCTTGGCCTTCCCAGGTGGCGCTGTGGTAAAGAACCTGCCTGTCTATGCAGGAGACGCAAGAGATGCGGGTTTGGACCCTGGGTTGGGAAGATCCACTGGAGGGGGGGATGGCTACCCGCTCCAGTATTCTTGCCTGGAGAATCCCACGGACAGAGGAGCCTGGCGGGCCACAGTCCATGTAGTAGTCTGCATGGCTTCTCTGGGGCCGCGCAGAGCCGGACACAGCTGAACGGACTGAACACACACGCGTGCACTGAGCCGCCGCACGTGGGCTCTTGGTCGCAGCCTGTGGGGTCCAGTTCCCGGATCAGGGATCCAACCTGCACGTCCTGTGCACTGGGAGCTCGGAGGCTCAGCCATGGGGAAGTCCTGCATCTGCCCTTCTGACAAGCTCATGGGCAACAGCGCTGCAGGGGGGGCCCATCAGGGAGCACAGCCGGAGAGCCACTGGCCGTAGCCCAGGCCACCCATCAGTGCCCGGCGGGGGTGCCCGGGAGCCCCAGACCTGCCTCCTGCCTTCTATTTCTCCACCTGCCCACACCGCCTGGTGAATCTCTCATCTGGAAGCCGACAGAAGAGAGCAACCCTCCACCAAAGCGAAGCCCAGGCCGTCACGTTCGTTATCCAAGTGTTGCCATTTCCCAGACACGGCCTAAATAGGCTTATTCTGAAGCAGAGGGATGAGCAAGCCCATGTCCATGGTGGTCCTCCAAGAGCAGGGGTAGAGGCGACAGGTCTCCGAGCATCACCACTCTCGGGGTCCCTGGGAGGCTGAGTGTTGAAATTAGAGGTCAGCTGGATGCAGGCGTCCCTGCCTCTGTGTGTCGGGCAGCCGTGCTGTGAGTCCCAGGGCGTGCAGCTCTGAGCAGGCTTTGGGGGTATGAGCACAGCACCTTCCAGCCCCAGGTGTCTGCCACGGTCCAGGATACAAGGCGGGCAGCCCAGCATGGACGTGCACGGATGCCTGGGTGGCGGAGGGTACAACCTCTCAGCCGGGACTTCCCCATGGCCTGTGCCCTCCTGGATGGCTGGGAGTCCCGTCTGCCCTAGAGGCGGGTGCACCCAGGGCCTCCCGGTCAGTGACACCCACCTGGGGAGGTGAGACGTGAGCACCGTCGCGGTCACAGGCCGTCCATAGTGGCCACCTGACACATGCCCTCACTTTGCCCCAAAGGCGGAAGGGACAGCTGACCGGTGGTGGCCTGGTTAGAGGGGCTCAGGAGGAGCGGGAGGAGCAGGAGGAGGGAAGCATCTTTCTGAAGTCAAGGCCCACGGTCAGGCCACGTAACTCCCACCCGGCACCACCGTGAGGCCCTGCTTGGCCGAGAGCCCCAGGTCACGGGACACCCTGCCTGGGCTGGGCAGGAGGCCCTGGGGCCATCACGTACCAGCTCAAAGGAAGCTGGCAGAAAAAAAGCTCCTCCCTGGCCCCCGACTTCCCCTCGCATGGTGAAGAGGGAACTCCCTGGGGGCTCTGGAGCCAAGCTCCCCCTTTGCCAGTCGATGACTGTGTAACGGGAGGGAAATCACTTTACCTCTCTGAGCCTCCACTTCTTCATGCAGAAAATAGAGGCCAGTGATGTGGGATGGCAGGTTTAAGTTACAACTGCGACCGAGGCTAAACCCTCAGGGACACTGTTCACTGCGTGCCCACCGTGTGCAGAGACTTTATGATCATGGGATTGCCTCAGTCCCCCTCAGAACTAGGCCAAGCGACAGGGCTACTCTGTCTACGAGGCGCCGAAGGAAGGAGGGGCAGCGGCTGCACGGAGCCTGGGGGTCGTGATGGACCGGGCTGAGGCCGCGGCACGACGCCCGCCCCGGTCCCGGCACGCGCAGGAGGCGTCCTCGAGCCTCCGGTGAGCCAGGCTCCCCGTGGTCAGTGCAAGGGCGCCCGCCCCACCCTCTGCTCCCGCGCTGGGCCCTGCAGTCGGTCATGCGGGAGGACAGCGTATGCTCTGAGTCCGCGAGCTCCGCTACGAAGGCCGCGCGGACAGCACCGGGGGACCAGGCAGGAGGACACGCCTGGTGTGAGAGCGCCCCCTGCCGGCCACGCGGACGCATCCCTGGCGACGGACCCGGGCCGCGCGCCACAGAGGACTCGGAAGGGAGGCACTCAGGCGGGAGGCTGTGTTTCCCACCAGGATCACACCTAGTGAGGCGGGAGGGGCCTGGGCAAGACCGGGGCACCTGAGTCAGCACGAGGGAGCCTTGCAAACACAGCTCCAGTCACGCCCGCTCTGGAGGGACGCTCGGCTGGCTTGGGTCTCCTGCCACATCTACGCTATTAAAATGCTTTTTAAAAGTACTGAATGTCTGGGATTGCATTGAATCTATAGATTGCTTTGGGTAGTATACTGGTGTGAAATGACAACACAGCATCAAACTGCATGGAGTTAATCAGGCCTGTGTGATCCACCAGTAAATTCTTCCTACTCCCTGCTGGTTATTAGATCACCCACAAATCCATCCATTCATCCATCCATCACCATCCACTATCCATCACCACCCATCCATTATCTACCATCCATCCATCCACTATCCATCATCCATTCACCAACCACTCACCAAACTATCCATCCATCCATCCATCCATCCATCATCCATTATCCACCACCACCCATCCATTATCTACCATTCATCATCCATCCATCCACCACTCACCAAACTATCCATCCATCCATCATCATCCATTATCCACCACCACCCATCCACTACCATCCATCCATCCACTATCCATCATCCATCCATCCACCACTCACCAAACTATCCATCCATCCATCGTCATCCATCGTCCACCCCCACCCATCCTTTCATCCTCCCACCCACCTGTCCACGCATCACTCTGGCCACCCGTCCTTCCACCCACCTGCCTGTCCTTTCTTCCCTCCACCGACCGGCCGCCATACACTGACTAGCACCTGTTCGACACCAAGTTCTGGGCTGGGCAGGCACTGAGAGTCCAGAGAGGGTATCACAATCCTCATCCTACTAGATCCTCAGGCACTGGGAGGAAAAGCTTTACAAAGAAGACAAGCCTGTGAGCAAGGCCCTGAGGGCAGGAGCCTAGGACGGCTCTGTTTTCACTGAGGGGAGAAGAGTCGGGGCAGGAGTCACAGGGTGCAGGAGGAGGGGGGGCAGGGAAGGATGTGCTCAGCCCACCAGGGTCCATTTTCTGACACTTCACCCAAGTCTAGTGTGTGTGCCATGCCCAGTTCCCCCCAAGGATGGGCATAGGATCCTGGTCTGGTCAGTGGGTCCACCCTACCCCCTCGGTCACATGACTTAAATCAGCTCATCGAGACTCAATCCTGAGCCTTCTCTTATAATGACTGGGAAGAGGCACTCTCCTCCTTCAACGGCTGCTAAAGAGTTGACCCATAACCTGGTGCTGCTGGTGGCCACTTCCCCAAGGTATGAGGAGAGGCTGCCAAAAACAGAATTCATACAGAGGAAACCAGAGAAAAGAGGTGGAAAGAGAGCTGCCTGATGCTCTCTGAGCACCTGGATCCAGCCATGCCTGAAGCCCTCATTCCTGAGCTTTCAAGTGATTCTATTCCTTTTTGGACCCCAGCCAGGCTGAGCTCGATTTTTATCATTTGTAACCAAGAGGCTTGACAGATACGAGGGGTAATATTCCTGACTTTGGGACACAGGTTCTGACCTGGTATGAGGTCCAGGATCTCAGAAGGTGAGAAATCTGATGGGACTTTGAAATCTGAGCCAGGGCCCGCAGGGTGGCTAGAGTAAGTGTGCAGGTACTAATGCCTGGGCAGGTCCCTTCCACTCTACTAGCTTCAGTTTCTCTGTGTGTGAAGTAAATTTTTTTTTCTTACTTACAGCATCCCAAACCTTTACCCAAGTGATATCTTATGCCTTGCATCCTGAGGTGCGCTGGCTGAGATGGAAGTGGCCGTGGGTGGGGCGGGGGGAGGTTGTCCAGATGTGGCTGCACTGTGGAAACAGGAAGAAGGCTGTACCTTAGAGCGTACTATGGCAAAGGGGCCAGCTGTCTCCCCCAACATCTGTTCTCCACTTTTTCCTCAGGTCATCTGGAATAAGGGCTACAGCTCTCAAACATCCTGGAGATGACGCTGTGGCAGATATGTGGGACAGTAGCGGACACTTTACATAAAATGAGGGCCATGGTTTGTTTCTTCTCCTCTCCTCTGTTGGAATGTGGATGCAATGGATGGAATCTAAGCAGCCGCTTTGAACCATGAGGCAGCCTGTGAAGGATGTGCTAGTCACTCAGTCGTGTCTGACTCTTTGTGACCCCATGGACTGGGCTCTCTGTCCATGTACTTCTCCAGGCAAGAATACTGAAAGTGGGTAGCCATTCCCTTCTCCAAGGGATCTTCTCAACTCAGGGATCGAACCTGGATCTCCTGCATTGCAGGCACATTCTTTATTGTCTGAACCACCAGGGAAGCCCTGTTAAGGATGATGGAGCAGCAAAAAAGGAAAAGCTTAGATCCCTGTAAGCCTGGAGTGGCAGAGACGGAGGAGGAGGCTGTCCAGATGTGATGTGACGTGCACTATGATGGGCTGGAGCCCCCACCCCAGCACTGGACCACCTTCCTCTAACACGGCAGAGAAACAAACCGCCGCCTCACTGCAGCCGTGGTCCTTGTGTGTTCTCCTGTCACGTGGGGCAGCGCGTGGTGATGCTCCAGTGGAGGGGAAGGGAGAAGTAGTGGGGAGGAGGGTCTCTTCTCTCAACATACGAATGTCTGGATCTTGATGCTAATTTGAAACGCATCCTATTTATTAGAGTTCTCCAGCCAGGCCTCCCTTACTCATCTCCAGGTTTAACTACTCACTAAAAGTTTCCACACCTAAGCAACCACCCTCTCCCTGATGGGTTCTCGTTGTGGGTTTAGTCAAACCTTAGAGCCCGCACGTGGAAAAGAAGGCTCCTGGGAGCATATGGGGCAGCCAAGCCCGTGGTGCTCCCACAGGTGTGTGTGTGGGGTGCTCCTCACTTGTTAAAATGTACCTGCCGAATTCCTTTTTGTTTCATAACAACTCCATTTTGTCACTCTAATTTTAGTGGCAATGTTTTTGTTCCAATCAGCGATCATTTTGGAAAAGTAGGCTGCTAGAAGAGTTCTTGGCATACAAAATGACAAGCAATTTTTAAACGGCATAAGACTGATGATTTTTAACCACACTGAATTCTAAATCTGTTTCAGGCTGGTTAACACTCGTTAGCAAATAACAAACTCTTTCCGATGACTGTCCATTCGGCCAGCTCCAACGTGGCGGGCGGTGTGGAGTGCCTCCTGGGCACCCACCCAGGTCACTAAGAGGCGGCAGGCAGGGTCTCTGCCCTGGGGAGTGGTGAGCAGTCAGGGGACGGGGACACAGACTCGGGGAAGCGTCACCGCAGATGTCCACCCGGGGGCCGGGCTTCATGCCCCACATGCTGGTGCCAGGCTGGGCTGGGGTAGGGGGAGCATCCCCACAGCCACCCACCCCACGCCCCTGCCACCACTCTAAGAAGCGCCCGCCATCTGATCTTTCTCTGCAGGGTCAAGATTTCAGAGTGCGGAGAAGCCTGGCAGGTCCTCAAAAAATGAAATATAGTGATCATGAAAGCGTCAGTTGCTCAGTTGTATCCGACTCTTTTGCAACCCCTCAGACTGAAGCCCACCAGGCTCCTCGGTCTGTGGGATTCTTCAGGCAAGAATACTGGAGTGGGTTGCCATTTCCTTCTCCAGGGGACCTTCCTGGATCTTTCCTGGGTCTTTCAGACCCAGAGATAGAACCCGGGTCTCCTGTATTGCAGGCAGATTCTTCATCATCTGAGCCACTGCTCCTAAGAGTGATCGTATGACCCAGCGATTCCTCTCCTAGGCGTGACCCCAAAGAACCGAAAACAGGACCCAACCAGACGCTCAGGCGCATTCACGCTAGCTGAAGGAGTGGAGACAAGCCAAGTGTCCACTGATGGATGAATGCATGGATAAGCAAAGTGTGGTGCACACATACGGCGGGCTGTTAAATTACTTCGTCCTAAAAAGGAACGATGCAACGATCTACAACACGGACGAACCTTCAGAATATTAAGCTAAGCGACAGAAGTCAGACTCAAAGGCCCACAGTTTATATGATCCCTTTTACGTGAAACGTACAGAAAAGGGAAATCTACAGAGACAGAAAGTAGATTAGCAGGTGATGAAAATGTTCTAAGATGATAATATTATTTTTGGTCTGTGGTATATGGCGTGTGGGACCTCAGTTCCCTGACAACCAGGGACCGAACCCGCACCCTCTCCAGCGGAAGCACGGAGTCTCAACCACTGAACGGCCAGGGAAGTCCCGAAAATGTTCTCAAATTAGACGGCGGTGACGGCTGCACAAGTAGGTGGGTATTTTAAAAGCCACTGAACTGTTCAGTTTAAATTGGTTCATTTTACATTGTGTGAATTCCACTGCAATTTAAACACATCTTTAAAAAAAAAAAAAGATTCCAGAACATTCTGCCTGGGGCTCCGAGCGCCCAGTCCTCGGGTCACTGCCTCAGGTCATCTGGGTCTCTCCTGACGGATGCTCAGCCCCCTGGGCCGAGAGGCAGCGTGGGGGGAGGGGGCATTGGGGATGGGAGATACAACGCTCAGGCCTGTTCAGAGCCAGGGGTGGCCAGTTGCTAGCCGGGGGTCCCTCCAAACGCTGCAGAGCTTCCAGAGCCTCTTTCCTCCCTTGTCAAGTGGAGAGAGTCCCACATCCCAGGTCTCACTGCGTAAGGTGAGCTCCCTGCCTGCCTGTCCCCAAGGGCAGGGTCACGCCTGCTGGTGGGTCCATTCATGGAGCTGATGGTGACCCAGTGCGGGATCTGGACGAGACCCGGGATTGGGGACAAAGCGGCGAGTTTCCTGCTGTCACTTGGGGGGCAGACGATGAAAAGACAGACCCCCAACAAGCCAAGGGGTTTTATCTGCAAAGAGCAGAGCAGGCGGGCCCTTGGTGCAGGGTCTGCACTAAGATCAGAGGCTGGGAAGGAGTGAGCTGGGCAGAAGGGCCCTGGAGCTGGCACAGCACATGTGGGGCAAGGCAGGGGTGTGGGCACAAGGGAGACCGCCCTGGGGGGGTGCTCAGAGCAGACCCTGTTCCAGTGGACTGACCGGTCTCTGCAGGAGAGGGGCTCCTGGCCCCTTGCGGAGCCAGCGGGCACCACACTGCACTCCCGATGGGTCAATAAGGAAAGGAAGGGGGCGAGGTGGGTGGGGAGGCATTCTGGGAGGGGGAGGGGGGCGCTGCAGAGGCAGCGTGTGCTCCCCTGGGGGCCTTCCCTCCATCCCCTGGCCCTCTCTGACTCCCCACCCTGGATTCATTGAGTCTGTGCCTGGCCCTGCACACAGAGCTCACAGACCACAAATGGCAGACTGCCAAACGCCCTGCGCTTGTTGCCACAACGGGGCGAGGCTGGAGAGCTTCCAGGGGCGGCAGCCTCCAGTCCAGGGTTGATGGAGACGTGGAGACTGCCCGGAGGAAGGGCACACGAGGAGTAGAGCCCGGACACAGGCCCCAGGCTGGCTGCGTGCATCTCGGGGAGGAAGCTCCAGGGTCCTTCCTGCCCGTGGTGCAAACCTGGCCTTGGGGCCCCGGCCGGTTCCCAGCTGGCCCGCCCTGGCGTGCACAGTACACGGCCCGGCCATGCTGCACAGCGGGTCACCCTGGACCCGGGAGGCCACTCGGGGCTTGGACCCTGACCATCGGGCAGCAGTGGACCGGGGCCCCTGAGCCACGAGCAGATGCCAGGTACCTTTATGGGCGTCATCTGAGTTCTCTGCAGGCACAGGATGGGTTGGACACAGGACCGTCTGCAGGCGAAGGGACTAAGCACAGAGAGAAGACAGGTGGCGTCCCCAGGTCCCTGGGCCGAGCCAGGGTCCCCAGGGCAGAGACACGGACACCCAAGCCACTGTGCCCCTGTGGGCTGCCCCTCCAGCCGGACTCTGCGGGTAGGGGGGTCATCAGCGTCACACTCAGGCACAAAGGGTCACCGGACACAAATCCAGAGGTGACACACCTGGGCCCAATCCCCCGAGCGATGCCCCAGGGCCTGGACCTGGCCCATCGGCGCCAAGTCCCCAGCAGCGTGCGCAGGCAGGTCGCCAGTGTCCGAGTGGGGGTGTCATGCTGGGCACTGCAGAGCTGGGTGTCACGCTGTTAGCCTCTGGGGCTCCCCGTGGCGTTTGTTCACCCTGATAAACGTCTCTCCTTCCCCTCCTGGAATTCAGGGGCGGGCTCTCCTCCATGGGACCCCAGGTGCTGGCCAGTGCGAGGGTGGCAGGGTGAATGAATGAATGCGGGAGCAGGTGTGTGAGCAGCCCAGTGGCTCTGGCTCCAGTTTCCTCCCACCCAGACCTGCTATGACTCTGCTCCTGCAGTAAGTAGGGCAGCCCTGGGCACCTGGCAACTGCTGAGTGGCACCAGCTACTCTGCTTTGCTCCCAGAAGTGTCCCCGTTTGGATGATAAATGATACGGTCACCCTGGCAGTGAGACTCCTTCTAGGAGCGTCCACGAGCGAAGCCAGGCGCTTCAGGAATAGGAACTAGGTCAGATTGTCGCTAGGGTTCCGTCCTCGGGCCCGGGCTCAAGGACAGCCCGGCCCCGAAGCCACGCAGGAGCTACGCGCTTACCCGGGCAGGTGTTCAAGGGGCACACCGTGTAGTTGGGGCCCAGGCAAGGGTGGGGGGAGGCTCCTTGAGCCTCTGGAAGAGCTCACAGAACCGCGTGTGTGCACACACATGTAGGCACACGTGCTCGTGTGTGCTGCACTGTTCAGGTGTGCAAGTACAGACGTGTGTATGTGCACACGTGTGCAGGCAGCCCTCATCTGACCCTCAGTGAAGGTCCGTGACCCCGCCACCCCCAAGGCTCTGATCTGTGCCCATGGAGAGGCTCCAACACCCATGGGTTCCTGTAGACCCAGGAGGCTGGAGACACGAGGCTGCCCCCAGCTCCCACCCCAACGGGGGCTGTGGAAGGGACCACAGTGATGGTGTGACCTCTGGGGGGCAAGTCACAGCAGCAGGGTGGCGTGGCCTGGGCCCCCATTTCTGCTGGACAGCGGGCCGGGGGAGATCGGGTCAGATGAAGCTCTGGTCTATGGGGTGAGAAAGTTCTAGCCCAGTACCTGGTGTGTAGGATTGGAGCCTGGCCATCTCTCCTGCTCTTTCCCTGGGAGTCCTTCCCGGAAATGGAACTGGCAGCCCAATCCCTCCTCTAATAACACAACCTCGGAAGACGAATCAGGCTGGGGGAGTAATGGCTAACACCGCTACAGCCTCGCTCCCCTTACTTGTCTGCTGACCTGCTGGGGAGGGAGCTTTCGGAGCCCATCAAGGTCACGGTCAGGCACTGTCGAGGGGAGCGGTCTGGCTAAATGATCTGACAACTCCCCCCGCCCCCGCTGGCCCTGAGAGACCCATCTGGACCGATGTCACCATGCGTGAGAAGGCCAGAGAGCCCGGGTCCCAGCATGACCGCCAGAGAGTGACCTAACTGCTAGGGTCCTTCTCTGTAAAATAGCCCCTCAGGTGGGTTGCCGGCCCCTTGCATCCCGAGGAAGAGACTGGGAAAGAGAACCGACACTTTGAGGAGCTGTAACCACATGCAAGCCACCCCCCGCCCTGCCACACGCCATTCCCGGTCTCCTCCCTGCTCTGAGCTCGGTCCTCCTCCCCACACAGCACTCTGGGAGCTAACAGGCTCAGGGACCCTCCGCTGGTCCTGGAAGGTAGGCAGGGAGGGATGAGGGTGGGCGTCAGAGACGTGGCGTCTGGATGCTCTGGGTCACACTCCCCGGTGGCCATGCTGAAGATGCAGCTGGCTCCCTGGGCACCCGCCTGGGGAACGGGGCTCCACGGAGAAGCCCAGGGGAGCCCCCTCCAGGCACCCAGGGAGAGCACACGGAGAAACTCCGGGATACAGGCGAAAGGCACATTTGCATCCCAGCTAAACAAGCAGCGGCTGCTGGGGTGCGTTCTCCGCGGTTAACAGCTGTGCCGGCTTGGACCATGCTCCTGGGGGATCCGGCTGCATTCAGCAGTGATGCACAGCACGAATCTCTAATCGAAACAATCTAGAGGCGGGGCTCCCGCCGCAGGGGCGCACTGGAGCCGGGGCAGAGGCACCGCGGGCTTCGGCCGCCTGGGCGGGAGAGGACACCAGCCCAGGCCCATCCCAGCAGGTGGCGAGCCTGGCCCAGTGTGGTCAGCTTGGCCACTGCCAGAGTTTAGAGCCCCATCCTTGGGTTTTGGCAGTTGCATAAATAATGCCAAATCCCAAATCGAAGCTTCAGCTGAGTTACAGGAAAAGCTCCCAAGCCACCCGGCCTGTGGCATCAGGAATTAGGAAACCCTGTGAGTTTTCAAAACAAAGCGTGTTTGTCTAAAGCTGGCAGCGCTCTGGAGGGTGAAGACCTCTGAATGTGAGCATGAGACACGTGTCCTCAAGCATAATGTGGAGGCAGGGGGTGGCACCTCCAGGTCAGCAGAGCCGCTATGAACGTTTCGGGACCCGGTGCAGAATGAAAATGGGGTGGTGCAAAAATGACTAAGAATTCCAGGACGGTGACTTGAGAGCGGAAGAGAAGCACGCTGCCCATGCACCGCTGGGTGTGGCCTGCCCATGAAGACAATCCCTGCTGATCTGAGGAAAGGTGAGCCGTGTGTCCCCACGTCCCCCGCCCCGAGGGCTGTGGGCAGGTCCTATCTCTAGGGAGCCGCTGAGAGCTGCACCCAGGGAGGAAACTCGGGGACTCCCTGGAGGAGACAGATGGGAGGCAGCCAGACGTCAGCGCAGCTCTAGGGCTGGAGACGGAAAGGAGGTGGCCTCGCGCTATGGGGAGTGCTTGGGCGAGTGACTCAGGGAGATGCACGCTGAGCTGGACGCGGAAGCTCTAACTTGAGGCTGCCACTGAGGTGCTCCCTGCGGCAGCAAAGCGGCAGCTGGAGGCCAATGTCACGTCAGTGTCAGAGCGGTGACACAGTGACGCAAACTGCGTACCGGCGGTTCCTCCACGACAGCGCGAGAGCCTCTGGAAACAGTGCTTCTGAAGACAACTTCCAGGCCATGACACCATGTCCTTGTCACTTGGGGAAGAGCAAAAGTAAGACCCAGAATTTGAAAGGATGCATTCAATTTTGTTTACTAGGCATTTATACTCAAAGAAGGACTGACTGGGGATGATCGACATGGGGGTAGGATTATGAGTGCCTTTTCTTTTCTTTTTTTATACTTTTCTGTGTTTCCCCAATTCACTGCAGGCCCAAACATGATGTGTAGGAAGTGAAGTGAAGTGAGTCGCTCAGTCGTGTCCGACTCTTTGCGACCCCGTCCATGGAATTCTCCAGGCCAGAATACTGGCGTGGCTGGCCGTTCCCTTTTCCAGGGGATCTTCCTACTGCAGGGATCAAACCAGGGATCAAACCAGGGTCTCCTGCATTGCAGATGGATTCTTTACCAACCAAGCTATCAGGAAAGACGACGAGGATGATAAACATGTTAATTTCAAGAGCGGACACCCCTCAAATGATTACATGCAAATGGCCAGTAAGCATGAAAAAAGATGCTCAACGTCTCTGTTCATCAGAGAAATGCAAGTGGAGACCACAGTGACATACCACCTCACGCTCACTAGGATGGCGATTATCAAAAAACCCAGAAAACAGGCGTTGGCAAGGATGTGGAGAAATCAGAACTCTCATATCCCACTTGAGAGAATGGAAGATGGAAGACAGTCTGGCGATTCCTCAAAAGGTGAAACAGAGCTACCGCGTGACCCAGCAGCCCCACCCCTAAGTGTGCCCAAAAGAACTGAAAACAAGTATTCAAACAATAACCTGTGCATGAACATTCCTAGCAATGCATGCGTGCTAAGTCGCTTCAGCCGTGTCCAACTGCGACCCCACGGACTGCAGCCTGCCAGGCTCCTCTGTCCATGGGATTTTCCAGGCAAGAACACTGGAGTGGGATGCTGTGCCCTCCTCCAGGGGATCTTCCTGGCCCAGGGATCGAACCAGCATCTCTTACACGTCTCCTGCATCGGCAGGTGAGTTCTTTACCTGGGAAGCCCATTCATAGCAGTTCAGTTCAGTTCAGTTCAGTTCAGTCACTCAGTCGTGTCCGACTCTCTGCGACCCCATGAACCGCAGCACTTGCTAAAGCCAAGAAACAGAAACCCAAATGTCCACCAACTGATGGATGGATCGACAAAATGATGTCTACATTCACAAGGGAGTATTACTCAACCTGAACAAGTAACATTATGCGCAAGCAAGCCGCTCACCAAGGGCCACAGACAGGAGCCTTTCACTTGTAGGAAACGTCCAGGATGGGCAAATCCATGCAGACAGAAAGTAAATGAATGGTCCCCAGGGGCCGAGGGAAGTGGGAGATGGGGAATGCTTGTTAATGGAACGAGTTTCTTTTTGCGATGATCAAACGTTCTGGAATTAGTGGTGATGTCTGCACACCTTGTGAATAGATGCAAACCACTGAATTCTATGCTTGAAAAGGGTAAATCTTACGGTTTGAGAAGTTCATCTCAATTTAAGGAGACAGAAAGCAAGGTGCCACGTCTGAAGTCCTCTAGCTCGAGGAGGGAAGTAAGCCGAGACAGGAAAGAGTTGACCGTCCAGCACTAATCTTACAACCTGAATTGATTAACCACTTTTTTTTTTTTTTTTTTTTTTGCTATACCATGTGGCATGTGGGATCCTAGTTCTCTGACCAGGGACCAAACCCGTGTCCACTGGAGTAGAAGCATGGGTCCTAACCACTGGACCCATCAGGGAAGTTCCTTGATGAACCACTTGGAAGCTTCTGGAAGCTGCATTTGCTGATGATGAGGGTGACTGTTGGTTTATGTCTGTGAGCGATGCCCAAGCAGCCACTTCCTGCCCTGTCTCCTTGGCTGCCCGGGGCCAGGTCCCCTGGGACCCCAGGCTCCTCCTCCTCCTCCTCTGGTTCCCCCACATCCCCAGACCCCGCCTGGCTAGGCACAGGGGAGACACAGAGCGTGCTCCCAGATGCTTCCTTGGCTCCACGATTTGCGGGAGCAGGAGCTGGCCCTTACATGTCTCCTTACATATGCATGTCTTCCATGTAATCTGCCAATGTGAGATTTCATCTTTCCCAGCATGCAGCCCCCATAAGCCAATGTTTATTCATTATCCCCGGATCTGTTTCCTATCGTCTATTTCAGCGGAGCCAAAAACAACATCTTAACTCAATAACAGAGCACCATCTGATGGCTTTCGTTCTCCAAAATGAGCCACAGCTCACTCGGCAGGGTGGCCCTTGGCTCCTGTCTGTGCCCTAGCTGGGGGGGGGGGCTCCCGGCCTGGCTAAGCATCCCTAGACTGGGTACTGAGGGAGAGACTGCAGGTTTGTCCTCTCTAGAATGACAGATGGTGGGTCAGGGTCTGCCTGCACATCCTGGGAGCATCCCACCTCTTGCAGGGCATGACAACACCATCTTCTGGGGCACTTAAGAGCCCATCACTCATGGATGATGAAGATGGGACAGCCATCTAAACAGGGTGCCCAAGCCCCAGCACAATTCTGCCAGCTCTGCAGGGGGAGGGGGGTCCAGCTCCCTGTATTTGGGGTGAGGCAGGGAAGGCAGAGACAGAGATCACTGACTTTGGATCTGTTGAAGGGACTGCTCCCTGAACAATCTCCAGGAGCCAGACTCGAAGACACCATGGCCTGGAGCGCTGGTACTTCCTTAAGTCTTAGAGTAGCTCACCACCTTCCCTGTGGTCCACAAACTCGATGGTTTTAAAGAGATCTCATCCAGTAGAGATGGAGAGGTTTAAAGTGAGAGAAGCTCCATCACTGGAACTGAGATGAGCTGTGTATGAGAGGGAGAATGGATCGATACCATCCTCACACAAAGTCCACCATCCTCCCATCCATCCCTCAATCCATCCACACATCCACCCATCCATCCATCTCTCCATCCATCCACATATCCACCCACCCACCCATCAATCCATCCATCCAATCTCTCCACACATCCACCCATCCAACTGTTCATCCACCAATCCATCCATTCATCCACCCATCCATCCACCCTCCCACCCAAATCTTCACCCACGTGACCATTCACCCATCCATCCATCCAATCTCTGCACACATCCACCCATCCACCACTCCATTCACACATCCACCCATCCATCCATCTCTCCATCCATCCACACATCCATCAATCCATCCACATATCCACCCACCCACTCATCCATTCACCCATCCACCCAAACCCTCACCCACGTGTCCATTCACCCATCCATCCAATTTCTGCATGCATCCACCCATCCATCTGTTCATCTATCAATCCATCCATTCATCCACCCATCCACCTACCTACCCAGCCAGCCAGCCATTCACCCATCCATCCACTCGACCACCCAAACCTTCACCCACATGTCCATTTACTGCCCCTCCCTCATCTTCTCATCCATCCCAGAAGTACTTTCTCAGCACTTGGTCCATTTCAGACCCCACGTCCTGTATGGGGAATGCCACTATGAACTACTTGTATCCTCCTGGTTCTTTGCCCTCATAGAAGGGTAATACACCTCGGTCAACTCACCTTACAAATCATATTTACAAACTAACTCACAGGCCCACTCCTTCCATCCCCTTGGCTGGCACCAAGCACACAGATTATATCTGCCCCAGAGCACAGGACGGCCCTGGGCCTGCCCCTGCTGCTGCTGCCCTGAGAGATTTCCAAATGCTGGTGGGTCAGCTTGCAGCCTGGGCAGGTAACAGTCTCAAGACAAGACAGCACAGTTGCTGCCCTTGAAAGTCAGATAATGGAACGGCCCCACGGGGACGGGTTTGTACAGCAAGAAGGGGAGCGGGGAAGGTGTCTGTAGAGAGTTCCATGCAGAGCAGAGCACAGCTCGTGAATAGCAGTCTTTACCATCATCACAGACTGAACGGTGTCCCCAGACTCACAGGTCGAAGCCCTGATCCTCAATATGACTGCATTTGGAAACAGAGTCTTTAAGGAGATAATTAGAGTTAAATGAGGTCATAACTGTGGACCCTCAGGCAACAGAATCGGTGTCCTTGTGAGAAGAGGGGCGACACCAGGGATGTGCCGGCATGAAGGCCACGTGAGGACACGGGGAGAAGACGGCCGCCGGCTCGCCGAGGAGAGGAGCCTTGGGAGGAGCCCGCCCTGCCCACACCCGGCCCTGGCGTCCCGCCTCCGGAACTCAGGAAGATGCGCAGCTGCCGTGTAAGCGCCTTGGTCTGCAGCACATTGTTACAGCAGCCCTTCTCTGCCCACTGCCATCCGCACAGGAGGCCCGGGTGGCAGCGAGAGTTGTCAACCACCCCAGCTGAGACCCCTGCGCCCCAACCCAGAAGCCTGGCCAGTAGGGACCACCACTGTGCAAGGAGGCCGAGGGGGCTGCAGACAGAGCTGGAGACGCCACATCCTGTGGCACCAGGAGGGGCCGTGGAGGAGGCAGGGCTGGTACCCGCGTCAGCAGGTTGCCACGGTAACCAAGGGCCGGCCACCACTGCCGTGGGGAGGGGAGAGGGCCTGGGTCCCAGGTGACACCAAGGACTGACTCCTCCCGATAGAAGCAGACAGACCTGGCAGAGCTCTATTTCGGGGGCAAGCCTGAGCCTGTAAACTGGTATTTAAAACACAGAGCAGCTGCCTGGAGTCAAGGCGCACACACCCAGGCGGCGAGGCTCCAAGCATATTTAATAAAATGGCGTAAAAGAAGGAGGGCGGTGGGGGGCGGGGAGGCTGTGTGCTCCTGCCACGGTTGTTTAACAAAAACACGCTCATTAGCAGCCAGGACAATGAGTCCCCGTGTCAGTTTCATTCTCCGTTAGGGAACAGCTAGTGACTGGAAGCCGGCTCTCTCGTCGCTTATTAATATTTTGGATTACAGTTGTGCTAATCGAGTCATTTGCCTATATTTTTAAATGTTCTAAAGATAACAAAAACATTCTATTTTGGAGCCGACCATGCCCACTGTGGCATGCTGCAGACGGTTCGCACGCTCCGTGACTAACGGGACGTCTGTTTACGCGGGACTGCGCTGGGCCCTGCCCCCATGGCCGCACCCAGAGCCGCTGGGGGAGGTGGTGCATCTCCCGCCTCGTCTCCCAGGGGGACGGTGGGTCACGGCACGGCCTCCTCTCCCGGGCAGAGAGCCCAGAGGCTCTGGCCTCTCAGCTGAAGGGGTGGCCGTGGCTGAGCACACGGAGCCCCTTGGCTGGTGGAGCACACAACTGGCCTGGGCACGCCCCCTGCCCCCAGCCCTGCCCAGGCCTGGCATGCGATCACACCCACTCCCCCAGCCACAGTGACTGATTCCGGGGTGGGGGACTACGGATGACCCAAGTCAACCTAACCAGGGCCAGGCCTGGGATGTTTGCCGAGGAGGCAGGAAGACTCCATCTCCTGTCAAAACCTCTCTGCTGGACAAGGACCAAGGAGGACTGAGCCCAGGGCACCGAGGACCAGGCTGAGGTGAGCTGCCTGGAGAAGAAAACAGCTGGCACGCAGAAGGTTTCCACCCGGCTCAGCCCAAATCGTATCCGCCCAACTCAGCCCAGATCGCATCTGCCCAGCTCAGCCCAGATCCCAGGGTGGTCCCAGGCTGTGGGCCTGATGGGGCAGCAGGGAGGACCTCAGGGCATGCTGCTGCAGGGGGCTTCTGTGCCAGGAAAGACTCCGGGGGGACTTGGGCCGGGGGTGCTGGACCCCACGTCCGCTCACCATCCCGCCCTCAAACTTGAGGAGGCTTGAAGATGGCAACTGAAAGTTTGGGGTGAGCCCAGGGCAGGGCTGGGGCCTGTGGTGGGGTACAGGGAGGTCTCTTGAGGGCACTGGGGTCCAGGGCAGCCCAGGGGTTTGGGAGCTCCAGGGGTTCCATCTCACGCCTTCTGCAGGCAGGATCACGTGGGTCTGGGGCACACGGAGCAACCGCGCTGACAGTGACCAGCCGTGGCCTTGGCATTGTTCCCACCAGGTCACAGCAGCTGAAACCAGAGATGAGCTGGACTTCCGTTTACTGGGAGCAAGGAAACAAATGCTCAAATGCCCTGTCTGCCTCGGGGATCATCCAGCTTCCGGGTGCGGGGTCAAAGAGCAGGGGTCTCGCTGTCAGCAGAGGAGCCCCCAGTGGGCTGGGCCTCCTGCTGCCCTGGAGAAGAACCCGGGGCACGGGTCTGCACCACGGCCCGAGCGACCCCCTAAGGCTGAGGTGACTCTGAGGTGTCCGCAGCAGTGGGGCAGGGCCGTGGGACCAGGGTAAGTGCCAAGTAGAAACAGAGCTGGGATGAAGAGCAGCCCGTCAATGTCAAGGCTAATCACACAGAATCGATTCTTTCCTACCGGCTTTTTGCGCCTCATCACAGCTCTGGTGGAAGGGGGCGCCTCACGGATCCCAGAGCCAGCCAGTCCTCCTGCGGTCACCTTGGCCACCTCTGGAATGCAGGGGGAAGGGGCGGTTAGACCAAGACCAACAGGGGCTGGGGAGAGGTGGGGGGAGCCAGCACGATATGGATCCACTCCTGCCGTCCAGAGTGCCACGTGCCCTCAGAGCATCGAAGGCGTTGGCACTCCATCATGGCTCCTGGGGCACTGACTCTGTAGAATAAATGTGTGATGGGTGTGGGGGTCGGGCATGTACCTAATTAACTGTCCATGTCCTCCAAATCGCCATCCTCCACACATACTGCACAGTAACATCACTACCCAAGCACCTTGTTGTCAACTCTCTGGGCTGATGCACGCAAACAGGTGCGTCTGTATAAATCGGGACACACCTCCGTCTCTCCCGCATCGAAACAAGACCTCCTACAACCCTGCTCCCCCTCCGATGCTGCACAAGCAACCTGGAGCCTTCACGTCCTTCCCGGGTGAAGAAACCCACGCAGAGCCACCGTGCTCCCTTGAGGGAGGAGCCAGCCGGGAGCCGGGGGACTGAGAAGGAGCCAGGGCTCCCCCCGAGTCCCCATCACTCCAGGTGGACGCACATGGGGATTAGTCGGGATCCCGCGCTGGGAACCCCATGGGGGGCTGCCTGAATGCAGGGCTGTGCCGGAGCACAAAGCGTTATGAGTCTGAAAGGATCAGCCCCAGCCCAGACAAGACACCATGGAGAAGAGCCTGCTGGAAACACACATGGTCCTGAGAAATCAGAAGCAAGGTCAAGATGAGCAAGTGCGTCACTTGTGAGAGAAATAAACCACCAAACTCTTCATGGAACCGAGGGGAGCTTATATTAAATATCAACAAAGCAGCCAACGACCCAAGGCCACCGTCTCAGTCTGCCCTTGGCTACCCTCGGCTTCTGGTCTTTGTCATTAGGCGACGAGAAATCAGTTGGTCCTGCTCACAGCCAAAAGAGCCGTAAGTAGGGCTCTCCACTGTGCTGTTCCTTCCCCGAAACATTCCCCTGTTGTTTAGCGCATGTGGGTGAGGTTTGTGGCAACATGCTCGCTTTACAATATACAAAAGTGTTGTTTAGTCGCTCAGTCATGTCTGACTCTTTGTGACCCCATGGACTTTGGCCCACCAGGCTCCTCTGTCCATGGGATTTCCCAGGCAAGAATCCTGGAGCACTTTGCTGTTTCCTCCTCCAGGGGATCTTCCCAACCCGCATCTCCTGCATTGGCAGGCTGGATCTTTACCACTGAACCACCAGCAAACACCGATATAAAAGTGGTCCTACACCAAAGAGAAAGCTTCTCAGGGCTCAAGCCAGCCAACTCTGTGCAGAAGCAGCTTGCTGCATGGAAACATTTAAAAAATAACTTCTCCCGTCTTCTGGATTCTATGTATACTCAACATAATTTTCAACATTAAAAAATAGGCACTATATAAAGTGCTAATTGTGAAACTAAAGAATGGAGAAATTGGACTTCATTTAAAATCGTAAAGAACTTTCCACTTGTTAACAGACACAGAAAATAAAAACGCTGTCACAGACTGCGAAAAGTCTTTGCAACAGATACCTGATCCAAGAGTGATACCGGAATCTGTAGAGGACTCCTCTAAGCTGGTGATGGCAAGATAAAGAGCCCAGTTAAAAGCGGACAGAACGCTTGAACTGATACTTTGCAAGAGAAGCTATAAGTAAGGTAAGTAAGCACATGTTGCTCAGTTACTAAGTCGTGTCCGACTCTGTGACCCCGTGGACTGCAGCACACCATTCCTGCAGCCTCTTCTGTCCTCCACTATCCCCGAGAGTTTGCTCAAATTCATGTCCATTGATTCGGTGACACTATCTAACCGTCTCATTCTCTGCCGCCCCCTTCTCCTTTTGCCTTCAATCTTTCCCAGCATCAGGGTCTTTTCCAACAAGTTGGCTCTTTTCAACAGATGACCAAAATATTGGCGCTTCAGCATCAGTCCTTCCAGTGAATATTTAGGGCTAATTTCCTTCAGGATTGACTGGTTTGATTTCCTGGCAGTCCAAGGGACTCTCAAGAGTCTTCTCCAACACCACAATTTGAAAGCATCAATTTTTCATTGCTCAGCCTTCTTTATGGTCCAACTCTCACATCCATATATAACTACTGGAAAAATCATAACCTTGACTATATGGACCTGTGTGGTGTTTAATAACATTAGTCATCAGCACAATGCAACTTATACCTACAGTAAGATATTCTCCACATCCATCTGAATGGCTGACATTAGACTGATATTCTGCACATCCATCTGAATGGCTGACATTAGACTGATATTACCAAATGCTGCTGAGAAGTGGAGACACCAGAACGCTCACACATGGCCGGCTGGAGTACAAGATGGCACAGTAGTTTGGACAACTGTTTGGCAGTCTCTTATAAAATCAAACACACTCCTATCTGTGGCCCTAGGTACTTCCCCAAGAGAAAGGAAAAGACATCTGGAGAAAGACTTGTACAAAAATGTGCGTAGCATCTTCAGTCATGAGCCCAGATTGAGAAGCAACCCAAACGTCCATTACCAGGAGCACACGTGCACATCCTGGGGCATAAATATACAACGAACACGCACTGAAAACAACGTTTACAGAGCCCTGACTTACACTCCTGCAGTGGCATTCAGCAGCGGGAAACACTCCGGGCTCAGGAGTACGTGCTGTAAGTTCCAGCTCTGAAACAACCGCAGGCTACACTGATCTCTGGTGGCTAAAACTGAGGACCCTGTGGGGACTTCCTGGAGACAGACACACCCCCCCACCCCTCATGTGCCTTGCCTCTTGTTTGTAGAAAAGCTTTAGCTTCCCAGGCCTTCCCCAAGTTCCAAAGCACAAATTTTGATTAAATTGATTAAATTTGATTAAATTTATCTGATTGATAAATACAAAACCAAAGGGAAACAGTCAAGCCAGACGGAATAATAGTAGTTTTGCTGTAAAACAAAGTCAAGGACTTTCAGTTCCTCCTCAAGGGCTATAGATGCTATTCTGAGCCACATTCTTGAGCTGTTTTGCAGATACTCAAACCCCCACCAGGCGGAAGAAGTTAACCACATGTTGCTTACAAGCACACAGACCCTGGAGTGAATGAAGCCATAAAGTTGATGGTTGAAATTCCAGAAACATCACGCTGTTCCCTCACCACCAACCAATCAGAGAGCTGCACGTGAGCTGACCACGCCCCCCACAACCCTCTCCCTCACACCTGGGGCTTTTGAACTTGAGCTGCCCATTCTCCTTGCTTTGTGACGTCTTGCAATAAACACTGCATCTTCCCTCACCACAACCCAGTGTCAGCAGGTCGGCTGTACTGCATGTTGGGTGAGTGGACCCAAGTTTGGTTCAGCGAAAGAATCAGAACCAGGGTTGCCTCTGGTTGGCGGGAAAGCAGCCAGAGAGACCATTTTGGGGCGATGGACATGTTTTCTTGATTGCAGTTGGAGACATAGGTGTACACATTTGTCCAAACACACTGAACTCTACTACCACGTGGGCATTTTTACTGCATGTAAGTCATCACCTTTATAAAAGATGGTGCTGGGTCACAATCTCAGAAAGCCTAAGGCAAAGAGAACCCAACAGGAGCCACTCTGGACTCCCACACCCAAAGTGAAGTGAAAAGTGAAAGTCACTCAGTCATGTCTGACTCTCTGCAACCCCGTGGACAGCAGCCCACCAGGCTCCTCTGCGTTCTTAAAAGTGGAGGAAAGGGGGCAAAGCGAGGGCCAGAGATGAACAGCCTGAGGCCTGGTCCATAACTGGGGGGTTTGAGAATGGAGGAGGGACCACCAGTCAAGGGGTGCGGTGGCCTCCAGAACCTGGAAAAGGCAAGTAAATGGACCGTCCCCTAAAGGTCTCACAAAGCAACACAGCCCAGCTGACACCACCACGAGACCACCCTCCCCTCCACCGCACTCCTGACCTCCAGAACCACAGGATATCACACATGTGTTTGAAGCCACCACGTTTGTGGAAAAAATGTCCAGCTCCTAAGATTCTTAACCACAGTGTGGATCACACACTTTCATGGTTATCCACATATAGCATGGATTGGAAGGACTGATGCTGAAGCTGGAGCTCCAGTACTTTGGCTATCTGATGCAAAGAGCTGACTCACTGGAAAAAAACTTGATGCTGGGAAAGACTGAGGGCAGGAGGAGAAGGGGGCAACAGAGGATGAGATGGTTGGATGGCATCACTGACTCTACGAACATAAAGCTGAGCAATGTCAGGGAGATAGTGAAGGACAGGGGAGCCTGGCATGCCATTCGCTGTCCATGGGGTCACAAACAGCTGGAGACAACTGAGCAACTGAACAACAACCCACCCTCCCTCCAGGAAGCTGGTATTTTCTGGAGGACACAGGGAGCAGGAAGGCCCAAATGACCCTCACATGGTCGCTCTGGGCTCTTCTGTCCAGGTGTGAAATTGCCAGCAATACCAAGCACCAACATGCCTGAGTCTTCCGGTGGAAGCATCTGGGCAGGATACCAGTGGCGCTGAAGCTGTTAACTTGGGGAGAGAGGGAGGGCCGGATTTCCTCCTGGTCAGGAGAGGAGGGGCGAGGTGTCCAGCAACCTGGAAAGGCAGGTCAAGCTCACGGGCCTCGGCCTTGCCCTTCCCAGACCAGAGAGGCCGGGTAGCTGCTCACAGGAGGGCACAGGTGTGAGCCAGCGGGTGCTGGGCACTGGAAGGGCCAGGAAGTCCAGCCTGTACCAGGGGCTCAGAATATCATCACCAAACCCATGAAAACACACTCCCATCTGCGTGCTGACCACTGGTCCACCTAGCCCAGCACAACCAAGTCTTCCCTTTCAGGATGGAGTGAGTGATCGCTCTTACCTCGACACCCCTACAAGATGGCAAAGGTGACCGTCCCCGTCTGGGTTTAACCTGAGCAGGACTGTGGGAAGCTTAGTACAGACCGACACGCTCATAGAATCCCATTCTCAGAAAGGGAACCAGCTGGGCGCCCTCCATGTCTGCAGACCAGAGACACATCTCGCTTTTCCGGGCTCGCCTGTTCAGGATAGCTAATTTCCCGGAGGTCAGGCTGGCCCAGCTAGAGCTGGACTGGGAACCTCGAATGGGTCAGGGCCACCAGACTGCCCACGGATGCAGCAAAGCTACTGGCTGCAAAGCAAACGTGGCTGCTCCTGCCATGCGTGTCCCAAGACTGGGATTCTACCAGAAGTGGGCAGGGCACATGTTGACCAGGCTCTTACAAGAAACCTCTGTTCTGCGTGGCTCCAGCTCATCCATTTTTCTCAGCACCCTTTTATATAAGTGGAATCCTCATAACATTTTAATCCACTCATTCTTTCGGCAACCACATTCAGGGCGGGTGTCAGAGCTGTACCTGGGAGTTTGGGGAGGGGCTGGAATGACTTGCTTCGGTGAGCACCGACCTCTTTCTAGCAGTTTTCATTGAGACATCAAACCTCAAGTCCTCAGGGAGGGCCTGGCAGAAGCCGGTGGGAAATGCAAAGCTGCCTGTTATGAAAGTTGGCGCAAGAGATCGATAGAATAGTTTCAAGCATTTAATCAACCCCCAAAGCCTTTTTCCAACGGCTCGAACGCAGGATCCAAGTTTCCTGGCAAGTGCACTGAGCCGCGTTTTAACTACAAGCTTCCAGGCTGCTCTTCCCCGCCGCACCAGTTTCTGGTTCGAACAAAAGCAGGCGGGATGGCGTCCACCGCTCAGAGGATCAGAGATGTCCTCCTGCCAGTACCTGCCGTGCACTGGACATCGCCAACGACGCTGACCCCAGGCCCGGGAGAGGTGGACCACGAGGGCGGGGTCCGCTTACCTGCCTGGCTGTCCCGGGGCTTGCAGTGGACCTCCTCCACACACTCTGCGGGGAACCATCCGATGTGGCCACGGGCGCTGCCTTCCCAGAAGCCGCCTTCGCCGATGCTCAGAACTGCACACGGAAAGGGGCGGGGTTAGTGGGCGGGGCTTGGGGATGAGGCGGAGAAGGGCCAGCGGCTCTGGTCCATTTGCCGGCTGACCACGCCCCCTTCAGTGGGGGACCAGGGGACTGGCAAAGCGTCCCTCGGAAGGGGCAATGCGGAGCCTCTGAGCCCCTCTGCCTGTTAGACCTGGGTGCGAGGATGCAAGCACGGGGCATCCCGGCATCCTCGTATCTTGCAGCACCAGGCATGTGGCCCCTGTGTCCTGTCCCTTGGGTCCCAGTTGAGATGGGAGGTTGGGGGCCTCCAAGTCCTCATCATCAGTTATTACAAGTGTCAGAGTCGGGGGACAGGCCACCCCGATGAAGAGAAGGAACCATGAGGTCCCGAGCTGGGGGTGGGGGAACAAGAGTCCAGGCTCACAGGATGCCCTAAGTTAGTTTGATGAATCAGACTTCACAGCAGGAGATGGAAAAGCAGCCTGCCTGGCAGCTACAAGACACCGCCTGGACTTGAAGCGGGCTGGCCGATGCCCCGCATGGGTGGCCCCGGGCCTTCAGCTGGCTTATTAATGAAGAACCTATGGATTATGTTGGTGCTACAAGCAGCAGGGGGCGATATACAAGTCCTGAACATCCAACGGAAGGACTGATGCTGAAGCTGAAACTCCAACACTTTGACCACCTGATGTGAAGAGCCAACTCATCAGAAAAGACCCTGATGCTGGGAAAGACTGAAGGCAGGAGGAGAAGGGGACGACAGAGGATGAGATGGTTGGATGGCATCGCCGACTTGACGGACATGAGATTGAGCAACTTCCGGGAGTTGGTGATGGACAGGGAGGCCTGGCGTGCTGCAGCCCATGGGGTCGCAAAGAGTCGGACACGACTGAGAGACTGAACTGACTGACGAGCAGCAGGGAGCCATGGTGCACAGTGAAAACAGGACAAGGGCAGCGGGACAGACACACCTGCTCTGCCCGCAGGGCTGAGAACGCTGGGCTCCCCTCCCTGGCTCAGTGCCGGGTGCGCAAGGGCCTCAGACGAGGATGAAGCGTATTTGTTTTTAAAGCATCGGTGAGCAATGCAAATCCTAAGACAAGAGGGTCCAGGCATCGCCTGGACAAATGTTTGGGTTGTCAGGGATAAGAGCTCGGTGGGGAGGGTCTTTGTCTCTTAGGCCTGTGATGCTGGGCTGGGGGTGCTCCCCGCCCCCCACAACGCCCCGGCTCCCTCCGAGCACGGCTGTGCCTCAGGAGCTCAGTACAATCTCTGCACGTCTGAAGCTTCTGTAAATTACCCGGGAGCCCCAGGCACCAAGGCTGTGGAGGAGGGACCATAACCGCAGACCTCATCTTAATCTCTGAGACCAGATAAAGGATGCCTAGACCCATGAATTTTGAAGGTCAACAGCACAGAGAACATCAGTCTTAAAAGTCCTTGCCTGATAATTCGAAGAAATGGCCTGAACAAATGAGACGGGCAAGCCCCCTGCTGACCAGGATGATGGCAATCCCTCGGACCACTTTCTCCAAAATTCAGTGCTGGTCTCACACTCTGTGCAGCCTGGCTGACGTACACCATGGGGGCCCAGCTTGGACGAGAGAGGGTCATCTCGGAGCACTGCCCCAGATGGCCGGCGGGGGACAGGGGCCTGCTGCAGGGCGCTGTCTGGCCAGTGCCCACCCATCCTACTTCTTGGCAGCTGTGAGCAGACCCTTGTGCTGTTGTAGAGGGTCTGGGGGAGGAGGGGCCGTCCAGGGAGACACCGGGCAGCTCCCGGAACACCTGTCTCACTTTCTCCACTTATCAGAGAAGGAAAACGCTCCTCAGCTCAGAGCGGCCCCAGGTGTGAAAAGGACACGCTAACCTCACAGCAGGAACCTCCGGCCGTCACTGCCTCTGCCTGCCTCCGGCCCCCTCCAGGGATGACACACCCAGACCCACGTAGGATCCGTATCGAGAACACGCTTCTGGGTATGACTGTTAGTACAAAATCGCAGAGAGAATGACCAGCCATGGACAGCTGACTTGAGAGCGGGGAGATGGGTGGGAGGATGCGGTCCGCTCGGGGACCCTTCCCAGTGACCTCGGGGGGCAGAGGAGCCACAGTCTGTGGGCAAGGGAGGGAGAAAGGGCCCAGGTTGCTCCTGGGTGTCTGGTTCAGCAATGGTAGCTGGGGGTCCTCTTTCCTGGGGCAGGAGGCAGGGAGGGGATGTGTATGGGGTCCCGTCTAGACCAGGCTGTGTGTTAAGGGAGGGACTCACTTCTGTCCCTCAGTGAGTCCAGCAGCCGGGTCTGCTGGCTCATCCGGCCTCACCGTGGGCCTGCACTCTGGGCTGTCTGTCCACCCACATCCTGGGGAGGGGCTTACTGGCTCTCCAGGCCAGGTGGCCCTGGTACAGCGAAGAGGGAGCTGGGCTGGGCTCACGCATGAATTCCAGTTCTAAGGCACTGAAAAGTCAACAACGTCACACCTGAGAAGCAACCGTCTTCACTGTCCTTTACAGGTCGGTCAGCTCCCCGGAGGCCGAAACAAACTGGCTGGAGAAGGTGCCAGGGGAGCCTCCGCCCCAAAAGCTGCCCCCAGGCCCAGCCCTGTCCCCCAAAGACATGCACCCTCCCTCGTAAACAGAAAAACAATAATAACCACCCACACTGGATTAGGCTGGCAAAGTTAACAGGCCCCCACCTCCACCCCAGCCCACCCTGCCTGGTCACCGAGGAAGGACCCAACTGAGGGGACGGGCCGGCCTCTGGGTTGAGAAAGCCGAGCCCCAGGCCTGCCCACATTCTGCACCCAGCCCCAGATAGGCATGGACATCTACACCACCCAGAACTTCAGGCCACCATCACCAGGAGGAGCAGGACAGTACCCTGTGCCCAGGCGCCCCTCAGTTCAGAGAGATGTTGGGGTGCACTTTTCCAGGGGCACGGGCTCAGAGTCCACTGGGAACATTAAGACCCGCCTCGTAGGGCTGAACAGAAAAGATGTGAATAACGAAAGCTGCAGGGGGTCAGCAGGACCCCCAGGGCCCACCACCTGCCACCCGCACCCCGGAACTGGAGACAGTGAATCCCGAGGCTTAGTCTGCCCGGTCTGGGGACTATTGTTAGAGCGGCCTGTGCAGCTCACACGATGGGAGCCGATGCCTGCGGACCGCAGCTGCTGGCAGGTTTACACGAAAAACGTGAGCTGTCCCGGAAGCGGTGAGCCTGACGAACAGCAGGCGCCGACAAGTCTCCACCAGCATCTCCTCTGTTATCACCTCCGACACGGGGACAAGGACACGCGGTCCCCAGACATGAAGTGAGCGGCCCCTGGGTCACTGGGAGGGCTCCCCAGGCCCTTCCCAGGCCAGCCTGCTGCAGGTCAGCCCCCCTGGGCCTGAGGGGACAGCGAGGGGGACGGATGGACCCATGGGGGGTGAAAGCCCAGGGCTGCGGGCTAGCTGGTTTCAGAGCCGGGCGGGGCCAGGAGACCCAGCGCTCCGAATCTGGGGGCCCCGGCTGAGGGCGTGCGTGCAGACAGAGCAACCCTTTCGGGCCCGCTTCACCTTCACACGAGCCACCAGACCCCCCCACCCCCCGGGCAGCTGACTGCAGATTCAGGGGTCACCCCTCCGGGAAGAGATGCGGTTATTTTTAGCATCGCCACCACCCAAGGGTCAGCAGGCAACAGCTGCTCAGCGCAGTGAGCCCCAGTGGCCTGACCTTCCCAGCTTCCTCGGAATGGTGGCTGCCCCTAGAGGTGGCTCTCCTGCCCGGGGATCGCTGCCTGCCTTCCTCCTGGGAGGAGGGCGGGGGGGTCATGGCCGCAGCAGACGGACCCCCTGTGAGAGCTGCAGGAGGGCCTGTGGGACCTGGGCGTCTCCGGCTCCCGGTGCCCCGTGGCCCGCCAGCTCTGCTGGGAAGGGAGTTCTCAGGCACTTTCCACACCCGCCCCTCCCTCGGCTTGCAAGTTGGGGAGCAGTGAGAGAGACGCCGCCCCCCCTTGCTTCCCCAGGCAGTAACAGCTTTCTGAGCTAACGCCGCCGCATCAGGAGGCTCTTGTCCAGGGATGGCCACATGCTCAGCAAGGGCTTTTTAGCCGCCTTCCGTCTGCAGTCGGCACGAAGCTGCAGGCATGCACCGCCTTGGGCACCAGCCAACCAGTTAGCAAAGGCTGTGCCCTGTGGGTGGGTGGTGAGCTGGCCAGATGGGGGCTGTCTCGGGGTCAACTGAAAATTAGTCCACATGCAGGGGGAAAAAAGTCTTCCCCACAATGAGCTCTCGTATTAAAATTCCACATTGCAGGTCATGTAATTTAAATGCTTATACTTTAAAAGTTAGCAAAAATATTGTGTTAAACTATGTAGAGACAATCAGGGACTTCCAATGCTCAAAGGCCCCCCTGGACCCCACCCTCGGAGGCAGCCATAAACCCTGTGTGTGTGTGTGTGTGTGTGTGTGTGTGTGTGTGTGTGCACTCAGCTATGTACAGCTCTTTGCAACCCCATGGACTGTAGGCCACCAGGCTCCTCTGTGCAGGGGATTCTCCAGGCAAGAGTGCTGGAGTGGGCTGCCATTTCCTCCTCCAGGGGGTCTTCCCGACCCAGGGATCGAACCCCGGTCTCTTACGTCTCCTGCACAGGCAGGCGGGTTCTTTACCACAGAACGTGGATAGAAGTAGATGGGCCTGATGGGAAGCATGCTCGCTGAGGAGAAAGGGGAGGGGAGCTGGACAAAGAAGACCTTTCTGCACGGCTTGTGGGGACTCAGGGTGGTCCCCAGGGCAGGGCTGTCGGGGGGCACGTGAGGAGAAACCCGCGTTCTGAGTTGGCTGCTGAACCAGAATGAGGAAGCCAGGAAAGCAGCCAACTGGAAACGAGTGGAGGTGTCCCTACAAGGGAAAGAGCCAGAGAGGGCCTGGCAAGCTCAGCACCCCCACATCTCTGAACAGATGCAGAGCAGCTCAGCTCAAGTTGGGGACCTGAGCTGTCACCCAGGCGACCCTCCAAAACGAAAGGAGGAGAAGGAACTGAAGTCACCATCACCGCAACGTAACACCCTGATGCCCAGAGCGCAACAGAAGATTGCCAGACACAAAGGCCCCAGAGCATGTGGCCCGTGTCCCGGAGAAGAGAAAAGCCAAGCCGGTGAGCCTGCCTGACCCTCGTGGAGAGACAACAGATGGGGATTTCAGAGGGACGATGACACCCACCCACACTGGGTGGGTTAAACACCACGTGCTTCCAAAGGAGTGAAAATCTCAACAGAGCAACAGGAAGGCTTAGCAGATAGACAGAAACTATATAAAAAAAAAATACACACGGAAACCCTAGAGTTTAAACATGTTATTTCTGAAATTGAAAAATTCACAAGATGGACTTAACAGAGAAGAGGCGGTTTCGAAGGAAAGAGCAAGTGAACTTGAAAACAGACCAATAGAAATGACCTGAGGTTAAAAAAAACCAACGGGAATGAAATGAACAGAGCCCCTGGGACTTGCTGATGCCACCAGATGGTCAACTTTGCAGGCATCTGGACCAGCAAAAGGAGCTGAGAGGGAGAACGGGGCTCCAGCTGTCCTTGGAAACGTATAAATCCAGGTGATGTTGGCCAGGTTACTGCACCGGGGGGAGGAGGAAGCAGGACACCGCCTAGTCAAGGCCAGATGGGTTGAACTTGACCGACTGAACCCACAAGGCACACACGCTGCTGCCTGACACGCGTCTTCTGGAAGCCTGTCCTCCATAGCGGGGTGGGGTGGGTGCGCCCTTTCCTGCTCCCGTGGTGAGCTCAGCCACCCCCACGTGGCCCGCCCCTGCACCCCCACCTCCGTCCTGTGGCCTCCAGGACAGCAGAGCTCCGCTACCGCCTCCACCAGCCTCCCGCACGCGCCTGCACTACACCCATCTCCCTAAGGGCCTCACACACCTCCTCTGCCTGGAAAACCACCGCTGGCTCCCCAGTACCCTGGGAACAGAGTCTAACTTGGCACGCATGAGGCTTTTCACCTCCATTTCCCAGGATTCTACTTTGGGCATCCTTCCGTCTCACACGATGGAATGTCGCAGGCCCCCAGGCTGAACCAGTCTCCTGACACCCCTCCTGGAGCCCCAAGATGTGTTTGAACCCGTCCTGTGCTCAGCCCGATCCCCACACCACCCACTCCTGAAGCCCTGGGAGTGGAAAGGAGCTGCCCGTCGAAGCCTCGCTTGCCCCTCCCCTTCCATCTCTGCAGTGGACTCCCATGCCAGATGGGCATGAGCCGACCCTCCTGATGGACATCAGGTCGCTGAGGTCACACTGTAAGGACCGCTCGAATCCCCATTCTGCCCTCCCAGGACCCCGTGTCTCCACAGGGGGCCCCGCAGAAGCAGTACCCTGGAGGTCAGCTGAGGCCAAGGCACCCCAGCCTGACCCCGCCCCGGAAGCAGAGTGGACACTGACCTTTGACTCTGTCGCCACGGTGCAGGGGGATCTCGCCATCGACCTGGGGTTGGTATGGCTTGACGACGACGAAGAGCCTCCCAGGCACCGCGCTGTACAGCTTCCGTCTGGGCCCCGGGTACTCAAAGGCGGACAGCACGTCCTTGTTGGCTCCTGGCGGGAAAGCTGGGCTGTGGCAGGGAAGGGGAGACAGAGAGAGAGAGGTGGGGGTCACGGCCTGAGATGCAGCAGGGACGCGGCAGACCCACGGCCTGTCCGTTCAGGACAAGCGTCCACCCCCGAGCAGTCACAGCGGAGCTCCGGGGCTCTAGACGGGGCTGGAGACGTGAAGACGCATTTGCAGTTAAAGGACACAGGTAATTCCAGCAATCCCACCTCCGGGAAGGTACCCCAGGAGTGAAAGCAGGGTCTCAGGCAGATATCTGCACACTCACATGCACAGCAGCATGATTCTCAAAACATGACCCAAGTGTCCACTGATGGATGAACCGATGCCCAAAATGTGGTCCATCCATACGGTGGAATATTGTTCAGACTTAAAAAGGGAGATTCTGCCACAGGCGACAACATATGGAACCTGAGGACATTCCGCTGCTTCAGGGAAGCCAGTTACAGAAGGACAGATGACGCCTGATTCCACCACGACAGGCACCCCATGCCGTCAAATCCATAAACAGGATGGGGCGGGGGAGAGGCTGGGAAGTGAGCCTTCCGTGGGGACGGGGTTTCGGTTTAAAGAAGTTCTAGAACAGGTGGAGAGGGTGGGTGCACAACAATGCGAGTGTACTTAATGCCACTGAACCGCACACCTGAAAATGCTCCGGTGGTCAATTTTACGTGCTTTTTTCAATACAGACTCCAGTGGAGCGGCAGCTGAGGCAGGCCCTGGGTGTCTGCCGTCTGACCCATCTCATGGTAAGTGTCAACCACGCCAGGCGAGGCATCACCCAGGACCCGCTGGCACAAGGTTCCACCATCGCGGGGCAGGTGGCCCAGCCCGGCTGCCCCGGGGACATTTCACAAGTGGGACTTGAATGCGTTTTATGTGAGTATTTCACGAAAAGCGTGTGTTTCCAGAGTAACTTCCAGGCCTGACACTGAGAGTGGATGCCTAACTTAACTGGGCACAGTGGTGGAACGAGAGGGAGAGACAGAGAGTGAGCGAGAGAGAAGCACAGCTCCCAGAGAAACGTGCAAAGTGGTTTCCGTAATGACATCCCCGTCTTTGTGACGGGTGACCAGGGCTGACTCCTGGGAGGGGAGGAGAGCATGCGCTCATCAGGGTGACCCTGAGGAGTCACACTGAGCTCTCCTCCAGGGGGAGGGCGGTCTTTAGAAGAGCTACACGCATGTGGATGAATGTGGGCAGGGATTTACGGAGGATGCTACAAAGCTTCCTGGAAAAGCGTTCACGTCTGGCTGGCGTCTCCCAAGAGGGCACCCCACCTGTGATGGGGAGGAGGAGGATTAATAACCCTGGGGGCAGAGTCCCACATCGGGGAGCCACATCTGAGTCTCGGGAGGGGTCCACCCGTGTCACAAATTCATCACCATGAAGGGTGGGGTCCCCAACCACGCTCCTCCATTCAGACGACACATGCCGTGGCCTGGGAGCCCCCAGACGGAACCTTGAGCTTTCTGCAAAGTGTGAAACAGGCGTGCAGGGAAGCTTCTAGAATACGACATGACCACTGACTTTGGGGATTTAATGTGAACCCCCCGATTCCTTTCAGGCTTTGCTTTACCCACGTTGGCATTCCTGATAAATAACATAAGTTGCTTTTTGTTTGCAAGAATTCACGGAAGCGTGACAGTGCTGTATTTTGTTACGCTTATGTTTTCGCTCAAGGTCATGACTGAGAGGTAGGCACGGGCGGAGCCCATGAGTACACATGTGACGTGCTCGCTTGACACCATAATCTGGGAGGAGGACTAACCGCCAGCTCTGCCAGGCTGACCCCAAAGCCCAGAGCTCTCTCCAAACCACGGGAGCAGAGGGCAGGTGCGTGAGCTTTCCCGGGTGCTCACCTGGGCTCAGAACAGAGTGGTGAAAAGCTGCAGCCCCGTGTCTGCATGCCCTCTGTCCCCAGGGATGCCCCTGCCTCTGCTTGCCCCCAACTCCAGGCTTCTCTGACCGAGCTGAAGCCACAGACAGAGGTCACAGCATCCTGGAAAGAGATGCCCGTGAACTTCACACCAGGCAGCACCAGGCGGCTGCCCTGCACCTCCTCACTTCCTCGCCCTCTGCCAGGTACAGGTCAACATACAGATGGGAAGATCCACCCGGAGGGTCGGAGGCTCCCTCCTCATGGACGTCACTGACCCCAAACACCCCGGAGTCCAGAGCAGCGAGGCCTGCAAGGGCCAGGTTGTGTGACCACCTCTGGCCCAGAGGTGACAGCTGGCAGGACGGCTGACTCACGGGAAGGAAGGACAAGCTAAGCCCCCTGCCTGCGGTGGGAAAGAACCCGGGAAAAGCCAGAACTCTGAGTTCCCTCTGGAGAGGACGGCCTGCCTGCCTGCCTGGTGGGATGTGGATCCATCCATTCAACCTGCCTCAGCTCAGCCTGACTTGGGGCTGGGGCGGGAGGCAGGAGGCAGGGGACAGCGCCTTCACTATGAGGGGCTGAGTATCACCAGGCTCTCCTCTCCAGCTCCCAGCAGGAAGGATGGTAACCAAGTTCTGGGAACCAAGGGGACTCGATTCCTCGGGAAGTGTCTCCTGGAGCCGCTCCACATAGATCCAAGGGTTTGGAAGAGGCTTGGGTCAGCAGAGGGTGGGGGCTCTCGGAGGACACCCCACACCAGGCGCAGAGGCCCTCCTCGCCCCAGCCTCCAAAAGTAGGGCCTGGATCTCCCCTGATGCAGCTGCCATGGGCGCTGAGCGACGGCCGAGTGGGGTCTGCTGCGTGGGGCTCCTGGGAGGATCCGTGAGGGAACACAGATGGAGCCCGCCGCCCCAGCCCCCACCGGCTTTGTCACCGCGGCTTCAGTAGCACTTATCACCTTTGCATCTGACCGTCCATCCATCCATCCATCCATCCACCCATCATCCATCAACTCACCCATCCATCCATCCATCCACCCATCCCATCCATCATGCATCCAACCATCCCTCTATCCATCCACTCATCATCCATCAACTCACCCATCCATCCATCCATCCACCCACCCCATCCATCACGCATCCAACCATCCCTCTATCCATCCACCCATCATCCATCAACTCACCCATCCATCCATCCATCCACCCACCCCATCCATCATGCATCCAACCATCCACCCATTCATCCATCCATCCACTCACCCCATCCATCACGCATCCAACCATCCCTTTATCCATCCACCCATCATCCATCAACTCACCCATTCATCAATCCACCTACTCCATCCATCATGCATCCAACCATCCATCCACCCATCCATCCATCATCCATCAACTCACCCATCCATCCATCCACCCACCCCATCCATCACGCATCCAACCATCCACCCATTCATCCATCCATCCACTCGCCCCATCCATCATGCATCCTACCATCCCTCTATCCATCTACCCATCATCCATCCACTCACCTATCCATCCATCCACCCACTCCATCCCTCATGTATCCAACCATCCATCTATCCATTCATTCACTCTTCACTCACCCCATCCATCATGCATCCAATCATCCATCCACCCATCCATCCAACACCCATCAACTCACCTATCCATCCATCCACCCACTCCATCCATCATGTATCCAACCATCCATCTATCCATTCATTCACTCACCCCATCCATCATGCATCTAACCATCCATCCATCATCCATCAACTCACCTATCCATCCATCCATTCATCTACCCCATCCATCACGCATCCAACCACCCATCCATCCATCATCCATCAACTCACCTATCCATCCATTCATTCACTCACCCCATCCATCATGCATCCAATCATCCATTCACCCATCCATCCATCCATCATCCATCAACTCACCTATCCATCCATCCATTCATCTACCCCATCCATCACGCATCCAACCATGCATCTATCCATCCACCCACCCCATCCATCATGCATCCAACCATCCATCAGGCATCCAATCATCCACGCATCTATTCAACCATTCATCTATCCACGCATCCATTCAACCATTCATCTATCCACGCATCCATCCAGCTATCCATCTCATCATCCATCAACTCACCTATCCACCCATCCACCAACCATGAATCCAACCATCCATCCATCCACTCACTTACCATCCTCCATCCTTCTTACCACTTGTACAAACACCACCTATCCACTCTTCCATCCAAATTTCTAAAGAACCCTGCCAGAGCCCAGCTGATCACTTACTATCAGATTCTGAACAAGTCAGTTAACCTCTGGAAGTCTTGGTTTTCCCATCTGAGAAGACAGGATGATCTGGTGAGAGCCGAGAGTGAGTCAGCAGGAACTGCTCTGCACAGGTGTCGTATGAACACTCATGCCATTACCACTCTGCTTTAGCTGAAAAGTGGGTGACAAGATGCACGTGTCAGCCAGCTGGTTTCAGCCGGCTCCAGAGTATGTGTCACTGGGCAGAGAAGTCAAAGCAAAGACAGCTCTAGCCTGGGAGCATCGGTTCAAGCCCGGAAAACCTTTGCTTAAGAGCAGGAAGAAATTGGTCCTTGAAGATCAGCGTACATCCATGGTTCTAAGTACCAGCAGTGATGTGTGGTCCCACACGGATGCTGAAGCATCTTCCCACGCCAGGTTAATCTGAGCCTTGCGGAGCCCCATTTTACAGGTGAAAGAAACAGAGGCTCCATAAATAATGGCCGAGGCACAGAGATACAGACCTGACCTCACATCCTGGCTCGCTGACCGCAGCCCAGGCTGCCTGCAGGCTCCCTGCTCTGTGCTGGGATGAACTAGAAATTGGGGTGTCTCCCAGGTTCCAGGCTCACACAGGATGGGTGGACAAGAGGGTGCTGAAGGTTGCCTGCAGGAGGCTCTGGCAGAAGGCGGCTTCCAGCACGAGGCCCTGGCCCTGCTGACAGTGTGTCTGAAGCGTAAAAGCTCAGACCCCACACTGCTCCTTGTACCATCAGCATCGTCTCCCTCTCTACCTTCAGGCCGATAGAAGCTCCAGAGCCCTTGGCCCACATGTGGCCCCGGGCACTGTGGCCCCTCCTGGGCTTCTGGGGTGGCCCTGGGGCCCATACCCCGCGCTCCACGGCCTCCCCACGCGGTCCTGAGGAGTGCAGCGGGGATGGACAACGACTGGACGCCCCATCCTGCTGGCCAGGGCGCCGCGACCTGGGGCACGAGTGCACATCAGAGGCTTTCACGGACTCCAGAGAAGCGGGGACCGCTGCCCGACACCCCCAGGGGTCCCCCAGCCACTGGCACCGGGGTGCTGCCTGCTTGCACCTCCAAGACCACCCCGGCTCCAGGAAGCAGGGGGCGGGCACAAGCGCCCCGTGGGATGGGGACAGTCTGGAAGGTATCTTTCCCCTGAAAGCTTCCCCCGGTCTGCTCCGGCCACCTGGGACACCCTGCCTCTCCCCAACCTGGCTGGCCCCTTTCTCCACCCTAGGGGGCAGCCCCCTCACCCCAGGAGGGGTGACCTGCATGAGCTCTGACTCCCAGGGACTCTGTTAGGGGCTCCCCGTCTTTGACGACAGCTCTGGGGCTGACTTGTCTCAGGGCATCCACCACTGCCCCAGAGGCCAGCCTTCCTGTGCGTTAATGCCCCCAGGTGAGAGCGAACCCTGAGTGTCAGCCGTGCGGGGGAGCCGAGTGACAGGCGAGGGCAGCCCGCGTGCGCCCGTACCCGACTCCCCAGCAGGCAGGAGGCACCCGCTCCCCTGGGCGACCCTTCCCTGGCCCCGCCTCCGCGCCAGGGGGCCAGCGCCTCGTGGGCCCCCTACTCCTGATGTGCGGGTGATGTGCCCCTAGCAGTCTGGGTCAGGCAGCACAGCGAGGGGGCAGGGGACAGCTTGGCTCACCCCCACCCCCTTTCTGGGTCCGCGTGGCCGAGGGAGGGAGCACCCCTTGGCTCTCACCGAGGAAGCCAGGCCCCCGCGCCCTAGGGGCGCACAGCTCTGCCCTCCGGTCCCCGTGTCCCCAGGAGCAGGGCGAGGGTGCCTGCAGGTGAACAGAGATGCGATCCAGAGGGACCCCAGGGCGCCCTTCACCCCTCAACCTGCCCAGCGGGGGAACAGCACCTGGAAGGGGTGTGCAGGGCAGGGCAGGGTCCTGCCACCCTGAAAACTCCGGGAACTGCAGCTTGGCCCACACAGCCCGATTCAGGGAAGGAAACCAGAGCAAGGCGAGAGGCGGACTTGGCCGAGCCCCTGCCGGGGTCCGTGTGGCGGCAGGAGCCTTGCCAGCTCTGCCCACCTGTGCGGCCAGCGGGGGCTGCTGTCTCCCCGTGGGCAGGACACCCAGCCAGCGAGCCTCCCTGCCTGCACGCAGCGGGCTTCCTCTCTGCTGAGCCAAACCTACCTGGGAATGGCTCCTTTGACGGGAGGGTGGCCCGCACGCTCCCTGGGGCCAGTGAGGCCAGGGCGGCCCTCAGGACCAGGGCCCGGGCTTTGCAAAAATGCATCAAGAGCTGCTCCGAGAACAGGGCAGCTTGGAGGGGTCCTACTCCTTTCCACGCTCAGGGGGTGGGTGATGATGGAGCCACCCGGCAAAGCCCCTTCTCGGGCTGGTCCTCAGGGACCTGGACCGGCCATGCCAGTGGGCGCCGCTAGAGGGCGCCTCGGGCAGGTGCACGGAGAGCCTCCAGGTGAGGCAGGACGCCGGCCAGGGCAGCGGGTACACGGGCTCCCCTCCGCTCTGGACAGCTCCTCCCTCTTCTGCTTGGCACTAGGGTCCACTGGCTCTCGAGGGTGGTTCCTGGGGGAGGCCGACCCAGCCCGGGAGGCTCAGTCAGAGCCACAGGGGCCCAGGGATGGGTGAGGGGATGTTGGGGGAGGCCGTCTGCACCTGAAGTTGGGCCCGAAGCTGGTTCTGGCCACACAGAGGTCCCCGTCACCCACCTGGCTGAGGCTTCCAGGGCCTCAAGTGGGCACCAAGGGCTGTACCTGAGGGGTGCTGAGTGGCCAGCCTTCCCGTGGGCAGCGAGAGAGCAAGGAGAGGGCATGGTGGGGGGCGGCCAGAGGGGACCCCCAGGTGCTTGGAATGCTAGGACTCCACTTCCTCTTAGCCCAAGCCATGGCCGTCACCAGGACGACCTTCCTGTGCCCGCCCAGCAGCAGCTGAGGGTGTTTCAAGATGTCCTTGGCGACGATGACAGTAAGTAGCCAGCACTCCTGGATAACTTAGTGAGAGCCATATCTTGGTACGTGGCTTCACCCTCGTCACAAACCCATTAGACCCTCTAGACATACAAGAAGACAAAGGCACAGAGCGGACAAGCAACTAGCCTAAAGTCACACAGCAGGAAGGAGACAGAGCTGGACACGACCAGCAGTTTGGCAGCTACCCACTGAGGCAGGACCTTGGGACAGAGAGGTCCATGTGGGCCCGGGGCTCTCCCCACCATAACCGGGGAGTGCCCCCAGCCCATCTCCAGGGTCTGCGAGAGCCAGAAAGCACTCTGGGGCTGCCTGGGCCACCCCAAGGCTGGGAGCTGAGTCCTCCCTCCAGAGGCTCCATCTGTCCCGGGAAAGTGCTGGGCTCTGAGCCGCCACCCCCTCGAGCCCCCAGGGCTGCACCATGGTGCCCGTGCACAGGCCCTCCATCGCTGGGGCAGCATGCATGGCCACTTTCACATCTGAGCACGGATGTGGAAGCAGACAGCTTGCATGCAGCTCAAATGCCGCCATCATTCTGGCGGCCCCAGGAGCCAGGGCTCCTGGCAGGTTCCCACTGGCACAGGGGGCTCTTGGGTGCAGGACACAGTGGCTGTCATGGATGAGCGAATGGTCCTAAGCAGATGGACGGGCCAGGCAGGCCCTGACGGCTGGGGAGGGAAGGACGGGAATCGGCAGGGATGGCGGGGATGGCTAGGCCGGGACCACAGCCCCTTGACGGGGATGGGTAGCCAGCAGCGTCAGCGCTGAGAGCCCTGCATCCCGGCAGCCTCTCCCTCCCAGGGCAACCACAGCCGGGGTGACGGGAAGCGCCGGGCCAGGCACCCCACCCCCGGGAGGACACAGAGCTGAGCTGCGGCTCCAGGCCACTGTGGACTGCGGGCTTGTTACACGCGAGGACTGCTGTGCAGTCACGTGTTCGGTCTTGGGAGCAGCCAGGGAGCCACTGCGTTATGGTCCCCATTTCACAGTCGCCGAAGACGAGGCACCAGGTGTAAGTAAGGGGCCCAGGAGGAGTCCAGGGCGCGTGCTCAGGAAGCCCTGCAGGGGCACTCAGGACAGGCTGGGGCCGTGACCGTCACACACGCACACACACAGACACGCATGCACACCCAGACACAAACGCACACACGGACACGGAAGTCCATGCAAACATGTGCACCATCACACCCAACACACATAGGCATGCACAAGGCACACCCAGAGACGTAAGTGTGTGCATACACGCACACCTCACACACACACACGCACATACTTGGACATAAAAAGTACAGGAAAATGCACACACGCAAACACACTGCATCTAAACACAAACACAAAAATGCAGGCACCCAAACACACACGCACACAGTGACACAAACACACACACACCAGTGCGCACACGCTGACGCACGCAGGCACAAATGCACAGACACACGCACGTACACCCCGCACAGGGACGCCAGGGACAACCAGACTGGCGCTGCAGCACGTGAGGCCGCCTCTCTCCGCAGCAGTGTTTTCTTTGCAGCTTTTGCAAGTCCTCGGCCACCCTGCCTTCAGGATCTTATTAGATTTCGTCCTGGAGGAAGGGGACCCACTCTCTTTAAAATTACAGCCGTAATTCCAGCTAACTGTGTGAAGTGGAATTTGAGGCCTCTGGGGAACCCTTTAATTCAGCTTTAAGCGGCTCCCGGCACCTGGCGCTTCTCCCTGGGGTGACTCGGAGCGAGAATCTAGACCAGAGCCAGGAGGGTTCCCGGGTCTGAGAATGAGACTGCAGGGGGAGGCGTGCATGGGTCCCAGTGCCAAGGTGTGCCTGGGGGTGCTGGCACCGAGGGGGCAGGCTGTGACCCCGCCGAGGGGCCAGGAAACTGGGGTCCCCACAGGCAGGCTCTCCCGGAACCCACACAGCCACAGACTGGACAGCTGGCCTGCTGCTCCCAGTCACAGCAATCAGGCTTCCCCCAGGACTGCCTGGGACACTGACCCCTCCACCCAGACTCCTGGTCCCCCTCTCCAACATCCCTGATCGGAGCTGGGGATGTGGCATCAGGAAGGACCCCGGCTGGCTAGAGGCACTGCAGGCAGGCTGCTGCTGCTGCTAAGTCGCTTCAGTTGTGTCCGACTCTGTGCGACCCCATAGACGGCAGCCTACCAGGCCTGCCCAACTCAATGGTGTGCAGCGGGACGGGGAACCCGGTCACCGGGCAGACAGCTGGACCAAAGGGGGCACTCGCCTCTCAGCAGACACACTGAGCCAGGCCCAACACACAGTGCGCCGGCTTTCCCGGGACCACCGAGGGTGAGGGCAGAGCTCAAGAAGGACAAACTCCCACGACCTGCGCCGGCTCCAGGACCCGGCCTCAGTGCTCTCATCTGGGAAATGGGGACGCAGGGTCTTCCCTGGAGGACGACGGGGTGAGCCGAGGCGCGTGGAGCAGCGTGTGGGTCCACGCGACATCACGGGGCAGGGGTGACGGATCAGAGACACCGCTGCTTGCTTGCTCTGACTAGCACTGAGGCCCCGGCCAGGAGTCCACTGCCAGGAAGGCTCAGCCTGGACACACAAACACCGGAGGCCACGCGAGGAGAGGACGGGTGTGCCTTGGGAGCTGGAGCTCTGGGGACTGCAGCCTCCTGCCGGCACGGGAGACAGAGCGGGGAGAGTCCAGAGCGCCCCAGAGAGATGCCTGGGGGCTCACGCTGGGTCTGGCCTTTGCTGGCCTTATCTCCCCATCTAGAAAGGGGACAAGAATGGGGTTGCCAGCCCCAGCTGCTTCAGCGTCTGCTGAGACGCACGCCCCGTCCCTACCCCGGCCTCATAGGCAGACAGAACAGGACCAGGCAGGGCTGTCACTGCCCAGGCCGGGGCTCGTCACACCCTCAGCTCCGCCAGGGCTCCTTGTGGCCACGAATGCGAGTGGTCACGAATGTGAGTGCTCGCTCAGGCTCAGGACCACGCACGATAAAGCCTGGTCCGTGGAGAAACCCAATTGTCCGCGACAGAGGGACAGATAGGAGGATGCGGTGCACACATACAACGACACGTTACTCGGTCATAAAAAGGACGAAATGACGCCGTCTGCAGCAACAGTTTTTTTTTTTTAAGTTGCTCAGTCGTGTCCGACTCTTGGCACCTGTATAGTCTATGGAATTCTTCAGGCCAGAATACTGGAGTGGGTGGCCTTTCCCTTCTCCAGGGGATCTTCCCAACCCAGGGATCAAACCCAGGTCTCCCACATTGCAGGTGGATTCTTTACCAGCTGAGCCACAAAGGGAAGCCCAAGAATACTGGAGTGGGTAGCCTATCCCTTCTCCAGGGGATCTTCCCAACCCAGGAATTGAACCGAGGTCTGCACTGCAGCAACACAGATGGACCTAAAGATGATCACCGTAGATGGAGTCGGTCAGACGAGACAAAAGTCGTATGATATCACTTACATGTGGAATCTAAAATATGGCACCAGTTCACAGACACAGACAGACTCGTGGTTGCCAGGGGCGGGGGGGATGGAGGGGAAGCTGGGGCTCGCAGAGCAGACTGCGGCGTACAGAACGGATGAACAACGAGGCCTGCAGGGACCTGCACCCAATCTCCTGGGATAAACGCCGGTGGAAAAGGACGTACAGAGAGAGTGTATATAACTGAGTTACTCTGTGGGACAGCAGAAATTCACACAATGCTGTAAATCAACTCTATTTCAAACAAAAACCCCCACGTGGCCCCAGGAGGAGCTCTCAGCCCAGAGCCGGCCGGCGCCCTTAGCTCCTTCTCTGACCAAACTTCATTTTTAAGACCCTGAAGCCGACGCACAAGGAAAGCAAACAGCCCCAGGCACCCGCCGCAGCCCAAGCCGCCCCAGGAGCCCAGTGGGGCGCCCACCCTGCCCGGTACAGTCGCCGGCTCTGGCTTTCAAGTGTTCTTAGTGTCCGGGTTGGAATCAAGCAGGGGTCCTGCTCAATCTCTGGTGGCACCCCGAGGTCCAGAATCCAGGGCCGCGTGCACAGAGGTGCCCCCTCCCCGGTCCTCCTGGATCCCCACGCCTCCCGCGCCCCCCACCGCCCAGGCCGCTCCTTACCCGACGTGCCAGGGCTGCTGGGGCCTCTTGGCATCCTCGCCGGCTCCGCCCAGCCTGTTGAGTGAGGGCGACCGGCTGCGGGGCCCGGGGGTGTAGCTCCCGAGGGTCTTGGCGGCCCCGTCGGCCTTGCCGGGCGTCTGCTGCAGCAGCTGGGGCGAGAGGCTGAGGTGGGAGGTGGCCGCGCGGACAGCCCAGTCGGGCGCACCGGCGTTGAGGTTGTTGTCGCTGTTGGAGCGCAGTAGGAGCCGCGGGGCGGCCAGCGTGCTGGGGGGCCGCCGCCTGCGGTTGGAGTACGCCGGGGCCTCTCGGAAGGGCACTGGGTCAGAGAGAACGGGAAACGCGGGTGAGCACGTGTGGCACCGTCATCCAGGAGAGGTGCCTGCCCCCCTCCCCCCACCAGCTGCCCAGGACACGGACGCTGCGAGCTCTGTGCTGAGCCCCCAAGGGCCCCCGCGTGTGCAGAGCTCGCCCTGACACAGAAGCAGACACGGGTGGAGGCAGGGAGCACCCCTCTTGCACGGAGGCTCAAGCCAACACTTGAGATGGAAGAGGCTTGGGTCCCACTTCCATCCGCGCGCCCACGCCTCCAGCGGCCCGGAGACCGTGGACGACTGGCTGCCCTGGCTCACAGCAAGGACAGGCAGACACGGAGGCAGCCATGGAGTTCCTCCTCCTCCTCGCCGCGACCTGCACTGGGGGTTGGATCGTGTCCCCCCAGATTCCTACGTTGGAGGCCTGACCCCGAGCACCTCAGAATGTGGCTGTCTTTGGAGATTGGGTCTTTTAAGAGGTGATTAAGGTAAAATGGGGTCTCTGGGGGGCCCTAATCCCACAGGACTGGGGTCCTTGTAAGAAGAGGAGGTCAGGACACGAACACACAGAGGGCCAACCCTGAGAGGACACGGGGAGGGGACGGCTGTCTGCACGCCCAGGAGGGGGGTCCCAGGAGGACCAGCCCCACCCACACCCGGGTCTGGGATTCCAGCCTCTAGGACTGGAGACAGCGAATGTTTGAGCCGCCCCGTCTGTGGGGCTGTTACAGGCAGGGCAAACGCACGTGGCCCCCTGGCTCTCCTGGTGGGAATCCGTCTGCCTGAACCCAGTGTGCTCCTTTCTCCACCCCTCAAACCGGGACCGGCAGCAAAGCATCAAACAGGAGGCGGGGGACACACCTCACCACGCTCCTCATGACGTTCTAGACTGGAGGCAAGCCCCTCGCTCTGGGACGTCGGCCCAGCCAGGGGCTCAGAACGAGGACACGGTCCTCGGGTACCACGAGGGCTGGAACCCACGTGGTCGGCACCCCAGGTTTCTCTGAGGGCTGGAGCCAGAAACAGAGTGTCCTTTCCAAGTGTGTACACTCAGTCGCTTCAGACGTGTCTGACTCTCTGGCACCCAATGGACTGTAGCCCACGGGGCTCCTCTGTCCATGGGATTTTCCAGGCAAGAGTCCTGGAGGGGGTTGCCATGCCCCCCTCCAGGGGATCTTCCTGACCCAGGGATGGAACCCATGTCTCCTACATCTCCTGCACTGTAGGCAGATTCTTTGCCGCCTAGACACCAGGGAAGCCCGTCCTTTGCAAGAAGAGGCATATAAAGAAACGCAAGCCTCCGGGCTGCAGGGAAGCAGCACGGCAGCCACGCCAGGCAGCAAATAACACGAGCCTCCTCGAGCTTGCCCTCCACAAACTGGACTGCAGAGCAACAGGAAGACACGCGCCCTCCTGGAGGGCTGACGGACGTGGGAACACCAGCGTCTCAGAGGAGAAAGGCGAGTTCAGGACTGAGTCCCACACGGTCCACCGCCCCGGCTGCCCGAGGTCAGAGGTGGTGAAGTCCGTTATGGAAACCAAGGACAGCTGCACCCCACCCAGAACCTGGGCAACCTCCTGCTGGAGGGCTGGGCTTGTGGGGACAGAGGTGGTGCTGGCAGAGCTCCGCCGAGACAGCTGCGACCCAGTGCACCCTTCGCAGCCTCCCTGGGAGGCAGGACCATCCTGGGAAAGCAGACACACGCAGCCAGCCTGGGGAAGCCGCAGGGAAATGGCACGAGGCTTCCCGAGGACGCACGCTTGGAATTCACATCTTGGCTGGTATGGCTGGTGAGAACTTGGAAGTGACCCACGGGGAGGTCACGCTCTTTCCAGCAGTGATGCCAACCTGCTTCCTCTGAAGCCTCTCTGTCAGGGCAAGGCGCACCATCACTCGCATCTACTCCAAATTCTTCAAAGCAAAGCAGCTCTTCAGCGCCAGCCCAGCTGGGAGGGAGACAGGGAGCAGGAAAGGTGTGCTCCATGGACTCCCACCTCCGGGGCCCGAGAGGCTGTCCTGTCCAGGGCTCGGCCCCTGGGGAATCAGTCCAGTGTTTTGGGGGGAAAGTCTATTTTGGGGAAAAGTCCCGCGTTTGTCTTTGCCGGTCACCGGGGAAACCACCCCCGTGTCACTGCCCCTGTCAGCATCAGACGGCAGCCCGAAGACTTCCGGAAGGAGTGAGGGTGACCTGAGCCCCGCCCAGCAGGGGGCGGGGGGACAGGAGACCTCACTAGCACGGTGGATCCAGCATCTCAGGGAGAGATGCTCTTCCTGCCGAGATCGTCAACTGCAGGACCACGGCACCGAGAGGAAGTCAGCCTCTTGAACAGATGCTCGCAACAGAGCCCCCTTGACTTCCTGCCTCATCCTTCCTGTGCCCACCCGAGGACAAGTCAGAGCTCGTGCGGATGGAGGGGAGGGGTCACCTCAGCTCGGAGGGGACTCCCCCAGACCAGGAAACACTTGCACTCCATGATGTGAACTCATGCTGAGGCTCCCAGCTTCCCTGACCTTAGAGTCAGTTCTATTTTTCTGATGGTTATAAGCGGCTACAAACGCCCTTGATGGAAAGTGATGGAATTTGGGGGGAGCCCTGCCAATAGCTAAGACAGACTCCGAAGGGGAAGAACAGTCTAGGGGAGAAGGGAACAGCGTGAACAGAACACCATGCCCCCAACTGAAACCCCCATGCTGAGCACATGTTACCAAGATCAAAGTCCCAGAAGGTGAATCTGGGCTCATCGTGGAAGCAGATGTGCTCAGACAAAGGCTGTCTTTTCTGTACGCTCCTGAGAACCAGGCGGAAGAGGTCTTTCAGAGAGTGGCAGCAATTCACGGCGGGGTTGGGGTGGGGGCGGCTGCCCTCGGAAGATTAAAGGATAAAAGAGCTGGGACTTCTGCAAATACGTTCTGCCCCAAGGAGCCAGTGAGCTACTCAGCTGGACTCTCATAGGTGACGTTTCAGTGAACATTCTAATGAACGTTATCTCACTGAATTACCAAGATTCACATTAAGTTCATCTCCTGTGTGGTGTAATTGGAAATTCTTCCATGTTTATTTTTTAGCTTGGGCTGGAAAGTGTCTCCTTAATTCCTCTAACCTCACATCTTCATAAACCTCCCGGTTTCATAAAATGAGAGCTCCCTGTCTTAACCAACTAACCGGAACCCGCCGTGGAAATGTTGTTGCTGTTTTATTTTTTTTTAATGTGCAAAGGGTTAGAAATAACTCTTTTCCTGTCTGAAAATGATTAATATTCCACCCAACTGTTTCCTTCTTCCAGGCAATCTGCAAACTCTAAGTGGGTGGATATTTTCTTAGCTTAGCCTTCCATGCATGTATTTATACGTTTCTTTTCCACAATACAAATTACACAAGGCATGCAGAAAACCAGATGCACTTTCAAAGTCTGCCACAGTGCATTTCCCACCCGCTCCCTGAAACCGCAACCCAGGGACGGCCAAGGGACTCCGAGTGGCGGTTCTGAAAGCGCCCACCTGGCCAGGGCAGCCAGTGGCGTCCTGGGGCTCTTGCTCCTGCCTGAGTGCTCGGCAGCCTCCAGGCAGCGGACAGGTTAGAGCCAAACTTCCTATTTTCCACAGGACTTAGTTCCTTAACAGTTAGGCTCTGCATGTACTAAGGATGCACAGGCTACATTTCTGCAAGGGGCTGGAGACTCGGGGGGAAAAAAATGAAACCGACACCTTCAAGTGGGTTAACAGTCCAGACCAACTACAACAAAGCCCGATCGCCCACCAGAAGTAATTATTCCCTTAACACGGCAGGAATGAATGAACGGCAATTTTAGGAGGACCCGGAGTCCCCGGCTTCCCCACCCCCCGCCGCCTGGGTCAGAAGCTGCTTGTTCCCATGCACTCCGCGCCCTAGGCTGGCTCTTCGCTTACCTTCCTTCTTGGTGAAAGCATTTAACAAAGACTTCATTTTCCCTCCGACTTTGGCAGCGGTCCGCTCATTATATAACCTTCTCGACTGGGAGGAAGGGAAGGGCGGCCCAGCCCCTGGGCGCCGGAGCAGTTTGGACCTGGAGAGCGGCGGCAGGCGTCTGGCCACTGCCTGCCTCCGAGCATAGCTGGGCAGGCCAGACCCAGCGTGCTGGTGACGGAGCCCACCCCATACTCTGTCTGTCAGCTGGGAACCAAGCGTGCGTAGACTGAGGCTGCTCTCAGAGCCCACTGCCGCTCCCCGCGCCCGTCATGTGAGCCGCGCTCCCCTGCTTTTGTGATCAGTGCGCCGGGGAGGAGGCTCGCAGGCGGGAGGCATCGGTGAGCCCCTAGCCCCGACCATGCAAGGGCTCAGACCCGCCCCGGGCGACAGAGCACGGCACCTGTGCTTTGCTCATTTTCATTCGAAAGAAAAAGCCAAGTTTCTCCGCCGCTGCCGCCGCTTGTCCGCCAGCAGACGTGGGGGAGTCAGTCCTGGAGAGAAAACGTCCCGGTTCCAGATAAGCTACGAGCCAGACCCGCGTTAACTGGGCGGCCAGTGCCAGTCTTCTGGAATCTCTGAACGTGACCCAGATTTCCGTTGGCAAGAATCAGACACAAGGACCCATTACTTCTCTGGCTCCCCCCCATGGAGGTAATGACCCTGGAGAAAACAGGATTTCCATCCCCCTTCCTAATTTTTTTTTTTTTTTTGGAAACAAAAGAGAGATGAAGCAATTAAGATTGCAGCCCAGCCAAAGCTCGCCCTAATTCCAGGCAGCTGACAAAAAGCCCGCTCCGAGCCAGGCTGCACGTTGCTTACGGGAGTCCGGGAGACACATGGAGAGGCGGCAGGGAAAAAGTTCTGCCCGAGCGGCAAACACAGAGGGAGGGGCCGTGGCGGGGAGCCCCACGGCAGGTGGCACGGGGTTATTTCTACACGAGGAGAAAGGTCTTTCCGAAAGCTTAACGGAGCATCCCAGGGAGCAGGCTCTGCCGCCTTTGCTGCTGGGGCTGTAATTAAGTGTGCGTTTTTTCGGTTGCTAAGAGAGCTGCTTCTGAAATTTGAAGGGAAAAAAAAAAATAGAGAGAGAGAGAGGAAGATGGGACGAGACCAGGCAAAGCACCGGGAGCCTGTAAGCTGAATTCCATATGGTCGGCTCGTTTTGTGTCAACAAAAGCGGCAGAGGCACAAGCTCTGGGAGCCGCTCTCCACGGGACGCCCAGGGCTGGCAGGACGTCTGTCCAGGGTGGCGAGAGCGCGGACCGGGTGCCCATTACCAGCTGAGCCCTTGAGCGTCGTTTCACTCCCACGATGCCCCATCGCAGGGCTTAGAGCTGCCTTCAAACTCCGCCCTGGGTGACCCTCGCCCGCCACGCCGGAGCCCAGGCCACGTCTGAGACTCGCCCTAGCGGACACTCAGCCACTGGTGCGTTTCACCCACGAAGACCTCACAACCTGCCCCGCGCCGCTCGCATCCCTGGGGGACAGAGCAGGTGACAGCAGGAGCAGGCTGTCCTTGGACGTGGGTGCCAGGATGCAAAGCTTCCAGAAGCATCTCTCTCAGATGCAGAAACCAACAAGGGTACAACCGCTCCTGCGTGGGGAGCCTGCCACTGTGCCCCCCTGGTGTAGGAACCGTCAGGGATCTTCAAGGTGGGGGTGTCCAGTTTATCGGGGGTGTGCTGGCTGTCTGCCCCAGCTGGGACAGGATGCCCCAGTGACAGAGACCTGGGGGAGATCCCCCCCAGAGGTGGGGGCCCTGACACGTGGGCCCCAGGAAACCCTCCAGGGAGCGGGTGGGAAGCTCTGCGAGGCTCAAGCCGATGCCACCCCAGAGCGCGGGCCTCCTCCCGCGCCAAGTCCCCGCGACACTCTTGGCCTCTGCTGTCCACAGGGAGCGCGTGTGGTCCACGGCTGGCGGGCAGTGACCGAGCCCAAGGCCGGAAGTGCCCCCGCCATCGCCGGCTCCCTGTGTGGACTTGGGGAGGAGCGAGTCGGGAGGAAGTGACTTCACCGGTGCCCCCGTGAACATCCCCCGTCTTTTCCAAGGGAGGAGGACCCCTCAACTCCGAGCTGGGAGCAGAGCTGGAGATGCCCAAAGAGCATCCACCCATGGCCCAGGTGGGGACACTCCCAGCCCGCCCCCCCGGCCCTGCGTTCAGAGGGACGGTTCCTCCCGGTGTCTTTGCCTGCAGTAGGAGCAGAGTCTGGAAATGACAGGCCCCAGGCTCCTGGCCCAAGGGCGGGCTGTTCTGAGACAAATCCTGGCTTCCCTGGTGGCTCATTGGCACAGAATCTACCTGCCAAGCAGGAGCTACGGGTCCAATCCCTGGGTCAGAAAGATGCCCTGGAGGAGGGCATGGCTACCCACTCCAGTATTCTCGCCTGGAGAACCCTGTGGACAGAGGAGCCTGGCAGGCTGCAGTCCACAGGGTCTCAAAGAGTCGGACACGACTAAGCCACTAAACAATGGGAGCCCTCTGGAAATGACAGTGCCCCAGCTGCCTGCCCAGGAGCTGAGACGAGTCTGAGGCAAATTCCAGAACCAGGAAAGAGGTCAGCCGGCCAGGGGCAGAGGGGGCTCCCGATCGCCCGCCTCCAGGTTCCACGTCCCAGGGCACGCGTGGACCCGGGCTGTGCAGGCCCAGGGGACGAGGCAGTGAGTCAGAAGGAGACCCCGGCTCCCTCCCAGGCTGCAGGAGGGCCGGGGTGGGCGTGTAACAGCAGCCTTTGGACATAATGGGATGTGAGGGGCCCCGGGAAGCACTCCTCGGCCCGAAGATTCCCACCCCATCCCTCTGACAAGCAGACAGCCTTCCGAATCACCACGTTCAGGAATCCCGACATTAAGGAATCTTGACATTCAGGAATCCCGAGGTTCAGGAATCCCAGCAAACGAGCCACTGAGATCAGCAGCGAGAGCTTAGGTTCACGTGCAGACCTACTGTGTGCCCGGCCCCGGACCAGAAGTCCTGCCAGGAGGGAGGCGGTCCATTCCTGACCCCACCCACCCTGTCCATGTAAAGCTCTCCCCCCACCCGGCAGGCATGCTCTCCTTGAACACTTCCAGCAATGGGGAGCTCACTACCCATGCACTGGCTTTGCGCCCACGCACACCAGTCTCCTTTCCTGTCACACCGACACCATTTCCACACCTGCCACACACTGATTGGAAGGGAAGGCTGAGGCGTTCAGAGCACAGACTTCATCCCAAGAAGTAAAGTAGGTTTGGGGGTGTCAGAGCTCAGACACACACAGATGGCTGAGCTTTCCTCCCACCAACTCCTAGACCCTTGTTCTGTTGCCGGGGTCCTTCGTGGAGCAACCACAGTGACTGCTAGAGGCTGTGCTGGCCACGCTGCTGAGGTTTGGTTTCAACTGGACTTTATTCCAAACGAGGGGGAGAAGGGAGCGCCAAGATTCTGGTTCTGAGCTGGGCTGGGGTGAGGTGGGTGGCCAGTGGTGGTGGGTGGGGTCGGGGATGGCATGGGGTGACTCTGTGCACTTGCTCACCCGCCCACCCACCCCAAAGGATGACTGAGCATCTTTTGAGATGGGGGGCTGTTCGAAGGACAAAAAGCAGGAGGAAGGATTAGATGGAGTCTCCCCAAATCAGACAGCTTCCAGGAATGAAGAAGGTCACCCCAGAATGAACCCCAAACTGTCAGCCGCCTGGCCTGGCCCGTTAGCCATCAGCTCGGCCCCAACCAGCCCAAGTACAGTGCCAAGCCCTCGGCAGGCGGTAATAAACCAACAATAAACTCTGCATGAGCGCCTTCATCTGCTCCCACTCCCCCAAGGACCTCCACGGTTTCAGCCCCTGCACCCCACTGACTGGCCCCCGTCGCTCAGACCCGCCTTCCAAGCCCTCACTGTCTGAGCCCTTCATTTGCCTCGTCTTTTGACAACTGCCTGACAACAGGCTGAAAATAATTTCATTTCTCGTATAAAAAAGGCTCTTCGCACATCAGAACATTTCAAGACGCTATGAAGTCCTGGCAGGGAAGACACGCCAGGTGTTATAAACACGCCTGGTGAGAGTCTGCAGGGCCACTCCGCGGGGACGGTCAGCCCACCTCCTTCCCCGTGCCGGCCAGTAGCCGAGTGCCAGACACGGGGTCATGGCCAGCATCCGACTCAGGGGCCGGCTCTGTGTCTTACTGCTCGGCGGCCCTGGGCTGGCCTGACACCCCAGCCCGCGGATGCCCCACCTGTAAGGTGGGAACAGCCCAGCACATCCCCAGTGTCGGCTGTGGGATCGCACGAGTCGTGTCTAGAGCACAGAGCAGGGTGGTCAGCCTTCTGGGGTCGAGTCCCAGCGCCTGCACCTCCCAGCTCTGTGACCCCGGGAGAGGCAGCACGGCTCTCTGCCGGTTTCCTCTTCCATCGATGGGGATGTACATGCTGCTGCCACATAGGAGGCGAGGAGCAAATCAGTAATAGTAACATCTGTAAGTGCCTGGGTTTGAAGGCTGCCAACAATGGCTAAATAAACACTTTTAATTAAAAAAAAAAAATTCTGTGAGTAAACAGCAAGTCAGTCTTCCTGGCCCCCACCCCGGCTCCGTGTCTGTGATAAGCCCTCCCAGGTCCCTTAGAATGCATTTACACGGTCTCTTTGGGTGCCACCTCCTCCAGGAAGTCTCCCTGAAGGATCCAGTCCCTGGAGAGACCTCCCCACCCCCCGCTGCCCAGGGTTGCCAGGCCAGCAGTCCTCCCTGGGGGCACTTCTCGGTTCCATGGTACATCAAGCAGGCCCAGTGTCCAGCTCCCCATCACTCTGCAAATGAGGGGGGCAGAGGTGCTCCCAAGGCTCTGGATGTGAGTGAGGAACCAGAGGAGAGGGAGGCGGCCCGTCCGGTTTCCACCTTGTTTGGAGTGTTCCCAGGCCCTTTTCCAAGCCTCCCAGGTGGTCTCCTGGGCTGTGGTCACCTCCCTGCTGTGCCCCATCCGGCCTCCACCCACCTGCACGTCTACCCTGGTCCTGCCTGCCACAAGGAGGCCCAGCCAGGCACCGGATGAGGCCCGCCTCAACCGACGGGCAGGTGCGCTGGGCATCGGGCAGGCCCAGGTCCTCAGCGTCCCTGCCGTGTCCTGCCTGCCTGGGGGTGTGGGCAGCTGGAGTCATCCCGGGGCTTCCAGGGCTGCCAGAGCCCCAGGTGACCAGATACACGGCAGGGGCTCTGACCGAAGGAGCACACGGGATGGGCCGGAGGGCACAGACCCAGCTCAGGGCAGCACGGGCTCCGCAGAGCCGCCGTGTGTGGCCGGACACCGGGCTGGCCGTGGAGCTCCCAGCCCCGGCGCCCCGGCCCCCCGGGAGCCACAGAAGTCCTTCAGGACCATCCCTCTCCGCATCCACAGCCAGAGCGACGTTTTCAATGAGACCCCGGCGGACGAGCCAGTGGGGCTGGGGCGTGAATGTCACCAAGGATCCTGAAGTCCCCGAGATGGGGGCCGTTTCCCTTCTCTTTCCGAGTGGCCTGGGGACTCAGTCAGGGCCCACCTCCTCTTCCTGGTAGCGGGGTGCAGAAGGGAGAGCCGGCTGGGTAAGCAGGAGAGGCCCTGAGTCTATTTCTGCCTCGAAGCAAACTCGCGGAGGCGGCTGTAGCCTCTTGTCAGACAGGAGGCCCGTGGGGAACTGAAAAGAGAAGAAACTCCGGAGGGTCTCAGTGGCCCACCAGCCCCACCCTCCGCCTTGTCTAACAGAAGTGACAACCACCTGCTGGGCAGGAGACCGCCGATGTGTGCAAGCTCCTCGCCCAGCTCAAGGGAGCAGGGAGGCAGCGGGTCCCCGGGGAGGGGGGGGTCTGCGGGGCCAGACCTGGATTCTTCCTGCCCACTCCCCACCTGAGCCAAAATAGCAGACCTCGCTTCCTTCCCGCGTCACTTTAGATAACTGCGATTTAAATATTAGTAGGCAACATTTCTCCATCTCACAATCATTGTTCAATGAATCATACGTTTATAAATAACAGGAGATATAAAAAGGCGTCTCGGCAATAGTGCGGGGGTTATCTCTGAGCCAGCATGGAGGTGTCTGAGAGAGGTGGAACGTTCCAGCAGCTGGGACTGCAGAGGGAGGGAGGCACTGCTCCTGGAGGATCCGCCGAGGCCCCTGGGTTGGGGGCAGGGGCACCGATGAGGGGGCTGCAGAACCGCTCCCCCAGGGTGGGGGGGTCTCACCCTAGGGTGGGGGTCTCCCTCCAGGGCCGCCAGGCTCGGGGCCAATGGTGGCGGAGCTCGGGGACTCCGCGGCTACGCACCAGCCCTGACACAGGGCTCTACTGCCAGGACCAGGTCAGAGCGGGCACAGGGAGAAGGGCTTTGGAGGGCTGAACTGGGGCTGACCACAGGGAGGATGAGGGTCCCCCAGGTGCATTCCGGAAGGACCCCAGACTCCAAACTCTGCCCCCCGTCTCCTCCCTCCATGTAGCTTCAAGTCCTGGAGAGATACTGCATGCTGGGCCAATGCTCTTACCCGGCCATGTGGGGCATCAGGCAGGGCAGCAGCTTCATACAGAACACCAGGGCAACCCTGGGTGGCCCCTCTGAGAGTCCTGTGGTGTGGACGCCTGGACTCCCCACAGGAAGACCTGGGCTCAGGGTGCTGAGACAAGTCAGCGGTGCCCAGCCCACTGCTCAACGGAACCATCCGAAGTCCCCAAGGCCGGGCACGGACACCTCTTCCGGAAGTCTTCTGGGCGCCTAGACAGTCAGGACCAGACTGGAGGTGCCGGGACCACAAAGAGAGAACCTCTGAGGCCACGGGGTGCCCACGTCTCCGGACACGCTGGAGAGCTAACCATACAGAGGGATTTGGTGAAAGGCAGCCCTGGAGCTGGCTGGGGGGTAACCAGGATGACCATGGGCTAGAGACGGAATGTTGCGTTCCCTGAATTTACACGCTGAAGCCCGGTCCCCAGGGTGACGGCATTGGGAGGTGGGGCCTTTGGGAGGTGACGTGATGAGGTCATGAGGGTGGGGCCCCGTGATGGGATTGTGCTGTGAGTTAGCCGCTCAGTTGTGTTCCTCCAGGCTCCTTTGCCCAGGGACTTCTCCAGGCAAGAATACTGGAGTGGGTTGCCATTTCCTTGTCCGGGGAATCTTCCCAAGCCAGGGATGGAACCCGTGGCTCCTCGTTGCAGGCGGATTCTGTACTGTCTGAGCCACACTGGTGATGGGATTAGTGCCCTTATAACCAGAGGCATAGGCGACCTCTCTCTCTCGGCCATGAGAGGACAAAGCGAGAAGGAACCATCCACAAGCCAGGAAGAGATCCCTCGCCAGGAACTGAACTGGCCAGCGCCTTGATCTTGGACATCCAGCCTCCAGGACTTCAGTGAGGGGCAAACGGATGTTGTTTGAGGCACCGTCTGCAGTGGTTTGTGAGAGCTGCCTGACCTTCAAAGACACCACCTGTGGCCGACCACGTCCCTCTCCCCTGCAGGCCCCCGGGGGTCTCCACGCCATCACCTCCACTGCCCCGGCTCCTCCACACTGCCCCCTCTCCATGGGGTGCTCCCAGCCCTGTTGGTGCCCCGTACACAGCTCTGGGCATCGCCTCTGCTGTGGCCTCTACCTGGACTCCTTTACCCTCCCCTCCTGCCCTGGTTCTTCCAACTCCAGCTCTTCAGCATCACTCTCCAGGTCGTCTCATCACAGAAGTGTTTCTTGACTGTCCTTTCTAGAAGGACAACCCTCTTACTCTCTCTTCTTAGCCGCTTGTTACTACTCCTTCACTGCATTTATCAACATCTGAAGTCACACCACTTGTGAGTTTGTATATACTGGTGTATTTTATCCACAGGGACTGAGTCTGTCTTTTTTTTTTTTTTTAAATTCTTTCTTTTACCTTTTAATTTCTGGCGGCACTGGGTCTTAGCCTGGCACGCACAGTTTCTCTAGTTGCAGCATATGTGTGAGCTTAGTTGCCTCACGGCACGTGGGATCTTAGTTCCCCGATCAGGGATCGATCCAGGCACCCTGCCTTGGAAGGTGGATTCTCAACCACTGGACCACCAAGGAGGTCCCCTGAGTCTGTCTGTTTCTTTACACCATCGCCAGAACACAGCTCAGCTTCTCACAAGACATCTGTGCTTCATACCTGCATTCAGTGAATGAACGAACAAAAGGGCACACTTTCCTCCCTTACTCCCCGGACTTATCACCTCGGCCTTCGCTGCGTTTGCTTCACTACAGGAAACACCTGTTTCTGGAACTCTTCCCACCACGAAGACTTCCTCCCCACAGAAGGCACGGGGCAGGGCAGAGGCTTTACACGAGACGTAAGACCTGGCACAAAACGGGAGCTTAAAAATACATGTTCCAGTTACTAACATTTCAGGTCCTTGTCTGTCCACACATATCTGGGTCATCTGTTAATCGTGGTTTCCTTTAGTTACACGTCTTGTTTTCCTGCTTCTTTGCCTGCCTAGTTATTTTTGAATCTGTATCAGCCATTGCGTTTGACAGGTTGTAGAGACTATGGGTTCTGTTATCTTCCTCTGAAGAGTGTGGAGTTTCTCTAGCAGGGAGTAAAATTATCAGAACACTCTGTTCTGTGAAGGCACGGCCTTTATGCTTTTGTAGATGGACTCTCTGTTGGCTTGGTCCTTGTGGGAGGTCCTGACTTCCAGGGCCCTTCTGGGGTTCTGGCAGAAAATCTCAAGTGTTTGCCAAACTCCTTTAATAAGACAGAGCTCAGCTTCCTGTTGTCTCTCCTTGGCTCTTTGAGTTTTAAGCTACTGTGTTCCACTGGGATCCCTGGACTCTCATTTTGGACAAACAGTTCAGAAGTCAGTCAAGGATTTAGGGGGATTTACATGCAGATCTGGGGACGCTCCCCTCTATTTCCAGCTCCTCATGCAGCCCTGATCGTGACCTCCAACTGCTGAATCTTCACCCCAGAGGAACTCACTTTCTGTCAGGGGGACCCCCTCTTTCATGGGGGTTCCCCAACCACACACCTGCATGCACTCACAATGTGTAGCAGTGAGTCCCCGACCTCCATGTCCAGAGGCAGCGGGAGGGGAGAGGAGACTCTGGTGAGCTGGTCAGTGGGCAGCGGCCTCGGAAAGTAAGGTGACGAGATGGGTATGGCAGCTGTCTCCTGTGAGCCGCCCGGGGGGAGTGGGGCGAGGGCTCTGAGGGTCAAAGCAGAGGTCGGGTCCTTAACACCCACCCCAGTGTCATCACCGTGGCCCCCACTCTGAATGCCCACACGGCGCAACCCAGGGCTGCACCTGCTGCCCGCTCTGTTCTCTCTGCAGCCAGTGAGGCGGGTCCTTTCACATCCACTTTACAGACGTGAAGACTGAGGCTCGGGAAGTGCCAGAATCCATCCAACCCCTTGCCCGTCACTCCGGGTCAGCACTGACCTCACTTCTGCCTCCATCTCAACATCAGAGCCGGAGGGTGGGCTTTCCCGGTGGCACAGTGGTGAAGAATCCGCTTGCCAATGGAGGAGACACAGGCTCGATCCCTGGTCTGGGAAGATCCCCTGTGCGGCAGAGCGACTAAGCCCGGGAGCCACGACCACTGAACCTGTGCTCTAGAGCCCGGGAGCCACGACCACTGAGCCCACGAGCTGCAACGACTGAAAGCCACGAGCCCCAGAGCCCGTGCTCTAAAACGAGAGACACCCCCGCCCCACAGCTGGAGAGTGGCCCCCACTCGCCACAACCAGAGAAGAGCCTGAGCCAACGCCAGGCGGTGGCGTCCTGACCACAAGGGGCCAAGTAGAATGTCTCCTGAAAGTCCTGGCTGGCAAATCCGAGGGCCCTGTGGAGCGTCCTTGTCTGAGAGGTGCAGAGAGTTCTCGGGGCTGAGTAGCAGGATTTCAGGGGAGCAGCCTGGGTTGGCTTCCAAGCCTCTGAGAGACACCGTGGGCCATCCCGAGGTGGTCGAGCTGTGAGCCATGAAGGCCCAAGGCCACAGCAGTTCCTGGAAGGGGCCTGCCACCTGCCAAGTCCCGGTTTCACCTGTGCTGAGGTCTGGCTCTGCAACCATGGACAGCCGAGCCATCTCTCAGAGTCTGTGAGCGGGACTCTGGTGATGCCCTTTGCACACAGGACCTCTCAGAGGCCCCTTCCCCTGGAAGAAGTGGGAGGGGGGAGGGGTCTGAAGCCTGCCTGCTCAGGTCCCGTGGCTGCCGTGGGCGCCTCAGCGGGCCTCCTTGCCGAGCAGAGTGCAGCACGTCTCTCACTGAACCCGGCTCCTCCCGGGAGCCGGCGGCTCACTTCGTGCTCAGGGAGGAAGCCAAGCCCTGCCTGGAAGCTGAAGGAAGCTTCGCTGCAGAGGCCCACGAGATGGCAAGGCCCCTGCAAGCCACAACCGCCGAGCGCCGTCCAGCAGGCCTGGCCTGGGAACCAGGGGACCCTCCCCATGTTGCTCGGCTTCAAGCTTTCGCCTCTAGATTCCGACTCCGTGGGTGAGTGGCCGTGCCATCCTCATCCTGCCCCCCGGGCTGGGAGGCTGGACCTCAGGAACCCTTCCTCAGGGACCCTCAGCCTTCCTTGGGAGGGGCCACAAAGCCTCTGCGCCCCCCGGTGACCGCCCCCCACCCCCCTGCCAGTCTCTGCTCGGGGAGGAAGCCGAGCTGCTCAGGGTCCACACATGCCCAGCCCTGCCGGCCTCCCTCCACGTCTGTGGACGGACAGAACCTCCAGTGCCGTCGTCTTGGCTACGCGTCCTCCACGGCCTCAGTTCAGTTCATTAATACTCTGCTTTAAAAGAACCCAGCAAACGCCCCATTTTCCTAATGGGGTCAGCAACCGCTCCTGTGTACCGAACACCAGCTGTTCAGAGTCAGCACCAGACAGTTCTGTTTCTGCCTCAAACTCACGCATCTTTCCATTTTAGGGGGATGACAACTTTGCTCCCTAAACTCCAAGTCGAGCCCACTGCAGCTATGTCTTCAAGAGTGTTGTTTAAGACGCTGCAAGTGTTTCCAATGCGGCAAAGACTTGTCCACTCCCAGCAGAAAAGCTGGGGAGGTGAGCTTGGTCCTGCATTCTGCTCTTCAAAGCAACTACCTACAGCCCCCACATTCCAGGCCACGCCATGGTGTGTCACAGAATAGCCGGCGAGTCCACATGCCCTTATTTTATGTGACAAACTCCTTAGCATCAAGCTGAGGTGGCTTTTGGCTTTTCACTTTTATAAACAACACTGCCGAGAACATCTTGCGATTCTATTCCTAGCAGTGGAATTGCCAGGTGGAAGATCTGAAGGTTTCTACAGTTATGGATACACTTTTGCTAAACCACTTTCCCCAAAGAGTTACATTAGTGATACAACCGGGCCATTGGAGAGGAATTTTCTCTTAGAAGAAAAAAAAAATTCATTTCTGGAGAGAGAAATAAAGAAAATGTGTCTCAACCCGACAATAGTAAATTAAGAAACACAAGAACACCAGCGAGCTAATAAAAGCACTCACACTGTGAGTGGGTTTTTGGAGGGGATGTGATTCTGTGCGGAGGGGCTCATCCATCACAGCCAGAGGCTTCTCCTTCCAGCTGAGAAGTGGGCTGCGATAACACCGGCCCACAGGTCGTCAGGTAAGCCCACGAAGCTTCTCCTGTTTGGCTTCATGAACCTCTGTGGAGTCAGCACAGGCTGAGCTGACGGCTCTGACCTTGGAACTGGAAGGGGCAGGAGGCTGCTGTGGACCCAAGGGCACAGGCGGAAAGGCAGGAGACATGGGTTATCACGCCCCCGAGTCATCCACACAAACCATTCCCAGGCATCTGAGGCAGGATTCGGGGCAACACCATAAAACTGAGATCCCAAAGGAAACAGGACTCGGGCGATGGAGGAGAGAGAGATGCCAGTGAGAGTAAGAATCAAACAGATGGGGACATCCTTGATGCTCCGGTGGCTTAGAATCCACCTGCCAATGCAGGGGACGAGGGTAGGACCCCAGATCGGGGAACCGAGATCCCACAAGCTGCGGGGTAACTAAGCCCTTGCCCCACAACCACTGAGCCCGTGCGCCACAACCGTGATCCCACATGCCATAACTCAGACCCGGCGCAGCCAAACAAATATTTAAAAAAGAATCCAAGAGGTGGCCCTGAGTGAATGAATGCACATTTCCCACACATCCCATCGAGAGACGGAAAATAAGGGGCTAGACCAAAGGAGGAAAAGACGGTGCGCGTTTCCAGTTTGCCAGCAGAGAGGCTGACATGAGACGCCCTGCGAGGCGGTGCTGTGTTGACCTCGCCAGCGCTTGACCCCGAGCTTCCCGCCGTCGGACAGCCAGCAGCTCACAGCGGGGCAGCAAAGGGCTGACGGTCCCCATCTCTCCCAGGATAAAGGCGGCCCAGGGCAGCAGCCAGGCACCTTCCAACATTGGGTTTCATGTCTTTTGCAAAGTGGAGAGGCAGGGAGGGGGATGGGAGGGTCTGGGATGGGCCTTCAGGAGGACAGCAGCCACGTGCAAAGTCAGAGAGAGAGAGTAGGGGAGAGACCCGTCTATCTGGGCAAAAAAGGACTGCACCCTCCCTTCTGTGGGCCTCCTGGGGCAACAACTGAGCCCTCAGGGCCTCAGGCTGCTCCTCTGTGAATTAGTCATAGTAACAAGGGTGATGCTGACACTGGTTGATGCCGACCCTCTGCTGACCAAGTCCCAGCCCGGCTCTAGCAGTGTGTGTCTCATCTCAGCACCAGCGCGACAAAGGGCAATACGGCCCCATGATACCAGGAAGGTGACTCCCGCTCAGAGAGGGTCAGTAACCCACCCTAGGTCACACAGCCGGGATGTAGGCTGAGGAGTCTGCTCTCTCTTAAACCAGCTCGCGCTCCGGTGCCTGGAGGACCCATCACAGTGGGTGCTGTGGGCCCCGAAGTGGATGATCCAAGCCTGGAGCCTTTGGTGAGTCCCTGGCAAGGAGGACACGCGTACCCAGGTTGCAGGATGGATTTGGGAAATTATCCCAGTTTGCTGAACAGCTCCGAGCCAGGGGGCCAGGCCTCCTCCTCTGCTCTGATTAGGGGGCGCTACCTCGGCTGGACTGTCGGGGCCCTGGAGCATTTGGCTGAGGTTGTGGTTTCATGGGGGAGGGGTGCAGGCTGGTGCAGGAGGGGTACCCCACCACCCGCTGCAGGGTCCTGCAATGGCCTCGGGGAGACCGAGGCACCGGCCTCTGCTTTGGGCCTCAGCTGAGCTGTCCAGGGGTGCAGGGCTCCTCCGGCAGCTGGGGCGGGGCGTCCTGCCTCCCTCAGCACCACTCTGACGAGGGGGTCCCGCCACGCAGCCTTGTCTCTCAGGCCCTTGTCTTCTCTGTGCTATTAAGCAAGAACACAGGCCAGGGAGCACAGCGGGCACCCCAGAGTCTGCTGCTGGAGTTAACTATGTGGGGGGGCGTGCCTGGCTTCCAGATCACCCATCGGAGTAGGACTGCCTCCACCCCACCCAACAGAGGAGCCACAAATCCACCTGAAATTCCTCTGGACAGGGGCCCAGTGCCCACACCCCGCGGGGGCTCGTCTCTGCCCTGGCAGCACCCCCTACGTGGCAGCTGGTCTCCGTCTGCCAAGCGCCAGGTCCCCATGCCCAGCCCCCCATTAATTCTGGGACCCAGGTCACAGACGCCGTGTCTATGCCATCTGAATAAGCCCTGGGGTCTTCACATAAATGAACTGACTTGGCTCTGCCTGGGGGGCACCCCACCCCTGGAACCCCCCGAGCCTTCATAGTCTGGCCTCTAAGCAGGTCACCTGGGAAGGCGTGGACCAAAGCCGAGGATAAGACTTGGAGACATGCCCAGGGGGCCCCGGGGTGGGGTGCTGGGCCGGAGGGGACCCGGGGGGGCCGCGCGTCCCTGGGGCTCCGGGCCGCGGGCGGGCCAGGCTGGGGGCGGCGCCACGTGCATCCTCAGCTGCTGAAAAGAGCGTGAGGTCCGAGGCGCTTCACTCTCCAGCCCACGGAGCAGAAGGAGGCCTCTCCCAGGACAGCGCTTTCCCTGAGTCTCTTAGCTACGGCAGTATTATTACGACTTCCTAAAAAAGAAGCCGGCACCCTGGATTTCTACAGAAAATCTCATTTCAAATGCCGTGACGAGTGACTATTTTATCGAAATGTGTCTTACAGTACGGGTGAAACGATCTGCCGTGAGCTGCTGGGAATTTGGGGACTCGGGGCTTTGAATGACAGCCACCCGCTCTCTGAGCACCCCTGGAGAGGGAAGGGGGTACCCCAGCCCACCTGCGGGCAGCCCCCCAGGCCCAGAAGTCACACAGTGACTCCGGTGTTCACTCAGCGAGGCTTTCCCAAAGTGAGCTCCATGGAACCCTGAGGGCCCTGAGGCAGGCTCTTGATGCTGCAATCAAGTTTGGGAAACACCAGGCCAACCAAAGGTGGGGCTTCTTCACCGCAGGCTCCATCTGGGCCTTTGATGTTCTAAACACATCCTGAGGGTCCAGGAAGAGGACAAAGTGGGCAGTGTTTCCAGCGGGCTTCAGCTGCGGACCTGCGTCTTGAAGAGCCAGAGGGAGCTCCGTAGAAGCCAGAACTCTGCCCGTGTGACCAAGGGCACAGGCTGGGGGCCCCCCAGACACGGGCCCCCCAACGGCTCCCCCCGGGCTGCTAGCATCTCACTTCAGAATCAGAGCTCCCCGCCCCGTGGGATGAGCCTGACGCCGGCCGCCGTCAGAGACCTCCAGGAAATCAAACTGGTACTTGATTCTGGGGACCGGTGCCACGCAGACACGCGGGCCTGCTGACCTGGGGCCCCCGGTCAGGGGTGCATTCCCTGGGAACATGGATGGCTGGGGCCCCGAGACATGACCAGTGGTGCAAACAGCCTGAGCTGAGCCCTTGGGATGATGAGCAGGCCGGCACGCCCACTGGGGGGACAGATGGCCTCAGCGAGGATGGCAGCTGGTGGTCACAGCAGGCCTGCCAAGAAATGAGGGGCAGGCCGGAGGGGGCCCTGCCTCCACTGGAGTGCACCAACCTCCCGGCCTCAGTTTGCTCCTCCATCAAATGGGAAACTGAAGCACTCGAGTGAGGATGAAACGTGCAGACGCACACGTCAGCTATTTCTGGCTCCTTCCTCCCTTTGAACATTCTTCTTGTGGCATTTATGCGGCCAGAAGGAAACCAAAGCAGAAAATACGCAAACAGGAGCGTCCCGTCAAAGCTACTGACAGCTGCCGTTAATCCAGTCTTCCGGCCGATGAGGGGCTACATGGTCCACTACCTGTGTGTGGCTCAGTCGCCCAGCTGTGTCAGCTCTGAGACCCTCTGGACCGCAGCCTGCCAGGGTCCTCTGTCCGTGGGCTTCTCCAGGCAAGAATACCAGAGTGGATTGCCATTTCCTCCTCTAGGGGATCGTCCTGACCCAGGGGTTGATGCATCTCCTGCCATTGCAGGCAGATTCTTTACCAGGGCTTCTCTACTTTATCTTCTTTTAAAGTAATAATTTTTAATAGTGGTCAAATGTACACAACATAAAATGCACCGTTTCTGGGAGTCCTGTGGTGGCATAGTGGTTAGAATTCCAGGCTTTTGTTGCTGGGGCCAGGTTCAACACCCATTTGGGGAACTGAGATCCCGAAAGCTGTATACACATCCAAAAAATTATTATTATTATTTTTACAATTTCTAAGTGTACAGCTTGGTGGCATTAATTACATTCACGCTGCTGTGCAGCCATTCATCTGGAGGACGTCTCCCCAGACTCACCCTCTGTCCCCTTTCACCACTCACCCCACAAATCCCTCCATCTACTTTCTGTGTCTCTGAGCTGATGACTACAGGTCCTCTTTCGGGTGGACTCGAGCAGGCCTTGTCCCTCTGTGACTGGCCTGCTTCCCTCAGCGTGTCCTCTAGGTTCTTGTGGCAGCAGGTGTCAGAATTTCCTCCCTGATCCCCTTGAACCTTCACACCAGGGTTAAGAGGTCAATACTCAGATGGCCAGAGTCACTCGGAGAGGTCAAGCAACATGCCCAAGGTCACCCAGCTCCATCTGGGATTGGACCCTGGAAACGTCTGCTCTGAGCCCCACCTGGCACTGGCCAGCCTCACGACCACGAGGACCGGGAGGAGAGGTTCTCACTGAATTTCCCCTGAATGAGAAGCCTGAGTTTGCCGGCGGCAGCTTACAGGGCTCCCTCCCACGCACCCAGCCAGTGCCCAGAGCTGCTGAAAACGTGTCCTGGCTGCTCCTGCTTCCAGTCTCTGCACAGAACTCCTGCTGATCACACCCAGGTCTCCAAACTTTCCATCCTACTGAGTCCCTCCTCTCCAAGCCTTAGATCCAAACCACAAAACCTCACAGGGAAAGGACAGACCTTCCTCCGGGAAAGATCTCCTCAATAAAGGCAGGATAAAGGGCTGGTGTGGCTCAGGCTCCTGCCCGTCTCTCCCCTTTCCGTCCTTCTCTCTTCCTCTGTAACAGAACCTGGCCCTGCAGTTGGTCACCTGGTCTCCCTGAAAAACGGTATTTCCCTTCTAGGAGGGAGCTGTATGGTAAGGTCCTAGCTACTGAGATGCAAATAAAATCAATGTTTCCATTTAGGAGAAGTATCATTACATGGTAGGGACATGCCTGTCTCCTACTCCCTTTTCTTTCTGGCTGATTAGAATGATGATGTGGTGGGTGGAGTTGAAGCAGCCACTTTGGACTATGAGGGAAATTGGGAATGAAGTCCACATGTAGCAGGACAATAAGATAGAAGCAACTGGGCCTCAGACACCTTGGAACACTGCCCCATGTCTGGAATAAGCAGCTGAACTTTTACTGGAAAGACACAAACTTTTGAAACTTTTGGAATTAATTGGTTACTCATAGCCAGATCTCATCAACTATTAGAGGCTGCCAACACTGACTTTCTAATACCCAAGGGAGGAAGGGTAGAGTCATTAGGTGCTTTGGGGCCAATTGGACCCAAGGGTGAGGCTCAGCTCCCCTCAGTGGGTGCAAGCACCCAGTGGGTGGTCCCCTCAGGTCCCCCATGGTCCTCATAGTCTGGTGGAAAAGACGGACTTCTAAACAGATAATTACAACACAGTGTGGTCAATTAATACGAACCACTGACCTAGGGAGGTCTACCAGGCATTCTGTGCCAGTTCCTACACACTCTTGAAAGTGATAAAACACGGTTTCTTTCAAACGCAAGACCTTACAGGGCACTCTGCATGCAGAGAAGCGGAATCTGCAGTGTCTGCTGACCGTGAGGGAGACCTGGGGGGATCTGCAGGGGAGACAAGCGCTCTTACCCAGACACCGCACCCTGCTGCTCGCAGAGGATTTAGAACAGGGGTCCCCAACCCCCCAGGGCAGGTCCACGCCTGTGAGGAAGCAGGCCGCAAGCAGGAGGTGAGCGGGGGGCTAGCTTCCTCTGTGTTCACACCCACTCCCCGTCACTCGCGTTTCTGCCTGAGCGCTGCCTCCCGTCAGGTCAGCAGCGGCACTGGATTCTCGCTCCTGACTATGAACTATGAATTCCAGGGACCCAGGGTGTGTGCTGCTTTCTGAGACTCAGCCTGAAACCATCCCCTCACCCTGGTCCATGGAAACACTGTCTTCCGTGAAATGGCCCCTGGGGCCAAAAAGGTTGGGGACTGCTGGTTTAGAAGGTGCTTTAGGGCTTCCCTGGGAGCTCAGATGGTAAAGAATCTGCCCGCAATGCAGGACACCTGGGTTCAGTCCCTGGGTGGGCAAGATCCCCTGGAGAACGGAATAGCAACCCACTCCAGCATTCTTGCCTGGAGAATCCCATGGACAGAGGAGCCTGGCGGGATACAGTCCAAGGGGTCACAGAGTTGGACATGACTGAGCGACTAACACTTTCACTTTTCACTTTCCCCGGGACCTGGGGCAGTGACGGCTAGGGGAGTGGCTCTGTGTGATGCCGGGTGCGGGTGGGAGGACCGTGGCGGGCAGAGGGGACTGAAGGTGTCCCCTCTTGTCAGCAGTGGGCCAGGCTATGATCTGTGAAGTCCAGGGCTCTGGAGGGGGGGAGGGTGTTTGCCCTGAGACCCGCTGCTGGCACACGTGTGTTGACAGGAAGAACCCGGCTTGGGGTCCAGGGAGGCGGTCACCTTGGAGAGGCCAAGAGCCAGCCAGTCTCCGCGTCCTTGTCCACAAGATGAAGCTGACGGCCCCTGGCCCAGTGATGAGGGTGGCTGCGGGGAGGGGCAATCTCGGACGCCTGGGGCTGGATTTGTGTGGACGGACGGAACCTCGGCAGGTCCGACAGGGGATGATGGAGCCAGACTGTTTCAGGGACTGGACTCCAGAACCCCAGGTTGGTGGGGCTGGACCAGGGGTCCCAGTGGCTCCCACAGCCCTGCTGCTCGGAGCTTTGGGAGCTCCAGAACCGTCCAGCACCCCAGGGAACGTTCCCCGCCCAAGGGGACGAATGGGAACCAAAGCCGGGCCTGGGGAGCACCTGAGGCATCTGTCCCGCCTTCTCTATGGCCGGGGGTCCCGCGCGGCTCCCCCTTGGGCCACACAACTCAGGCAGTGCCACACAAACAGCTCCTGTGAACGTGGAGCTGGCCTCGCGTGGGATGAAGTCTGGGCATCCTCATCCACTCCCAGTCAAGGCAGGAGGTAACACTAACATCTGGGAGTGGTCTCTGAATCGAGGTGCTGGGGCTGCCATGGTAACCTGTCGAGAGCTGGGCGGAAGAGCAGCGATGCAGTCTCTCGGGCTCTGGAGGCCGGAAGTCTGAAATGAAGGTGTCAGCAGGGCCAGCTCCCTGTGGAGGAGTGCAGGGGAGGAGCCCTCCTGCCTCTTCCAGCTTCTGGGGTCTCCAGAGTCCCTTGGCTTGTGGCTGCGTCCCTCTAGCCTCTGCCCCCTCTTCTCTGTGAGTCTGAAGCCCCCTCTCTTTTCTCTTTCTCTTTAAAAAAACATTTACTCATTTATTTGGCTGCACCAGGTCTTTGGTGTGGCTATGTGGGATCCAGTTCCCTGACCAGGGATCGAACCCAGGCTCCACTGCATTGAGAGCGTCGAGTCTTAGCCACTGGATGACCAGGGAAGTCCCCCTCTCTTTCCTCTTATGAAGATGCCAGCCAATGGATTTCAGGCTCATCTTAATTCAGTGCAACCTAATTTTAACTGAACTAATTAAATCTGCAAAGACCTTATTTCCAAATAAGGTTACATTCGGAGGTTCTGGGTGGACATAAATTTTTCTTTTGGGTGGCGGGGGACACTACTCAACCTGCTTCCCAGGTAGCACAGTAGGAAGGATCCTCCTGCCAATGCAGGAGATGCGGGTTGGACCCCTGGGTCGGGAAGATCTGCTGGAGGAGGAAGTGGCAGCCCACTCCAGTATTCTTGGCTGGGAAATCCCATGAACAGAGGAGCCTGCCTGACTACAATCCATGGGGTCGCAAAGAGTCAGACACGACTGAACACTTACACGCTATTCGACCCCGTGAGACCTCCCAGAGATGAGACGTCTCAGTACTGACAGTGATTATCTCAGAGGAGTGGGGATTTCGGCGATTTCAGATGAATCCATCTGTGTGTAATTTCTGTGAATATCAAATATGAATTCTCTAAATAAACACATACATTTTTGATCAAGAGCCCAATTGTTTCAAGTCCCCAAGGCCCTTTGTTAACCATCACTTGAAGGAAAGCCACCCTCTCCCATCCCCGCAGGAATGCTGGCATAAATCCTGGTGAGTCCACCCAGGAGAAGGTGACCAGCTGATGAGCGTGGTGCCTTAGGGCCGTGGCCGCAACCACTACCCAAATGAGTCCCCGGGGCAGAGGAGGCTCTGACCCCAAGGGCAAACCTTTGTCCCCTGTTCAGGGCAGATCTAGGAAGGGCCCTTCTCTAGGGAGATGCAGTAAGTGTGGGTGGTAAGGTCCAGCCCCCTGGCGGCAACCCCAGGACAGTCCAGCTCCAGAAGCCATCTCCGTGCCCGGCTGGGGGCAGGCACCACGGCAGCCAAGCCCCACCCCTGGCCAACCCGCCCCGTGAGAGAACGGGACTCGGGTCACCTGCTGCACCCGTGGCCCCCCTCAGGAGTGGGGCGGGGCACAGGCCACACTCAGTTACATTTCTGCAGGAGGTCAGAAGCACGTTTCAGACCCCATCGCCGGGAACCCGGCCCTGGAGGTCCTAATTACCATCCAAGCAGCGTGGTGGTCTGGGGCCTGGACCCGCCGTCCCAGAACACCGGATGCTTCCGGTGGCCCATCTCAGGGAAAGGACGGCCCTCTGGCCCTGGCCGTGCGCATGGCGGGCTCGCCTGCTTGCCACCGACTTCATTATGAGCGATAATTAAAAACGCCTGCCCTGATCCCGCCTCCTCCCCCATCCACCCTGGTCACGTGAAGAAAGAGGCAGAGGAAAGCTCTGAGCCCAGGAGACTGGCGGCTTCTTCTTGGCTGAGAAATCAGCCTGGCTGCTGGAAGCTCCAGGTGCAGAAGTTTGGAAACCCGATGGCTCAGGCCCCCCAAGTCACGGATGACAGCGGGACCTCTCTGCCCTCCACGGCCCCGGCTCAGGTCCCGTCCTTGCAACGATCCCAACAGCCTGTGGATGGTGGCCCTTCAGTCAGGCCATGTTCCTTCCTGGTCCAGCTGAGCCCAGAGTCCCTCAAATGCAGCTCCAACCAGGGCACTGCTTCGGAAATGGCCCAGGGCTCCCGCTGCCCGGCCCCACCCACCCACCTGCTTGTTGCTCCTCTCCCCATTCACAAAAGGTGCCATCTATCTTCCACGGGTCCCTGGATGAGGGGACAGCGTTGCCCACCACCACCACCCTGTGTGAGTGAGCCCCATGCTGCAGCCAGAGACACCCCAGAACGCTGAGGAGACAGTAACAGATGCTGAGCCCTGTGGTGGGTCAGGCACGTTTCTAGCATCTACACACGTACTGACCCTCATGGGAACCTGGGGAGGGGTATGAATCCCAACCCCCATACCGCACCATCCCACGAGGGGGTCCCAGGTACTCGGCATCTCCTGAAGCAGAAGTCCCCACCGCTTGGGTCCCCACTGCCCTCCTCTACATACAGAAGCTCAGCGGGCCCTGACCCTGGCCCCCTACGACCACCAGGACAGGACCTGGCAGTGGACACCGTGGCTGGCCCTTGGACAACCCTCAGAACACGCAGCCCAGTGGGACCCAGCGCCCTTCTCCTGCTGGCTTCTCTTTCTGCCCCCCGAAGGGCCCGAGCAGGGCCACACGCATGTCACACAGCCTAATGGGCAGAGATCTTGGGAATCATGTTTGTGGATCAGGTCAAAGCTTGGCTGGGAAAGCGAGGGGGAAGCCGTGTGCAGAGAACATGCCGGGCACCGCTCAGCCCAGCCTCCCGCTGGTCCAGGGCCCGGGGATTGTGAGGAGGCTCCTTGGGCATGAACAGCGGTGAGAAAATAGGAGTGCAGGAACTCCTGGGTTCAATTCTTGGCCCCCAAGCTCACAGCAGACGGTGGGTGAAGATAAACTGGGCACCCTTGAAGGCAGGAGAGCTGCCTTCTGCGTACAGGGCGTGGCCTCAACCTTGAGCAGAGGGCCTGGCAGATGTGGCCACAAGCTCAGAGCGGGTGTGGGATGAATGGATGGATGGGTGGATGGGTGAGAGGAAAACAGGGAAGCATGAAGGAAGGGAAGAAGAAAGGAAGGGGAGATGGATGGATGAGTGGATGATGGGAAAAAGGGAGAAAGGAAAGCAGGAAGGATAGATAAGTGGCTGAATGGTCAGACAGATGAATGAATGGGTGGGAGAACAGGTGGATGGATAGATGGATGGATGGATAGATGGATGGATGAGGATGAATAGGCAGATGGATGGGTGAACACAGATGGATAGATGGATGGGTGGGTGGGAATATGAATGGATGGGTGGGTGGATGAGAGGAAAACAGGAAGCATGAAGGAAGGGAATAAGAAAGGAAGGGGAGATGGATGGATGAGTAGATGATGGGGAAAAGGGAGAAAGGAAAGCAGGAAGGATAGATAAGTGGGTGGACAGACAGACAGATGGGAGAATGAATGGGTGGGAGAATGAATGAGTGGATAGACGGATGGATGAGGGATGGATAGGCAGATGGATGGGTGAACACAAATGGATAGATGGGTGGGTGGGAAGATGGATGGGTGGGTGGGTGGGAGGATAGATGGATGGATGAATGGAATATGGGTGTATGGGCTGAATGGATGGTTGGAAGAGTGAATGAGTACGTGGGTGGGTAAATGGACGCATGGATATGAAGGGACGGGTGGGCAGGTGAATGAATGGATGAGTGGGTGGGAGGGTGAGTGCTTTAAAAATGACAGTATTATTTGTGTCAGGCTCTACGCTAACATCTTCAAGAGGGGTTGCAGATAGGAGATCCGAGGCCAAATCCAATAGCTTCATTTTAATAAGTCACTAATACATACAAATTGAGACGTTCCATGCACAAAGCCTGTGCTTCTGGACACACCTGTACAACTAGAGGACGTGGGGGCACCCTGCCACGCGCCTGCACGGCACCCACCAGCCGGAGCCAGGCGCCGGTGACCACCCCCAAGAGGGGTGAGCTCGCTGGGTCCTCACTATGCCTCCGCAGCTTGTAGCATCAGGAAGAGGGGGAAAGACTCTGTACTTCCATGTCTCTCTCAAAAGAGGGAAGAACAAGCCCAGAGCAGCTGTGTGTGCAAAGGAACGCTGCCCTCTGCCTGGCCAGCCTCCCCCGTCCCCGCTGTTTGCAAGTGTGCCTTCGGTCCTACGATGAGGCACCCGATTCCTGCTTTCTCGAATCACCGTTACCAGAAGCTTAGACAATCCACGCAGTAAGCCACCGGCAAAGCTGGGGTTCAGACACACCCGCGTCTGTCTGTCTGTGCCTGGAACCTCTATCACTACTTTGCCCACTGTCCTCGGTCTCCCTGGGGGCCTCTGGTCACCCAGCACCTTCACTGGTGGGTGGTCAGGGGTCCTGCACGCCCCCTGCTCAAGGCCCGCAGCACTGCGTCCATGCCGGGGCCCAGTGCGTGCTGCCCAGGATGGCATGGAGCACCACGGAGAGACCTGAGCCTGGGGGGTCGGGACTCCCAGGAGGAGTCGTGAGGCATGGCGGCCTCCACACGTGGCAGGAGAGGTGAGCCGCAGCGACGTGCTTCCCTGGAGAGACACCGGAACCCCATTCACGGCGGGCTCCGAGCGCTGCGAGTTCACCTGAAGGTCGGACTGAGGTGGCACCGGGGGGGGGGGGGCATGTCCACAGGCCAGTGCTGCGTGACTGAGGCCAGTGATCGCAGGGGTCCCCGGACCAAAGCATGGCTGGTCAGGGGATGTCTGCAGCCCTGCCAGCCCCATCTCCGCATCTTGAAACCGTGGACTGTCAGGGCGGGTGGCAAGATGCTGGCAGGATGGGGAGTTACTCAAATCAGAGCACACCCATGACCTGTGCTTCTCAGCTTTCATCCCAGCCCAACTGTGCCAGGAGGTAACATTAGGGTGTGGCTTGTACCCGGCCTGTGCTCTGAGAGAGAGAGAGCGAGAGAGCAAGCGTGGGTACTGCTCAGAAGACACCCGGAGCATCTACTCCCTGTCCCCTGCTCGGGACACGTTTTAAATGCAGCCATCAGAATTCAGTGCCACGTTCACAGTAAAAAAATAATCGGCAGCCTGGGCCACAAAATTTGCGAGCGCTGTGGGGTCGGGCTGCTTCTTCATTTAACCCTAGCGTGCCACGTCAGGTGGGCAGAGGCAGTGGGGACTTGGGTCTAAAACGACACACGTGTCTGCACACTGCCAAGCCCGTTGCTTCCTCCAGCCTCTGCCGCCCGCCCAGGCGTCACCCTGCGCACCCCATCCTAGGCAGCAAGGCAGACCCCCAACCTGCCCCTGCTCCCCACCTCCAAGCCCACCACCGCTCCATCTCCCAGGACGCAGCAGCCTCCGGACACAGACCCTGCTTCCCTCGCCTCCCCAAAGGCCGACTGTCCACAGAGCAGCCATGGGCTCTTTGTGAAAATACAAATCGGGGTGACTCCTTCGTCAAAACCCCTCCAGGGTTTCTCGTCAGGTTTAGAACAAAACCCAGACCACCGCTTTTGGACCAGGAGGCCCTGAGGACCCAGCTCCTGTGTCCCACCTCTCCCCCAGGACTGTGGACCCCTGCCCCTCTCAGACACGCACGCCTGGCTCCCCGAGGCACTCAGGCCAGCCCAAGTCAGCTCTTTGCCACCACGGTGTCGGCAAAAGCTGTTTTCAGCAATGTGGGACCGCACGTCTGCGCGTGGCTGACTCCTCCCTCCAGAGAGCGTCCAGCCCACACGGCGCCCCCCGTAAAGCCCTCCGTGAGGATTCTGTTTGAACGGGGGGCAGTCTTCTCTGCCTGTGACTTCCAGCTGTGCTCGCTCTCAGCGCAACACTGTGCCAGGCAGTCAACAGAACTTAGTACCGACTGCTCTGTGTCAGCGGATGAAGAGATGGATGGGTGGTTAGGAGGGTGGATGGGCGAGCGGATGGAGAGACAGACAGGAGAGTGGGCAGGTGGACAGACAAAAGCATACGTAGATGAATAATCACCAGCCCTTACGCGGAGTCAGGCTAAGAGTAGAAAAGGGACACAAAATCACGTATTACTAGTTTTAGAAAGGTGCTGATGTTGAGACAAGGTCGTGGCTGCTAACGCTCTTCTGGGGAGAAGGCAATGGCACCCCACTCCAGTACTCTTGCCTGGAAAATCCCATGGACGGAGGAGCCTAGTAGGCTGCAGTCCATGGGGTCGCTAAGAGTCGGACACGACTGAGCGACTTCACTTTTCACTTTCATGCATTGGAGAAGGAAATGGCAACCCATTCCAGTGTTCTTGCCTGGAGAATCCCAGGGATGGCAGGGCCTGGTGGAATGCCGTCTATGGGGTCGCACAGAGTCGGACACGACTGAAGTGACTTAGCAGCAGCAGCAGCAGCAACGCTCTTCTGAGACAATGAAGCAGTACCTACTGTGTGTGGGAGTGTCAGAAGTTTGGCCAGGTTCCTTAGTTGCTGAATCTTTTTGTATTTCCCTCCACTCCTTTCCCTCATTGTAACTTTGGGCAGAAGCTGTGTTCTAGCCCAATTGTACCAGGTTCAACCATCAACAGTATCTCTTCCCTTCGTTTCTTCCCTCCATCCATGTTCTCATCCACCGTCCCATCCACTTATCCACTTCTCCATCCATCCAGCTACACATCTGTCCATCTAATTTTTACCCGTCCACCCACCCATCCTTCACTCATCCAGCAAATAATGAATCAGCCCCTACTGTGCGCCAGGCCCTGTGTTAAGCACTCAGGATGAAGTCATGAATGATACACCTTTTAAGGAGGATATCATCTAGTGAGGGGAGGGGAAAGCCAATAGAGAAAACAGGCATGCGAACCGTTCCCCGCATTCAGATGGCTCATTTCTTGGGGAGGCCGAGCGCAGCTCAGACGAGGCTCTGCCTCAGGACCCGGGAGATGACACAGCCGGTGTGCTCACCCTGCAGGCCTTCCCGAGGACAGTGTGGGCCCTCTGGGCTCCACGTGCTCAGGGGAGAGGCCAATGTGCGGAGAACACAAGCCCTGCCAGTCCGAGGTGGCAACCCCGCCAGGCATCTCAGTTGGACCCCGGGGACTACGTCCTGCCTCTCGCCTGCGAGTTTCAAGCCTGCCCTTGGAGCACCGTGTTTCACAGTGAGCCCTGCTATGAAGCCTCTGCTTCTACTTGGAAGTAAATAGGTCCCAAATCTACTAACGGTTTTACTCCTCCAAACGTCCTTTTAAAATGGGTCGTGAGGACTAATGCTTTAAAAATACCACAAAACAAGGTCTGGGAAGGCTCCGACGCCTCAAAAGTGTATTGAGATAGAAATTCATACGTTTTCCTACATCAACAGCATCAAAACGGGCTCTGAAATGAGGCAGAATAATTGGGCCCTCGGACTGCGAAGAAATTCCCAGCCCGACCCACACCTGAACACACCTTAGGATGTATTCCATCAAAATGCTCATCAGAAGTCTTATTTGGTGGAAAATAGGTTTTAGAATTGGTGTTAAAATCCCACTCCTGGGAGTAATTGCCCTGAACTGGCCTCTTCAACAACAGTTAACTCTTCCTTGCTCAGAACCAGGGGTCCCTGTCTTTGAATTTCCAGCCAGGAGCAAACCCAGCACCCTGCAGGCATCGCCGCAGGGGCCACGCCCCGTGACGAGCCGAGGGTGCAGACTCCAGGCCAAAAGGGGCTGCAAGCGGCAGCGTGCATCCGTTCATCACAGAGAACCCAGCTGAGGGCCGACTCATGCCAGGGGGTCAGGGCAGGGAGCAAGCCGGACGTGGCCCCGTCCTGAGAATCAGATCATGAACAAGCAAGAGCAAACGAGTGATCTAACCCGGAGGAGAACTGCGGGGGGCAGGCAGCCGCCATCACAAATCGCAGGCAGCTCCCGAGTCAGAGGACGGGACCTGGGGATAGAAGGGACCTGGGCCACGGGCTGCCCAGCCCCGAGGACCCTCTGGGTCTGCAAGGATGATGCCCAAGGTTCTCGCCTTGAGACTTTAGTCACCAAATAAAACACCGGGGGCATCGGTCAGGGGGCCTCTCCTCGGGGTTCCAGCCCTCGAGTGGCTCCCCCAGCAGCTGCTCCGGCATCGCCTGCCCCTCGTCCGGCTCGGTCAGGGCCCTCTCCTTGGGGTCCCGACCCTCAAGTGACTCCCCCAGCAGCCGCTCTGGCATCGCCTGCCTCTCACCCGGCAGTTACCATGGAACACCTGGGGGCATTGGTCAGGGGGCCTCTCCTCGGGGTCCCAGCCCTCGAGGGGCTCCCCCAGCAGCCGCTCCGGCATCACCTGCCCCTCGCCCGGCAGTTACCATGGGAGGGGGCCACACTGATGATGCGGTCCCTGCCTTGCATGAAGTCCCTGCACGGCCCGTGTCCTGGAGTGGACTCCGAGGCACACATCACAAGGGAGCCGTCCGGGTCCACAGCCTCTCAGCCAAACACGGGCACCAACCGCAGACGGCATAGCCAGGCTGCGCGCTCCCTGCCAACAGGAAGGCAGGAACAGGGGAGAACTCGGGGCCAGGGCGCCGTGCTTCCCTCTGGCACCAGAGTGGGGAGATGCTTTTGGAGGACCTGAGACATGGGAGAAGGGACAGAGGAGCCTAGACCCACCTCTGCGAGAAGTGGGTGATTAGCATTCTGGGGCCAACGAGATGGAAACGCAAACCAGCGGGCAGATAAGACCCAGGAACATCCAGGGCTGACATGTGGCTACGAAGAGTTCCAAGTGTTCCCCTGCGTTGGATTTTCAGAAAGTCACAATCATGGTTTACTGCTGACCTCGGCTGGTTTGAGGATTCGAGGGCAGCGACCTCCAAGGAGGGACGATGAAAGCAAGTCTTACCTCCCCGGTGGTCCCGGGGTTAAGAATCCGCCTCTCAATGCAGGGGACTCGGGTTCGATCCCTGGTCCAGGATGACTCCACGTGCCTTGGGGCAACTAAGCCCATGCGCCATAACTACTGAAGCCCAAGCACTGGAGCCTCTGCTCTGCAGCAAGAGAAGCCTGCTCGCTGCAGCTGGAGAAAGTCCACGCGCTGCCGCGAAGACCGAGCACAGCCAAAAAGGCATCAACAGGAGCTGAGCAAGAACTTCTTATCAGGTCATGAACGGAGGCGGGAGCCAACCACCCAACCAACCCACTGCGGACCCCTCTGGGTGTGGGTTTTCCTGGGTCTGCCTGGTCACCACCGATACCCGAGCTTCTGCAGAAAGGAGCGCGCAGCATGGAGCCCCCGAGTCGTTCCCAGCGGTGTGGGCGGTTCTAGCCAGGGCAGCACCAGGCGGGCACAAGGCTCCTAACTGCCCATTCTTGCCGATGGCCACCGAATGTCACCACGTCCTGGCGGACGTGCAGGGATGCGGCTGGTGGGTTTCAGTGGCGCCAGCGATGGCTGGCCCTCCTTCCCACCTCCCCGCCACCTGGATGCCACATGGACGGCCTGTCTGTCATCACTTGGCTCCATCCGTGTCAACTCTGGGTGAGCACTTGGGTGGGACTGCCAGCTGGACCTCCACCCTCCCACGCTAATTATGCAGATCCAGCAGCCTGCGGGCACTGGATGGCATCATGAAAACACAAACAGCCAGCGTGACAGGAGGACTGCGCCTCTCTTACTGTCAACTGCACGGCCAAGAGCCTGCAGGAGGTGGGTGCTCGACTGCCCAGGGTCAGGGTGACTCAGCAACACGGGCCCCGATCCCGGAGCTGCGCAACCTGCTCTCGGACAAGCCTGGGTTCCCCCCACGCCCTCCGGGGGAGTCAAGCCACGTCGTGCCAACGCTCAGGACTCAGTCTCTCGATCTGTGAAGTGGGGCTTATACTACGATGACGAGTCCCTCCAACACCACCGCTGCAAGCCAGGCAGGGCTCCGGCAACTCGAACCACCCAAGGGGGCTGGTAGCTGTTTATCCCCGAGACACAGAGGAGACAACCGCGGCACCGGCAGGGTGAGTAACTTGTCCAAAGTCACACAGCTCCCAAGGGGCAGAGCTGAGATGCAGATGGACAAGACGGGCTCCAGAGTCCGTGCTCATAGCTCGAGAGCCCAGCTGCGCTGTGTCCAAGCCTGGTTGAGGGGAACATCCGCTCCCCCCATCCAGGAGGAGGACCACCTCTTGGGAACGGCCTGTGCCAGGCCTGGGGCGTCACTGCAGGCCAGGGGCCCCGAGGCAGACAGTCCTGGACATGACGGGGGCTCCTTCTCATCCTTAGCAGGTCTCTTCCGCTCAGCCACCTGCTTCCCACCCAAAGTGCCAGTCTCCTGGGACTGGGGGGCGGGGCTCCCAGAGGAAGAGGCCGTGTCCAGGGAGGCACCGTGTGTTACTGGCTGAACCCCCTGAAATTCATCTGTTGAAGCTCTAACCCTGGCACCTACAACTCTGACTACTCGGGGGTGTCACACCCTTCCTGGGGTGGTTAGGGTCAATTATGAGGTCATACTGGTGGGCGTTAACCCCACAGGACTGGGGTCCTCATAGAAAGAGGTCAGGACACAGACACACTCAGAGGGACGACCCTGGAGGACATGGGAAGGAGACAGCCGTCCACACGCCCAGGAGGGAGGCCCCAGGAGGGACCGGCCCCGCCTGGATGCCGGATTCCAGCCTCCAGGACCAGGAGGGATAAACCCTGTTGTCTGAACTGTGGGGTGGCCTCTGGAGCTGATCGGTACACCACAGAACCCCAGGATCTGGGTCAGCCCTGGACTCACAGGAAGGATGGGGACCATGCCCCCAGGCACAGACGAAGGGAATGTGCCACCCTGCAGTTATGAGACCTGTTGGGACCCACAACTTCACGTGTCTCACCTGGGGAGTGGGACTGATGCTCTAGACCAGGCTTGCTCTGTGAGGGGCCAAGCAAGCTCCCTGCAGACCTGTGGGCCACCCAACCTGCCTCTGCCACCTGGATGCCCATGGCATCCGCTCCCAGCCAGGCTCCAGGGCACAGAGCTGCTGAGGGTGACGGGTGTGCCGCCTGCCCTGAATCTGGGGCTCAGAGACCGCTGAGTGACTTGGGCACATCACGCCCAAGTCATTGTCTTGGACGTGGGGTGAGCAGGGCATCGGGCTGCCGAGTGATGGGAGCTCCCCTTGGAGCTCCACCACCGCTGCGGGGGGGTCGCCTGTTACCTCCAGCGGTTTGTATCCCATCCCTCTGCTGAAAGTCCCTGGGCCCCTTCCTCTAGGAAACCTCCACACGTGATGCACGCTGAGTCCTGGGTCTGACACTGTCGCCCCCTCCCCAAATTTGTGTCCCCCCAGAGCCTGTGACGGGACCTTATCTGGAAACCGGGTCTTGGCTGCTGATTTAGTTGAGATGCAGTTTGACACCGTGACTGGTGTCCTGACAGGAGGAGGACGCCTGGGGCACCATGGAGGGGATTTTAGGTCAAGCGGAACCACAGGATCTGAATGCTGGACATGCATTCAGGCTGCAGGGCTCGGCGGCAAAGGGGGATGGAACCAGAGCCGAGACCACCAGTAGCCGCTACCAGGGTCCTGGTGACAGAAAAACAGGCCCAAACCAAAGGGAGGCGAGGGGGCAGATTCGGGAGATATTCAGAGGGAAGGCAGACAGGAGTCCAGTGGATGAGCTGTCAGGGCGAATCTGGGGCGGTCACGGTATCTGCGCCCGGTGCCCTAACTGAGACAGCGATGCAAGGAGGAGGGGCTGCTGGCCAGGGAGACGGTGCGTCTGTTTTCTAGGGCTGCGGGGACAAAGCCCCACAGACTGGGGCTTAAACAACAGACGTATTGTCCCAGCGGGCTTCCCTGGTGGCTCAGGTGGTAAAGAATCCACCTGCCAATGCCGCAGACACGAGTTCCATCCCTGGGTGGGGAAGATGCCCTGCAGAAGGGAGAGGCAAACCCCCACCACCCCAGTATTCTTGCCTGGAGAATCCCATGGACAGAGGAGCCTGGCGGGTTACAGTCTATGGGGTCACAGAGTTGGACACGACTGAGCAAGTAACACACACATCGTCTCTGTCCTGGAAGTGGGAAGTCCGAAGTTAGCGGGGCGGGGAGGGGGGTAGGAAATCTCTTCCCTGCTGTTGCTGGAGACTTCTGGGTCACATTTGGGGATCTTTGGCACCTACTGAATTGGCCAAAAAGTTCGTTCGGGTTTTTGATGCCCTCCAATGGAAAAACTGGAATGAATTTTTTGGACAACCCAATAGAGGCATCACCCCGATCTTGGCCTCCGTCTTCACAGGCCGCTCTGCCTGTGTGCAAGCCTGTCTCCACAGTGATACGGACATCAGTCCTCCCGGGCTAGGGCCCACCTTAACAGCCTAGGTTAATCGCCTCTGTAAACACCCGGTTTTCAAAGAAGGCCACATTCTGAGGCATGGGGCGTCAGGATCTTAACATGAAACACAGTTCAGCCCCTTACAGATGGCAGCCTGGGGTTGAGGGGCCGGCTACCTGGTGGGTGGGTCCCACAGGGGTCAGGGGACAGCTCTGCAGCCCCAGGCACAAAGGGTCCGGGCGCCGGGAAGGGACAGAGGGCAGACCGAGGAGGACGCAGCCTGCGTGGGCCAAGCTGCTCGTACCAAGGCCACTAGGACCCCAGACCCTGGCAATCCTCTAACCCATCTGTCGAACCAGCCAGGCAAGAAAAGAGGAAATAGACATTTGAAGAAATAAAGATGACCATGTCTCCGAAGGGAAGAGAAGAAACCCTGAACCCAGCAGAGGGAGCCATGCCCAGCCCTCCTGGGCCCCTTTGGGGTTTAATGGGAAACTGTAGACACGTGCGGCAGGAGGGGGCTGAGGGTACACAGGGAAGTGAGGCAAGGTCCTTGTCTGACCTTGATGGAGAGAATCTGAAGGCCTCTGCGATTTCCATGTAAGACTCCCTTTAATATTTAAAGCAAAGACAACCCCATCCTCAGAGACAACACCATCTTGAAAGGATCCTCTGAAACCCTTAAAAGGTAGACCCGGGTTATTTTGAGGTTAAGAACACTTGTTCATTCAGCAAATACAAATCCAGGGCGCCGTGGCTGAGGAGCGCGGGGTGGGCGTGTGTGGGTATTTTCCAGTTGCTGGCTTTGTCATGACGATGCAGCCCATATGCTGTCTATTACGCGGCACCCCTGGTGGGTCTGGGCTGAGTCCCGTCATCAGTCACAGGCGGGCTCCTGCAGGGTGTGGATGGATGGATCGTCACCCTAAGTAGGGTAAATAAAGGCTATAAATAGCCTCAAATCAGTTCAGGTCAAGTTTGACTGCCGATGAGGCAGGAACAAAGCTCTCACTTCTGAGATCCTTTTTCGGATGAAGGGTGTGGATCCTGTGTCTTCTGATGGTTGTCCCGCGAGCCAGCAGGGAGCTCGGGCTGTGGAATGGACAGCGGGGTGTGGGAGCGGAGACACCCTACCCTAGAGGTCCCTACTCCAACCCTGAAGCTTGCAGAGGAGCGTTAACAGCAGAAAGGGAAGGAAAACAAGTGAGTGAAGAGGAAACACGAGTGGGAGCGGCAGCGAGCTGAGGGCTCGGGGTGGGAGGACAAGGACTCTCCAGGAAGGGCCCCACAGGCACACCAAGGGCCACACAGATGCCCTGCACAGACCACAGTCTTGGTGCACGGGGGCCACGGGGAAGGGTGACCAGCCCCTGGGCAACGTGCGGACCAAGCCTCCGGCTTGTGTCCTCCAAGCCCCAGACACCACCTGATTCCTCCTCACTCCTTGCAGGGCCAATTCAGACTGAATTGTAGCCATTTTCATTCCATCACTGTCTTAAGTGTCATGCGTGGGCTCTTCTGCCTGGTGTTGAAATCTGGGGCCACACTCGAGCCGGCAAAGTGTGGGAATCTCTTGGTTCAGGAAGGGAACCCACGATACCCCAAAGAACCCGTCTCCTTGGGGCAGGCCGAGCACACCTCTGCTGTTCATCCCTTCTGCACGGTCATTCACTGCATTCACCATCCTCCACTCAGCCCCAAACATCAGAAAGACTGTAGACACTCACAGACACCGCCAGAAAGGGGAGGTGGCAGACAGTCCCCCAAGTACGTTTGGTACCTCGGCCCCCAAGGAAGGCAAAACCTGCAGCTTGGATCCATGCTATTCACAGGCCAATAGCTCGTGGTTCCCCAAACAAAGAGCCGTTGCCATGACGACCGTAGCATCCCAGAGCTCAGGGGCTATTCTGAGACACTGAGCCGTGAGCTCTACCTTCACATGCATCTGATCGGATTGGCTTCGGCGGTGTTCACGCTCTGCAGCAAGGCCCCTGAGCAGCCGGAAGAGGGAAGTCTTCCAGCGGCCGACACTCACAAAGCCCCCCAGGAGCGGTTTGTGCTCACGAAACAAATGGATGCAGCTGCACCAGACACAGAATGAGCGAAGTAAGAAAACGGAAATGGCAAAGATGTCAGGCCGGAAGTGGGCAGGATCCCTGACCCTTCAGCCAATGGCTCGGGGCAGGTGGGAGATGCTGCAGACACCCAAGGCTATTTCACGAGAGACGCTGAGCGGGACCACCCGGGAGCCGGCCCTTCTTCAGCATCACTGCCAGGACCCAAGCGGAGGGCAGTGCCCACGGAGCCACCATCACCCCTCACTCTCACTGTTCTCCCCAGCTTTTTGCCAGTTCACATAAAACTTTGCTGTTGTCCACGAACGCCTCAGGATCAGGACACTAACGGGTGATGTCAACAATTGGGTTTGTTCCCAGCATCCGCAACCTGTGGCCAGCCTGATGGACACACCGTCCTCCCCGGCACCGGATGGTCCATGACAGAAACACGTGTGACCAGAAGGGTCTGGGGAGGGGGCCTGGGAGGCGGGGCTTCAGCACAAGGCCTGCTTGCGATGGAATGAAGAAAATACACGTCTAAACATCTCTCCCGACGTTTATCCGGTGCCCACTCTGTCCCAGGCCCTGCAGGCAGAAGGCACTCATGACCCTGCTGCCAACCACAGGCGTCCCCAGCTCTGAGCGGCGGTGGTGCAATTCTACTGGAGCAGCTCAGCTGAGCAAGCGTTTAGAGGCAAGACTTCCACTCTCGGGGCCACGGACGTGGCCACCCCAAAGCTCTGACCGCCGCTTAGCCTGGTCCATCCGAACACTGACAAAGACCCTTACCCCCAGGCGTTGGAGAGTTCCAGAAGGACTCAACAGTCCTTCACACTGGCTTTGGTGCTGTCTAGGATCTGTCCACCTGGCAGAGGGGCACAGATGCCAACAACTGGAATCTCAGCACGGCTCCACAAGAAATGAGCAAAGACTATCGCCTGCTCCCCGCCCCCACCCCAAGCCCTTGGCCACACAATCCTGTCAGCCCTTCCTCATCGCTATTTCATCATCTGCTCTGGGCACTGAGAAGGATCTTGATAAAGTTGTAACATGCGTGCTCAATCTCTAGGTCGTGTCCAACTCCTTGTGACCCCATGGACTGCAGCCCACCAGGCTCCTCTGGTGGGAGAAACACGTGTGACCAGGGATTCATTTCCTCCTCCAGGAGATCTTCCCGACTCAGGGATCAAACCCAAGTCTCTTGCATTTCCTGCAATGGCAGGTGGATTCTTTACCACTAAGCCACCTGGGAAGCCCTAAATTTGCAACAAAAGGAGCAAAGCACAGTGTTCTGAGCACTTTTTTCCCCTTCTGAAGCACATCCATGTCGAATTTGTCTTCCACTTGACGGAAAACATCTACAAGAAAGCTGGGCCCATGATGGACGAGGGGTAGAGTGGGGAGACCTGGGCTGGACCCTGAGCTCACCCCAGTTGACAAGCGATTGAGCGATCTGGACCAAATTTCTCCAGGAACCACCCACTGTGCCCAGCACCGCGTGTCTGCTGCCTTTCTCTGGTGTAGCATCCTTCCCCAACCCCGCTGGCTGCAGGATGACCACAGAACCTAGGACTGGCCACTGGCCAGCGATGAATGAAGGTACCACAGTTTAAAACAAGGGCTGGCCCTGCCCCCAGCCTGGGTCCAGCCACATCCTGCCCCCGCCACTCCCCAGGCCACAGTATCTGTCCTGCCTTCCCTTTCCAGACCCCTGTGGGCCTCCCTAGGAGACACTTTCTGGGGCTACTTATGGTCCTTTTCCTGGAAACACCTCCACCTGGGTGGCCTCCTTGGTCAGTGCAGCCTGATGGCCCCGGAGATGAGTGCAAATTGGAGTCTGTTTTGTGCCTAGACTTGGATGACTAAGGACATCATCACCCACAAGCCAAGACAGGATGACCTTTCTCTTCTTTAGCCTCATCTTTGCCCACCTGCTGCTCCCTCAGCTCCTCAACGTGTCCCTTCTAGCTTGGATAAAATCGACACGTCTTCTGTGCCCACATGGACGGCTTCTTCCTTCTCAAAAACCACCTTAGCGCCTTTCTGCTCAGGCTCATTAAACCCAGAATAGAAACCTTCTCTGCATTCAGCTGAATTCCACCCCACATAGTCTTCCAAACCCTCCGCCCGCGTATGAGGCTCAAATGCTTGCAAAGCCCCGAGGAACTTCAAGAAAAGACGCTTGGTTCTATCTATTTGAATCCAGGCCTAGTCATGAGTCCCGGGCATAGCCGTGGTGCAGAGTGGAGATAGTGCTCACGTCTGCAGGGGCTGCTGAGATGGCAGAGACACTCGGGGCTCCCCCAGGATCTCGGGGACGAGTCCAGATAGAACCCACGTCCTTCTGGCATTTGGCCTGATGCTTTTTTCTGGTCCCCCTACACAGCCGCCCTCACACCTTCACGACAAGGAAACTTCCCGCGCCTACTTCCTGACATAGTTGAGATGGACACGCTCCAGGTGGTTCTACGCAGCAAAGTCCAAAGATTCCAGGCTGCGCGTATTTCCCTGAAGGCCGCCTGGGGCTCTGCCAGGCTCGCTGAGAATGGATGGGTCCTTAAAAGCAGGACACGGGGGTGGGGACCCCCTCTGCGGGCATCAGGACACTGGCCTGACTTGGGCCTTGTCTGGGGTCCTGTCGTCCCTCCCAGACTTGGTGAGTCAGGGACCCCGCGATGAAAGGACGTAGGTGGGAGGTCAGGGCGGAGCGCAGCCCCGATGGGACCCCGCACTCTCGCCGTGGTGGCAGAGGGAGGCTCCAGGGCTTGAGGCTCGCCAGGCATCTGGGAAGCTGCCGCCTGCCACACGCCTGCCTGCTTCCACCTGCTCTGTTGTCATTCAACAACTGTGTGCCCGGCAGCTCTGCGGGCACAAGTCAGGTCCCAGGAGCTGCGGACGGGGGTTCCCCATCCAATCCAGGGGTCCGTGCACCCCGACTTCTGGAAACAAGCTTCTACTCTGAATGGGCTTTCGAGGTGGCTGGAGACATTTAAGAATCCACGTGCAATGCAAGAGAACCAAGTTCAATCCCTGGGTCGGGAAGATGCCCTGGAGAAGGGAATGGCAACCCACTCCAGTATTCTTGTCTGGAGAATTCCACGGACAGAGGAGCCTGGGTGGCTACAGTCCATGGGGTGGCAAAGAGTTGGACACTCACTGAACGCTGAAGGAGAAGGTGGGGGGCACCTGCTGGGAGACCCACAGGGAAGGTGGAGGTGACCCGTGGAGGTGGCTAGGTGCTGCGGGAAAGCTCGCAGCTTGGACAGAGGATGGCGGGTGCAAGGGCAGCTGCTGTCTGATCTGCGTGGAAGGGCCTGGAAGGGAAGGCGCCTGGGGGTGTGGGCCCGGGGCAGCTTGAGGGCCCTGGTCTGGCCGGTCCGTCCACCCCACGGGGGTGCCCCAGGCGGGGTGAAATGACTCAGTGCCCAGGGCCGTGGACTGAGCAGCCTCCTGAGAGCCCTGTTACTCAGAATTGCAGGTTCCCATCCCCAGAAGGTGGGGCCACCTGGCGGGGTCCCACTGCTTCCTGTGGGGAAGGGGGCTTCCCGTCCCCCTACTCAGGCTGGGCCCACGACTTCCCCGGGTGGCCTGGGTTCCAAAGGCGTTTACATGGACTCCTTCACATGGAAGTCCGGGCTTGCCTGGGGTCACCAGCTGTCACCCCTCAGGGGACAATTACTTCCCCAAACACGACCTTCTAAGGCCTCACCATGAAGACAGGGAGGGGGGTGCACAAATCTTAAGACGGGGTCGCCTCTCCCAGGAGCCTGGCCTCTCCTCCTCCCAGGAGGCCCTGCCAGACTTTCTCTCCGGACATGGGGATCGAGGGTGGGCAGGGACTCCCAGAACCTGGTCTCCTTCCGATGTACTGGTCCTTTCGTCCATGACACAGACACGCTTAACTAACCAGGGCTAATGGGGGCTCTGAAAACCAACCCCAGAGGGACATCCTGAGATCGGGGTTGGGGCACAGGTCAGCCGGCCTGGAGGAGGTGGGGGAGGGGGAGAGGAGGAGAAGGGGCTGCTTCCCTGGGAAGAGGCGGGGAGCCCCAGGGATGGGGAGGTGGGGGGCTGGTGAGCCCAGGGTAAGGCCACTCATTCAGTACATCTTGGAGCAGCCGGGAAACCGGTTTTCCTGGATAAAATGGCTTGGACACCAGCCCGGAAGTGGTCAGGGTGTGAGGATGCTCTCCTTGGAAGGTTCCATGGCTACCAGCAGGCTCTGTGATGGGACCTGGCGACCTGGTGTCATCAGGAGACAGGACAACAGGGGCCAGGGCAACTGGGCTGCAGTACGTCAAGGAGCATGGGCTCGGCCGGCAGAACCCAGACACGTTAGTAAAGTCAACTAAGAGCACGGGCCGGGGGCCAGGGGGTATGGTGCCCCTGGCACCTCCCGGAAGGGGCAGCTGGTCCTCGGGGAAGAGCGCCTCTGTGCCCAGCTTTGGGGATCTACCTGCCGACCCCCCAGGAGGCAGGACTGCAGGGGCACCGCAATGCGGCGGCTGGGGGAGAGTCCAGGAACTGAAGGGGCAAGGAGAGAGATGCGCAAAGGCTGGAGGGCAGCGTTGTGGTGGGTAAAGAATGGCCCGGTCCAAACCCCAGCTCCCCGTGACCCGGACGTGGAACTCACGTCTGCGCCTGAAGCCTCAGTCTCCTCACCTGTAAAATGGGGACAGCGCCACCTCCCCGGCAGGGGTCGCACAAAACCACTGAGTGCAACCCAGGCGCGAAAGGGCGGCGAAACCGCACTGCTTCTGCCGTTCAGATCAAGACGGCCTGCGGCCTCCTCCTGCGGGAAGCCGTCCCGACTCTACAGCCCATTGGGATTCCATGGCCCCCTTAATGCTGACCCCAGCCCCTCCCTACTCCCTCCCACAGGCCCAGACCTTCTCCATCTTTAAGGGAACTGGCCACCGAAAGTCCAGTCCTCCAGCTGGTACACAAAGTCCTGGCCCTGACCCTGCCCAGAGCCTGGGCCAGGGCGTCTACCAGGAAGGCAGTCGTGGCGGGAGACGAATGATGTACGGGGAGAAAGGCCCAGAGGATCAGGGGCAGGGAGCGGGCAGGGAGAGGGCGGGGCAGCAGGAAGCAGGGGAGAGACTCAGCCTGGTATGTTTATACCTCCTCCTCTCTGGGACCCGCATCCAGGGCAGAGCCGCAGAAGGAGGAGAGGATGGGCTTGGCGGGGATGGGCTGGGCCCCGGGGCAGATCGGAAAATGGAGAAGGGTCCCAGGCAGCGGGAGGTGGGCGAGCACAGACTCGCCACCATCCGTGTCCAGCCATCACGCACCTCGCCCTCGGGAAGGGCATCTGTGCTCGCACTGTCCACTCCCTGCATCCCGGCGTCCCCATGACGGGCAGAGGGCCCTGGATGGGGACTCCAGGTCACAGGGTCAGAGGCGGCCCTCAGGTTAGGGAACCCCTGGCTGGAGAACAGCCATCCCAGGCGTGCAGAGGGGCTGTGGGGCAGAGGACCAGACCCGGGGGGCGGAGGGGTGTTCATGGGCACTTAGGGTGGAGAGCAGCTGGGCAGCGGGAAGGCAGGGGCAAGGCAGCCTGCGGTCAGGCGCCGCCCCCCACCTGTGCTGGGACCACCCCCTCAACACCGAAGCTGTGGTTCCCACATGGGCTGGCGTCCACCCTGGCAGGGGGCCTTGGGGGCCGTGTCCTTAGTTGGGGGGTGGGGGGGTTTACTTGTCAAGGGGGTGGGCAAGGGCCAGACTCCTTAAATGTCTAGCTATCACAGGACAGCTGGATGAATTATGAATGATCACCAGACATTCATGTAGACGCAGAGCATAAACCGTACCCCCATCCCAACTCACAGACACAGATCCTTCCACACAGGTATCTGCTGAATGTTTCCCAAAACGCAAACGTCGTGTGAGTGAAAGAGCGTGTGTGGTGCTTGGTTCAGAACTTTGCTAAGCGGAGCACACGACGCCAGGAAACCGCAGGGGCTGGCAGGGCCTGCCCTGGGCGTGTCCCGGCTGCCCAGGGTGGGATGGGGGCGCTCTGGGATTTGAGGGCGAGTGCGCTCGGAGGGGGCCGGCCCCCGCGCCCACACTGGGCCCTCCCGCGTGGGACGCTCTCAGAGACACTCAGGTCACTGCCCGGCTGTCCCTCTCCGCTTCTTGTTCCTGGACAGTCAGGATGCTGTGCTGATCTTAAAAAATCCCGCGCGCATGAGGTTATCTCGTCTGTGAATCTCACTGGAGGACCGTGAGGGTGGGGCTGCACCGTGAAGGCTGTCAAAGGCACCGGGGCCTCGGGGGCTCGGGAGCTAGGGCTCGGGGCCAGGGCTCAGGGCCGGGCTCATCTTGAACGGAGTCTCGCAGAGACTATGCGGTTGAGGCTGTGGAAGACGGGGGGACTGGGGGACTGCCATTTTTCCTCGTGGGACAGAGCAGGGGAGGGGTCTTCCCCAGGGGCCCACGCGGCTCGGGACTGGGAAGCAGAGAGCCCGAAAACACTCAGGTTTGGAGACCTGTTCAACGCAGATGGCGAGAAGCAGTAGATGCGTGCGGGCCGCTGGCGGCTCCTTCAGGCACCTCTGGTGGGACAGGCGCTCCAGCAGCCACTCTTGTCCCCTGCATAGGGGACACTGCTCTGGGGGACGCGTCCCCAGGCTGGGCCTGCCTCCAGAAGCTTTCCCAGGCTGAGTGCATGGGAAGGGGTGGCTTGGGAGGCCCAGGGGAGTCCCAGGGGCAGGACACCAGCAGTGTGTGACATCTATACGCACACTGGGCACAGGAGGTCAAGGCCATACGGCCACGGCTGCACCCTCTCAGGACTGAGACAAGCGTCCCGGAAAAGCCAGTGAACACAGCGTCTGGGACAGACCGAGGCCGCCGTGCATCCCGAGCGGACGCTCACCAGCCGTCGGCCACCCGTGAAAACCCCATCCCGACGGAACCCAAGAGCGACCGGTGCGCAGGGTCACGAGCGGGCAGCAGCTACCTCCCAGGATTTGGGGATAAACTCATATACCTGATGGTAAGCGTGGGGGAGGGGAGCTGCAGCAGCGGGCACATGACCGCAGCCCGGAGGAGGAGGACAGCGGAGACCCCGGCGGCGGACGGGACTCGGCACGCAGGGAGCCACTCGCCCACGGCGGCCAGCATGCACGCCACAGCTCCCCCGGCCCTGAGAGGGAGGCGATGGGGAGCTGCATGAGCCGTGACGGCTGACGGCGGGCTGCTCACATCCGCTCAGCGGCCGCGTCTGCTGGGGCTCCATCGCACCTCCTCCCCTCGGCAACGTGCTTTGAAAATATTCTGTGGGAATGTGGGCCGCAGCTGTGATGGCCGCAGCGTCCCGGGGAACAGCCCAGCCCGGGGAAGCCTCGCTCCTCACTCTCAGGAGCGGGCACACACGGCAGTGCTGGCCGGAACGAGCCGACCTGATGACATGAAGCAGGTTAGAACGCTGGGTGTTCCCAGGACCTGCTGGCTCTGCGTGCAACAAAGGATGCTGTGTTTACTTAATACCATTGTCTACGTCTCATGGTAAGTGGCACATTTTACAGTCCCAATGCCTGGAAACCTGACTAGTCTTTCAAATCGGATCTATTTTATTTCACAGCAAGTGACAGCTACCAAACAGGTATTTTTTTTTTTTTTCCTTCAAAGCATCATGGCTCCGTATCAGCCTGGGTTTTACATTCTCATACATAAACACACAGACACACACACACACCCAAAATAATACATTAACAAATCTGTTTGAAAACACCACCCTCTCTTCATCGTCTATACATATCTAAAGCGTAATTACATAGACACTCGGTCTCGAAACCTAGCAACAGTATCCAAGCGATCCTCGGGCGGCTCATCAGACACCCAAACTCACACATCAGCTCAATGGGCTTCATTTAAAAAAAAACCAGAACCTCTCACTTCTCTCCCCCGTAGCTGCGGAAGGACAAGATATAGGAAAACAAACCTTGTTCCGCTGAAGAAGAACAACCCATGGCATTTAGTCCATCTGACCGTGCATGTCCCCATAGAGCCAGGCAAAAACAAAAATAACAAAGGTGGTAAAAAAAAAAATAGGTTATCTCAGTCCAAAGCTTATCAGCTTGCAACACGCTTAATCTTTGCATGACTATTTCGGACTCGAGCTCCCCAGCTCCCCGACAGCCTTGCTTTCGGGGACCTCCATCCTACAGGAGCCATCACAAACGCTCGATGGCAAAAGCTTTTAAGACCTGCTGGGCTCATGGACTCAGCCGCAGCTCAGCTGTGGATCACAACAAGCAGGATTAACTTTGGTGTTCACGGTCGCTTTTAAACCATCACTTTCTCCGAGTGGGCAAATAAAACCACCCAATGGAGGTCACAATTAATTTTTTAAAAGAGGGAGGGAGTTGGTTTTTTTTTTAAAAAAAAAAAAAAAAAAGAAAGAAAGAAAAAAATGGAAGCACAGCACCGGTGAGCAGAAACCTGCACGCTGGCCGGGCTGTGAACAGAACGCTTCACGACAAGAGGCAATCTCTCTTTTAAAGGGATAGGGTGGCAGCCACTCGGCGAGCCCGATCCACTTCCGGATCCCTCAGACCTCGGAGGCCCATTCATCAGCTCGCTGTGACCCAACAGGTTTAATGTCCTCCCCCCAACGCCACATCAGAGCCTCTGAAGGACCCCAATTTCTCGGCAGGGCACTTTTGTGTCTAGAAAACAGAGGCTCCGTGGCTTGAAGTGGGGGGAATACTTGAGCTGTTTAAGGGACTTTTTCAGGAAGGCATCTCACTGGGCTATAGGCAGAAAGTCAGCAACATTTTAATGGACTCATTCTGAAGAGTCAAAATCAACCCCATACCCAGCTTGGAATCCGGGGATCCTTCTGCCATGCTTTATCTTCAAAAATGCAACCCAACACCACGGAGGCAATGCTGAGTCTTACCTTCATCTCTTCTGAGTTCAGGATCCTGACACGTGGAGCTGGGTCCCCCGAAACACTGCCCCAGCCCCCGCTGAGCCCCACTAAATGTCTGACAACCCTGGCAGCAAGCACCATGGGCTCGTTCTGGCACAGTAAAGAGCCCAAAGCCTCAGATGCAGGACCTGAGGCCCCGCTCCCCTGTACCTGTCTACACCATGGTGTAGCTCAGAAGTCAAAATTTGCTGAAGATCATAAAGTAGAAAGGAGGCCCCCGCCCACCCCTCCCCAGCACCCCTACCATGATTTCCAAGGCTGTGGCAAATGGCCCCTGGAGCTCCCCACACAATCACACCAGACGCCCAACACCTGAGAGTCTGGGGCAGACGAAAGGTCACCCCGACGGAGACAGACAGACAGCACCCCCACAGGTCACGCAGGAGGTGGGGTCCCGGAGCCAAGACCCTCACAGAAGCTGGAATGGGAAAGCCACGTAGCCACAGACCTTCACACACGACCCACCGGAGACCCCCAATCTCACACGGCCCCAGAGTGACCTGCTGTGGGTGGAAACATGGCCCCCACACGACCCACTTGCCCCGTGTTCCTCACTCAGACCACACTCACGGGGATCAGGGCATTAATTACACTCTGGCAAATGCACCCAAACCCAGCACTGACGTGCCCACGGGACTCGGCTCCTCGACTCCAACTCCAGGTGCCTCGAGGCCAGGATTTTACGTTGAGAAGACAGAGCGGGGCTGAAGGTGGAGTGGCCACACTGGCAGAGGGAGGGTCACCCACTCAGCTGACATTTACCAAGGCCCCACTGTGCACGAGGCTTCCCTGGCGGCTCAGTGCTGAAGAACTGGCCTGCGATGCAGGAGGCTTGCAGGACACACAGGTTCCATGGCTGGATCGGGAAGATCCCCAGGAGGAGGAAGTGGCAAGCCACATTAGTATTCTTGCCTAAGAAGTCCCAAGGACAGAGGAGCCTGGCAGGCTACAGTCCATGGGGTTGCAAAGAGTCGGGCACGACTGACTGATTAAACAACAGCTGTGCACCAGGCAGGGAACAGTCCAGAGGGACGGCCAGACAGCACTGTGAGTGACCTCCGGTGGGCTGATGGCAGCCCCGGATCTTGTCTCAGGCAGGGAACAGTCCAGAGGGACGGCCAGACAGCACTGTGAGTGACCTCTGGTGGGCTGATGGCATCCCTGGATCCTGTGTGTGTGTGTGTGTGTGTGTGTATGTATTTGTGTGTGCTTAGTCACTCAGTTGTGTCCAGCTCTTTTGCAACCTCATGAACTGTAGCCCGCCAGGCTCCTCTGTCCATGGAATTTCCTAGGCAAGAATACTGGAGTGGGTTGCCAGGCCCTTCTCCAAGGGATCCCGACCCAGGGACTGAACCCAGGTCTCCTGTGTTGGCAGGTGGGTTCCTTACCGCTGAGCCACCTGGAAGCCCCCGCAGTGTCTGTACCCCAGTCCTAATCCTACTGATTCTGACGACCCCTCTGCAGCCCCCAGGCCCAGCCTCAAGCCGTCTCCCAAGGGCCCTCCTCCTCCGCCCACCCCTGCCCTCTCAGCCCGTCTGGGGAGCAGAGTTCAGTGGGCAGATACTCCGCTCTGGAGACCACAGAGCCCTGAACCGGGACCAGGGGAGCAGAGAGCTCCCTGCAGGGTGATGCTGCTGTCAGTGGTCTGGACCCAAGAACCCTCCTCCCCACTCTCCTCCCCTCCACCCACTCGTCCAGCCCTGGTTCCAACAGCAGCCTGTGTGAAGACCCCCAAGCTCCCTGCCCCAGCCTGTGCTGCTGCCTGAAGCTCTCGAGTGCAGCCCCGTTTCTCTGGGTGCACAGGGAGATCGGGAGCCTGGAGGTGAAGAGCCCAGAGCCGCCCAGAGTCAGATGGGCCTGGCTTCAAAGCCTGGCTCAGCCCATCACTCTGGGACGTGGTTCTGGGGGAGTCCTGCCTAGGAGATGCCCTGGACCCTGCCCGCACCCCCTGGCACTCAGCGTGACCACAGGCACTGCACCGCCCAGAGGAGGGTCCTCTCTGGCACAGAGCAAGCCTGAACCAACAGAAACTTGAGGCGGTGGGTACACACACAGGTTGCCTCACCCTAGGGTGAGACAAGACGACCCCCCGGGGTCCCGACAACACCCGGCCTCAGCTGCCTGCAGCACCTGCTCACTAAGGCCCCGGGTCGGCCTTCTGTCCGCCCGGACTGACTGTGCTCCCGCCGCTGATGTCTGGCACCCCCTCCATGGCAAACCACCCCTCACATCCTTGCCCCAAGGTCTGCTTCTGGGCAAACCCAACCCAAATGCCATGTATCCTACATCAAATCCGCCCTCGGTCACACAGATAGCGACACGTCCTTGGAGGAGCGACGGAACGTGAGATGCTGGGCATGCAGGTTCGGCAAGGGTTGGATGTCTGCCTGGGGTTACTCATCCACCCAGAAACAGGACGGCTCTCTGAGGCAGGGGCTACAGACCCCCGCAGAGGACTCAGCGAGACCCACTCGGGGCACAGGACAGGGCCAGATGCTCCCCGCCACACACCCAGCATCCGGCCCCGCCAGTAACAAGGGCAGATGGAAAGCTGGGTGGCCACGGGGTGCAGGGCAAACAACGAGTGCAAATCTAGAGGTTCAGTTCATGGGATGCTGAACTGAGACCTCAGCATGGATTTACTGCGAGGCCGAGAACGAACGCCCCGAGTGACGTCTGCGCCCGTGAAGGACCTGCAGCCTCTCTGCAAGGCCTTCGACAGAACCCACTTAAGCGGCACAGTTTGCTGGTTCCCAGTCAGAGATGCTGAGTCAGACGACGCAGAGGAAAGAAGAAGGCTTTTTCCGCGCCCCCCTCCCTTGGAGACGCTCAAAGGACCCGGCGTGGGAGCACAGATTTCCTGTACTAACATTTCCCTTTAGGACACACTGGGGAAAGGCCCCGGCGCAGGTAACAGAGAGCATGGGCTGATCGTAAACGCCACCCCACATTCTCCTGGAGCCCCAGTCTACACAGGTGCAGCAGGAAGGCCTCCAACCTCACTCCCCGCAGCCGGAGCCACGGACGTCACACGCGCCTGCCGTGACCGTCCCATCTCTTGACAGGGCAAGCCCTCACAGTTTAAAGAAATCATTGAATGGAGTGGGTGAGTGGTAATTAACATGTGTTCACCCAACAAACAGGTATTCTTCTTATAATAAGAAAATATGTTTGTAGAGAGGCGTTTACATCCCAGATAAGGAACAGGAGAGACAAGCCAGAAACCTCCTCGATCTGGGTTTTAAAATCGGCACTTTTTGAGTTTGTGGCTGGGGCGAGGAGGGGAGTGAATGTGTAGGGCCGGGCTGGGGGTCGGCAGGCAGAGTCTCTAGTTTCTCCTGTCTCTGTCCCGACAGCCAGCCGGGGAAAGGAGGTCCCTTCACGCCTCCCCTGGCTCAGGGGAAATCAGGATGGTAGCCCCAAGCGTGTCAACATCACATGAACTCAGAGATCCTGGATCCCAGTGGGGACCACTGACCACCCCAGGGTCCTGGGTGGGGCCTGCCCATCTCCTCCTGGCAGTCTGCCCGCTCGACAAGAGTCCCAGTTCCCTTCACGGCAACCGGTATTTTTGTACTGCTCTCTTGTATCAGCAGGTGGTGGGAGGAGAAGAGTTGGGAGGGCTCAGTTCATCCTCTAGAGTGCTTTGCAGACATGAACTCATCCATCTGCATAGTGTGCTTAGGGAGACGCTGACGCGGCCCTGCAGGACGCCTGGATCTCAGAGCAATTAGGAGGTCTGGCCCCGGCTCGCGGGAGGACTCGCATCAACATTGGGCACAGGAGGCCCCGATGCTCGGCACAGGGGACCGGATGAGGCAAGCAAGGCACCCTGCTCCGCATCCTTGTGCGATTCTTGAGGCAGCTGGGCGCCCGCCAGACATTCAACACGGAAAAGACCAGACAGCCAGGCGCATGGGATCGCTCACCCCCCAGTGCCCAGTACGGGGGGAGCGATCCAGGCAACAAGACACAGAGGCCACCCAGCAACTTCTCCAGGCACCCTGGAGTCTCGCTGCCCACCCCCTGGATGGGATGGCGCCATCTGGAAATCTCACCGCTGCTGGTCCAGTGGGCCTGCTCCCCGCTGCACGTCCGGTGTAAGCCCGGGGCCGGAGGGAACAGGCCAGAGGGCTCTTCCAAGATGCAAGACTGGGCCCAGCCGCCGGCAGGGCGACGGGACAGAGGAGGAGCCGCAGGGACAGTCCTCCTGGTTGGCACGAGGGGTACTGAAAAGGGGAGCAGTCATCAGTAGGCAGAGCCAGGGACGCAGAGGCGGGAGGGGGAGGGGGACACCCCTGGCTCTTCCTGCCCCGTTTCATCGCCATCTCCGACTTTAAATGGAATCGTGTGTGTTACAGAATCCTCCCGAAACCCATCTCAATCGGTCGCAAGGTAATCTGGTTCTCCGGTTGGACGTCAAGGCCCTGAAGCCATCGCCGGCGCCCTCGCCTGACATCTAAGGGGTTCCGTGCCCCGACCCCGCCACGCGTCAAGAAGATGCAGCAACAGAGGTGGAGAAGATGCTCGGACTCTGTTTCCGTTAAGTGTGGCTAAAAGCAGACTCCGAACCAATCCGGCGAGGTGACCAACCAGGGCCCCTGCGTGGTTCACTGGCAGCCAGCCAGCCTACTCACCAATGTCGGTCTCCTTGTGGTTCTTGATGTACTCGGCCAGCTCGAAGTTGCCGGCGATGATCGCCACCTGCCGAAAGAGGAAATCACGTTAAGGCACCAAGTGCAGGGCACGCTACGCATCCCGACGGCCTACGAGCGAAAGTCCAGTCAGAGCTTCTTTTGCAAAAATAAGAGATATTCCCCCCTTCCGGGTTTCCTGAGATAGTCAACACACAGCACTAAGCTGAAGGTGTGCAGCCTGATGACCTGACTTGGATATTATTTTGTGAAACGATGACCACGGTGAGTTTAGTTAATGTCCATCACCTCATAAGGCTACGCAGTTTCTTCCCTAGGATTTCCCTGGTGGTCCAGTGGCTGAGACTCTGCGCTCCCAGTGCAGGGGGATGGGGCTCAGTCCCTGGTCGGGGAACTAGATCCCACTTGCTGCAACTAGAAAGGATCTTTCGTGTCGCAAGGAAGGTCAAAGAACCCGCGTGCTGCAACTCAGACACAGCGCAGCCAAATAAGTGACCTTTCTTCACATGTGAACAATTTATCCTGAAGATTTTCTTTAAAAAACAAACCAACAAACAAACTCTTTTCCCCTTGTGATGAGAACTTGAAGGATCTACTCTTACCAACTTTCAAGTGAACCACATGGCTGAACGTGACGTCCTCTGGGCTAGTTTGCCTTGTAACTGGAAGTCCAAATCCGGACCGTCTTCACCCATTTCCCCAGCCCCCACCCTACCCCAGGAACCACAAAAAATCTGACCTCTTTTTCTATGAGTTTGTTTCGACCCCACAACAAAGTGGAGCTACAGTGCTTGTCTTTGTCTGCTTTCAGGCAGCCTGGCCCAAGGCCTGCACGCTGCACGGTCGGAGTTACTGGAACAGCAGCCACCACACCCAGCAGCCCCTCCAGAGGCAGCTCCTCCCGCTTGGTCCCCTTCTCCGGGGCCCTGGCCATTCTTCCACCACGAGGCCATCATTCCGCGAGAATCTACGTGAGACAGTCCTCTGCCCAGGAGGCCACGGAGGGGGCGGGTCAAGGCACTGAGCCTGGAAACCCCCCGGACGGCGTGCCGCATGCCCACCAGTCCTGACCGGTCCCAGAATGCTCCCTGGAGGTGGGGGGCAGGGGGAGGCATCCATTCCTCTGATTGGTCCCCATAGCTAGAGGGATGGGGAATCTCAAAAAGCACTCACAGCTCTTCACTGAGTTTCAGTGAAGCAGAAAAAACTCCACCTATGCACAGCATAAACCAGCACTACACGCAAGGGTCCAGCTCAAGCCACGCAGACAGTGACTAGCGCGAAGAAGCCACGTGGTCCGTGATGCACTGAGGCAGCCAGGCAGGCAAAGACAAAGGCCCTGGGGGTGGCCCCGGGGAGACCTGATACAGAGCTCACGTGGGCAGGGCTCTCCGTGCCCCAGTGGGGTGCCCTGGGCACAGGGGGGCAGCCATCTCCACCCTCAAATGAGCCGGGTGTTCAGACGCCAGCCTGCAGACACACACGTCAACCGTCAGTCTACTGGCAGCGATAATGTGGGTGGGCCTTCCCCGATCCTTTGGAGGCCTTCAGAGCAAAAGCTGAGATTTGCTGGAGGAGAAATTCCGCCTCGAGGCTGCACCACCAGTTCCTGCCTGAGTTCCCAGCCTGCCCTTCCGACTGCAGACTTGCCAGCCCCCACAGTCTTGGGAGCCAAATTCCTGCAAGAAATTTCTTAAACATACGTGTCTGCATCCTGCTAGTGCTGCTTCCCTGGAGAAACCTGCTTGACGCGGCTTCCTGTGGGGGCCAGGGGGCTGTGGTGTCTTTGGAAGTGACACTGACTTCGACTCTTGGGCATCACCTAATGCTTGGTGTCCTGCAAGGATGCCACTGGCTGGAACAGCCTGGAGACAAATTCAGCCTCCTCCCCGGTCTGCTAACGTCAGGGGAGCCACGGCAGCCCCTGTCTGCATGAGGCGAGGGTCCTAGGGGTGGACAGCAAAGGCCATTTCAGCGACAGGCCCTGTGAGGCCTCCCTGGGGGCTCAGATGGTAAAGAATCTGCCTGAAATGTGGGAGACCAGAGTTCGACCCCTGGGTCAGGAAGATCCCCTGGAGAAGGGAATGGCAACCCACTCCAGTATTCTGGCCTGGAGAATCCCATGGACAGAGGAGTCTGGTGGGCTACAGTCCATGGGGTTGCAAAGAGTTGGACACGAGTGAGCAACTCTCTCTCTCTCTCTCTCTCTCTCTCTCACACACACACACACACACAGGTTCTGCAGACACAGAAGCAGGTTTAGAAGCACCTGGTGAACGGAACTTCACCAGCCTCCTGAGGGTGACCGTCCATCTGGGATGCAGGCTTCATACGGTGGATCCTTAAAACAGAGCAGGGGGACTTCCCTGGTGGTCCAGTGGTTGAGACTTCACCTTCTAATGTGGGGGACATGGGTGTGACCCCTGGTTGGGCAGCTAAGATCCCACATGCCTCTCAGACAAAAAAATCCAAAACGTAAGACAGAAACAAAATTGTAACAAATTCAATAAAGAGTTTAAAAATGGTCCACATAGAAAAAAAGAAAGAAACACAGCAGGGACAGAGGGTAGGAACCTAAGCAGGAGGCCCTCAGAGGCCCTGTGAAGCCAGCGACCTAGTCTGCTACCATTTGTGACATGATCCCAAAAGGAAGGGTCCACAGGGTGACCCATGACATGTGACCCAATGTCACCTAGGGGACAACTGGTCAGAGCCATTCCTTGTTGGAATTCCCTGGTGGTCCAGTGGGCAGGACTCCACGCTTTCCTTGCAGAGACCTGGGTTCAATCCCTGGTCAGGAAACCAGGATCCTGCAAGCTGCACAGCACAGTTAAAAAGAAAAAAAGCATCACTCCCTGTCTTCCAGCCAAACTCTCAAAGGTAAAACTCCCTCCCACCCATCAGGATGGCTACTATCAAAAGACAGAAAATAACAAGTGTTGGCAAGGATGTGGAGAAATTGGAAGGTTTGTGTATCGAGGGTGGGGATGTAAAATGGTACAGCTGCTGTGGAAAACAGTGTTGAATTTCCTCAAAAAAAAATCCTACATAGACATGATCCAGCAGCTCTGCTTCTGGGGATTTGTACCCGGGGGATCTGAAAGCAGGAATAATGGTTAATTCTTCATGTCAACTTGACTGGGCCACAGACGGCCTAGACATTTGGCCAAAAGTTACCCTGGGCGTTTCTGAGTAAAGCAGATTGCCCTCCCAGCGTGGGTGGGCCTCATCTAATCAGTTGACGACATGCCTAGAACAGAAAAGTCAAGGAAGAGGAGACTTCTGCCCACCTGTGAGTTGGGACATCTGTCTTTTCCAGCCTTCAGTCTCAGAGCAACATCAGCTTTTCTTGGGTTCTGAGCCTGCTGGCTTTTGGATCCGAACTTACATCAGTGGGAATGCTGGACCTTCAGTTCACTACAACCTCAGATCTTGGACTCCTTGGCCCCATAATGCATCTGTGCGTGTGTGTGTGTGTGCACACGCGCGTGTGTGTGTGTGCGTGCGTGCACACGTGTGTGTGTGTGTGTACTCTGAGTGGGGTGCTGCTGTAACCCCACTGCAGCTGGAACCAGGCTGAAGGAGAAGCTGCTTTTGTTCTCATCACTGGCGAAACCGCCATCACCTGGGCTCCGCAGCCAGGATGTGGAGGAAACCCACGCCCCCATCCCGAATGAAGCCGCCGCCTCTCGCCAAAACCAAATGTGCCTCCCGACACAGAGAGCTATTTATAGGCGCTCTGAGAGCGTGGCACGTCCTCGCCAAAACTGGAAAACAGCTCTGTGCAACAGTGACGGAAACTGTGGTCTCGGGCCGCCCCCTTCTTTGGTCTTCCTTCCAGATGACCACGTCCCCTGCTCCGGACTCCTATGGCAAATCGGGAAGTGGCCAACACCCAGAGACCCAGGAGCCTGGAAAGGTGTCAGAATTCTGAGCATCTGCAAGCATGTGGGGAGGAAGTGGGTCCCAGGCTTAGGGGTGAGAGGTCACAAACTCCACCGGACCAACTCCAAGGGGGTGTCCATCATCTCTAGGCTGAAGCTCGGAGCCCGACAGGCAGTGGGCAATTGTGCAGATTCCAGACCACAGCCCTGAGGCCTCGGAAAATCCCAGGGGGCCAGGAGCCTTTGCAAACTGATGTGTTACCTGGGGGCTCAGGGACCCCATGCCAACCTTGATGGGCTGCCTGGAGGGAGCGCCTGGTGGGCAGTGGAGGCAAGCGGCATCAGTACCACCAGAAGGTCTGTCTCCAGGGGCTTCAGGCTGGGTCCCAAGCCAGAGGAAGCAGCCAGGGCACCACCAAGGCTGCCACACAGGCAGCACCATGCTGGTGACCCAACAGCCTCTCCAGGCTAAAGGGGGACCCTGAGCACTCCTGGGAGACCTGCCCAGGCGAGGCCTCACCTTTGCTGGACCCTCAAGGCTGGGGATGAAACAGCCTCCTCATCCCCTAGCCCAGGAATGAAGGGTACACCCTAGGCAGTGGTCAGCCTTCACATGGGCAGCATGGTGCCGTGGTCATGGCCACAGCCTCCCCGTGGTGGACCCCTCCAGAATGGAGACCACAGACAAGGCACACCACCTCCTCTGTAACTGGGGATCATTGAAAGCCTAGCCCTTCTGTGACTCCTGGAGGATTAAAACCGTTCATACTGATAAATGGCACACAACAGAGCCTGACACTCCACAAAGAAAACCCAGGCCTGGCGGGGCTTCTCAGATGAAGTCTCCCAAACACATAAGCAGGAACTAACACCCGTCTCACCCAAATTCCTCCAGGGAATGAAGAGGGAGAACTCTCCAACCCCATGGATGAGGACAACACGACCCCAGTCACAGGGGTCCACAGGAGTGGGAGTCCTCTCCCTGCAGAGGTTGGCATCCTGACCAAACAACAGCAAATCAATGCAGTGAATGAATGAAAGTCACTCAGTCGTGTCCGACTCTTTGTAACCCCATGGACTATACGGTCCATGGAATTCTCCAAGCCAGGATACTGGAGTGGGTAGCCTTTCCCTTCTCCAGGGGATCTTCCAAACTCAGGGATTGAACCCAGGTCTCTGCATTGCAGGTGGATTCTTTACCAGCTGAGCCACCGGGGAAGCCCAAAAGAATACTGGAGTGGGTAGCTTATCCCTTCTCCAGTGGATCTTCCCGACACAGGAATTAAACTGGGGTCTCCTGCATTGCAGGTGGATTCTTTGCCAACTGAGCCACCGGGGAAGCCCATAAATCAATGCAGGAATCTGCCGGGAGCCGGCGAGAGACATTCCACTCGTGACAAAGGTCATGAGGAAGGGGGCTCGGCATACGCAAAGGCGGGATCGAGCCTCGGGAGTGCCCCCGGATATTCTCGAGCATCTACCCCCCAAAAAACCAGAGTCTGCCTACTTTATTGCTTTGTGCTCTCACCTCTGACTTTACTGGGGGCTGTCCCCCACCACCATCTCACTCTCTCTGTCAAAGAGTTAACTTACAGCTCCAATTAATAAAGTTCCTGGGCAATTAGGAGTGTTTAAATCCAAACCCCTCAGATGGCTCTCTAACTCGCCTGACAAGTTTACCCGGACACCTACAGCTATGCATACGATTGTTTACAGTCTCCCAGCCTCCAGAGGCACGGGAAGCTTAAGATATTCAAATAGCTTAGAGCCTCTCAGAGAATTAGAAGCTGTCAGAATAAAACTAGTAAAAGATTTCATTGATGAGCCAATGTTTGTTGCCAAGTTTTCACATCCCCTGAATTGTATCCTTGAATGTGCATTAATTAATATAGTTGGTATGTAGAAAAAATAAGTAGTGGCCTTGGTGTTAGTAACTTTAGACCCTTAAGGTAGTAAATTCTTTCCTTTGTAAACCCATTACACATCCACCCTATAGGAACGTAATCTTATCTTCGGAGGATGGCGCCAAACCTTAAAATAATTACTCTTAGAGAAAATAAGTCTTTGTTGATAAGTCCTTGTCAAGAGTCATAAAATGTTAATAGGCCTCTGGCCAGAAGATGATGTAAATCACCTAAACCATTTGTATACGATAAATCTGCAGGAAAGAAACCCTGGTTTTTGATAAGCATCAAAGACTGCTGATTTTGCATCCCCTATTGTCCTCTATGTGTAACTTAGGGTATAAAAGCCCCTGTTGAAAATAAAGCTATGGGCCTTGCTCACCAACGCTTGGTCTCCCCATGTCATTCTTCCCTTTAACTTCTAGCTGAGTGTCCATCTGGAGCGTGGATGTCCTCTGCGACCATTTATTTGCCTGGGCTTCTAAGACCCACTCGAGAAGGTGTCTAAGGTGGGGCACCTTCCGCTATTCGAGAGGGCGCCTGCGGCCTCCGTGGTCAGAGCTAACCTGGTGTCACGGGTTATATTGATTTTCCGCGTAAACCAAGCCACTCAGCTTCTTTTCTCCACTGAATTTTCCTACTGAGCTATCCTCATTCTATTCCTCTTTATTATATCTAATTAACATTTGAATAGGCCGCCTAGCCGTCTCTCCTTCGAAGACCCTGGATCAGCCGGGGCTGGACCCCGGCAGGAATCTGTTCAAAGAAGAGGACCACGCCACTGTGCAGGCGTCTTACAGAATAAAGGAGCCATCAGTGGACTCCACCGCACTAAAAGAAAAGGGGAAATCTACAGGGTCATCATTTTAAAAAGCATTTATTTCTGTTTTTTAAATTCTTTATTTAATTAATAAATTAATTAATTAATCCAGCTGCACTGGGTCTTGGTTGCAGCATGCGGCATCTAGTTCCCTGACCCGGGATTGAACCCAGGCCCCCTGCACTGGGAGCACGGAATCTTAGCCACCGGATCATCAGGGAAGTCCTTCTACAGGATCATCTTGATAGCTGCAGCAACTGTTATCAATTTATCAAAATCATTTGATGAAACTTAATTAATGAAAAAACTTAACAGACTAGGAATAAAAGGGAATTCAACCTGCCTTCGCCACAATGAAGGATCCCCCTGGCTAAGAAGCCTCCGGGAAGCAAAGTGGTGCAGGGCTCCAAGGACCCCCAGTGTGGGCTCCCTGTGCCTTAAGTGGGTGTCCAGGTGGGCCGGCAGGTGGGTGCCTTGGCCTTGACCTTGGCTCACGTGTTTGCTTCCACCAGCCCACCCAGCCTCAGCAGAGCTGACTGGCTCCCTTCCACGGGGGCCTCAGGACAGTGTTCTGTATGGGCAAAATCTAAAGCTGTGAAGCCTCCAGAGGGCAGGCTCTGGAACATCAGTCTGCAGCATGGCTTCCAGAATGTTCTACCGGTCAAAGCGCAAAACCAGAGTCTAGGCGTGAGGGGAAATACACTCCTCCTCTCTGTGGGAGGGGCTGCATGGCGCTGTGTGTTCCACAATCTCCTAAAATTACACTCTGCACTGTCGTCTTGAGAGTCCCTGGGACATTAAGGAGATCAAACCTGTCAATCCTGAAGGAAATCAACCCTGAATATTCACTGGAAGGACTGATGTTGAAACTGAAGCTCCATCCAATACTTTGGCCACCTGATGCGAAGAGCCAGCTCATTGGAAAAGACCCTGATGCTGGGAAAGATTGAAGGCAGGAGAAAAAGGGGCGACAGAGGATGAGATGGTTTGACGGCATCACTGACTCAATGGACATGAGTTTGAGCAAAGTCCGGGAGATATTGGAGGACAGAGGAGCCCAGTGTGCAGCAGTCCATGTGGTCACAAAGAGTCAGACATGACTTAGTGACTGAACCACAACAACTCCTGCCCAGTGACCACAGCATGGGCACATTCCCTGGTCCCACGGGATGGTCTGGTTTGTCCTTTTGCACCGGAGACCCGGTGGAAGTCCCCAAGGTCACACAGCATTCAGGATCTGCTTCAGGGCTCCAGAGTCTACACTCCTAGGTGCTGCACACCGTGCTGGCAGGTTAAAGCTGCTTGGAACCAGAGCCCTGGCATCTGTGAGTTATCACCCAGGGAGGCTGAGGACCAGCAGCAGGACGGCCCCCCTCACAAGGGACGTGCTGAGCCCCAAGGTTGGTGCTGAGCATTCACACTTATGGGGAAAAACCCATCTTCAATGTTCAGAAGCCTGTAGCTTAACAGTCAACACGGGAGGTGGGACAATGATCCAACTGGTCTACCTTGATTTTAGCTTCAGCTGCCAGCCGTGGCAACGCCTTAGCAGGGAGAAAGCTGCCAGGCTCCATCTGGGGAGGGACTGCCACTGCGACCCCAGCTCCTCTGATGCAGAAGAGACCCTCGATGCAGGGTTTTCCAGTCTTCAGCTGCATAAAATATTCATGGTTGTCAAGGGAAAACAGACTTGAAAGGCATCTCAAGAGAGGTGTCAAAGTCTACCATGCACACAGATTCCTTCCTATGGACCCAGCGCATCGTCCCAGATGGATCTGCCAATAAAATGCAAATTTCTTCTTTGAAGCAACAGTGGTTGTGGAGGGCGCCGTCTGCTTCCAGGAATCTCGATAAAAAGCAAACAGTTCTTCAATGTTTGAAAGAAGAAAAAACAAAAAAACCTGCAAGAGAGCAGCTCCCGTTGGGACCAGCAGGAAGGAAAGTATGAACTCACGGGGTATGTGTGTTTTTTCCTACTTGGCCCCTCAGTCCCCGACCCATGGGGCAGAATGAATGAGACCACTGTCTGGTGGGAATCTGAGATCTAGGGGATTACAGATGTTCCGAGATTGGCCTCTACCATGCTGTAATAAAGATGTCCACAGTGATCAAGCGAATATAACGGCAATGAAATCGGCTCACGTTGATTTAACACACACACTCGCCTGAGCATCTGAATGCAGGATCTTATTTAATCCTCACGTCTGGGAAGGAGGGCTGCTGTGTCCTCTATTTCCCAGCTGAAGGGACAGATTCTAAGAGCTCCAGGGAGTCAGATGTGTACCTTTCATGAAGGTGGACCTCATCATCTGACCCCAAAGACCTGCGGGTGCAGCCCAGTGGCTGTACGGACACAGCCTCACATGGCTTTCATCCCTGAAAATTCTCCTGCACCGGGGCTTAGCCAACTCACTTGAAACACCCTCTCATTTGAAAAGAGGTCCAGGAGAGATGAATAATGAGATTTGATTCAGAAGCAGAAATTCAGCACCATTTTCCATAGGTCGGCAACCAAAGAAAGGATTGACAGTTGAGGCCACCAGACACCCGTGAGTGAATCAGCTGGGCCATCAGAGCGAAGCCCCACAGACGGGGCAGCAAAAGCAACAGGCGTTCACGTCTCCAGTCTTGGAGGCTGGAACCCCAGACCCAGGGGGGCAGGGCCGGTCCCTCCTGAGGCCTCTCTCCTGGGCGTGTAGACGGCCGTCTCCTGCCGGTGTCCTCACAGGGTCCTTCTGTGTGTGTCAGTCCTGACCTCCTCTTATAAGCACATAAGTCTCATAGGAGTCCCAGGTGGCGCCAGTGGTAAAGAAGCCGCCTGCCAATGCAGGAGATGTAAGACACATGGGTTGAATCCCTGGGTCTAGAAGACCCCTAGGAGGAGAAAATGGCAACCCAGTCCGGTATTCTTGCCTGGAAAATCCCTTGGACAGAGGAGCCTGGCAGGCTGTATAGTCCACGGGGTTGTAAAGAGCTGGACACGACTGAAGCAACTGAACACAGCAAACACTCGTAGGATCAGTGTCCACACTAGTGACCTCATTTTACCTGAATCACCCCTTTAAAGACCCAGCTCCAAATACAGCCACATTCTGAGGTCCGGGGGGTTAGGACGCCCACACAGGTATTTGGGGAAGGGGACACAGCTCAGCCCATAAGACCTTGCTTAATTAGCACACACAGGGAGAGTCTCTACCTTTCACCCGGACACATACGTTCCCCCGGCAAATGCCCGGATCGGTTGTGTCAGGCGCATACACGGCTGGAGAATCCCCTCCACATGGCCTGTGTTTAGGATGCGGATGGCGGGGCTGGGGTGACTACCCGGGAGGAAATGCAGGAGCAGAAACTGCGTCCTCTAACCTTCACACAGAGCCTTTGTCTCCCCCACCCCAAAATTACAGTAAGAAAATTCTCAAACACATCTAAGAAGCTGAAGGAATCCAGCAAAGAGAATCTGTGCGCCGTGTAACACAGCTAGGTTACACGATGGTTTCCGTGTTGCTTGGTGTGGCGAATGTACTCGCAACTGTGTGCTCACCATGTTTTTCTGGCTAACTCACTGCGATGCTTCTCCTTCTAAACGATCCCAGCATCTTCACAGACAAAGGACCTCCTCCTACACGTACGGTCACGATCAGAAAATCGGCGTTCATTTCAGATCATCCTCTAGTGACCACTCCATACCCAGAGTTCTCCAAGGGCCTCTTTCTCCACAGTTTTCATATTGTTTTCATTTAGGTCGAAGTGCATACAGCAAAATGCTCAGAAGGTACGTATACAATTTGATGAATGCATGGGAGTTCCCAGGTGGCGCTAGTGGTAAAGAATCTGCCTGAGATATGGGTTCAGTCTCTGGTCGGGAAGATCCCCTAGAGGAGGAAACGACAACCCACTCCAGTATTCTTGCCTGGGAAATCCCATGGACAGAGGAGCCCAGCGGGCTACAGCCCACGGGGTCGCAAAGAGTCGCACATGACTGAGTCACTGAGCGTGTGTGCGTGCACACACACACACACACACACACACACACACGATCACCATTCCCGTCAAGAAATAAAGCATTCTAGATGGACCTGGAGATTAGCACATTAAGTGAGGTAAGTCAGAGCAAAACAAGTATCATATGGTATCCTTTATACATGCAATCTAAAAAATTATACAAATGAACTTATTTATAAAACAAAAAACAGACTCACAGACAAAGAGAACAAACTTACGGCTACCGAAGAGGAAAAGGGGGGGAGGGATAAATTAGGAGTTTGGGATTAACACACACACACGACTGTGTGTAAAACAGATAAACAATAAGGAACCACTGTAGAGCACAGGGAACTCGACTCAATACTCTAATAACCTACAGGAAAAGGATTTGAAAAAGAATGGATAGAAGCATTTGCATGAGTCACTTTGCTGTTCACCTGAAATTAACACAACATTGTAAGTCGACTAGATTCCAATATAAAATAAAAATTAGATTAAAAAAGAAATAGAGCATTTCCTTCACCCCTTTCCAGTCAATTTCCTCCCTCTCCCTCACCAACCGAGATGACAGGTGACCACACATTGCTCATGTCTGTGTGACGGATGCCACATGCGTGAACTCACGTGTCACCTACTGTGTGCTCTCTACTGTGTTTTCTGTACTTAGCATACCGTTCAACGAGCATCACTCAGCCTGCTGGGTACCGCAGCTTTGGTTCTCTTGGTTCACAGCCTCCCAAGGAGGGTGATGGCTGGGGACAGGGGCGGTACAGCTCTGGCTTCACAAGAAACTGCCTTCCTTCCAAAGTCAGGGTGCCGTTCTGTGCCCCCATTAGCATCATAAGAGAGCTCTGGTTACCCCACGTTTTCACCAATACTTGACCTGCCTCTTGAGAAACCTATATGCAGGTCAGGAAGCAACAGTTAGAACTGGACATCAAACAACAGACTGGGTCCAAATAGGAAAAGGAGGACGTCAAGGCTGTATATTGTCACCCTGCTTATTTAACTTATATGCAGAGTACATCATGAGAAACGCTGGACTGGAAGAAACACAAGCTGGAATCAAGATTGCCGGGAGAAATATCAATAACCTCAGATATGCAGAGGACACCACCCTTATGGCAGAAAGTGAAGAAGAACTAAAGAGCCTCTTGATGAAAGTGAAAGAGGAGAGCGAAAAGGTTGGCCTAAAGCTCAACATTCAGAAAACTAAGATCATGGCATCCAGTTCCATCATTTCATGGGAAATAGATGGGGAAGCAGTGGAAACATTGTCAGACTTTATTTTTGGGGGCTCCAAAATCACTGCAGATCATGATTGCAGCCATGAAATTAAAAGATGCTTACTCCTTGAAAGGAAAGTTATGACCAACCTAGACAGCATATTAAAAAGCAGAGCCATTACTTTGTCAACAAAATTCCATCTAGTCAAGGCTGTGGTTTTTCCAGTGGTCATGTATGGATGTGAGAGTTGGACTGTGAAGAAAGCTGAGCGCCGAAGAATTGATGCTTTTGAACTGTGGTGCTGGAGAAGACTCTTGAGAGTCCCTTGGACTGCAAGGAGATCCAACCAGTCCATCCTAAAAGAGATCAGTCCTGGGTGTGCATTGGAAGGACTGATGCTGAAGCTGAAACTCCAATACTTTGGCCACCTGATGTGAAGAGCCGACTCATTTGAAAAGACCCTGATGCTGGGAAAGATTGAGGGCAAGAGGAGAAGGGGACGACAGAGGATGAGATGGTTGGATGGCGTCACCGACTCGATGGACATGAGTTTGGGTAGACTCTGGGAGTTGGTGATGGACAGGGAGGCCTGGTGTGCTGCGGTTCACAGGGTCGCAAAGAGTAGGACACGACTGAGCGACTGAAGTGAACTGAACTTAGTAAGATACTCTCTGGTTGCATCCCTGCTGCTGCAAATGGCATTGTTTCGTTCTTGTTTATGGCTGAGCAGTAAATACGGCACAAAAGAACGAATGTATGAAATGGAAGCAGACAGCAGAGTCATGGTTGCCAAGGGGCAGAGGAGGGACGCCTGGGGTGGGGTCAGCAGACGCAAACCACTCCGTAGGACGGACAGACGCCAAGGTCCTCCCGCATAGCACGGGAGGCCACAGCAGACATCCTGTGATGAGCCACAGTGGAAAAGAAAATACACAAAGAATGTCTGGACGTGTCTAACTGCACTGCAGAGACTGGTGCGACACCGTAAATCAACTATACTTCCGTAAAAATAAAAAGAACTTCCCGTTTCCCCAGAAGTTTGCAAAGATGATGACTCCAAGACTCAGACCAAGAACTGAAAAACTCAACCTCACTTAAGCCGCTGCTAATAAACTGTCCCTGCAGCTTCCACGGGTTGGGGGTGTGAGAAAAAAAGAAAAGCCAGCGCTCTTTCCCCAGAAACCTCGCTTCTTACCCCCAACTCCAGCAACAAGAGAGAGGGCAGCGGTAGCAGGGTCAGCTTATGAAGGTGGCGGTAAGACTTCCGAGTTGACCTCGTATACACACACAGAATGCTTCATTTTATTCAGGGATGTGAAGAAAGTTTAACAAATTAAATTATAAAAGCTAAAAATCGTGCTTCTGTGGTAACAGAAGGCTGTAAGGGAAGTGACCGGCTTTGGTCTTCAGGAGAAATTTCACTGGCTCGCCTTCTACAAGAAACAACCGAACATGTTCACTAAAACTGCTGTCACGGGTCACACGGGGGAAAGGCTCTGAGCTCTGAACTGAGCGCTCCCGTCGAAGCCTGAAGATCTTCGGTGGAACCTGCCCTGTGTCTTCAGCTCCCCAGCAGCTGTGGTCTCATCACACACCTTCAAAGGCAAGTTCCAGGTTCAGACCATGGGCTGCCCCACCTCTCCAGCGGGGAAATGAAAAAGGAAGCAAAACCCTCACATCTCCTCTTTCCCTCCCTCCAACTCCTCCCAGCGTGTTTACAGATACATTCAGCCTAGGTCACGTCCTTTAGACAAGAAAGCCATCAATGGACAATGATTCCCACTGCCTCAGAAGAAACAGTACATAAAGAGTGCTTTCTTCCCGCTTTTCTTACACGCATCCTACATGACAGTTCCTATTATTAAAACGTGGACCACTCAGGGGAGGATACACTGAATACCCAGAGGACTCTACCTGCTAAATGCATGGGATGGATGTGAATTAAATTCAACGCGATTAAATGACAGAAAATTGCATTTAAATACCTTTAGGAATAAAACAGGACAGCAGTGTAACATGAGACACTGACTGTATTAGGGAAAATCTGGGGGTGGTGCCTTCTGTTCTTTGTAAACAGCAGGTAAAGTCTAGAAGGAAGAAAAACACAGAGGGCGTAGCCAGAAGGGAGGAAAGGGGGAGAGATGGCAAAGAAGAAAGGGGCGGTTTTCTTAAAGAAGCCTTGTTTCAAAGCACTAAACAGAGACGCTCAGGACTCAGATGTTCCCACACTGGGGTCTGGGGTCTAAAGGAGATGATTTTGTGTTTGGATGTTGGTGCATTTTAAGACTTGTCCCAGAACTCACACTGAACTATAACCCCTAAGGGTCTTCTGCTGGGAAGACACACTCGGGGCCCTGCCGTCGCTGCTGGCTGGCCCGGTTAGAGCAGCCCTTTCCCCTCTCGACACACCGCTTGGTTTAACTGTCACAGGTCCCCAGCTTCCGGGACCCGGTGCCTGATGACGTGAGGTGGAGCTGATACAACAACAGCAGAAGCAAAGTGTGCAATGGATGTAATGTGGTTGTATCACCCCAAACCACCTCCAAGCCCCCGTCTGGGGAGAAACTGTCCTCCACGCAGCTGGTCCCTGGTGCCAGAAAGGCTGGGGACCACTGAGAAGTGCTCAGGTGATGCTCACTCTGCTTCTTCAGGGAAAGCAGCTGACATCAGGATGCCATCCTGATGATGTTAGATGTTGGATGATGTTAGAGCAGCCACGTGAGGCTTTTGTTGCTGTTGTTCAGTCACTCAGTCGTGTTTGACTCTTCACGACCCCACGGACTGCAGCATGCCAGGCTTCCCTGTCCTTCACCATCTCCTGAGTTTGCTCAGATTCATGTCCATTGTGTCGGTGATGCCATCCAACCATCTCATCCTCTGTAATTCTCTTCTCCTCCTGCCGTCAATCTTTCCCAGCATCAGGTCTTTTCCAATGAGTCGGCTCTTCCCACCAGGTGGCCAAAGTATTGGAGCTTCAGTTTCAGCATCAGTCCTTCCAGTGAGTATTTAGGGTTGATTTCCTTTAGGATTGACAGGTTTGATCTCCTTGCTGTCCAAGGGACTCTCAAGAGTCTTCTCCAGCACCACACTTCTAAAACAAAGAGTTTATTGCTTTTCAATTATGTGATTTAGCATATTTACATGGGTGCACTTCCCTGGAGAAGGAACTGGCAACCCCCTCCAGTATTCTTGCCTGGAGAATCCCATGGACAGAGGAGCCTGGCGAGCCACAGTGCACGGGGTTGCAAAGAGTCGAACACAACTGAGCAACTAACACACACACACACACACACACACACACACACACGTGCCGCCGACATGGGGAGCCCTGGCCATGAAGGGTTAACGTCGGGCACCCCGCTCGCCTGCCCGCGCGACCTCCGAGACCATTTGGGGACCTGGAGATGCTCAGGCTCCTGTCGGCCTCAGCAGCTTGGCTCACACAGGGCCACCTGAACAAAGTCATCCTTGGCATCAGCAGTAGTTCTCCCTGACTTTCTGGGTCTCTCTTTTGGGCAGAGCCCACTGGCCAGGGGACTTGGCAGCTCCCCAGGGCAGGGCTGGAGGAAAATCTCCCCACCTGCCCATCTGAGTCCCAAGAAAACCGAGAGTGAGACCAAAAACTCCACGCTGGCACCAAACGGCCCCTCGAAGTAACTGTCTTGCAAGCAAATGTGAAAGGGGAGTCCACGAAAGGGAAGAAGACCTGGTCACTGGACGCATTCAGATGGGGCTTCCCGGGGACTCAGCGACCAAGAACCCTCCTGCAACGCAGGAGACGTGGGAGACACAGAATCAACCCCTGGGTCGGGAAGATCACCTGGAGAAGGAAATGGCAACCCACTCCACTGTTCTCGCCTGGAGAATTCCACGGACAGAGGAGCCTGGCGGCTACAGTCCCGGGGGTCGCAGAGTCGGACACAACTGAGCAACTGAACAACAGCAAAGCATTCAGGAAGCCTTGAGATCAGAGTGCCGCCCACTCTTGAAACATCTTTTATCCACTGTGATCTGAGCACTGGCCTCTGCCTCCTTCATCTCTGCGCCACACTGCAGGGTCAGCTGGCTTTTCCGCACCATCGGCTCAAGCTCACCGTTACCTCTGGGTGGGGTCCAGGTACTGCTTCTTACATTACAAGACCATCCTTGGTCTCGGTACTACGGATCAAAATCCGGATGCCTTCTTTTAAACGTAGACCTCGGTCCTTGGAGACAGTGTTGCTGCCCCTGGGACTCTCGTCTCAGACGCACACAGCTGCTGTTCCCATATCTGCCCGCACGTGTTAGGAGACTGTACCCTCTCCCCCCCTCCCCAGAAATAAAATCCCTTAGCAACGACATGCCGGTGCCACACATTTTAATTCTTCAGTTATGATTCACGGTGCCGTCTGTGGACAGATACTGAGACAATGATCCGAGAATAGCTCTGAGGCATTGGCTCAGCAGAGCTGCAGCCCACCTATGGGGAGGCCCGGGTCCACGGGGGGCACTGCACCCGGCGGAATGGAAGAGAGGGTCTGGGGTTCTGAGCCCGTCTCTGTGAGCCGTCCTCAGATCCTGAGAGCACCCGCATGGGGCCTCGGGAGGCCGGGAAGGAGGCCTCCCCCGCACGGGGCTGGCACCCTGCCTGCCCGCCTGCCAGGGTCAAGGGGGTCCACAAGGAAGGAGCCCAGCTTGCGGTGAAAGGGAGGTTGTAAACTCAAGGTCGTGCTGCAAAGCCTTGTGGACTACTTGACTAATCATCCTGGGGCAAATCACGACTTCCTAAAAAATAAACTCCACCCTCTTTCTTGTACCCTTTTATTTCAGAACACACAGGACCACAGACACCTGTGTCATGCTCTCTGTCCACTGGGCCTCCCTGCATGCTCTCTGCCAGGCACCACGGCCCTTCTTCTCCGGAAGTGATACGTCCAGGGAGGTCTATGTGGTGGAGAAATACTTTCCGCAGAAAAGGAAGAACTAAAGGAGATGTCACCCCATCAGTGGTCTGCCCAAAGGCATTGTAAGGTGAGCGGGGCGTGTTCCTGTGAATCTTGCAGGACAACTCCCCCTCCGCCGCCCCGGAGCAGAGGGCAGACAGGGGCTGACATGCTCTGGCTCCCTGGGACCTTTCCTGCCAGGTGTCATCCTCGCGGGCGCTGTTCTGGAAAAGGCTGGAGGATGTGAGAGCAACTGAGAAGGGCCAGGGTGGGAGTCGGAATAGAAGAGCCCACCCACGTCTCCTCTGCTGACCTGTCACATGGTCAGACTGGACGGAGGCACATACATCCTCGGGGCTTCTGAACACAGGGCTGGCAGAGACCAGGGATGCTCAATCCTGCGTCAGCCGCGTGCACACACACACACACCCTGCTGCCCCGTCCTTCCCCCAACACAGCAAGCTGCAGAAGTGGTTTCCAGAATTCTAATGGAGTCTGAGTCACTGGCAGGAGGACCAGGATATAATTATCCACGTGTGTCATTCACACGGCAAGGGTCTCCCCACCCCCTGCAGCCTGCACACCCATTCAGCATCTCCCTGCTGTCCACGCGGAGGACTGAGGAAGCATCTGCCCCTCCTCTCCGCCTGCACATGTGCAGTCTGGGATGGCAGCCTGGGGAGAGGCGAGCCAGGACCAGACGGGTCCAGGGAGAAACGGAGGCCCACTGGTGGTGCCAGGGGGCCAAGCGTCTGCCTCAGCAATGGGGCTTCGCTTCTAAGTCCCCACGGTTCCTGGGGCAAGGGGTGTGTGTGTGTGTGTGTGTGTGTGTGTGTGTGGTATCTGTGTACATGTGTGTATGTGTGTGTGGGTATATGTCCATATGTGCATATGCATGTAAATGTATGTGTATATGTGTGTGTGTGTGTGTGTGGTGTGTATACATCTGTGTATGTGTATTTGGGTGTGTATGTGTGGGATGCGTATGTGCATGGTGTATATGGGGACACGTGTATATGTTTATGTGTTGGGCTTCCCTGTTAGCTCAGCTGATAAAGAATCTGCCCACAATGAGACCTGGGCTCCACCCCTGGGTTGGGAAGATCCCCTGGAAAAGGGATAGGCTACCCACTCCAGTATTCCTGGGTTTCCCTAGTGGCTCAGCTGGTAAAGAATCTGCCCACAATGAGAGACCTGGGTTCCATCCCTGGGCTGGGAAGATCCCCTGGAGAAGGGATAGGCTACCCACTCCAGTATTCCTGGGTTTCCCTGGTGGCTCAGCTGGTAAAGAATCTGCCCACAATGAGAGACCTGGGTTCCATCCCTGGGCTGGGAAGATCCCCTGGAGAAGGAATAGGCTACCCACTCCAGTATTCCTGGGTTTCCCTGGTGGCTCAGCTGGTAAAGAATCTGCCCACATTGAGAGACCTGGGTTCCATTCCTGGGTTGGGAAGATCCCCTGGAGAAGAGAACAGCTGCCCACTCCAGTATTCTGGCCTGGAGAATTCCATGGATTGTATAGTCCATGGGGTCGCAAAGAGTCAGACACAGCTGAGTGCCTTTCACTTGCTTATGTATATGTGTGCATCTGTATGTGTGTATATGTGTGTGTGCATGTGTGCAGGGGTTGTGTGTACGTGAGGGGGTATACGTGTGTGTGTGTATTTGTGTGTGTGTAGGTATCTGTGCATGCCTGTGGAGGTGGGGGCGCTCAGGACACCCGGCCAGTATGTTGGGCTGCCTTACTTCATTTTTGTGGAAGCGGGAAAGCAGGGTGACAGGGGAGAGTGAGCGAGCAAGGCAGGTGGAGGGAGCCGGTCCCGCGCGGGCCTCAGACAGCTCAGCAGTCCCGCCCGCTGCAAAGGTCGCACCTGGTGAGCCCTGGAAGCTGTCAGGCCAGCCCACACTTTAAATTGCTTCGCTGTGAGAACCAGGAGAGAAAAGCAGGTGCTGGAACACAGGCGCCCACCCACTTCCGCCAACGAGAGCCAAGCTGGCAGGACGAATCTGTCTGCAGCCACGGGACGGCAGTGCGGCTGGCGGGGGAGGAGCTTCAGGCGGGAAGGTCGCGGGCGCCCGACGAGGCTCCTGCAGCAGCTCTGAGGACACAAGTCAGACGCACTCTGGATAAATCGTCACAGCTTTCCTCTCTCCACGGGAGGAGCCGGTGGTGCCAAGTTCACTGACACAGCTGTGTCCTGGAACCAGCAGGCGGCCAACCACTCCTAGCTCATCATCCACGCCAGGTACAGCCTGGGAGGCTCGGAAGCAGAATAGCAATCAGGGGAAAGTGCCAAAGACCATGTGGGTCTTTTAAAACATTCATCACAAGCAACCAGCTACAGCTTGGTAACTGACAGTTTCCGAAGCTGTGGAAACTCAGCTCTGCGGTCACGTAGGGGGAAGACCCTGCTTCTAGTTCCAAGGCGCAGTCGGTGTGCTGTGTGACTTGGCCTGTGTCACTTAACCTCTCTGAGCCTCGGTTTCCTCATCTGTAAACAGGAGGAATATCAGAGCCTGCCTCACAGGCATCTTGTCAATTAAAATAAAACGGTGCTTGCAGACTATTGGCTGCACCATCTAACATATACATACTCCATAAATGGTAGGCACTTAATAATTATTAGTTTAAAGATCACTCCAGAGAAGACGATGGCACCCCACTCCAGTACTCTTGCCTGGAAAATCCCATGGATGGAGGAGCCTGGTGGGCTACAGTCAGTGGGGTCACTAAGAGTCGGACACAACTGAGCGACTTCACTTTCACTTTTCACTTTCCTGCATTGGAGAAGGAAATGGCAACCCACTTCAGTGTTCTTGCCTGGAGAATCCCAGGGACGGGGGAGCCTGGTGGGTTGCCGTCTATGGGGTCACTCAGAGTCGGACACGACTGAAGTGACTTAGCAGCAAAGATCACTCTCTGTAAACAATGAAGGACAAGTTTTAAAAAATTATTACCTAATGGGAAGAAAAAGAACAAAATAGAAAAGGCAGGGAGAAATGATGAATTTCTTTGCATTGACCTTGTTTAATAGATTTGATATGAAAATTTTATATCGTTATTAAGAAATTAAAACTTTAAAAAACAATCATTACAGAATAAAAACAAAGGAACCTATATGCAAAGCATACACAAATAGAGATTAAACACAGTAATCTTACTGCACATCCCCAATGAGAGCTACTCTGATAGAAGAAACCTGACTGCAAATGAAAATCTTAAACCACATGAGCATGATATCGTTGGTGGAAGTGCTGGCATGATGACCAGGAGAATTCTGTGTGTGCCTGGTGTAAGAAACCAGGATAAGAGTGATGTGACTGATAAAACTTGCAGCTTTTGGTGTGGCTTAAGGAGACACAGACGGAGGTTCAAGGAGAGTAAGTATAAACTTGTCCTGAATTAGGATCGGTAACTGTAGGAAGACTCATGATGTACCTTTAAATACATGACCTTTATAATAAGCCCATGATAATAATACTACAATATAAGACTACAATATAGTAATACTCATAACCTTTAAAATAAGCCCCCACCCCGGGACTTCCTTGGTGGTCCAGTGGTTAAGAATCTGCCTTCCAGTGAAGGGGGTCTGGGTTCAAGCCCTGGTTGTGGAGTTAAGATCCCACACACCTCGCAGCCAAAACAACCAAAACATAAAACAGAAGCAATGTTTTAACAAATTTAATAAAGACTTTAAAAATGGTCCACATCAAAAAAATTCTAATAATACAATTTAAAAATCCCCCCCTGGCGTGGCTCCTAACACCCATTTGCAATAAAAGGAATGAGACATCCCCAGAAAAATCGCTGATGCCATGTCTGAGACAAGAAATTTACTAGGAGCATGAAACATCTGGTCACACCAGAAAATAAGGAAGCCATCAAGAACTATGAGGTCAGGTCAAAAGGACTCAGAAAAGAATCTGAATAAACCTCCACCAAGTACAGACAGGTTAGGGTGAAGTCATTAGCTTCCGATGCACGATCCTGCCAAGAAGAACAGAAGAAAAGAAACGAATGCAACACAGCAGACATCTCTGGAAAGCATCAGAGAGCTACAGAAGCGGCAGAGGCCAGAGTGCAGAGCTCTGAGAGGGGGCAGCAGTGACGTGAAGCATCCACGTGCCTCATCCACGTGCCTCACCCACGTGAAGCACCCACACGTTCTAGACTCGGTAACGAGGCCAAGATCCCAGGGCCAGTCCCTGCTGGATGCAGAGAAATCGGCGAAGGTTTCAGCCATCGAGTAAGGCTGCCCAATAGTCAACCGCAGACCCAAAGCGCCAAAGTCTGGGTGGGAAGGGACGGGTGGGAAACTGAGAGAGACATGCAGCTGCTGTCTTCTCGAGACGTTTAGCAAACTCTGAGCCTGAGAGGCACAGAGGGCTAAAAATCTACTTATGAGAGCTGGAGGGCACAGCCCACCACGGAGCATGGCACGGAGGCACCCCAGGCTCTCGGTTGGGACATCTTAGGGCTCAGCTGAGGGCACCTTCAGAGGAAAAGGAGTGCCCGAGGAGGATGGATCCTTGGAGAACTGCAACCCAGCCTCAACTCAGACCAGTCTCCAGATGAAGGTGAGAAGCCCACAAAGCACCCACCCTGCACAAGAGAGGATAATCCTCTCTGAAAGAAAATACGTCCCCTGGAGTCCCTATAGTTCTGTAAATCCATAAACAAGCACTAGTCATTCCCAGACACAGCACCAACACTGGAAAACAAAGGGAAAAAACAGTCAATAGAAACAGACCCATGGGTGGCCCAGGCATGAGCTGCTGCTGCCGCTAAGTCGCTTCAGTCGTGTCCGACTCTGTGAGACCCCTTGAAACAATTAATATCTTCCAGGAAATAAAGGAAAAACTAGAAAAAAAAAAAAGCTGAAAAGTTGGGAGAATGTTGCCAGATAATTGAAATGCACCAAAAAAAAAAAAAGAGTCAACTGTGATCTCCAGACCTGAAAATGCAGTATCTCTAATTAAGAACCTACAAGGCAGACTTAGAACCAGATCACACACAGAAGATGGATAAAGAGACTGGAACACGGGTCAAAAGAAAATGTACCAATGACAGCACAGGGAGAAGATAGAGCGGAACACACGGGAAGGAGACCGTAACTCATGGAAAGCTCTGACGCTTGTGTGATCAGACACCGAGCGGAGAGGACAGAAAAGGGGAAGAAGTGTCATTTAACATGAAGCCTGAACTGATGAAACACGCAAACCCAAAGACTCCAAACGTTGTATGAATCTCAACCAAAATAAATACAGGAAAAACGACACCTAGACCCACAAATGCTCAAAACTAGGGACAAAGAGGAGGTTTCTAAAGTAGCCGTAGCAAATGACCGTTATCTACCATGACACTGGCAGAATTCTTTTCAAAATTAACACGTTAGGATTAATGGCCAGGGTAGAACCCACACCTAACACAGATTTCCTCTAGGAACGAGAGAGAATCAAATTGTGTTCAGAAAACTCAGAGCAGAGAGTCTATCTCTCTGCTTGAAATAAAATAGGGACTGAAATAAAAATAAATGAAATAGCATGAAATAGAAAAGGGGCTCCTTTTAGCAAAAGGAAAATGCTGCCACAAGAAACCCAAAGGCTCAGGGAAGAATGAAAAAGGAGCAAATGGGAAATAAATGAGCAGGGGATAAAGAGCCTTCAAACGCATCAGTGGAAAACTTCCAAATGTGTCACCAGGGCTGGGAGACAAGGAGAAAGCTGACTTGGTGACATAAAAAATAAACACAATTAAAAAAGAAACTTTTAAGGGACTTCTCCGGTGGTCCACTGGTTAAGACTCCACACCTCCAATGCAGGGGCACAGGTTCCATCCCGAGTCTGGGAACTGAGATCCCACATGCCACATGGAGCGGCTCTCCTCTCAAATTTTTTTACAAAAATTTAAAAACATTTAAAAAATAAAGCAAACAAAACATAACAAAATTTTCTGAGCTTAAAGAAAAAGACAAGGAAAGCCAAAGAAAAATATTAACTTGATAAAAACCTATAACCTTTGATTGGTAAGAGGCAGAATATTCCTTACATGATTATAAACCTAACAAAGAGGCTTAAACCCAAACCCCAAAACAGGCAAAGCTCAGTGGGGAATCTCCATACCAAACAGTCAGTGGGTGCCAAATGGGTGGTAAGAACCATTCAAGGGGGCAGAAAAAAGTCTGCACTCTGTGGTGGGAGGGGCTGATGAGAGGTGAGTGTGGGGTGTGTGTGTGGCGGAACAGGACGTGACAGCTGGTAAAGTGATCCCCACACTGCTGCCTGCCCGGACCCTCAGCTTTCATTTGTACTCCCGAGCACGGGCATCCTTTTGTTGGAACTGACGAGCTCAGTCAGCAGCCCCTCTCTTCCAGCCTTTGACATCCAGCCTTGAGAAGGCAGACTCATCCATCATCATCCAGTGACAGGTGCAGGGAGCCATGCCTGTGCCCAGTGGGGCAGGAGGCGTGAAGCTGGCTGATTACCCACCAGCTCTCGGGTGCTCTTGAGAAACACTGGTTTTCAGATGTGCAAGGGTCAGGATCCCTCCCACCTCCCCTCTGGGGCCTGGCTGAGGGGCTCAGGTTCTTGGCTGAAGCATTTTCCATCCATCACGTGGCTCCTGTGGGCAGCCACGCCAGAAAGTTTCATCCAAGCAGATGTCACCATAGATGGCTCATGATTCTCAAAGACCACCTTGAGATTCCGGTCTGCGTATGTTGCATCAGCCTCTGTTTCACATTCTTTCTTTCCTTCCTTGAGCACTCCCCACCCCACGCACACAGGCAGGCTACAGTCTTCTTGGAAAAACGGCACTTCTCCCAAGCAACTCTAGGATTGGCTTCTGTCTACCCCCAAACTCAGCACTCTGGGGACATGGTGTTCTCTAGAGTTCTTGATCTCTAGCCATTGCCCACCCCCAGTCCTCAAGGTCACCGAACCCTCCCTCCCACCGCCATTCAGCCCCCAAGGAGGGCAGAATCTTGGCAACTGGAATTTTACACCCTTGCCCACTCCAGGCTGTTCTCCTAGGCTTCCCTCCACCAGTGGGTAAGGAAGCCAGCAAGGCCAGCTAGGAGATGACGGTCCACAGCCCAGAGGGAAGGTGTATGGGGCTTCACAGTGGGGCCACTATTTATACCTGAATCAACATCCTCAAGCTGTCTCTGTAGGTTCAAGAAAGCAATGGTTAAACAGATGCCCCATTTCATTGGGGACGCTCTGGAATAAACATTTCTAGGGGATCCTGCTGTGCTGAGTCCGCCCTAAGAAGCATGCATGTCATTGAAGACCGCCCACCGATGCAAAGAACATCCTCTTAACGCTTGCACGTGAGGTGCTGGTCACCGCAGAACTCTCCGGCCGCTTAACGAGGAGAGCGCCTGTTCACAGCACGGGTCCCTTCATCCTGTGCTGCGTCTGTGCCCACTCGCTGCACCCACAGTCAACACGGAGCAGACATCTGACACATCCCTGTGTGAAAGCCAGACATGTGAGACCTGGTAGAGAAAACATCTGCGGCAGACCCCTGCTGCCCACGTGCCTGTGTCATGGTTCAAAAATAAAAGCAAAGCTACACCACCTGCCCTGCGGATCGAACCTGGTGGGAAGAGAGGCTGGATCCTCAACAGGTGAGCGGACCAGGTATGACGTCACTGTAAACTCGGGGGAGCTGGGCTTCCCCTGCTTGTCCGGCCACGTGGGCCAGGCCCAGATTGTTACCAGGCTGTGGACACACACAGTCCCTTGTCTCACACTCATGGTAGCTATGTCCCATGAAGTCACTGAAAACACAAATGTAGGCACCCTTGAATGAGGGCTCCTCACAGAGATAAAGGCTGGGTTCCTGCAGGCTCACGGTCACATTTTCATCAAATGATAATGACATAGCCTGGCTTTATGTGTGTTTCTGTTAAAAGACTCCGTATTTAACACACACTGTTGATTCATTAACACTGAACTCACGGCTAGTAGCACCAGCTCATGCCTGGATGAAGCTTGTCTAGTTCAGTTCAGTTCAGTCGCTCAGTCGTGTCCGACTCTTTACAGCCCCATGAATCACAGCACGCCAGGCCTCCCTGTCCATCACCAACTCCCAGAGTTCACTCAGACTCACGTCCATCGAGTCAGTGATGCCATCCAGCCATCTCATCCTCTGTCATCCCCTTCTCCTCCTGCCCCCAATCCCTCCCAGCATCAGAGTCTTTTCCAATGAGTCAACTCTTCGCATGAGGTGGCCAAAGTACTGGAGTTTCAGCTTCAGCATCATTCCCTCCAAAGAAATCCCAGGGCTGATCTCCTTCAGAATGGACTGGTTGGATCTCCTTGCAGTCCAAGGGACTCTCAAGAGTCTTCTCCAACACCACAGTTCAAAAGCATCAATTCTTCAGTGCTCAGCCTTCTTCACAGTCCAACTCTCACATCCATACATGACCACAGGAAAAACCATAGCCTTGACTAGACGGACCTTTGTTGGCAAAGTAATGTCTCTGCTTTTGAATATGCTATCTAGGTTGGTCATAACTTTCCTTCCAAGGACTAAGCGTCTTTTAATTTCATGGCTGCAGTCACCATCTGCAGTGATTTTGGAGCCCCAAAAAGTAAAGTCTGACACTGTTTCCACTGTTTCTCCATCTATTTCCCATGAGGTGATAGGACCAGATGCCATGATCTTCGTTTTCTGAATGTTGAGCTTTAAGCCAACTTTTTCACTCTCCTCTTTCACTTTCATCAAGAGGCTTTTGAGTTCCTCTTCACTTTCTGCCATAAGGGTGGTATCATCTGCATATCTCAGGTTATTGATATTTCTCCCGGCAATCTTGATTCCAGCTTGTGCTTCTTCCAGTCCAGCGTTTCTCATGATGTACTCTGCATATAAGTTAAATAAGCAGGGTGACAATATACAGCCTTGACGTACTCCTTTTCCTATTTGGAACCAGTCTGTTTTGTATCATGTCCAGTTCTAACTGTTGCTTCCTGACCTGCATACAAATTTCTCAAGAGGCAGATCAGGTGGTCTGGTATTCCCATCTCTTTCAGAATTTTCCACAGTTTACTGTGATCCACACAGTCAAAGGCTTTGGCATGGTCGATAAAGCAGAAATAGATGTTTTTCTGGAACTCTCTTGCTTTTTCCATGATCCAGGGGATGTTGTCAATTTGATCTCTGGTTCCTCTGCCTTTTCTAAAACCAGCTTGAACACCTGGAAGTTCATGGTTCACGTATTGCTGAAGCCTGGCCTGGAGAATTTTGAGCATTACTTTACTAGCGTGTGAGATGAGTGCAATTGTGCGGTAGTTTGAGCATTCTTTGGCATTGCCTTTCTTTGGGATTGGAATGAAAACTGACCTTTTCGAGTCCTGTGGCCACTGCTGAGTTTTCCAAATTTTCTGGCATATTGAGTGCAGCACTTTCACAGCATCATCTTCCAGGATTTGAAAGAGCTCAACTGGAATTCCATCACCTCCACTAGCTTTGTTCGTAGTGATGCTTTCTAGGGCCCACTTGACTTCACATTCCAGGATGTCTGGCTCTAGGTCAGTGATCACACCATCGTGATTATCTGGGTCGTGAAGATCTTTTTTGTGCAGTTTTTCTGTGTATTCTTGCCATCTCTTCTTAATATCTTCTGCTTCTGTTAGGTCCATACCATTTCTATCCTTTATCGAGCCCATCTGTGCATGAAATGTTCCCTTGGTATCTCTAATTTTCTTGAAGAGATCTCTAGTCTTTCCCATTCTCTTGTTTTCCTCTATTTCTTTGCATTGATCGCTGAGGAAGGCTTTCTTATCTCTTCTTGCTATTCTTTGGAACTCTGCATTCAGATGCTTATATCTTTTCTTTTCTCCTTTGCTTTTCGCTTCTCTTTTTTTCACAGCTATTTGTAAGGCCTCCCCAGACAGCCATTTTGCTTTTTTGCATTTCTTTTCCATGCGGATGGTCTTGATCCCTGTCTCCTGTACAATGTCACGAACCTCATTCCATAGTTCATCAGGCACTCTATCTATCAGATCTAGGCCCTTAAATCTATTTCTCACTTCCACTGTATAATCATAAGGGATTTGATTTAGGTCATACCTGAATGGTCTACTGGTTTTCCCTACTTTCTTCAATTTCAGTCTGAATTTGGTAATAAGGAGTTCATGATCTGAGCCACAGTCAGCTCCTGGTCTTGTTTTTGCTGACTGTATAGAGCTTCTCTATCTTTGGCTGCAAAGAATATAATCAATCTGATTTCAGTGTTGACCATCTGGTGATGTCCATGTGTAGAGTCTTCTCTTGTGTTGTTGGAAGATGGTGTTTGCTATGACCAGTGCATTTTCTTGGTAAAACTCTTATTAGCCTTTGCCCTGCTTCATTCTGTATTCCAAGGCCAAATTTGCCTGTTACCCCAGGTGTTTCTTAACTTCCTACTTTTGCATTCCAGTCCCTTATAATGAAAAGGACATCTTTTTTGGGTGTTAGTTCTAAAAGGTCTTGTAGGTCTTCAGAGAACCATTCAACTTCAGCTTCTTCAGCGTTACTGGTTGGGGCATAGACTTGGAGTATTGTGATATTGAATGGTTTGCCTTGGAAATGAACAGAGATCATTCTGTCATTTTTGAGACTGTACCCAAGTACTGCATTTAGGACTCTTTTGTTGACCATGATGGCTACTCCATTTCTTCTGAGGGATTCCTGCCCGCAGTAGTAGATATAATGGTCATCTGAGTTAAATTCACCCATTCCAGTCTATTTTAGTTCTCTGATTCCTAGAATCTAACGCTCGTGTTAATATTTTCTCCATAAGGCACAAGGCAGGCTTCATGCACTTCGGGCACCAGACAGCTCTTCAGCACCACAGCTGGGGCGATCTTACGCAGCACCACCACCAACAAAGGGCTTCCCTGGTGGCTCAGCTGGTAAAGAATCCGCCTGCGATGCAGGAGACCCCGGTTCAATTCCTAGGCCAGGAAAATCCGCTGGAGAAGGGATAGGCTACCCACTCCAGCGTTCTGACCTGGAGAATTCCATGGACAGTATAGTCCACGGGGTCGCAAAGAGTCAGACACAACTGAGCGACTTTCACTTCACATCACCAATAAAAAGCACAGAAATGAGAAAAGTGCTGCAAGTTTTTATGTGTGGGGTGAAACACAAATTTTAGCAAGCAGGTGAATTTGCAAATACAGAATCGATGCATAACAAGACAGGAGGCACAGAGGTTTGCGAGATCCCCTGGTCTGGCCCATCCTGATGAAAGGTGGCCTCTCAGCCTTATTTCTTATCGATCACTAGTCTCTGTTCTGTCTCCTGGTTGGTTCCTCCCCACCCGCTTACAACACGGAGAGGTAAGAACCCGTGACGGGAACCCTCTGCTCCATCATGTGGCTGGGAAGGAGAGCCCCAGGTAAGTACACATCATATGTTTGTTAAGGCATCTCAATATGTTAGCTTCTTTGTTTAAAAAAAATAAGGCCTCACAAGGAGAAATAGACTCAGAAGAAACACATGGAGACAAAAGATTCTTTGTATCTATTTTATAAACACTAAAACTTCCCAGGGTGTTAAAATGAGTAAGAATCCCTGAACACTGACTCTGAATCCCAGTTAAATAAATATTCATGAGGATTCTGAACTCTATCTCAAGAAAAGATTTCACAATTAAATATTCCTGCTATGCCTTCCCTCTCCCTGTGCGTTCTGGGTCATGGCACTGCCTGGTGTGAGAGGGGGTGGGCTTGTCCCGTGGGACTGATAAGTCTGGGCCAAGGCGGGAGTGATGGGGGAAAAGGGGGAGGCAGAGTGCAAGTCCCTGCAGGGAAGAGAGCCTGGCTGCAGGCCCCTGGGGAAGACATGAGTGCCCCATCTCTGCAGGGGTTCAAGCGAGGGAGAAAGGCTCTTAAGGATATGGTAATTGCCATCGAGACCAGGGAGGTCCAGGTGGTCCTCAAGACATCTACACACCACGAATCACAAGTCCTGAGACTCAGGTGAATGAGGATGTTCCTACCAATACCGTCCCCATCTCTGGAGATGGCTCAGATTCCACAAGTCCTTAGTCACTCAGGAGAGATCCGGAGAAGCCTGGCATTGTCCTCTCCAACCCTTGTGTTTCCATTATGTCTAGAAGAAAAGGTTTGTCTATCTGCAGGGAGAATAACTGAGGCCAGAGACAGCTGGCCAAAGAGCCAGGACATCTAATTCAGCAAAGAACCAGCTCCCGGGTGGACTAGCCACGGACGGAGGGCTCGTGCTGGGGCAGGCCCAAGGTGTGCTCGCGAGATGGGAAGCCGAGTGGTTGCCATGGCAACCTCAGCTTCAGAAAGGGCCCTCCTGGGGAGCGATGCTGCAGGGGTCTCCGCCTGCTTTGATCTGGAACATGGAATGGGACCTCAGAGCCTCGAGATGGAGAGAAATCGCACAGCAGAAGGTGAAGGTGGTTTGTTTCAAAGCCAATCCCTGGGAGGAGCTGAGACAGGGTGGGGGCACCCCCCATGGTGCCCTTTCCTGGGGCAAGAACCAGCTTCCTCCGAAGTCACCCACGGGGCAGAATCGTAAGCAAGGAAAGGAAACTTCATAGGCACGTCACCAAAGGTTCACATGCCGGCAGGTGGGATTCTGCCTGTGACCCCGAACCTGGATGGGCAGTGAGTCCCTCATCACCCCCACACCCAGCCTGTGCCAGAGATGGAAGTTAGAGCACTCCACACAGGAGGGCAAGTGCAGGGTGACCCCAAAGTGACTCCCAGTACCTCCTGGGTGGGTGGAGCTGGCGGAAGGGCGAGCAGACCGATTCTAACAGGGACTCTGAGGGGAACACAGCCCTGGGGAAGCTCACTGAAGCAAAGTAGAGGGAGAGGGAGCTTCCGGTGCAAAAAGAAATGGCATCAGGACTTCCCTGGGGGTCCAGAGGCTAAGACTCCAGGCTCCCAAAGCAGGGGACCCAGGTTCAATCCCTGTTTGGGGAGCTAGATCCCGCATGCTGCAACTGAAGATCCTGCAGGTCGCAACCAAGACCTGGAGCAGCCAAATACATACATAAAAGTAAGCACTTTTGTAAAAGGAGCTAAAACTTATTTTTAAAAGAAATGGCATCCACGGGAGGAGCCCTGTGTCCAAGGGCTCATCATGTCTTTAATCTTCTCCAGTGTAACTTTACCCACAGTCACCGTTCGTTAGCTTGGATCATAACGAGCAAGTAACTTTTTACAGAGAAATCTGAGGGGTGCCCTGGAGCCAGCAGGACACCTGGGTGTGAACACGGCTCTGCCCTTGATGGGGCCACTTGACGTCCCAGTGCTGGTTCTTCCCCGGTCACGGGGGACAAGGACGGGACCCTCCCCAAAGGGCCGTGTGAGGACTCAGCAACCGGGACAAGAGTTTCCTGTGGCAGCTGAGACCAAGGCCCACAGATGCAGCGACTCAAAACAACTCTGATTACCTTCCAGTTCTGAAGCTCAGAAGTCCTAGAATCAAGGCATCATTAGGGCTGATTCCAGGCGAACACTCCAGGGGAGAATCAGCTTCCTTGCTTTTCCAGCCTCCAGAGGCACCTGCATCCTTGGATGTGGTCCCCTTCCTCCAGCTACACGGCCGGCAGCTCAGTGCTTTCAGATCCCTTTTCCCTCCGATCTGTGTTCCCACCATCGCATCACCGTCTCTCACTCTGACCCTCCTGCCTCCCTCTTCTAAGGCCCCTTCTGCTGATGCTGAGTCGGCCCAGGTCATCCCATCTCAAGATCCTGAACTTCAGCACCTCAGCGAGCTGCTGCTGCCATGTTAAGGTCACATCACAGGGTCTGGGGATCAGGATGCAGGCATCATTGGGGGATCATTATCATTTTTTGGCTGACCACAGCATATACAGCAGTCAGATCCATATATATTTACATACATATAAAATAGTCAGGCGGGCTTCCCTGGTGGCTCAGCAGTAAAGAATCCACCTGCCAATACAGGAGACTTGGGTTCGATCCCTCGGTTGGGAAGATCCCCTGGAGGAAGAAATGGCAACCCACTGCAGTGTTCTTGCCTGGAGAATCCCATGGACAGAGGAGGCTGGCGGGCTACAGTCCATGGGGTCGCAAAAGAGGCAGACGCGACTGAGCGACTGAACAACACAAGCACAGAGCAGTCGGGCTGGCTACAGACACGTGAGCTGCCCCTGCCCAGGGACGACGGGGGCACCATGCTGACGGGCTGGCTACAGACGCATGAGCTGCCCCTGCCCCAGGGACGATGGGGACACCATGCTGACGGGGTTGGTGAGCGCAGCAGGAGATGTCTCCAGCTCTGCAGGCCAGAGGATCTCCATCGTGACTACCGCACTCGGCTGCCATGTGGCAAGAGCAGCCAGAGCTCACACGTACACAAACAGGCACAGCTGTCAATAAAACTTTATTGGCAAAGAGAAGGCAGTGGGCCAGATGTGGCTGCAGCTGGCCCAATGCCTGGGGTAGAGTTCTCTTGATTCCAGTCGTTCCATTTCTGCCTGGAGGAGGCTTGTGCCCACTGCAGGTGACTAGCAAGGCAACCCCCTCCCCGGGAATGGAGGCACGTCCTTCCAGGCCCTTCTGATGCCTTCTGTGCTCCATCCCTCTGCCCAGAGAATGACCATATCTCCTTCAGTCTGGATCCTGGGACAAGGCTAAACTGGGGTGAAGCCTTTAAGCATCGTCCCCCGATGGCTGGAAGCCAATGAAAATGTGCAGATATTACTGCACACAATCTAGTCTAAGCTGACTGATGCAAGTGACACGTGCTAGTCAGGATTATTCTGCTCATTGCTTTTGTTTTATTCTGGCTCTTTCCATCACCCCATTTGGCCAGCACTGGATGCAGAGGCTTAACCATTCCCAAGCAACTTGCAGGTCTAGGAAGAGGTCATTGTCCATGGAAGCTGATCCAGCCAAACTAAAAGCATTTTGTAACAGCAAGAAAGCATGGAAGCAATCAGCTGGCGAATGGATACACAAACTACGGTCCTCAACACAACACAACACCGTTCCTGCGGAAAGGATGACGCCCTGATACAGGCTGCAGCACAAATGAACCTTGAGAACCTGCTGCTCCGTGAAGAAGACGGACAGAGACTGTTTGTACGCAACGTCCAGAAGCTGGAGAGCCACACAGAGAGGAAGGGGGCTCCCGGCGGCCAGGGGCTCGGGGTGGGGTCAGGGGAAGGACAAGGCAAGAGCTTCTTTTTCACGCGTGGAACGTGCTCTATCACTGCCCACAGTGAGGGCTGCAGGCCTCTGTGAGCATACTGAAAACTGTTGAATTATACACGGTAAACAGGCGAGTTGTGCGGCACACGAATTGCATCTCAATGAACCTGCTGACTCGGCTTCAGCAGTGGGAGACAAGGGCAGGTGAAGTCAGGATGGTGCTCTGGCTTCAAGGTGCCTTTTACCAGCGGTCAGTGTTTTCTGGGTCATCTTTAAGACCTCACCGACCCCTTTCAAAGTTAGAAGAGAAAGTATCCTGAGAAGCTGCTGAGTTAAAGGTCACTGCTGGGGTGCTCCCTGGTGGTCCAGTGGCTGAGACTGCACTCCCAATGCAGGGGGCCCAGGTTCAATCCCTGGTCAGGGAACTAGATCCCACACGGCCCAGCTAAGAGTTAGCAAGCCGCAACTCAAGATCTTGTGTGCTGCAAACTGAAAAGCGGATCCGGCATGCCACAACTAAGACGCGGTGCAGTTAAATAAACGAATGAATGGATCTGTAAAAAGGTTGTTGCTGGCCTGGGAGCTGGGCTAACGTCGAACCCCCTCCCAAGTCCCTCGAAGGCTGAAGCTGCTGCCTGTCTGGTGGGCAGGCCTCTTTGCACAGATACACGCTCTCAACTACACCAATTATTTTTCCAAAGTGAAAATCATCCTCCTAACAGTTTCAAAAGAGAACGAAAAACATCACCCGTTTTCAAGCCGGCAGAAACCCTGGTGACTCAAAATTACCATAACAAATATTACTCTTAGAAAACTCTGTAAGAGTCTCTATATGCTAAATATTTATTACCTGCTTCCATAAGGCCCCTCCAAAACTTCTTAGAATTACCATAATCTCTGTGACACTGTAGTTTCCATTGGAAATGGTTTTTTCCAACTGAAATTGTGATGTTCTTGGAAGAAAAGACAACATTTTGGAGACATCTGGTTCTAGACAGAAGTGTTGGCTCTGCTTTGGAGACTGAGCTTCAGCCACAAAAGCAAAATCCCTTTCAGGAAACAAAATCATTGTCTCTGACAGAAGCTATGGGAAACATTAGTTTCCAGGTGCACCAGTTTTTAACTTGAACCTTGGAACCCCTTCACAAAGCGGGGCATCCCCTTAGCCACCCAGGAGCAGGATGAAGAAGGGGTCACAAACCCAATTAGCAGCAGAAACAACGAGGCTCTGATAGGTCTCATGCCTCTGCTGTACCAGCCAGGGGGCCCCGGGTGCACAGCAGCCGGCCAGAGAGCAGGGCTCACCCGCGTCACCAACTTCCTGCCAGTTTCCAGGAAGTCAGCTCCATCTTCCACTTCTCCCAGCCGGGCCGCTGGGCCACCGAGCCCCAGGGTGTGAGCAGGCCTCCGCTCACAGGTGTGGGGTCTTCTGTTAGTACAGAGGTAACCAGGCCCTCTAAGACCCCGCCTGGGCTCCACCACCTGGGGTGGGGGGGCGTCTCCTAACCAGCCCCCTGCTGTGGCTCTTGCCTCCTTACGCAGTTGGCATAGAATCACTTAAACCACATCCCACACCACCTCACCCCCGACAGGATGGCCGTTATATAAACAAAACAGAAGCAGGGATGTGGAGAAAAGACCCTTGTGCACTGTTGGTGGGGATACAAAACAGAGCAGCAGCTGTGGAAAACAGTACGGAGGGGTCTCAGAAAGTTAAACATACGATCACCACGTGACCCTGCAACCTGACTTCTGGATATTTACCCCAAAGAAGCGAAAGCAGGGACTTCAAGAACGCTTGCACACCTGTGTTCATAGCAGCATTACTCTTGGTAGCCAAGGGGTAGAGGCAAGCCAAGTGTCCACGACGGACGGTGGAGAAATGAAATGAGGTCCATCTGGACATGGGTCACTGCCACTGATCAGTCACGTTGACTCTGCGACCCCACAGACCGAAGCTCGCCAGGCTTCCCCGTCCTTCACCATCTCCTGGATTTTCTCAAACTCATGTCCATTGAGTCGCTGATGCCATCCAACCATCTCATTCTCTGTCGTCCCCTTCTCCTCCTGCCTTCAATCTTTCCCAGCATCGGGGTCTTTTCCAATGAGTCAGCTCTTCGCATCAGGTGGCCAAAGTAGTGGAGCTTCAGCTTCAGCATCAGTCCTTCCAATGCATATTCAGGGTTGATCTCTTTTAGGATTGATTGGTTTGACCTCCTTGCTATCCAAGGGATCCTCAAGAGTCTTCTCCAACATCACAGTTTAAAAGCATCAATTCTTCGGTGCTCAGCTTTCTTTATAGTCCAACTCTCACATCCATACATGACTCCTGGAAAAACCATAGCTCTGACTAGACGGACCTTTGTTGGCCAAGTAATGTGTCTGCTTTTTAATATGCTGCCTAGGTTTGTCAGAGCTTTTCTTCCAAGGAGCAAGCATCTTCTAATTTCATGGCTCTTGTCACCATCGACAGTGATTTCGGAGCCCAAGAAACAGTACTCAGCCTTGCAAAGGAAGGACGTTCTGACACACACGGCATGACGTGGGTGAACCTTGGGGACATGATGCTAAGTTAAATAAGACACAGAAGGGCAGATCCTGCAGGATTCCACTCATGTGAGGTCCCCAGGGGGCATTAAATTCATAGAGAGACAGTAGGAAGGTGGGTGCCTGGGGCTGGGAAGTGACTGCATCACGGGACAGAGTTTGTTTCTAAAGATGAAGAGGCTGTGGAGCTGGGTGATGGGGGTGGCTGCCCAGCAACGTACATGTACTGAACGCCTCTGAACTGTGTGCTCAGAGACGGTGACGGTAGTAATTTCTACATTATGTATATTTTACCACAACTGAAAAGAATCTGAATTTCTAACTTCCCTTGAAAAGCGGGACGATCTAGCAACACCGGATGCGTTTTACCATAATTTTCAAAGAGCAGGCATAACAAAACAACAACAAAAATGCAACATACGAAAACCAGGCCTTCACTCCCTACTGCAAATCCCGAACCCGCCCGCCCACAGGTTCAGTACCGCAGAGGACACGCCCCGCATCGCGCCAGCGCCCCCTCCCCCGCTCACCTCCCCCCCGCCCCCCACAATGGTACAGCCGGCATCTTCGCAACAGGGACCTCCAAACACACAGCCCCCATCGGCCTTCTTGCTTCTGAGCTTCGACTCGGGCTTCAGATGCTGGAGAACATGCTCCTCCCCAGGGAAGCCTGCTGAGACCCCAGACCAAGTGACTTGCAAACATCCCCGCCCCCAGCAGGTCTACGGCCACTGTGATGATGTGTTTCCTCAAAGACAACACCCCTCCGACCGCACGATGCTCATCGTTTTATGTGCTCAACGACAGGAAAGAGGCTAAATCGAAAAGCACGGATGGCGATGATTTAATGGGAGAAGGGGCCCCTTAGCGCGGAGGAGACCTAGCGCATGACTCAGAAGGTAGCACGCATGCACGTTACCAAGGAGACGAGCTGCTCCGACTCACCAAAGGCCAGTCACACTGACAACTGGACTTACCTTCTAGACCCTTCCTGTCTTGAGCTGCCTGCATCTTGCTGGGACCAGGTCTATAAACCAAAGTGATGAAGCTGGAGTGTGGACCGTGTCAGCTGCCCTATTCCACTTACCCCAGTGTTTACTAGCCCCATTTCACAGGTAGAAAAACTGAGTCCCACACTAGTAACTAGCCCTGATGACAAGGCTAGCTGGGGGCAACAGTAAGAATCCCAGCCAGGCCTATGGGCTCAAAGGCACTGCTGAGCTGTTCAGAATCCATCTTAGCAGGTCACTCTGGGTCACGCCTATCTTCCTAACACCCCAAAATCTAAAGCGACAACTAATTCCACTTTGTCTGGGCCTGAGCTCGTCTCCAAACCCAGGATGCTAACTTATTTCTTATTCATTGGTTCAGTCAACAAGAACCCCTACTCTGTCCTGGGCCCTGAGCCGAGTCCTTCGCTTTAATTAAGAGACGAAAAAAACACAGAATCTGCCCCAGAAGGCGACTTTCTAAGATGAGAAAACCAGCCACGAGAAGGCAGCTTGATGATACTTTTATTTATTTTCCCTTTTAAAATTAATTTGTTTTTATTGAAGTATAGTTGATGTACAATATTACAAAAGTTTAAGATATACTACACATAGTGATTCACAATTTTAAAAGGTTGTATTTCATTTATAATTATCATAAAACGTTGGCTATATTCCCTTTGCTGTGTAAGATATACTTGTTTGTAAAGCTTATTTTATTTCATTTTTTAATTTAACTTTCTTTGTGGGGGACCATGGGCTTCCCAGGTGGCACCTGCCAACGCAGGAGACACAAGAGATGCAGGTTTGATCTCTGGGTCAGGAAGATCCCCTGGAGGAGGGCATGGCAACCCACTCCGGTATTCTTGCTGGGAAATCCCATGGACAGAGCAGCCTGGTGGGCTACAGTCCATGGGGTCACAAAGAGTTGGACATGACTGAAGCGGCTGAGCACGCGGGCATGGTTACATGTGCTGTTGAGTACGCATTTTTAATAGACATCATTCATCAATATAACAAAACTAATACCATATGCTTATGAAATAAACCATTTGCTGATAAAACCTATATATATGTGAGATTGTATTTTGCCCTAACATTTTTCTTTTTTTAATACTTGGGCATTTGCATATTCCCCCGAATTCCAAGACACCTTTAAAACTGCAAGTCCTGAAAAGCAGAATGAATCTTTACACCGAGTTTCTTCTTTGTGACGCTAACAGGCACTGTAGCCTGGCCCTTCTATTGTGAACCGTCCCTGATAAATCACAGGTTTGGAGGTCTCCGCCACAGACAGCTGGGGGCTGACGTGCAATAGGGCTCCCCTACCCAGCGGCACTAGGCAAAACCTCATCTTGGGACTCGCTCCTGGGTCCCCGGGCTCAAGTCGCACACGAATCGAGATCAGTTTGGCCTTATCAGTGTCACAGCTGGCTGAGTTTCCTCTCTTTCGAATAAACATCCTTCCATAAACGCCAACTCTCTAGAGCTGACTCCCAAAACGTTAAAAACCGTCAGGGGAAGAATCCTAGTGTGAAAACCAACCTGAGATTTTAAAAACGCCTTTAAAGCAACCGGCAAAAGGAGAGAGCCCCGCCTCTGTCTGTCTTGGCTATTTATCTGTTTTGTTGGCAATACTTTTGGTTTCTGATGACCATGTCAGTACCCAGACGGCATGACCAAAACCGTTCTCCACCGCGGGGCCACTGGTGCTGGCCGGGAGAGCCCTGGGGGGCCTGTGTCTTGTCCGCCTCCACCTCCCTGGGCCCCGCTGCTCACCCCCACCCCCGACAGCCCTCCCTAAATAAGAGGGTCCAGAGATGAAGAGCAAGTGAAAATCCCTGAATAACCCAAACGGCAGGCAAATTACACGGTGCCCACTGTCGGTCCCTGACATGATTCAGTCCACACTGCATTTCTTGGGAGAAACCTCCATCCATGTAGGAACTCTCTCTTCAACGTCCCTTTCTTCCCCCGGGATTTCTTGATTGGTATGACTTTTCCTGAAATGTCGCTGCAAGCTGCAGCTTTTAAACTGCTGGCATCTGCAGCATTAGACCAGCACTCTGTCCGGCCCAAACCCCGCTTCTCCACCTGGTGATGGCACAGGACGTGCCGGCCCTGAACGAGCTAAGACGCTATGCAAAGGGGCTCCGGGCTTTTAATAAAGCAACAGAATCAATATTGCTCACGTCTGGAAGGAACGCTGAAAACAACAAACACCACATGCCCGATGCTTTCAAAACCGAGGTGGGTGGAAGACAGCATCCCTCGAGGAGAACCGGCGATGGAGCGCCCAGATATCTTACAAAAGTCCTGACGCCACATGGCCAGGCATCCAAAACCCCAGAGTAAACGCAGAGAGCTCCTCCGAGACCTGTCGCTTGGCTGTGCCGAGGACCCAGCGCGCTGCCCCTGGGCCTGAATGAGACCCTCGGCAGAGGAGCCCCGGATGGATGCAGGCAGCCGGGTTATCATCAGTCCCTGGGTGTCTCCCTGACCCTGAGCCTCTGGAGGAGCTGGACACGCCCTGGAGGAGAGCTTCCTGTGGCCACACGGGCTTGGGGCCGCCTTTGGGGGTGACAGGGGCCGACCTTCAGCCTTGTCTGTTCCCTCCTCTGTTCACCTGGCTTTTACTTCTCATCCCAGGCGACCGCGTGCCCACCGAGCGCCCTCCAAGCCTGGCCCTGGGTGCAGCTCGCTGGACGGCTGTGGGAAAGATGTGTGAGCCGAGAGGCAGGCGGGCACGGGGAGCAAAGATGGGACTCGGGCGAGGAACTCTGGGTCCACAGACGCTGCCCTGTTCAACCCAGAGCTGCCTGCCTTTGACGAACACAAGCCCACGGGGGGCTCAGCCAGAGAGAAAGCTTTCAGGGGAATCCCAGGAAAACCTGAGACAGGACGCCTGACCTCTTCACCTGCGTGTGTGTGCGGGAGTGTGTGCACACGCTCGTGTGTCTGTGTCCGTCTTACTCCTGATCCACACCATCTCGGCTGCCTTCCTCCACTCGGGGTGTCCCTCCACCCACTCCTGCTGCTCCCTGAGGGTCAGGGTTGCCAGAGGGTCTTTAGGACCCTGCCCTCACCCCCCTCATCCCAGTTTCCTAGGGGACAAAATCCAACTGGCCCCGAGTCAGCCAATCGTCTGTGAACTGGGAGAGGCAACAGCTGTGTGTGTGTGAGGAGGGTGGGGGGAAGAGTGAGAATGGAACCCCAGAAGAATCCCAGGAGACCAGCGTCACAGGGGGTGAGAGCCCCAGGCACACCTGTGACCCCCGTGCCCGGAAGGGACGGCCAGACTGGGCGACGCCGAGCAGGGAGGGGCGCTCGGACGGAAAAGAATCCGCCTGCAATGCGGAGACCCGGGTTCAGGCCCTGCATCGGGAAGATGCCCTGGAGAAGGCAGCGGCTGCCCACTCCAGCATTCTGGCCTGGAGAATCCTATGGCCAGAGGAGCCTACTGGGCTCTAGTCCAGGGGGTCGTAAAGAGTCGGACTCGACTGAGCGACTAAAGCAGGAACATGGACGGCAGGCAGCTCTCGTGAATGTCATCGATCGAGCTAACGCTCTGGGATCCTATTGGAACAGAGGGCTCCCTCCCCCATAAGGAAGGGCAAGCCCCTCAAAACAGACACTCACGTTCACTCTGGGGGCGGGGGGTCAGCGTATCACACGGCTTAAAGGGCAGAGGCCAATGGAGCACCTGTAAAAGCCCAGGTAAGTCAGCTGGGTTCACTGACACTCAGCCAACCAACGGACACTTGCTGGCCAGGGGGGAGGTCAGCCAAGGACCCACGGGGACGAGACGAGGTCCTGCTCATGGGAGAGGCAGACGGAGACCCCAGAGGCAGCGACGATGCCAGGGAGGAGGACCCTGGGGGCACCGCACCCCACTTCAGGGAAGGGCTGGAGCCTCCCCGGGGGAAACGTGGGCACATGAGCCAGGGGGGCGGGCAGTGGGGGACAGAGGGGAGCTCCAGGCAGCAGGGACAGCAGCTTCAAAGTCCCAGAGGTCAGGGTCACCAGGGAGGAGAGGGGAGGTGAAGGACCTGGTCCATGAGCCTCTGGAGAGGCTGACACGGGGCAGGGAGGTGGGGGCGGTGGAAGGAGGCGGAGGTACAAGCAGGACAGAGGCTGGTGGAGGGTGGTGGTGGGGGCGGGGAGAGGCTGGTGGAATCCGGGAGTCACATTAAGGCTCAGGGCTGCGGGTCCAAGAGCCCGGACAGAAGGAGGGAGGAGTAAGGAGGGGTCTCCAGGGCGGCAGGCACTCTGAAGGTCCTGGGGTGGTTTTCTGCGTCCTAAACCTGACCAAGGCCCCAGGCAGCTCCTCTGCACTTCCCATCCCTGGCTGCAGGCTTCCCCGGAAATGCCTCAGGGGCCATTGCACTGCCTGCTCACCTCGGGGCCTCCTCGGTACCTGGGGCTCCATCCATGCCTCAAGGCCTCTGGGTGTCGGTCACTCTGACCTCCCTGCTCCACCCAGACCTACAGAACCGCTCATGTCTCTGTTCCGACCCACTCCAGGTCCGGGAAGACAATTCCAAGGTGGGGTCCCTCTGCCCTCGTGCTCCCGGAAACCCTCTACTCCGCTTGCTACTCTGTCCCTCTTGTGTGGACAGAATAACGCACCACCCCCACCGCCAGATACCAGGTCAGAATTCCTGGAACCTGTGTGACCTCACATGGCAAAAACGGGGTCTGTAGGGGTGACAAAGTTGAGGATGCTGAGATGCCGACATAGGATGATCCGAGCGGGCCCTTGAGGTCATCGCAGGTGTCCTTCTAAGACAGAGGCAGAGGGGGATTTGAGTACAGTCGAGGAGAAGGCGGAGGCCAGAGGGACGTGGCCACACGCCCGGGAACACCTGGAGACCTCGGGAGCTGGAAGAGGCAGGAAGGGCCCTCCCCCGGAGCTCTGGGAGGGAGTGTGGCCGTGCTAACACCTTGATTTCAAAGTTCTGGCCTCCAGACTGTGAGGAGACACCCTGTGCTGTTCCTAATCACCCAGCGGATGGCAATGAGGATCAGCCCAGGAGCTCTCCCCTCTCTGCCCTGCTCCTGCTTTCCTCCTTCCTCTCTGACGATCCCCAAAAGCGACTCGACTGTGTACAAACACTAACTTTCTCCCCCAACGGAAAGCTCAGATGCCCTAAGCCGTTCTCAGAGGAGGTGAAGACTGGTTTTTAGAAGTGCAAAGATATCTTCCTCTTTTCAAGCATAAAGTGCAGCCATAGGGACAGCATCTGAGAAGATTCACAGAACATCTGCGGTGTAGACACGTCATGGCGGGGAGCGGCGAGCAGCAATCAGGAAAGAAAGGGGAGAAACATCAACTTAGACGAACAAGCGCAAGCGGGGGTCCCACGGCCCCTCGCTCGTGAGCCCGCCTGCAAGTGCACCCCTGGGAGCAACAGTCACGGCCAGGCTACGTTCATTCTGGGGGGAGGCCAAGATGTTTCTAAATTATTTATTTATTGACCATGCTGTACAGCTTGTAAGATCTTAGTTCCTGAACGATGGGTTGAATCTGGGTCTCTGGAAGTGAACGCACAGAACCCTAACCCCTGGACTGACATGGAATTCCCATCTTTCTTGTTTTTGTTTGTTTTTCAGATTTTCATTTGTTTATTTACTTGTCTGTGCCACGATGGCGTGTGGGATCTTAGCAACCCCACCAGGGATCAAACCCACGCCCCCTTCAGAGGAAGTGCAGAGCCTTAACCACTGGACCACCAGGGAAATCCAAGGCCAAGGTTAACAGGGTGTCATCAGCTTTTGAACTGTGGTGCTGGAGAAGACTCTTGAGAGTCCCTTGGACTGCAAGGAGATCCAACCAGTCCATCCTAAAGGAGATCAGTCCTGAATATTCATTAGAAGGACTGATGCTCAAGCTGAAACTCCAATACATTGGCCACCTGATTCGAAAAGCCAACTCATTTGAAAAGATCCTGATGCTGGGAAAGATTGAGGGTGGAAGGAGAAGGGGATGACAGAGGATGACATGGTTGGATGGCATCAACAACTCAATGGACATGAGTTTGGGTAGACTCCGGGAGCTGGTGATGGACAGGGAGGTGTGGCGTGCTGCAGTCCATGGGGTCACAAAGACTTGGACACGACTGAGCGACTGAACTGAACTGAACATCGGCTTGAATCCCAGTAGGCAGATGGCGTGATTAGAAGTGAGATGTAAATGGGGAGATTGAGAGCCCCAAATGTCACTTCTGCCTTTACTAGCCGATCTGTAAAAGGAGTTCACGGTATTTAAACCCGCAGGGTATCCAAAGATGACACTCCCCCACAAAAGGCTCCCACTTGGCCCGCAGTGGACACTCGGTAAACACCAGCCTCTCCATCCTCCTCCCTCTCTCTAGAGAGCTGCCGGGCGCTTCCTGACAGACTGCATAGTCTTCTAGCCTGACACACACATGTGTGCACGTCTGCTCCCAGAATTATGTCCGCAGAGAGACAGCAAGGTGCTGTTCAAACACTGGGAGACTAGAGGTAGCGGAAGTATCACAGCAAACTGAGAAATATTATAGCCTTAATATAGCCTTAATACAGCCTTGGCCCAAAACATCTCCCCATCTTGCTGTTTGGGTTTAAGGACTGTGACCTCCCCACGCAAATCCCTGAGCTGAGGCTCTAAGCCCCAGCGGGGTGTGTTTGGGGGTGGGGCTTTGGGAGGGAATGAGGGCTGGAGGGGGCCCCGATGGCGTCAGTGTCCCTATAAGAGTGGACCCCAGTGCCCTCTGCAAGACACAGTGAGAAGGCAGCCATCCGAACGCCGGGAAGAGCGCCCTCAGCAGGCGCTGGCGGGGTGGGCATCTGGGACGTGCAGCCTCCAGAGCCAACAGAGACAAATGTTCTTCAAGCCGCCCTGTCTGTGATCCTCTGTTATGGCGGCTGAACTGACTGATACAGGGTCGTTCCTACTTCGAACTGATGAACGATCCGAGGACTGACTTTCAGGACAGATATCTCTTTAGGACGGAAATAGTAAACATCAATCATGAGCACCCTGGCTCCCCAACCTGCTCTCCTGGACCGAGCTGTCCCAAGACAACACTGCCACTTAGTGGCCAGTGTGAGGAATTACAAGGATTACACCACAGGGGCTTCCAGTCACGTCCGAATGTGAGAGCTGGACCAAAAAGAAGGCTGAGTGCTGAAGAATTGATGCTTTTGAATTATGGTACTGGAGAAGACTCTTGAAAGTCCCTTGGACAGCAAGGAGACTGAACCAGTCGATCTTAAGGGAAATCAACCCTGAATATTCACTGGAAGGACTGATGCTGAAGCTCCAATACTTTGGCCACCTGATGCAAACAGCTGACTCACTGGAAAAGACCCTGATGCTGGGAAAGATTGAAGGCAGCAGAAGAGGGTGACAGAGGATGAGATGGTTGGATGACATCGTGGACGCAACGGACATGAACTTGGGCAAACTCCAGGAGACAGTGAGGACAAAGAAGCCTGGTGTGCTGCAGTCCATGGGGTCACAAAGAGTCTGATACTACTTGGCGACTGAAAAACAACAAAGATGAATCACAGCTCATTTCATCTCCAGTTAGGTTGTTTCTGGTGTGGTGCTGGGCACTCAGACTTGAAAGATCGAAGAGACGGGCTTTACAGTGTAGCTGGGGGGCTGATGCCAAAACCGTCCACGCTGATACAACATGTGACAAATGTGTATCAAGTAACATGGAACCAAAAGGAAAGCAGCCGGGTGGACTGCCCAAGGCTGCAGGGAGACAGCTTGCAGATGAAGAGCTCTGGTTCTGAAGGGTGAATAGGAGTTCACTGGGCAGAGGGGAGCTCATGGGAAGGGGGAAGGGGGAGGGGGAAAGACTGTCTTTCAAAAATGAAATCAATGCTTTGCTTTTATCAACGCCACACAGCTGGATGGGCGGTATGAAAAGTCAGACCCTTCTGCATGGCTGTTCACACCCCCACCACCTGCACTCCATCCGCACCCCGCCACCTGCACTCCACCTGCAGGCCGCCACCTTCGCTCCACCAGCGCCCCGCCACCTGCACTCCACCTGCGCTCCATCTGCGCCCCCCCACCTGTGCTCCATCCGTGCCCCTCCACCTGCGCTCCATCCACAGCCCCCTCACCAGCGCTCCATCCGCAGCCCCCACCACCTGCACACCCATGCCTCCTCCACACCCACATCTGCTTGCGTTCTCACTCCTCTGCCTCCTAGTTCTCTTTTTTTTTTTGGCGGTGCCTCATGGTATGTGGGATCTTAGTTCCCCAACTATGGATCGAACCTGTGCCCCCTGCAGTGGACATCTGGAGTCTTAACCCCTGGACCCCCTGCTTCTAACCAGCACATTCCTGGTGCTCTGCCATGATTTCTTTCCATTTAAATATTAGTTATTGATGTCCTGCCAGGAAAGAAAGGGCTCAGCTCCTCCGTCACACAACCCAACATGGGTGGGTCCCGGCTTTGCCTAATCATCACGCCGTGCTTACATTAGGATGGCTAAGTCTATCTTCCCCACAGTTGGGAGCGCCAGCCAACTATGAGTCTCCCTCCCTCGAGGGAGTAAGAGCAGCATTTAAAAATCTGAGTTTCTGTTGACCTATAGTCGATGGGTCACCAGGTTCTGACAACAGCCTCCTCTCTGGGTGCAAACACTTCAGCCGTCTCTCTGCCGCCTGCATTTCCAGGTGACGTGCGCCCTGGAGAATGAAATTCACGGTCCGTGAGCTTCCAGGATGTTGCAGAAATGCCTGACCCCCGGACCTCTATACAGAAATTGCTTTTTTCCTCTTGAAACTTAGGAACCATAGTTTTATTTTTCTTCCCGAAGTTCGGAGCTCTCATGAGCCCTGTCCTTGCTGTTGACAACTGGTCGCATTTGACATGTAAACGCAGGGGCCTTTCCAGTGGGGGATCTCGTTTCCTCCTGATTGGCAGCACTGTCTTGAATGATATCTTTGCTGACTTCTGCTCTCTCAGAGATTCCATTATTCAGGTGTTAAACCTACTCACGACTCCTCGATTACCTGAACCCCAACCTTCTGTCCATCTCCTCAGCGATTCTGGGCTCACGGCTTTCCTGCCATCATGACTCTTCATGGGCTCCCTGAACCCCCACTTCATCATGTTCTAGCCTCTCTTATCACACCGTGGATACGGGGTATATGTCCTGAAGTCCCCTCCTGTTCTCTCAATTCCCCAGTTTCTTTCTAGAGTCTTTATTTGTGCCTGTTTGATGTCTGCCTTTCCCGATGGCGGTTTTCCCTTAATGACTGGTGATGCTCGGCTGTCTGTTCTGTTTCCATTTTCAGCTTGACGCGTCTGCACACAGGATGGAAACTGGATGTGGTGAGTTGGTCCTACGGTGGGAGGACATGCCCCGGGGAGGCCTCATGAAACACAGGGTGCTTGGGGGAGGGGTTCTAGTCACGGAGGTGACAGCGGGCGCAGAGGCCCTGGGGCAAGCAGGTGTCTGGCTGCCTGAGGAGCAGCAGGAGGCTGGGTGTCTGGGGCAGAGGGAGTGGCCGGGGGCTGTGACATCAGTGGGCAACATGTTCCCCTGGTGGCACGAGCAGGAAAGAACCCGCCTGCCAGTGTGGGTAGACGTAGGAGACGTGGGTTTGATCTGTGGGTTGGGAAGATCCCCCGGAGGAGGGCATGGCAACCCACTCCAGTATTCTTGCCTGGAGAATCTCACAGACAGGGGAGCCTGGTGGGATACAGTTCCTAGGGTCACACAGAGTCAGACACGACTGAAGCAACTTAGCACACACCAGGTCAGCAAGGACCCCACAAGCTGGGCCTACAGGCCTAGCAGGTTCAACCGAAACACCACGTCCAGTCTCACCTGCATCTCCAACCCTCAGGGTCTCCAGGGTGCTGACCTGAGGTCTGGCTAGCTCCCAGCTCTGCCCACTGGTGGCAGGCAGGGTGGCCTCCCCAACACTCTTCACCTCTTTTCGCTCCCCTTCCTGGAGCTGAGGACTGGTGACTGCCTCTCCTTTGTTCTTATATAACGGGGTCAGGCACCCACGTGCATCCTGACCTTCACACGCTCCCTGGTGACTGACGGTCCTTTTCTCAGCTCGTGAAGAGCAGCATCTGCAAACCGAGCCCCCGACACAGCCCAGCCCTGCCCACGTGCCTGGGTCGGGGGTCTCAAGGCCGGCCGCACAGTGCTCTGTTTAGGGGGACAGCCTGCACTGTAACTTTAAACCTGTGGAACCTGGGTTCGCGGTGCAAGGGTTCCAGGGAAGAGCTCCGAGGACTCGACCTCCCCTACCCAGACCAGGCGTCCACCCGGGGTTCCCTGGAGCCCTCAGTCCCCGGGTTTGATGGCTCTGACCTCAAGCCAGCTCCTTTCCAGCCTTGGGCTCCACTTCATCTCCCCTCCTTCACTGTTGCAAATCAACCAGTTAATGAGGAGAATTTCCTGACCCCAAGCTGGATCAGTTCACGGGGCACCCCTTCCTCATGCCACGTAAGCGGCAAGCGTCAGCCCTGCTTTTCACACGGGATCACGTGTGTGCGTGCATGTTAGTCGCTTGGCTGTCCCCAGCTCTTTGCATCCCATGGATGACAGCCCGCCAGGCTCCTCTGTCCCTGGGATTCTCCAGGCAAGATACTGGAGCGGGTTGCCATTTCCTCCTCCAAAGGGGATCTCCCTGACCCAGGGATCGAACCCGGGTCTCCTGCATTGCAGGCAGATTCTTTACCAGCTGAGCCACTGGGACCACAACGGGCGGTGGGATGGGAGGGGCTGATGTCTGTCTGTTTCCTTCTGTCCTGTGGGACCCGCACGTCTCGCTCAGAGTAAAACCCAGAGTCCTCTCCCAGTCATGGGGGCCCTCCCTGGTCTCTACTCACCCACCACCCCAGCTGGCTGATCTGCTCTGCTCCTCACACTGGCCAGGTGTGCGCTGATGCCAGGGCCTTTGGGTGCACCAGTTCTCACCGGTTCTCGCCCGCAGGCATCTGCATGGACCCCTGCTTCCTCCCTCCTTCCATCCTGGCCTCCGCTCAAATGTCAGAGGTCCTGCAAGGCTCCCATCACTAAAGACACTGGCTCCTGAAGCTCCACCCCCTCTCTCTACCCACTCACTCACCATGCCTTCTCTCTCTTCAACTAGTTCAGCAACCCTGACGCAGTATGCGTATATCTGTTTAACTGTTAATCATCAGTCTGACGAACACACACTCCATGAGAGCAGGGGCATCCTTGTTCACTGATGTGTCTCCGGGCACCTAGATGAGAGCGTGGCTCTTCCTGGGAACTCGGCGTGTGCTGTCTGGAATAATGAACTTGAAACCTGATCCTTCTCCATCACAGATAAGCACGGTCTATCAGCCCCAAACTTGGGTCTCCTGGGTTTCTGCGCCCTGATCCAGAGACACGACTTCCTCTTCCCTGTTTCTATGGGAACTCAGAGTCTGAATCACAAATAAGAATTTTTCAAAGAAATGACTTAAAAATGAATGGCTTCCCTGACCACATGCCCTAAGCAGGGATCCGGGGAAGTGCTCAGAGGGCCAGGCCTTGAAGCGGAAGAGGCAGGCAGGGGCGGGCAGTCAGGAGCGGTGGGGACTGGGCCAGGGGGGCAACTGCAGAGCTTCCCAAAGAGGCAGAGCTCCCCACGCCAGCCAAACGCCAACACACACGACAACTGCCTGGGTGTGCCTGCTTTTCCCAATTATTCGAGGGTAGCTGGAAATTGGAATTTTATAAGAAATTGGAGGATATTTAAATATTGGCAAAGAATCTAGCTTTTAAAAAGTCTGGGCAAAAAAATATATAAATAAATAAATAAAAATAAAAAGTCTGGGCAGGCAGTCCAGGGGTTAAGACTTTGTACTTCCAACGTAGGAGGCATGGGTTTGATCTTTGGTCAGAGAACTAAGATCCCACATGCCACGTGACCTGGCCAAAAACAAAACAGAAAACTTAGATAAAGATGCAGAACTATGGGCAGGCCACAGTCTAAGTCTCTGGGTTGAGATCCACCCCCCTGAATTGCAGACTGTGGTTTATTTCACTAACAGCTGGGTACCCAGCCCTGTGCGAGGTCAGCAGATCACCAGCCGTGAGGCGGGCATCCACGATGCCAGCTCCTGCCCCACCGAGCTGCTTCTAAACACCCGAGACGCACACCCAATGGAAAGAAGAGAATCCGGTCGGACCGAAAAACACAGTTTTCTGTCGTCACTCATGGAAAGGGCTCAGATGAAACCTGGCATTTCATCACTCATCCTGCGAGGGTTTAAATGCTGCTTCTCACGGAGCGCAGGTGGAGGGGGCTTCAAAGAGGAGAGGCTGAGAAGGCAGCTGTCTGCAAGCCCAGAAGAGGGGCCCTCACCAGGAACCGGAGGGCCGGCACCTTGACCTTGGCCTCCCCCGCCTCCGGCCCTGCTGTCTGAGCCACCCCGTCTGTGGGACCTGTCCCAGCGGCCCAGACAGACACACCACGGGCAGCACGCAGGCCATGATCACGCAGCTGTGGGGTCCCGCTCCCACACCGTGGTGTCCCCAGTAGCTCTCCTTGGTAGCAAGGAGCAGAGATGCGCCTGAGCTGGTGACAGTCTTCACAGAGGGCAGAGGGGAAACCATGGGAACCGAGGTGGGAGCCTGGCTCAGGGCTGGGTGGCAGGGCGCTGGGTTGAGTGCTTCAGGGTGTGGGCAGCGGGAACCGGTGAGCTGGCCAGTGGCCCACCACCGGCGAGCTCTCGTGGCAGCCCCCCGCAGGGGCTGGAGCAGAGGACCACACACTGTGGGCTCCGAGCAGCAGAGCCTCACCCCGTTCTGGAAGCCACAGTCCAAAGTCAGGCTCGCAGGGCCCAACCCGGGCTGTGGGCAGGGCTGGCTCCCTCCGCAGGCTCCTGGCCAGGGTCCTCCCTGCCTCTTCCGGCTTCTAGCGGCTGCAGGAGCTCTGGGCTCGTGGCTGCATCCCCCGTCTCTTCCTCATCTTCATGGGGCTCCTTCCCCTGTGCTCACCCCCATAGAAGGACCCTAGAGATGATGCTGAGCCCTCCCAGATAATCCAGACTAACCGCCACCTCAAGATACTTAGCCGCTTGGTAAAGTCCCTGCTGTACGAGGTCACAGCCGCAAGTTCCAGAGGTCAGGACCCACCTCTCCTGGGGCCTTTATTTAGCCCAGCACAGGCCCCCTGCCCTGCGGGGGGGCCCTGCGGCATCCGCCATGCACCTCCCCCGGGGGTGCCCGGGCCCACAGCCGTCACAGGCCCCCTGCCCTGCGGGGTGGCCCCTGCGGCACCCGCCATGCACATCCCCCGGGGGTGCCCGGGCCCACAGCCGTCACAGGCCCCCTGCCCTGCGGGGGGGCCCTGCGGCACCCACCATGCACCTCCCCCGGGGGTGCCCGGGCCCACAGCCGTCACAGTCGCCCACGCCCTGGGCCCCGGCTCCTGCCCCGTCCCCCGGAGAGCAGTGGCTGCGTCTCGGCTCGAGTCTGACGTGTGGGCCCCTCACACCAGGGTCCTCGGCCCCCCCCCACTCGGCCCTGCTTTCCCATCTTGTCACCTGCCATGATATGCCCCCCTCACTTGGGGGCGGCCATGCCCACGTGGGGCTGGTCCCTCCCCTCTCACCATGCTCCCTGCTGCTCCCCAGCCCTCTGCCCGCCAGACCCAGGGCATCCCCGAGGCTCAGGGGCACTGGTCCCGGTGAGCTGAAGGTCAAGCTGGGATTGCTCTTTGGGTCCATGCTGGGTGGTGGGCAGGGGTCACGTGGGTGGTGGTCCTTCTGAGCTGGGGATGGGGAGGAGGAGGACCCATGACCACCTCCAAGGATGAGGGAAGGAGCCACTGTGTGCCCAGGGGGATGATGCTGTACGGACGCCATCGAAATTGAATTTACAGTCATGGCCGCAGACTCTGAACCCTCAACTAGATAAGCTCCTCCAGAGGGCCTGTGTGTGTGCATGTGTGTGTCTATGTGGTGTGTGTCTATGTGTGTGCCGGTGTGCATGTGTGTGTCTGTGTGCGTGCACATGTGTTTCTGTGTGTCTGTGTATGCACATGTGTGTCTATGTGTTTGTGTGTCTCTGTGTGTGCAGTGTGTATCTATATCTATGTGTACATCTCCATGTGTGTGCCCTGTGTGTTCATGTGTCTGTGTGCACGTGTGTCTGTGTGCGCACGTGTGTGCAGTGCGTCCGTATCTATGTGTGCATGTCCATGTGTGTGCAGGTGTGTGTCTATGTGTTGGTGTGTGCACACGTGTGTGTGTGCACGTGTGTGCGCACGTGTGTTCAGTGTGTCCGTATCTGTGTGTGTGTGTCCATGTGTGTGCAGGTGTGTGTCTATGTGTTGGTGTGTGCACACGTGTGTCTGTGTGTGCACGTGTGTGCAGTGTGTCCGTATCTATGTGTGCGTGTCCATGTGTGTGCAGGCGTGTGTCTCTGTGTTGGCGTGTGCATGTGTCTGTGTGCTGCTGTGTGCCTCTGTGTGCACGTGTGTGTGTGCAGTCTCTATATCTAAGTGTGCGCGTCCATGAGCGTGTGCATGTCCATGTATGTCTGCATGTCCCTGTGCCTCTGACATAGTTTTATGTCAACCCTGCACTTCCCCCACGTCACCTCATTCCATTTGTGGGCAGAAGGCAGTCCCGCAGGAGCGGGGCTGGGACCCTGCCAAGGACCTGCACCAGGGAAATGCGAGGTCGTGGGAGAGAACACCGCCTTGACCTTGCAGTACAGTCCGTGTGGACTGCCACGAGACTCCACACCGCCGAACAGTCCTACTGCTGAGTCACTAACAAGGAAAGAAGTGCGAACAGGCGCCTGGAGGAAACAGCATCCAAGTGCCTGCTGAGTGGATTTCATCAACTTCCCAGAAAAAATACAGCACCTGGAACCCAGATGCGGGAATGTCAGACTGCCTTTGTCGCTGGGCCATCCCCCAACACAGTGGCTCCAAGCTCACAGAGAAGGACAGGAGACTCGGTCACTCGCAAGGGGTCACCGCCGTGTCCAACATCGAATGTGACCTGGGAGAATGTCCATCCGTCTCTGGCTGTGTCCCGGGATGAGCGAGCCAAGTCGGAGCTGAAGGAGATTCTCGTAGGTCTGAAGGACAAGAGCTAGGATCTGACACTTTAGGGGGGACCCAAGGTCATTCCCGTGAACCATGTGTCCCCCAAGACCCCAAAGCACCACGGCCACATCCTGGGCATCAGAGAGCATGTCACAGAAGGAAGGGCTCAAGGAGATGGACTTTACTGTCGTCTGCCAGCACTGGGCTTGGCTTGGTGATTTACCGCCCAAGACCCAAGGATGGGAACACCCTCCTTCCTGGTGCTGGCCTTTCTTGTCCCGTCATATCCCGAGTGACGGTGGAGGAAGGACTCAGGAACCAAAGCCGTGAGCGACCCTCACCATCCCCTTCGAGCTGTGGACCCCAGCGTCCACCCACTTCTCCATTCCGAGGGGACGACAGACCTGCATCACGAGTGACGTGTGTTAAAGGCTGAGCGTCTGGTGGGGCCAAGAGCTCTGCCCCCTGCACACGACCTTCACCAACAAGACCCCCAGCAGGGCCTTCTGTATCCTCCACCCAACTCCTGCCTCTGATCCTTTCTCACAAGTCCCTCCCTGGAGGACAGCCGGACGTCTGATGTCCGAAATGACTCTCACTGCCTTGCCTCTCCTCCTGTTTTCTCCTGTCTCTGCTTCTTGATATCTGAGAGCAGCTGCAGAGGGCAGCCTGGGGACCAACACATCGGTGACGCGTGGGTGGGGGGAAGCTGCTTCTCCAAACACACAGGGGCTGGAGGCCTGCCTTCCAGAACCACGGAGCCCCCGCGGAATGGAGCCACTGGCGGGCAGGAAGGGTTCAACTCCATCCTCCTGGGCCCAGCCAGGGCTCTCCAGGGAAAGACATAGAGGATGTGTACACATACACACACACTGATTTATTTTAAGGAACTGGCTCCTGAGATGGTGAGGCCTGGCAAGTGTGAGGTCTGGGGCAGGCCGGTGTTGGGAACCCAGGCGGGGTCTCTGTATTACAGTCTGGAGCAGAATTCCTTCTTCTCTGGGAAACCCCAGCTTTTACTCCCAAGGCCTCCAGCTGATGGGAGAGGCCCACCCACATCATGAAGGGTTCACCTCCTCAACTGAGTCAACTGAGTGCCGATCTGAACCTATAGTAACATCACAGCACCGGAGTCTAACCCAGCGGACACCACGGCCGTTCCTCTCCTCACTTCCCCACTGGCTGCACGCTCTCTTCACTTAGACCTTCACCTCCTTAGAATTCTTTCCACACCATTTCCCTTTAGCTTCAGCACCAGGACATGCTTGCTTCCTTGGACTGAGTGATCCAGAAAGCAAAGGATTCCCTGTTGCTGTTCGCTCCACGCCAGGATGGAAGACCAGTCATGGGCCAGAGGATGTGCCTGCCTTCTCCCCAGACCAGAGCCCGGGATGGCACTCTATGGCCTGTAGGCCACGGACACGGCCACTGACTGATTCAGGAAGCCTAGGCGTCCATCCCCAAGTCCATGTCTCCCATAAACTGGGCATAAAAATCCCACCTCGCTGGGTTGTCAAACATTAAATGAAAATGTACAGAAGAGCATTTGTGAGCTTTGAGATTCTGTGCAACTGGGGAGAGTCATCTTCACCATGATCATCAACACACTAGACACCACCATCACCATCATCATTGATGCTATGACTGAACTGCGTCTCCCACTGTGATGGTATTTGTAGACAAGGCCTCCAGGGAGGTAAGTAAGGCTAAATGAGGTCATAAGGGTGGGAAGCTAATCAGAAAAGATTACTGTTCCTACAAGAAGAGGAAGAAACACCAGAAGCCTCTCTCTCTCTGTCTTCACAGTACACCGAAGATACGCCAGTGACCAGGCGCCTGTCTGTAAGCCAGGAAGAGAGCCCTCCCAGAAACTGCATCTGCCAGCACCTTGACCTTGGACTTCTCGTCTCCAGACTGTGAGGAGTAACGCCTGCTGTTTAAGCCGCAGTCCATGTACTTGGTTATGGCGGCCCAGGGTGACTCAGACCATCACCCCCATCACAATCACGGCCACTGCTATTTCAGAAACGTCCAAGTAATGTTGTAGACGCTCCTTCTGCTCTTCCTTCTCTTCCTTCAAAACGTCGCCTCTGTCTCTCACGATTCTCAAACCTGAGCTGATGCTGAGGTCTCTAGGGGACTTATGAGGACTTAGGACCCGAAGCTCTGCCCCCAAGCTTTGGATTCAGGGTAGTGAAAGGGAAGCCTGAGAACCTGCATTTCTCTCCAGTTCCTGAGTCCTGCTGCCGTTGCTCCAGCCTTTGGATTAAATCATCAAGCAAAGTTCGGCCGGATGAAGTCTGTCAAATATCCCATGGTGTGTTAGAAAAGCCCCTGCTCACAACAGCAGCTGAATACTATCAAGGCTTCCCAGGTGGACACACTTGAGCCCTGTTAAATGATGTGGCAAGCGAACATTCCCCCCAAAATCAACAGGGAGGGGTTCATTTTTCATCACCAGGAGGGGAAGGATCATGAATGCAACATGAATGCTGGGGATGTTTCACAGGCAAGGCTCCAGAGGCTGAAGTAAGCCTCTCTGCACCATGAAAACATGAGGAGGTGCAGACACATGAGGCAGGGACGCCAGCTCCCACGCACACAGTCAGAGCTGTACTGGGTGTGCCGAGCGCATCCCAGGCTTTCATCCTGCCCCGACCACGAACAATGTCTGCAGGGCACAAGGCCCATTATTCAGGCGTAATTGTCTTCCTGAACCATTTGGGGCTCTTGATTGATTATTGTTAGCAAAATCGAGACAGATGGCCTTGGGGGTGAGCTGGGGTGGATCTGTTGCAGTAGGGGGTGGTGGGGAGGGTGCAGAAGGGTTCCTTCCAGGACTCTTGGAAGAAGGGGGCGTCCCCCCCAGGTGGTCGCTGCCTGGGGGCACAGGACAGGAGTGGGGACTCACGGGGCCGGGGGGGAGGTGGTGTTTGCCAACAGTGACCTTCTGTCCTGGATGCCGCGCACAACTCACTCCCCTGGGGAGTCAGGTGGCGGGTACAAACCTCTGCCCAGAAGGGTAGCAATGGCCCTGTGGTGCCGTCCACGTGCCAACCCAAATCAAAGGCCACCGCTGTTGTTCTTCAGCCGCTCAGTCGTGTCCCGCTCTTTGTGACCCCATGGACCGCAGCACGCCAGGCCTCCCTGTCCCTCACCAACTCCCAGTTTGCCCAAGCTCATACATGTCCGTTGAGTTGGTGATGCCATCCAACCGTCTCATTCTCTGCTGCCCTCTTCTCCTTTTGCCTTCAATCTTTCCCAGCCAAGGGCATTAGCTGCTGTTTTCTAAGCAATTTAAGTATTGTTTGACTTCAAAAAAAGGGCCACGGAAATGCATCACTTAATAGCAACAAGATATTTAAACAGAGACCACCGACCTATGGATGAGTCCCACCACGAAGTGGCAAGAGCCCGCATTCCCTCATGATCACCACTGCGAAGAGGACATGCTTTGGGGAAGAAAGCATAGTCTCTGTAGACCCCATAGCACACCAGGAACTCACCTCCATGACCCATTTCACATTAAATACCTTTAAGCCACAGATGCAGAGTGAAACCCAAGCCTGCCGCTGCTCATGAGCTGAGCAAACTTATTAACGATGACTGTTAAACACCCAGCTTCATTTGGGGATTGAGCTGACTCATTTTCAAGCCATCAAGGGCTTTCCCAGTGGCTCAGTGGTAAAGAATCTGCCTCCCAATGCGGGAGACACGGGTTTGATCCCTGAGCCATGATGGTCCCACACGCCTTGGAGCAATGAAGTCCGGGCACCACGACTACTGAGCCTGTGCTCAAGAGCCTGCGTGCTGTGACGACTGAAGCCCACGCGCCTACAGCCAGTGCTCAGCAATGAGAGGCCACTGCAGTGAGGGGCCCGCACAGCACAACTAGCAAGCGGCCGCCCCTGCTGCTAAGTCACTTCAGTCATGTCTGACTCTGTGCGACCCCAGAGATGGCAGCCCACCAGGCTCCCTCGTCCCTGGGATTCTCCAGGCAAGAACACTGGAGTGGGTTGCTATTTTAGCTTCTCCAATGCATGAAAGTGAAAAGTGAAAGTGAAGTTACTCAGTTGTGTCCGACTCTTTGCAACCCCATGGACTGCAGCCCACCAGGCTCCTCCGTCCATGGGATTTTCGAGGCAAGAGTACTGGAGAGGGGTGCCATTGCCTTCTACTAGACACAGACAAAAACACACAGCAATGAAGACCCAGCACAGCCAAAAATACAGTAATTTTTAAAAAGATATCAAACTCATCTATATTACTAATATCTTAGCGGAGGAATCCCTGATGGCTCAGTGGGTAAAAAAATCAGCCTGCAATTCAGGAGACACAGGCGATGCAGGTTCAATCCCTGGGTTGCAAAGACCCCTTGGAGGAGGAAACGGTTAACCCACTCCAGTACTCTTGTCTGGAAAATCCCATGGACAGAGGAGCCTGGTGGGCTGCAGTCCATGGTGTCACAAAGAGTCGGGCACGACTGAGCGCTGACGCGACACGATGGCAAGGAGAGGATGAGCCGAGTGACCCCTGGAAGCCAGGTCTAAACGTGAGACCTCTCTCTGCTCAGGAAGGTGTAAAAAGTCTTTCCAGATAAAAAGAATCACAGTCACATCAATGTTCAGTTTGAGGAGAGAGAGAGAGCCGACTGTGTTTAGGAAGAAAAAGCATTTCTGCAACTTCGGGCGTTTAGCCAAAAAAAAAAAAAAGTTCTTTCATCCTAAACCATCTGGTCAGCTGCATCAAAATTCAATGAGCCCCACGTTTATAAAACGGGGTATTACTCAGCCATAAAAAGGGATGAAGCAGCGCTACACCCAACACAGATGGACCTTGAAAAGGCCGTGCTGAGCGAAAGAAGCTCAGCACAAAAGACCACGTACGGCACAAGCCCCTCCGCTTCTGCAACATCCAGAGGCAGCTCATCCCCAGGGACAGCGGGAAATGAGAGGCTGTCCAGGGGCCTCGGGAGGGAGGAGCAGGGAGTGACTCTTCCGGGTCCAGAGTTTCCCTTGCGCTGATGACAAGCCACACAGAGGGGATGCGACCACCCGGCGCCACGCCCCCGGCCACTGACCTGCACGGCTGCGGCGGTGCATTCTGTGTGACACATACTTTACCACAGTTTACAAATCAGGACCCTGGCTTTTTGCTCCACTTCGTAACCCCGTGGCTGCTCCGAGCTGGGTTGCCGACCATCTACCCAGGACAGCAGGCCAGGTGGGGGCACCGGACGGACGGTGAGCCACCCCCCGCCCCCAGGAGACTGTCCTCATTCACACGATGGGCAGCGAAGCCAGCACTGCCCGCAGCTGCAACGTCCGCGTCTTTCTGCTTTTCCCAAACTGCCTTTGTGAATCGCCCCCCGGAGGCATGGCTGCCTTAGCTGTTTGTTCTAATCGGAAGGAAGCTGGTGTGGACAGGCGAACTCAAAGAGGGTCCCGCTCCAAACACAGACCCCGCCCCCGACCCCAGGGCCCGGCGCTCACTGAACACGGAGAGGGCGTGCGGCCTGGGGGCGTCGCGGGGGCTGGAGGAGCCTGCTTACCTGGAACGGGGTCTGGCTGTTGTAGTTCTTCAGTTCCTTATCTCCACCTCGAAACAGAAGCACGCGAGCACAGCTGTCCTGCAGAGGGAAGAAGAGATGTGTTTGCAAATCAAGGCACATACATCTTGCAAAGGAGCTTGTTCACAGGGTGAGCTTGCAGGAGTTCAGAGACATGGAAACGCAAAGTCAACAGGAGGGCGTTTCTGCTCACTGGAGCGACCAGGAGGAGGGCAGATGCCCGGACGCTGCCAGCTGAACCTCCACTGCTGCAAAGACTTGGGACGGCGACTCAGCAGAATCTGCAAAAATTTCACATACACACACCCCACGGCCAGTGATTCTTTTTAAGACTATACCCATGGAGAAAGCTTGAGTGCAGAAGAATTGATGCTTTTAAACTGTGGTGTTGGAGAAGACTCTTGAGAGTCCTTTGGACTGCAAGGAGATCCAACCAGTCCATCCTAAAGGAAATCAACACTGAATATTCACTGACACTGGAGCTGAAACTCCAATACTTTGGCCACCTGTTGCAAAGAACTAACTCATTGGAAAAGACCCTGATGCTGGGAAGGATTGAAGGCGGGAGGAGAAGGGGCTGACAGACGATGAGATGGTTGGATGGCATCACTGACTCAATGGACATGAGTTTTAGCAAGCTTTGGGAGTTGGTGATGGACAGGGAAGTCTGGCATTCTGCAGTCCATGGGGTTGCAAAGAGTCAGACATGACTGAGCGACTGAATTGATGCATGCAGAAGGAAATGGCAACCCACTCCAGTATTCTTGCCTGGAAAATCCCACAGACAGAGGAGGCTGGTGGGCTACAGTTCACTGGGTGGCAAAGGGTCAGACATGACTGAGCAACTGAGCACCTTTATAGAGAGCTTTGCACGTACATATAAAATATGTACTAATTGAAAGACCACAAGTAAACTTCAAAAGGAAAGAAGAGAAAATGTGGAGATGGCAAAAATACTCTAAAATAAAGAAAAGTGGGAATGATTCTGGAATATTCTTTGTTTTCAAAACAACTTTCTATTGAAGTACAGTTGATCTGCGCTGTTCCCGGCGCACAGCAGCGCGATCCAGTGACACACACAGACGCACGTTCTGTTTCAGATACTTTTCCATCAGAGGCCATCACAGGATACTGACATGCTTCTCCGAGCCATAGAGTAGGTCCTTGTTGCTTATCTGTTTTCTGTTCAGCAGGACCTGTATCTGTTCATCCTAAATTCCTGACGTATCCCTCTCCCATTTTGCCCTTTGGTAACCATGTGTATTTCTATGTCTATGAGACTGTTTTGTAAATAAGTTGATTTCAGATTTCATATAAAAGTGATACATATCTTTATCTGGCTTACTTAGTGTGATAATTTCTGGGTCCATCCATGTTGCTGCAAATGCATCAGTTCACTGTTTTGGCTGCCGTCTATGGGGTCGCACAGAGTCGGACACGACAGAAGCAACGCAGCAGCAGCAGCAGAATGTTCCGTGGTATATATGTACCACGACTTCTTTATCCACTGCTCCGCTGATGGGCATTTAGGCTGCTTCCATCTCCTGGCTATTGTAAAGAGTGCTGCTATGAACACTGGGGTGCAGGGATCTTTCTCAATTAGCATTTTGTCCATATATATGCCCAGGAGTGGCATTGCTGGATCATTTGGTATCTCTATTTTTAGTTTTTTAAGGAACTTCCATAATATTCTCCACAGAACATTCTTTGCCAAGGCAGTGATAGCAAAAACAAAACAAAAAAAAAAAACAACACACGCCGATAATACACTGACTAAAAAAAATCCAAAATGTCTAACTAGAAAATATGAGTCTCAGAACAACAATATAGCTTAATTTCACTTCCATTTTAAAGTCTGTATTTTAGAAAGCAATGAATAATTCTGAAAAGAAGTTACCCGTTGACAGGAATTGCTTTCTCAGGAAGGAGGAAGGGTGGGGGAACAAACAGCAGGGATCTTCTGTTGTTATTTTCTGTACTTACACTTTCTAATGTCTTTAAGAGGCAGCCAATGTTTTTTTCTCGTGTTATCTGTACAATGAAAAGGGATCTAGTCCTGTCCATTTAGTGAGCCTCTACTATTCACCTGGAGAGGCTAACCGTCTTGGAAGTCCTGATGGGGAAGGTGGGGACAAATACCCACAGAGAAAAAGGCACGTGAAGGAGCTCCCGGGTCGCCTAGTGGTGAGAACTCTGTGCGTTCTCTGCTGGGGCCCAGGTTCAATCCCTGGTCAGGGAACTGAGATCCTGCGAGCCACATGGAGCATCAAGTGAAATGAAAGAGAGACAGGTGGAAGCAGACTGATGAAGAAGCAGCAGTGATACGAGTCCTCTGCCTACTGGACGCAGCTGGGCCGTTACGAATGAGCAGGTTACCTTTGGGGACGAGTCTTTAGATGCTCAAGTGCCCACAGGCGCAGGCGCCTCATGCAGGGGGGCTGCACTGTCTCCCCCGGCAAGCCCCCGCCCCAGGCCCATCGCCCTGGTCCACCGCCATCTACAGAGTCCAGAGCAGAGGCAACAGGCATGGGCCCCCAGGCTGGACGCTTGGTAAGTAACTGCTGAATGAAGAGTCCATGAGGCAACCGACGGGGGTTTCCACCCAGGGACCTGCTTATGGGGCCCGGCCAGCAGTCCCGCCCCAGCTCCGGGGGACCCGCTGCCCTGGGAAGGGCAGGGGCCGAGACCAGGACACACGACACAGGCGGGGGACCTGGGCGAACAGCAGCCTAGAGACGAGGCTGGAGATCTGGAGACAGGAGGGGTGGGCGCTGCCCGGGGCGGGGGCTGCGGGTGGGGAGTGGTTTGGGGCAATGAAAACGTTCTGATAGTAACTGTGGGGTGGTTAGCCAATGTGCAAGCAGATTGAAAACCACTAAATTGCATATTTCAGATAGGCAAACTGTATGGTGTGTGAGATAGATCTCAATAAAGGTGTTAAATATTATCAACAGAAAAGTAAGAAAGAGTCAGAGTCAGAGAGATCAAGAGAGAGACAGAGACACAGTCAGAGACCACGAGAGACAGAGACCAAGGGAGACACAGAGACAAAGACAGAGACCATGAGAGACAGAGACCGGGAGAGACAGAGAGAGAAACAGTCAGAGACCAAGGGAGACACAGAGACCACGAGAGACAGAGACCAAGGGAGACACAGAGAGAGACACAGGGTCAGAAAGACTAGGAGACACAGACACCAAGGGGGACAGAGAGAGAGACAGACAGAGAATGCTGGCAGCAAGTTGGCTCTGTGCCCGCCAGGCCCAGCCCGGAGCACGGTGGGGCTGTGTGAGACCTGGGTGAGGGCCCCGGGGCCTCTATCACAGGACAATGATATTAATGGGGGGGGGACATCTGTGCACGGAGCAAACAGGAGCCAAGGCAGCGCGACCCTCGTTCTCTGAGTTGTGATCCGGCAGACACACGGGACAGGGCGGGGTCTACTCACAAACCCACCGGCCGCAGGCGGGACAGCTCCGAGTTCTACAGGAAAGACTGCTGTCGGGCAGCCGGGGTCCCGGGCCTCAGAGGCACACCTGAGTGGCCGTGAGGGTCACTGCAGACTCAGGGTGCACACTGCAGGGCCTGGAGGGAGGCTGCCCTCGGGGACCGCTGTGGCTGGAGAGAGGACCTGGGGATCACTTCAGGCTGGGTCCACAGGCAGGCAGAGAGACAGACAGGGGGCCCTTGGGAGGGAGGGGAGGCTCCACGGTGGCAAGAAGGACACGCGCAGATAGAGGTTAGGAGAGAAAAAGAGGGTGGAAGGACACACGGCCGGGAGCCCGCTGTTGAAACGGCCGTGAGCACGTGATGCCCTTGGTTCAGACCGTGGGCTGGCACACACCACGTTGACGGGTGGAAACTGCAGGGAAACCCCAGTCTCGGGCTACGCGTCTGCACCTTTTCCATGAGTCTGCGTTCAGGCGGTGCTCTGAGTAACTAAAAACACTTACAGGAAAAATTTAAAAGATGGACCTATGCTTGGCAAACACACCTTTCACGTGTGGGGTACAGCTAATCCCAGGCTGTAAAAGAAGAGCCCCGGGCGTTACTTCCAGGGGAGGTGAGCCCTGGATCCTGGCCCAAGGTCACACACCCCGGCCTGATGCTGGTCCTGTCATCTGATTCTGGGGTCTCACCTCCTGCCCTGCTGGTTCTGTGAAATGGCTTCTACTGGAACTCGGGCTCCTGAGCGTCCGGGTCCCGCCCCAGGCTCCAGGCCCCTGGTCGGGCCGCCAGAACCCACCCCACCAACTGGGGCTCATTCATGATGACCCAAACTGTTAGTTACTTAAAACAACAGCGTTATCTTGCCTCAGTGAGCAGTGTTCTGCAAAGAGAGAAAAGAGGAAAGGGTATCTGAGAGAGCCCTGGCCCTGAGGGGACACGGGCCCGTGGATGAGCCGGATTTCGGCAGGTTACCATCTGGGGTGTGGGGGAAGCAGGTGAGGGAGAACGAACTCCGGGGGCAGCCAGCCAGGGCAACGCTCCTGGGGCTCGGGGACCTGAAGGCTGCCTGGGGGCTCATTCTGAACTGAGTTTGCACTGGGCTAAGTGTGCCCTGGCCCGGCTCCAGGGCGGCCGGGGAGGACCCGCCAGGTGACCGTCCCAGATGTCTGGAGCCACTGGGGCCCATCAGAACCCAGGGCAAGAGTCTGGCCCGGCAATTCCATGTAACCGCTCCCCACTGCTCCACAAGGACTTCCATTGAAAGCTCCCATCCAGGAGGTTTATCTCCTAGGAAGCTAAGAATAACCCTTGCCAGGCACTGCCAGTCACACCCTCCCAGAAGGAAGCCAGCCAGGATCCCAGAAAACTCCTCCACTCACCCACAGAAGGACAGCTCTGAGTCAATATTAACCAAGCTCAAGGCACACACCCCGTCATTCTAAGAGCTGCCAGACCTGGAAGGGGGAGAGATTTCAAAACCGAAGGGCAAGTGGTTCGTGTGACTTTATAACAATGACACTCTGTGTGTGTGTGTGTGTGTGTGTGTGTGTGTGTGTACAGACAGGTGTATGTGTCTGTGTGCACATGTGTGCACATGTGAGCACAGGTATGTGTGTACACACATGGGTGCTCTACAGTTCAGAAGACACACCTCTCCACTCCTTGATTCCACCCTCAGCGCCTCCTTGCCAGAGGTAGTAGGAGGCCCATTTCACAGATAAGGCAGTGGAGGCCAGGAAGGCGTGAATGAAAACCTGCAGCTCCAGAAAGCGAGCAAAAGGAGCAGTCCTGACCCAGAGAAGTTGCTAGTGGGAGCCCCGTGGTGCCCGTGCGTGGCTGCTGGCTGCCCTGTGGGTCCCCCTGCGAGGGGACCTCATAGGACACACTGAGGCGTGTCTTCATCATTTTAAAGAAGCCCATCAAGTGCAGACACAGACACACCCTGCGTGTTTTGAGGGCCAAAGCATCAGGGAGAATATCCAATTATTATCCAGGGATGACTTTTGGAGACGTGACTACAGTCACTTAAATGTCACAGACAGGAACTACTCAGCACTCCAAATCATGAGTCCTCAGCACTCCAAATCATGAGTCAGGAATTCGTTCCAGTTTAAATGATCCCTTGAAATGAGCCTGTCCCGGAAGACATAAATCTAGGAAGAGCCCGGATGCGTGCGATCAATAAAATGGTGAAGCGCAGAGCGGGGACGCCGCTGCCACCAGGGCGAGGCTGGAACCTGGCCCCAAAGACCGAGCCGCTCTCAAGGCCGGTGCCCCAAGGACCACACCACACACGCGCCCTGACACATGGCTTCACCTGACTCGTGCCCAGTGGCGTACCTGCCTACCTCCAATCAAGGGGTTACAGGAACCCGTCCCCAAGGCCTGGGGGAGGAGAGATACAGGGTGGGTTTTGGGCCCGGCTTTGGCGTTTACAGCTGAGCCACTTGGACTGAGCCTGCGGCTCCTGGCCTGTTCAAGGGAATGCCAACCAACAGCAGCCTCCGAGGGCTCGTTGGGGGAATCTAAGCGGAGTGACTACGGGACAGCTTTCTGCACACGCTCAACGCCCAGGGCACGATCGCCCCATGAGGGCCCCCGCAGAGGCTGCCACTGGCTACGACGCTGACAACCACGGTGCGGGGTGTGGAAAGGGCACACGGACCAGACAGAACACAGCCTGTCTCCAGAGGCCGGCTCCAGAGAGGCAGGGTTTACTTATTTTTTAACCTTCCAGACAAATTTGCCTGGCTTAGTAACTTTTGATATTTCAAACTCCCTCCCTTCCTTCCTTCATTATCCAGGGTAGAAAAACAAACACCAGGCTGTCTCTCCCCCTCCCTCTGGGGCTCCTGGAAAGCCAGCCAACAGACCAAGGGAGCCAGAAGATGAGATGCAGTTTGCTGCTTACAATCAAAGCCCTAATTAGTTGACTTCATAAGAGAAGAAGAGAGAATATTCTGATCATAGTGTGTTTTACTGGAAGTGTACGGATGAGGTCTGCCTAAAACTGATAAAACACACGATCAATCCATAAAGCTGATGTTTTCACATTTAATGAGAAGTTTGTTAAATTAACAGCAGTACACGTGGTTTCACATTCACCATCCTAAGCACCGCCTTCACCACCATCAGCATCACCACTTGCTGTTGTTCACTCAGTTCTGTCCGACTCTTTGCGACCCCATGGACTGCAGCACACCAGGCTTCCCTGCTCTTCACTATCTCCTGGAGTTTGTTCAAACTCATGCCCATTGCGCTGGTGACGCCGTCCCACCGCCTCATCCTCTGTGGCCCCTTTTCTAACTCTTGCCCTCAATCTTCCCAGCATCAGGTCTTTTCCAACGAGTCAGTTCTTGGCATCTAGTGCCCAAAGTATTGGAGCCTCAGCTTCAGCATCAGTCCTTCCGATGAACATTCAGGGCTGATCTCCTTTAAGGTGGACTGGTTTGATCTCCTTGTTGTTCAAGGGGCTCTCAAGAGTCTTCGGTAGCATCACAATTCAAAAGCATCAATTCTTTAACGCTCAGTCTTGTTTATGGTCCAACTCTCACACCCGTACGTGACTACTGGGAAAACCATGGCTCTGACTCTCATCACCAGTCACCATCCATCACCATCATCACCAGTCACCATCCATCACCGCCATCACCAGTCACCATCCATCACCATCATCACCAGTCACCATTATCACCATCATCACCAGTCACCATCCATCATCACCATCATCACCAGTCACCATCATCGCCATCACCAGTCACCATCATCACCATTATCACCAGTCACCATCATCACCATCATCACCAGTCACCATCCATCACCGCCATCACCAGTCACCATCCATCACCATCATCACGATCATCACCATCATCACCAGTCACCATCCATCATCACCATCATCACCAGTCACCATCATCGCCATCACCAGTCACCATCATCACCAGTCACCATCATCACCATCATCACCAGTCACCATCCATCACCATCATCACCAGTCACCATCATCACCATCATCACCAGTCACCATCATCACCATCATCACCAGTCACCATCCATCACCATCATCACCAGTCACCATCCATCACCATCATCACCAGTCACCATCCATCACCATCATCACCATCATCACCAGTCACCATCATCACCATCATCACCAGTCACCATCATCACCATCATCACCAGTCACCATCCATCACCGCCATCACCAGTCACCATCCATCACCATCATCACCAGTCACCATTATCACCATCATCACCAGTCACCATCCATCATCACCATCATCACCAGTCACCATCATCGCCATCACCAGTCACCATCATCACCATTATCACCAGTCACCATCATCACCATCATCACCAGTCACCATCCATCACCGCCATCACCAGTCACCATCCATCACCATCATCACGATCATCACCATCATCACCAGTCACCATCCATCATCACCATCATCACCAGTCACCATCATCGCCATCACCAGTCACCATCATCACCAGTCACCATCATCACCATCATCACCAGTCACCATCCATCACCATCATCACCAGTCACCATCATCACCATCATCACCAGTCACCATCATCACCATCATCACCAGTCACCATCCATCACCATCATCACCAGTCACCATCCATCACCATCATCACCAGTCACCATCCATCATCACCATCATCACCGTCATAGTCACTTTCACTGAAAATCCACCGCATGCCAGGCATACCATATGTTTGTTTTCTATTTTAAGCCTCTTAGCAGCCCTGCCAGTTAGGTATAATTATCTCCACATTACAGAGGAGGGATTTTCTGGAACCCAGACTGCCATGTCTCCCTGCACTGCAGCTCTGTCTTGAGGCGGCTTCTTAATCCCTTTCCCTGGCTCCTGTCCTGACCCAAAGGCACCAGGTCCCCGCCCTGGGAGAGTCTGTTTCTCAGCATCACTCTCCAGAGAGCCCTATATGACACCTCCTTCTGCTTGAAGGAGTTTTTCTCGTTGGCCCTGAGCCCAGCCTCGCACACCCCGTGTGTGCAGAAGTGGAAGTGGACTCAGAGAGGAGGCCAGCACGCTGGTGACTTGGGGAGGGCAGGGCCTCAGGTTAGGTATCAATACAACTGCCAGGGGTGCGTGACAGAGGCTGGGGGACCCTCGATCCCTCCATCCACCCCTCCATCCGCCCCGAGGACAGCTCATCAGAAGGATGCTAGTGTACACGGAGCTGTGCGTCTCTGAATTACACAGAGATGCCGTCTGCACTGGCTTTTCTCACTGCTTGGGAAGGCGGTCGGCGCTGAGGGAAAAGATTAAATGTCACACTAGCATCCCAGGGAGGGCCATGATGGATTCAGGAGGCTGGATCCCAGAACACTTGCTGACTCCCAACTCGACATGCTGTCCAGAACCCATGGGCCACCAAGTGAGTCTGTGACCCTCCATGATGAATGCAAGGCTGGGTGTCCAAAACAGGAGGGGCCCCAAAAGCATTTCTACCCGTGCTGCTGCGGAGGGTCAGGTGGGTAGGGCTGGACAGCAGCAGGCGGGCCGCAATGGTCCCAGGACCCTGGACAGGGGACAGCTCTCACACCCTGGCAAGGCTCCCCAGCATGCTGGGAGGAAGGCACTCGGCCGGGAGCAGGGAGTCTGTCCTTAACTTACGTCTGGTGAGAGACCAGATGCAGCCTTCTGCGCCCAGGCCTGGCAAACCGGGGCCCACAGGCTAAACTGGCCCCCTGCCTGGTTTATAAATAAAGTTTTATTGGCGCACAGCCACACATTAATCTGCATATCGTCTGTGGCTAAGTTCACACTGCAGAGGCAGAGTGGAGTAGCTGTGAAGAAGTCCATGTGGTCTGAAAAGCCAGAATATTCACTCAGTGACTCTTTATAGGAAAAGTCTGCTGGCCTCTCTAACCCAAGGCAAGAGAGGCAGGGTCTTCCTATGAGCCTTGGGCGGCTCTGGGTCATCCCAAAGCCATCAGCCGAGGGTGAGGATAGGTCCAGAGGACACAGAGGGAACCCAGGCCCACAAATAACTCAGAATACAGATTCCCGACACTCTAATAAAAAAGGTTACACTTTCAAAGATCGTCCTGTCCTCCATTATTTCAAGAGACAGAAAACATGGTTTTCTGTTTAGGTCCCCCCCATGATAAAATATGCTTAAAATCTACCAAGGAAAATTAAGAAATGCTTTCCCTGTCTAAGGCAATAATTAAGAAGCACATGTTGGCACAGATGTTTTACCAGCCAAAGCCAAGCCTCCTGACGTGTGTTTTTCTAGCCCAGCCGAGCAAGATATCCCTGCGCTCATAAATCCATTCCAGCCTCCATGTGCCTTGGAACACCTAGGGCCCCAGCTGTGTGCAAATCCCATCAATATGCTTTCATTAAGGAGCTGGCCAGCAGCTTTCAGGAAATCCCTTGAAGCCAGACTGAAATGCTTCCCCAGCCCCATCTGGCCGAGCTGCTCTCCTGTGCCAGGGGCAGGGGACACCCTGAGAGATGGCGGTTTGTGTCCCTGAGAAGGTGGGCCTAAGGGGCAAGCGGAGGCCAGCAGGGACGACAGGTAAGGCCTAATAATGACCTGGGCCCGGCTGTTCCCCTGGGCTGTACTGCAAAGGGCTGTGGTGTGAAAAGCACAGCTCACTCTACCAGGGGCTCATCAAGGAAAGGCTTGACTGAGGGCAGGTTCAACTGGGTCTTGAAGAGCGCATAGGGGTTTTCCAGGGCAAAGTGACTCCAGTCACTTAGGAGTCTTGCCTGGAGGGCGGGGGTCGTGTTGTACCCCTGCTGCTTTCTGGGCACGCTTGCACCCAGCTCGCCTGAGTTTTCAGTCCTTCTCACACGGGAGAGCGAGGGCTTTATATCAACTTGCTCACGTCAAGGCTCCACTCGTGGAGCCAAAAAGAAGTGAGCGGGGTCCTGAAAAAAGATCGGCACTCCCGTGTTCACAGCATCGCTGTTCACAACAGGTGAGAGATGGAGGCAGCCCGTGTCACCTGACGGGTGAAAGGATAAAACGTGGTCCACCTACACAAGGCAAAACTGCTGCCGTTGTTCAGCTCCTCAGTCGTGTCCGACTCTTTGTGACCCCGTGGGCTGCAGCACACCAGGCCTCCCTGTCCATCACCAACTCCCAGAGTCCATCCAAACTCCTGTCCATTGATTCGGTGATGCCATCCAACCATCTCATCCTCTGTTGTCCCCTTCTCCTTCTTCCTTCAATCTTTCCCAGCATCAGCGTCTTATTCCAATAAGTCAGCTCTTCCCATCAGGTGGCCAAAGTACTGGAGCTTCAGCCTCAGCATCAGTCCTTCCAGTGAATATTCAGGGTTGATTTCCTTTAGAATTGATTGGGTTTGACCTCCTCAAAGTCCAAGGGACTCTCAAGAGTCTTCTTCGGCACCACAGTTCAAAAGCATCAATTCTTCAGCGCTCAGCCTTCTTTATAGTCCAACTCGCACATCCATACATGACCACTGGAAAAACCACAGCTTGGACCAGAAGGACCTTTGTCTGCAAAGTGATGTCTCTGCTTTTTAATATGGTGTCTAGGTTTATCATAGCTTTTAAAGCTATGACGAGGGAACATTACTCAGCCTTAAAAAGGAAGAAAATTATGACACAGCTGCAACCTGGATGAACCCGAGCACAGCACAGAGTGAAGTAAGAGAAACAAAAGGGCAGATGCCACGCGATTCCACTCACAGGACGTCCCTGGAACTGTCTAGTTCAGAGACAGAAAGCAGACGGTGGGGCTGGGGGAGGGGACGGGGAGTGGGTTGATGGAGACAGAGTGTCAGTTTGGGGAGACGGAAAGTTCTGAAGACAGAGGCGGGTGACGCTTGTTCAGCCATGTGAATGCACCCAACGCTGCTGAGATGCGTACCTTAACTGCATAGATAAGACGGTCAAACATTCGCTCTGTTTTACTTATCTACCCACAGTGAAGAAGGAATTAGGTTTCCAAGGTGGCGCTTGTGGTAAAGAGCCCGCCTGCCAGTACAGGAGACATAAGAGATGTGGGTTCCATCCCTGAGTAGGAAAGATCTCTTGGAGGAGGGCATGGCAACCCACTTCAGTATTCTTGCCTAGAAAATCTCATGGACAGAGGAGCCTGGCAGGCTATAGTTCATGGGGTCACAAGAGAGTTGGACACGACTGAAGCGACTTAGCATGCAAGAAGGAATTAAATAGGAAAAGCCCACTGGGGACATGTGTGTACATGTGATGGGAGGCTTGCTGTTGTTACACGGCGGTCCCATTGGCGTTCAGTGGGGTGCCATAATCGTCTTGGGGGCTCTGTCAGCAGCTCCCATCCCCATTTCATGGCTCCAACCTGCCCCCTCCAGGCCCCAGGGGAGACCCGCTCTGGGGTACGTGTGACACGGTACCTGCAGACTCTGCCACGGGGGGTTTGTGCCCAGCTCCGACTGCACCAGCTGTGTCCAGGACCCTCCTCTCACTTCCTGTGACTCAAGCTCTCCTTCTATGACAGGGATGTGTGTCGTGCGTGCTAAGTCTCTTTAGTCGTGACCCTGTGGACTGCAGCCCACCAGGCTCCTCTGTCCATGGGATCCTCCAGGCAAGAACACTGCAGTGGGTTGCCATTCCCTTCTCCAGGGGATCTTCCCAACCCAGGCATGGAACCTGATTTTCTTATGTCTCCTGCATTTGGCAGGTAGGTTCTTTACCACAAGCACCAGCTGGAAAGCTCGTACGATAGGGATAACCATCCTCAAAGAAGCTGGTGAGGAGCTCCCCCAGCTAAGCACTGAGTGTCTGTGTCTCCCCAGATTCCTACCTTGAAGCCCTAACCCCCAGTGTGACTGTGTCTGGAGATGGGTCTTTATGAGGTGATTAGTTTAAATGAGGTTGTGAGGGTGGGGCCCTGACCTGATAGGATTAGCGTCCTTGGCAGAAGAGACAGCCAAGGGCTGTTTCTGTCTCTGCACATGGGAGGACACAGCCAAAAGGGGCTAGGGAGACCCAAGCCAGGAGGACAGCCTCCCCTGGAACCAGGCAGGGTGGCCCCGCGGTCTGGGACGTGCAGCCAGGACTGGGAGAAGTAAGTGTCTGCTGTTTAAGCCGCCCCGTCTTCAGGGCTTCATTACAGCACCTGGAGCCGGACACCCGCCCACAAAGCGCTGAGCACAGCCCCGGCCCGGGGGCACAGTCACGGCTACTGACCTGGTTGTAGAGGGCGCAGATGTGCAGGGCGGTGTTCCCCGAGGCGTTCTGGGCCCCCATGTCGGCCCCGTAGAAGAGCAGGTGCTCCAGATGCTGCACGTGGCCGTACCTGCAGGCCTGAAACGAGAGTCCACAGCATGAGCAGGACCGCCCGGGCACACCCAGCTCCCCCAGAACTGACAGTGTGAGCGGGACCGCCCGGACACACCCGGCTCCCCCAGAACTGACGGTGTGAGCGGGACCACTCGGACACACCCGGCTCCCCCAGAACTGATGGTGTGAGCAGAACCGCCTGGGCACACCTGGCTCCCCCAGAACTGACAGTGTGAGTGGGACTTCCCAGACACACCCGGCTCCCCCAGAACTAACGGTGTGAGCGGGACTGCCTGGACACACCTGGCTCCCCCAGAACTGACGGTGAGGGCGTTCACACCGTGAGCAGAACTGCCTGGGCAAACTTGGCTCCCCCAGAACTGATGGTGTGGCCATCCACACCGTGAGCGGAACCGCCCGGGCACACTTGGCTCCCCCAGAACTGATGGTGTGGCCGTCCACACCATGAGCAGAACCGCCCGGACACATCCAGCTCCCCCAGAACGGACGGTGTGAGCGGGACCGCCCAGACACACCCGGCTCCCCCAGAACTGACGGTGTGAGCGGGACCTCCCGGACACACCTGGCTCCCCGAGAACTGATGGTGTGAGCGGGACCTCCCGGACACACCTGGCTCCCCCAGAACTGATGGTGTGGCCATCCACACCATGAGCAGAACCACCTGGACACACCCGGCTCCCCCAGAACTGACGGTGTGAGCAGGACTGCCCAGACACACCCGGCTCCCCCAGAACTGACAGTGTGAGTAGGACCGCCCGGGCACACCTGGCTCCCCCAGAACTGACGGGCGGCCGTCCACACTGTGAGCAGAACCGCCTGGACACACCCGGCTCCCCCAGAACTGACGGTGTGAGCGGGACCTCCCGGACACACCTGGCTCCCCGAGAACTGATGGTGTGAGCGGGACCGCCCGGACACACCTGGCTCCCCCAGAACTGATGGTGTGGCCGTCCACACCATGAGCGGAACAGCCCGGACACATCCAGCTCCCCCAGAACTGATGGTGTGAGCGGGACCGCCCGGACACACCTGGCTCCCCCAGAACTGATGGTGTGGCCGTCCACACCATGAGCGGAACAGCCCGGACACATCCAGCTCCCCCAGAACTGACGGTGTGAGCGGGACCGCCCGGACACACCCGGCTCCCCCAGAACTGACGGTGTGAGCGGGACCTCCCGGACACACCTGGCTCCCCGAGAACTGATGGTGTGAGCGGGACCTCCCGGGCACACTTGGCTCCCCCAGAACTGATGGTGTGGCCATCCACACCATGAGCAAAACCACCTGGACACACCCGGCTCCCCCAGAACTGACGGTGTGAGCAGGACCGCCCAGACACACCCGGCTCCCCCAGAACTGACAGTGTGAGTAGGACCGCCCGGGCACACCTGGCTCCCCCAGAACTGACGGGCGGCCGTCCACACCGTGAGCAGAACCACCTGGACACACCTGGCTCCCCCAGAACTGACAGTGCAGCCGTCCACACCGTGAGCAGAACCGCCCGGACACACCTGGCTCCCCCAGAACTGACGGTGTGAGCGGGACTGTCCAGACACACCTGGCTCCTCCAGGACTGACGATGCGGCCGCCCACAGCATGAGCGGAACTGCCCGGACACGCCTGGCTCCCCCAGAACTGACCGTGTGGGCAGCACAGCTCACAGCCTGCTCCTGCATCTGCACCGGGCCCCCCAGGACAGACCCCAGGGTGGGAAGCAAGAGAGGGCCTCGTGATGGGACTGAGGATTGTGTTCAGCTGTTCAACAGAGGGGTGGGTCTGCGTAGGGGCCACCCATTCCTTTCATTTGGACCTGCAGGAGGGGAACCCCAAAGACACCATGGCAAGTCTTTGCCCCCTGAACTCAGCAACCGCCCAGGAAACGCGGATCAGGATGCTCCATGCCTGGCCTTGCTAATCCAAGCCCCCCAGATCCCAGGATGACGCATGAGGATGTCTGTGGGTGTGCGAGGATCTGCTGTGTCCTGGGGAGAGACCCGCCACCTGACCTGTCCTCCTCCGGGCAGGGGCAGCCCCGCTGAGACTTTAACATGAACCCACCCTGAAGGGGCACAAGAGGCAGGGGAGGTGGCCCCACAGCGTGATTTACCCTTTTCTGAGCCCTTCTAGGGCTGACGTGGGATTTATGAGCCAACAGGGTTCTGGGGTCCACCAGATCTGGCTTGGTTTTCCAGAACTTTCACTCTGAGCCTATGTCTTCACGTGCCAACAGAAACCCTGCCCCTCGAGGGGTTCTCATGAGTCATGTGAATACGGGGCCTGAAAAGACCCCCAGTGATGCTCAGGGACGGGCCAGCCCCCCACCCCCCACAGCAAGCGGGGAGACCTGGCATTGAGACTGCGTAGGGGCGGGGCCGTTCAGCTCCAGCGGGGGATCCAGAGGCTGGGGGGGGGGTCTCCTGACCCTGGGCAGCAGGTCCTACCCGACTAAGCGCACCCCATCCACCAGAACCGCCTGTGATGCAGCAGTGCCCAGCGCCGGGGTGGTGAGACCCACTGTCCCCGTGTTGGGGCGGAAACGCAGACGGGGAGATACGAGAGGCCAGGGAACGGGGTCCTGACCCAGGGCTGAGTACACGGAGGGCGGGGAGCGCCAGGCACAGAGCAGACAGCTGGCCCGGCCAGGACGGGCAGCCGCAGGGGGTCGGGGTCGGGCTGGCACGCAGCTCGTCAGCCCTGCCTTTCTGGTAACTGAGACAGACTGAGCGGAACCTCCACCTCTGTGCTGTGCAAGAGAAGAGCGCCAAACCCCACCAATTAACAGAGGAGAGAGGACGGGAGGATAGGGGCTTAGTAATCAGATGACCTTAAAAAAACCCTGAGAAACACCCACGTTCAACCCCGGTGCTGCCGTTTACAGAGCAGATCATCACCAGAGATAAGGTTGCTTCCACCTGCCTGCCCCACCTTCCCTTTTCATGGCAACAGCGCCTGCCTCTTCCTCTGGGGCCCTGAGCCCGCTCCCAGAGGCCTAGGGGCCCGCCCCTCCCCACGCCTACAGCACACCCAGAACTTTCGAGCTTCTGGCCACGGGCGTGGGCTGGGGATGCCCAAGTGACTCTCGGGAGCCACGGAGCCGGAGGCTGAGACATTTGTCAGAACAACGGAGAAAATGAAGTTCTCGCTTTCCTCCAGGAGGGTCGGCAAAAAAAGCCACGGAAGCTCAGAGCTGCCGGGGCCACCAACGCAGAGGAAGGGAGAAGTGGGAGCTGAAGGCAGGAGAGAGAAAACAAGACACACACGCGCGCACACACACAATAGAGACAGACACACACACACAGACATACAGAGACAGATACAGGCACAGAGAGACACATAGACACAGAGACACAGACACAGACACACACACACACACAATAGACAGACACACAATAGACAGACACACAGACACACACGCACAGAGACATACAGACACAGAGAGACACACACACAACAGAGACAGAAACATACAGGCAGAGAGAGACAGACACACACAGAGACACAGACACACACACACACAGAGACACACAGATACATACACAGAGAGACAGACACAAACAATAGAGACAGACACACACAGGCACAGAGAGACATACAGACACACACACACACACACAGACGTTGCCAAGGTAATGTCCTGTGAATCTCTCTTAGTGAAGACGCTGCCTCGGCTCTTCAGGATGTAAGCCTAGGTATAATTTTAATTTTCCCCTTATATCAGCTTGAGATTTTTGACCCTCAAATTGAAGGACCCCTCGCCAAACCACTCTCTCCAAAGGCCTTCCAGGAAGCAAGACTGGATTCGGCTTAACTATCTTATAGTCAGAAGCGAAGAGAGCTGCATTGGCATAAAAAACATTTAACAATCACTGCACACCCATCCTCCCCCTTCCCGCGGTTAACCTGAAATGGTGAGATTTTGTGACGTCATGGGATCGTGTCTCGCTCTCCTCACCAAGGGTCACGACATGATCAACGCGAAGAGATAAAACAGCACCGCTGAGTCTAAGGGCTTCCTTCCCACCCCCGTCTTTCTCAGAGCCCAGTGTCTGAAAACAAGCAAAACCAGAAACTTCAGACACGTGCTGGAACAACAACAACAAACTCCCATAATCGCTTCTCTAAAGGATCATCTTTGCTCGTCTCTTCTCTTAAACCACTGGCTGTTACGTGACTTTGGCCACCTGATGTGAAAAACTGACTCATTTGAAAAGACCCTGATGCTGGGAAAGATTGAGGGCAGGAGGAGAAGGGGACGACAGAGGATGAGACGGTTGAATGGCATCACCGACTCAATGGACGTGAGTTTGAGTAAGCTCCGGGAGTTGGTGATGGACAGGGAGGCCTGGCGCGCTGCGGTTCATGGAGTCGCAAAGAGTTGGACACGACTGAGCGACTGATCTGAACTGAACTGTTACGCGACAGAAGCTATGTTTGCTGAAGAAGTGGCCTGGCACGCGGGAAAGGGAGGAGGGAATCTGGGCAAGGCGGTGGCCAGAGGGGTGAGCAGACTGGCTGCACTCAGTGTGGGAGGGTGGCAAGAAACAGGTGAATAAACGAAGGACAGTGGGAACAGGTTTCCCGGTTCAAAGAAGGGAGTCAGTGATGCAGCGCAGGACAAAACGAGAGGAAACTCCTCCGTGGCACTGGAGGCGCTCCAGTATGAGCTTTCGGTCTCAGCAGAAAAGCAAGAGAGGGACTGTGCAGGCACTCCTGGACGTGAGTGCACACACACCCCTGACTCTGGCCACACATACGCACCGGGGTTTCTGGCTTCGGCAAAAGGCTGGACGAGGGTGGTGGTAACCTACACGGGGAAAATGAGAACTGAAGATCTGGAGAAACGATAAATCAAAATTCCTGTTTTGACCAAAACAGGCTATCCCATGCTCATGAGACTCCTCCGTGGCGGTGCCACGTAGGTATTTGCATGTGCCGGTTTGGAGTTTCAAGGAGAGTCAGAGTTGAGTCAAGTTATCCAAAGAATAGCAAGAAGAGGTAAGAAAGCCTTCCTCAGCGATCAATGCAAAGAAATGGAGGAAAACAACAGAATGGGAAAGACTAGAGATCTCTTCAAGAAAATTAGAGATACCAAGGGAACATTTCATGCAAAGATGGGCTCGATAAAGGACAGAAATGGTATGGACCTAACAGAAGCACAAGATATTAAGAAGAGGTGGCAAGAATACACAGAAGAACTGTACAAAAAGATCTTCACGACCCAGATAATCACGATGATGTGATCACTCACCTAGAGCCAGACATCCTGGAATGTGAAGTCAAGTGGGCCTTAGAAAGCATCACTATGAACAAAGCTAGTGGAGGTGATGGAATTCCAGTTGAGCTCTTTCAAATCCTGAAAGATGATGCTGTGAAAGTGCTGCACTCAATATGCCAGAAAATTTGGAAAACTCAGCAGCGGCCACAGGACTGGAAAAGGTCAGTTTTCATTCCAATCCCAAAGAAAGGCAATGCCAAAGAATGCTCAAACTACCACACAATTGCACTCATCTCACATGCAAGTAAAGTAATGCTCAAAATTCTCCAAGCCAGGCTTCAGCAATACATGAACCGTGAACTTCCAGATGTTCAAGTTGGTTTTAGAAAAGGCAGAGGAACCAGAGATCAAATTGCCAACATCTGCTGGATCATCAAAAAAGCAAGAGAGTTCCAGAAAAATGTCTATTTCTGCTTTATTGACTATGCCAAAGCCTTTGACTGTGTGGATCACAATAAACTGTGGAAAATTCTGAAAGAGATGGGAATATCAGGCCACCTGACCTGCCTCTTGAGAAACCTATATGCAGGTCAGGAAGCAACAGTTAGAACTGGACATGGAACAACAGACTGGTTCCAAATAGGAAAAGGAGTATGTCAAGGCTGTATATTGTCACCCTGCTTATTTAACTTATATGCAGAGTACATCATGAGAATGCTGGGCTGGAGGAAGCACAAGCTGGAATCAAGATTGCCAGGAGAAAGATCAATAACCTGAGATATGCAGATGACACCACCCTTATGGCAGAAAGTGAAGAGGAACTCAAAAGCCTCTTGATGAAAGTGAAAGAGGAGAGTGAAAAAGTTGGCTTAAAGCTCAACATTCAGAAAACGAAGATCATGGCATCCGGTCCCATCACTTCATGGGAAATAGATGGAGAAACAGTGGAAACAGTGTCAGACTTTATTTTTCTGGGCTCCAAAATCACTACAGATGGTGACTGCAGCCATGAAATTAAAAGACGCTTAGTCCTTGGAAGGAAAGTTATGACCAACCTAGATAGCATATTGAAAAGCAGAGACATTACTTTGCAACAAAGGTTTGTCTAGTCAAGGCTATGGTTTTTCCAGTGGTCACATATGGATGTGAGAGTTGGACTGTGAAGAAAGCTGAGCGCCGAAGAATTGATGCTTTTGAACTGTGGTGTTGGAGAAGACTCTTGAGAGTCCCTTGGACTGCAAGGAGATCCAACCAGTCCATCCTAAAGGAGATCAGCCCTGGGTGTTCATTGGAAGGAATGATGCTAAAGCTGAAACTCCAGTATTTTGGCCACCTCATGCGAAGAGTTGACTCATTGGAAAAGACTCTGATTCTGGGAGGGATTGGGGGCAGGAGGAGAAGGGGACGATGGAGGATGAGATGGCTGGATGGCATCACTGACTCGATGGACATGAGTTTGAGTGAACTCCGGGAGTTGGTGATGGACAGGGAGGCCTGGCGTGCTGCGATTCATGGGGTCACAAAGAGTTGGACACGAATGAGCGACTGAACTGAACTGAACTGAATGGAATCTGTTGGCAGATGTGGACTGAAATCGTGTGAAATTGTCACTTTTAGTCAAAAATGGCTGAACGATGCTGGTTTCGCTGGTTCAGTCTAAGAGATGATATTTAAACCCACAGGTCTGAATGTAGTCGCTTAGGAAGAGCATTTACATGGGAGAGAACAGGGGCAGAGCCTTGGGCACCCACCACTTAGAAGTGGGACAGAAGAGCAGGAGCTTTACTGGCGGCTCAGCTGTAAAGAACCCGCCTGCCAACACAGGAGATGCAGGTTCAGTCCACGTTCTTGTCTGGGAAATCCCATGGACAGAGCAGCCTGGTGGGCTACAATCCATGGGGTCGCAAACAGTCAGACATGACTGGGAGACTAAACAACAACCCCTCTGAGAGGGCCTGGAGTCAGTAACAGGCCGGGAGCAGTGAGCGCCCTTACTACCCAGACCTTGGGTTCTAAATACCACTCTGGACTCAAAAGAATCGGGACTCCTGACAGAGACGGCTGATTCGAGGGCTGAGGCATGAAAAAACAGGATGAGCCTGGAATACCTTGCTGAGCCAGAAGGAAAAAGGATGAGGACGGGTGCACGGGACACACGGGCCATCCTGAAGGGGCTCCCTGGACCCAAAGGGGGATAACAGTAACAGACCTCTTGAAAAAACAGAAATCCACGATACCACGGTACTGTAAGTAAGTGAACAAACAGGAAGAGAAAGCTCCTTCTGATGACAGAAAGCCAACTAATCAGTGCGAGCAGTAAGGATGGGAGTAGGAAAATCTCCACTTAGCAGTTACTTACTTAATTCAGGCAAGAAAGACCATGCATGCTAAAACGAGCAGGTGAGAGGGAGATGGGGAAAGGGGCTTTCTCAGATACTCCCTGACTGCAAAGTGCAGAGGCAACTGCGGTGGAGAGCCTGGCAGATTCCAGGTGAACAGGGGGCCAGAGCCGACATCACCAGTGACAGCAAATGGTCACCACTGCCCCGACTGGACCACCAGGAACACAGCCCCTCCACGCTGCTGCTGCTGCTGCTAAGTCATGTCAGTCGCGTCCGACTCTGCGACCCCACAGACAGCAGCCCACCAGGCTCCCCCGTCCCTGGGATTCTCCAGGCAAGAACACTGGAGTGGGTTGCCATGTCCTTCTCCAACGCGTGAAAGTGAAAAGTGAAAGTTGCTCAGTTGTGTCCGACTCTTAGCAACCCCACGGACTGCAGCCCACCAGGCTCCTCCATCCATGGGATTTTCCAGGCAAGAGTACTGGAGTGGGTGCCATTGCCTTCTCCGTCCCTTCCATGATTTTCCTGCACAAATGCGCATCATGCATCTTATCACCAGGAAACACTGAGCAAATGCACACCAGGCGACAGGCTCCACACGCCCACCCTGTAACCTTCGGGAGAAGCCCCTGAGAGAACCAAGGGAAGACGATGAACTCTGCCAGGTAGAAGGGTTCGTGCGGGGTCCAAGACCGGATCTTTTCACTGTGCATGCCAAGTCACTTCCGTCGTGTCTGACTCTTCATGACCCTGTGGACTGTAGCCCTCCAGGCTCCTCTGTCCATGGGATTCTCCAGGCAAGAATACTGGAGTGGGTTGCCATGCCCTCCTCCAGGGGATCTTCCCGACCCAGGGATCAATCCGCATCTCTTATGTCTCCTGCATCGGCAAGCATGTTCTTTACCACGAGCACCATCTGGGAAGCCCCACATGCTTTTACTATATTGGTCATTACTGGGACAATGGGAAAAACTCAAATGTGGTCTCTGCGTACACAGAATTCTCTGTATTTGCTTCTGCAAGTCCTCTTTAAGTTTGAAATTAAAATATTCACTCAGTTTTTAAAAAATAGCAATTAGTACTTGTTTGACAAAAAGACCTCAAAGCTTATTAGAAATGTGTCTTCCCCCAAGATAAGTCGTGCTAACCCTTTGTCCTTTATTTGAAAAGGGTGTTGTACTTTCTGGCCCCTGGGAGACAGATTAAAAGGGTTGACAGAGGTCAGAAAGTAACTAGAATGTAAAACAGCACCCCCTACACTCATGTAGCGTAACCATTTTCTTCTGAGATGCTTTTTGGAAAATGCATGTGTCTGGGGCCCCATCCCACAACCACTTCCTGCAAATCTCCAGGGCAGGTGCATTTGGAGGAGACTCCCCACAGAATCTGGGATCTGGGATTCCCTCACCTATGCTGAGCGCCCCCCTCCCCCCATCACTAGCCAAACCCATGAATCGTGTAAATGAGGGAAAAAAAGGCTGCTGCTTCCTCCAGGCACTGCACTGCCACCTGCTGGGCACCTGCTGTGATACAGCTACAAGCCTAAATTTACAGCAAGAGGAACAGCGCCCCCGGGGTTGTGCAGGGCAACCAGAGCAATGCAGAGGGGACTGCATTGCAAACGCTTCTGCTTGGTTCTGTGCCTCAAGCAATCTAAGTCCACGCCACACTCAGGCATTTCTCCTACAGCACGTGCTTTACCAGACAAGCTGGAGATGTGACAGAACAGTCAGCATGCAACACCCACAGACAGACCCAGAACACACCCTGCGGTGAGTGCCGTCAGGGAGCGTCCAGGGGGCCTGTCCCATCACTGTGGGGTCAGGGAAGCACTAAGGACTTGGAGCCCAGGTCTGAGGGCGAGCAGGTGTCAGCCCAGTGAAGAAGAGGGACGGGAGGGCGTAGTGGCCCGAAATTGTGACTTCCTTAAGGAGAAAGCTTCTCATTTGAAAATGATAAATAATAAACAGCGACCAATAACAAATTAAGACCGAACGGTAAACATCCTTAAGAAAATTGTTGCAGGAAATCAAATGAGATCTGTGTGAAGGCCTGTGAGCAAACGGGTTAGGTGCTCTCTGTCAAGTATCATTCCTCAAAGATAAACCCAGACAGGGCCAGAGGACACGGGGAGGATGAGCTTGGGGGCGTGGCCAGGTGATAATGATGCGATGTAGGGCGTGGCCAGATGACGGTGATGGGGCGTGGCCAGGTGATAATGTGATGATGGGGGTGTGGCCAGATAATGATGGTGATGGGGGCGTGTTCAGATGATAATAATGGTGATGGGGCGTGGCCAGGTGATAATGATGTGATGATGGGGGCGTGGCCAGATAGTGATGGGGGCGTGGCCAGCACTTACTGAGCACTTACTAGATGCCAGGCATTATGGGAAGTGTGTCATTTTACCGTCTCAAGAGCTCTATGAATTGTTACTGAGCCAACTTCAGAGATTTAGTAAAGAAGTTCAGAGAGGCTAAACCACTTGCTCAGGTGGCCCAGGCCGTGCTGAGGGGGGTCTGAAATCCCAGCCCAGAATAAACTGCACTGACGACTCAAGGAAGAGATCTCACATCTCCCGAATAGAATCAGGGAGGGAGGAAGAGAGCGAGATGCCCCACGTGGGGCTGTCCAGGGAAGGAGGAAGAGAGCGAGATGCCCCACGTGGGCCGGTCCAGGGAAGGAGGAAGAGAGCGAGGTGCCCCACGTGGGCCGGTCCAGGGAAGGAGGAAGAGAGCGAGGTGCCCCACGTGGGCCGGTCCAGGGAAGGAGGAAGAGAGCGAGGTGCCCCACGTGGGCCGGTCCAGGGAAGGAGGAAGAGAGCGAGGTGCCCCACGTGGGCCGGTCCAGGGAAGGAGGAAGAGAGTGAGATGCCCCACGTGGGCCGGTCCTGTGGGCACAGCTGCTCATGAAGGTGTGTTAACACGAGACTCCTTCACCAACCAGCTGCCCTCTCGCTGGGCCCTCAGCTCGCCAGTAACACATTCTCGAGTCCTGAGATAGCCAACCAACCCCCCGTCACTCAGGTCAGAGCAAGATGCCTGGCGCTGCGCTGGTGGACGTGAAAGCATCACTACTTAGCAACTAAAACTGCACTGAAGTTTGGGCCTCCCTGGGGGCTCAGATGGTAAGGAATCCATCCACCTGCAAGGCAGGAGACCCAGGTTTGACCCCTGGGTCGGGAAGATCCCTTGGAGAGGCAATGACAACCCACTCCAGTATTCTTGCCTGGAGAATTCCATGGACAGAGGAGCCTGGTGGGCTACAGTCCACACGGTTGCAAAGAGTCGGAAACAACCGAGCAACTAACACAAGACTGCACTGAAGCCCCCTAAACCAACCCACCAATTGCCTAGGCTGTGGGAATGTACTGGGGTGGTTTTTACTTCTTTATGACTCTTCATATTTTCAAAGAATTCTACGTTGAGCAGGTACTTCTTCAGTAAAGAAAAACATTAGACTAACGTGAACGCAAGTTGAAAGGCTTGCAGACATGTCAAAAACGTGTGCTCTTCCAAAATCAGCCTGCAAGGGGGCGTGTGTTCCCAGTCGCGAGGCCTGGGGGCTGGCTGTGAAGGCCTCGCTTTGCAGGTCAACGTCAGCCTCCGGTCACACAGGCAACCGAGCCGCCGGTAATACCTGGGAGCAGGCGGAAAGGAGCTGTCGGGTGCCACGCAGAGGGGACTGTAGACCCCAGAACCCCGCGGTGCTTCTCCAAGAATCTGGGCGATGCAAACCCGCCTGCCCTCGACTTCCTTCTACCGCCAGGGCGCTGTTGCTGGAGGGGTGGCTTCGTCCGGGAGCCCTGGAGGCCGGACACAGAACCAGGCTTCCAGTGCGGGGCGCGCTGGGAACCTCGGGCAAGTCACCCACCCTCTCTGGGTCTGGCTAACTCGGAGCCCAGCAGGGGTCTGCCAGGGTTGCGGGAGGGGTGTGAAAAGATGGGGAGGACAGCGTTCGCTGGGTGAACGGGGCCCTCCCTGACCCAGGATGATAATCGGGGAGGGAGGGCCGCACTGCGCTGAGTTACTTGCTAAAGCACCCTGCGCGACCCCTGCTGAAGGTCACGGCTCTGCGGAAGGCCAGCAGCTCCAATAAAGCAGGTGCTTCCGCAGGACTCGCGTGGAAAAGAAAGCCACCACCGGAGGACGGTGTAGGGACCCTGCCGGATGACGCGAGAGCAGGATGTGACGGCCGGGGCTGATGCCTCCGCCTTCCAAACGCACTGCTGGGGGCAGGGCTGCAAAGCCCCGAGGCTGGGTGGCCTCTGGTGCCAGATGCTTGGAATCCATGCAGGGGCTCTCAGGGGCCACAAGTATGGGAGGCAGCACCACAGAAGTGAACCTCCACGCCCCCAACATACACAGTCACCCTCCCTCCAGCGGGGGCAGCCCTCCCAGGAGACAAGCGAGATTGCCACAAAAGGCATCGGGCTCAGGGTGAGGCCGCCCCAGCCAGGGATGGGGTGGGAGGGGAGAGGGAGGCGGGAGGCGGAGCCAGCCTGCGGCCGGATCCGAGCTGAGTGCCCTCTGCGGTTCCGGGTGTCTGATGCTCTGGCATCGGGGGTCTCGTGGGCACTGGAGGGGCTGCCCTGCCAGGGAGAGCTGATTCCTAGAAATGGACAAGGATGCAGCCAGGAGCACAAATGCTCAGCCGCCGTGCAGAGTTCTCGCCGGCCCTCCTCCACGGGGCGCTCACACTCGGGGCCCTCACCCTGCCCTAACCACCCAGGGAGGGTCCCAGATGGCTGGGGCAGCTCCTGCGCCCCAGGGCCACTGGGGCCCCTCAGCCTGCTCGTCCGGCCTCACCCGTTCCTTCCCTTGAAAACCACAGTAAAGGCTCTGTTCACAGGCCCCCCCGCCCTCCCTGCATGGTGGTGCCTGGCAGGCTGTGTCCCTCCTCTAAGGTCTGTGAGTGATAACCATCTTTCACGGGCAGCCATGTCCCGATGGGCTGGCCTCACCAGACCTGAACAGGAAAAAGTTACACTTTAATGGGAGCAGGGGAGACACGCAGCTTGAGAAGCAGATGCCCAGCACATGGACATAGAGGGTCCCTGGGGAGTCTTCCAAAACACACCGATAAAACTCCATCTGTGCCAGTGAGGCCTGAGGTCTGTCCCACCACCCAGGGCACCGGTCCTGCCACCCCGGGGACACAGACTCTGCCCCAGTGTCGTGACCACTCGGGGCAAACGCGCTCCCCTGTGTCCCTCGCTAATCCCACACTTAAGGATGTTATATTCTGAATGCACATTTTTGGAGTTCAAAAAGAAAACTCTGCTAAACAACGGAAATAATGATGTGTAAAGGGTGAGTAAATCCTGGGAGAAAAAGCACGCAGGTGTTTTCCGGTAGGACGTTCTGGTTTCCAAGTTGTATGTGCATTTGGCCCCTGTCACGTCCTGGGGCAGCTCAGGCGACAAAGGAAAACTGTTCTGCGGACGCTCCTCTCTGTCATGGGTGGGCTGCTTTCAGATGCGTCACTGAAAGGAGCATCATGCGTGGGGCTGACCTTGCCCAGTCCCTCCTTTGGATGGGCCAGGGGGCCGGGCTGGGGGATGGGCCTGGGGGGGGAGCTGAACCCGGGGGCACTCCACTTGACCCTGTATCCTCGGACTCACAGCTCAGCCCGGTGCCCTGGGCCAGCGGCTATTCCGAGGCCCTAAGGGTCGCAAGGAGGACAGGGCGCTCTGTCCTTGGTGATGGTGCCCCACCACCCGGCCCTGCACCTCCTCCTTCCTCGCAGGTCACCCGGGGGAAGAATGGCCCCCAGGGCTGCCCTGCCAACAGGGCTGGGACCCCCTTGGGAGTTGCTGGCAGAGCCTGAAACTGTCCCCTTTCACATCTTCAGCAAAGTCCATGTGTGATGATGACAGGCTTGGTCTTTTAATGGTCAGCAGCAAGCTGAGGGGGCTTCCCCAATGGGGCACTGGTAAAGAATCCGCCTGCCAATGCAGAAGACACAGGAGATGCAGGTTCAAGCCCTGGGTCAGGAAGATCCCCTACAGAAGGACATGGCAACCCTTTCCAGTGTTCCTGCCTGGAAAATGCGACAGACAGAGGAACTTGGTGGGCTACAGTCCACGGGGGTCACAAAGAGTCGGACACAACTGAGCACGCACACACACACGAAGCTGAGGGCCGAGGGCAGCTACGAGCCGAGATGAGCAGACAGACAGAGCGCCGCTCGCATCTGGGGGACCGCTGGCCTGCCCCAGCCTGGTCACGGCAGGAACCCTCCCAGGTAGATGTGAGGCACGGCCGGGCAGACTTGTGTGTGCGAGTGAGCATGTGTGGATCTGTGATCTTTGTTCACATCTATCTGTCTCACTGGCCCCGCCACACGGACGTAAGACCCACTGGATGGGGCCTTACTATTCACCACTGGGCTCAGCGTCCAGGACACTGAGCAGGCCTGGCAGGTACGACACAGGAGGTGACACCCATGCCAGGGTGGGGGGTGGTCTGTGGCTGGAAAGCCAGGGCCCTGGGCTCAGGGGCTCACAGTGGCTGCCTGGCACCCGAACGCCATGGCCCGGGAGTGGTTACGGAAAACTCCGATTCCGTGACAGTCAGGGTCTAGGTCCCGGGCGCGTCGGGGTCTCCAGCATCTGTCTGCTTCACCGAGTTAAAGGAGGCAGACCCCCAGAGCACGATCCTCTCCTAGGGGGCCAGATGTCCCGCAATCGGCAAAGCCCCCAGCCAAGGTCACCGGAGCCTCCGCCCGCCCCTCAGCTCTGCCCATCGCCCCCCAGCCTCCCAGGCCCCTCTCTCCCCCATAACTGACCCTCCGGCCATCAAGAGACACCCGTGCCTCCTCCAGGGGTGAGCGGGTCACAGGACAGGACCCACGGCTCCCCTGAGAACGCGGTGTTTTCACAGGACGAATCCAAACCCAAAAGAGACAGCAGCTCAGAAGGCGGTGTCTGCTGAGGGGGGATCTCGGATGCGGTCTTCCCTCCCTCCCTGCCACCCGCCCCCACCTCCTGGGGGATGTGACCCCAGCGTCCCTGAGGCCCTCGGCGAGAGGCCCACATCCCTACTTCACCTCCTCCAGGCCCGGGAAGCCTCCAGCACACGGGTGCCTGAGGGCAGCCCACCCCACCTGCCCAGGCCTGCCGCGCCCACTGGGAGCTCTAGTGCCAGGACTATAGCCTCCAGCCCGAAGGCCAGGTGCCCAGTGACAACACTGCCAGGGGAGGGGTGACTCCTCCCGGAACCTTCCAGGGTGAAGCCCTGGAGACCCGGAGTCGGTCACTGGCGAGGTCCATGCTGGGTCCTCCCTCCCCCATCCCTCATGTCCCCTGAGCAGCTCAGCCCCCTCCTGCCCCCGCCCAGAAAAATGCCATCCACAGCCCAGCGTTACTGCGGACAATCGTGGCCCTCGGCTCCTACGGACTTTGCAAACACAGCAACGTGAGTTTCGGGGTTGTTCGCAGCCTTCCTGGGGGAGCTGGGGGGCCCAGGTCATGACATTCCCGGCAGAAGCAACTGCTTCAGCCAAGAGGGCAAAGAAGGAAGGCGGGACCTTTCTGGAAAACATTGGGTCTTGCCCGCGTTCCATCCTTTCTACTGCCTGAGGGTGTGGGAGGCCCTACTGAGCCCACTTCACAGATGAGCAAACGGAGGCCTGGTGAGCAGGGTCGCAGAGGCCCGCCACCCCCAACTCACACCACAGAAGGGAACCGGGTGCTCCTCCAGACTGCGTGGACGCGCCAGAACTGAACGCTAGGCACGCCAGGCTGGGGTGGGCCCACCTCTGCACCTCCGCACCCCTCCGCCCGCAGTGGGTGGGTGCGTCAACCTGCTGAGATGGGCAGGTGTGTAAGGCGAGGGTGTCGAAGGGAAAGACAGGTAGCCTGAGAAGCAGTGAAAGTCACTGCAATGTAAAGGCCGAGTGTGAGAACATCAGAGCCTCTTCCCTGACCTCCTGGCTGGATATCCCTGCCCCTCTCTCCCAAACCCCCTCCATCCTCAGGAAGACCTCACTTCCACCCCTGCGCCACTGGGCTCTCTGATTGGCTGGTTCTGGAGGGACTCAGCCAATGGGAGGGCAGGAGGACGGAGCGGCAGGTACCTCTTCTGCGCATCCTCCGTGACTCTGCCCAGCTCTCGGCGCCCTCCCCCGCGGGCGAACACAGTCTCCTCTCTGTGCCCTCTGTCCACTAGAGACGACTCATCGGAGCCACGAGGTAGATTCTGTTTCTGCCACGACCGCAGCCGACACTCCCCCAGCCCCGCTACTGCAGGGGGATCTCGGAAACGTGTGCCTCGTACAAGGACATCGGGCCCTTTGCCGGGTCACCCGCACCCAGAAAGCCCCTGGTCCCAGGCTCTGTAGGGAGCCCAGGCTGGGGGGCGCCCGGAGCACCCATGGCTTCTATGGAGGGGCGCTCGCCCAGCACCCCAGGCCCGCCCACCAGCTGGCAGGTGAGGGCAGCCCCGCACACCTGGTGGATTTCGTGCCAGCCGTTCTCGTCTTTGCAGCTCACGGCCGCGTGCTCGTGGAGCAGCAGCTCGCAGCAGCAGGGGTCGCCCCCGACCACCGCCGTGTGATACAGCGGGGTCAGGCCGTGGCTGTCCTTATAATCCGGGGATGCGCCGAGCTCCAGGAGGGTCTGAAAAAAGACAAAACACACCAAACGTGAGGTCACTGGTCTCATGGCCCCTTCTACAGGAGTGAGTCAATCATGAAGGAAGAGGAGGGTCATGCTCCCCACTCCTGGGCAAGGTGACCATTAGCCCCAGGTTCCTGTACTTTTCCTGGCCTCTTGGAACTGAAATAGCATCTGATGCCAGGCACACGCACAGGCTTACACACCCGGGGGATGGAGGCGCTCTGCACAGGTGACCCTCGGGCACTACCTGCTGCCCGGCTGACCCCTGTGGGCCAGTGGAGAGTAAGGGGGGAGATGACATTTGCAGGAAAGAGTTGTACATTGAACCTAAAGGTACAGTGTAAACCATCTCTGTGCGCGTCCTGCAGGGGGCGAAATGAGCCAGAGTCGTCATAAACACTTGATTTCCAAGGAAGCCAGCTGAACAAGGGCAGCCGCTATGAAGTTAAGAAATCTGCTTTATACAAGAGCACCATCTGTGGGTCCTCCGCCCCCAGCAGTGGGTCCCCTCCCCTCCTCGTCCTGACAGAGAGAGGGCTGGGGGCCTGAGCCCCGCTGTCCTGCGCTCCATGGCATGGCACAGAGCCTGGGCTGGTAGAGCGTGCCTGAATAACCGTGTGGGGAGTGAGATGGGGCTGAGGCCCACCCCCTGCCCCCGCCCTAGCATCGGCTCCCCCTTTCTATGGAGAGAGGTGGGTTTGAGCTGAAAATATAAGCCCTTTGGCTGAAACAAGGGAAAGATCACTTTTTGTGATCAGCTTGCACTTCCAAGCTCCAGTGGGAACACAACTTTGGGGTTACCCTGGGGTGGCTGTTGTGGGGCAGGAAGGGGTTCAGGGCAGACACAGGGGGTCAGGCGAGGGGCGGCCCCGTGTGAGATGGGCCCTGAGTTACCTTCAGGGCCAGCAGGTTCCTGGTGCGGGCGGCTTTGTGCAAGGCTGTCATCCCATCCTTGGCGCGGAAGTCTAGGTGGGCCCCGCCGTTCCGGAGGGCCTTGATCATCTCCACGGGGTCGTCCAGCTGAGCGGCCAAGGTCAGAGGAGTCTCTAGGGGCCCGAACACACATGCGTTAGAACCAGCCAGGTCAGATCATCCCCATGGCCAAGTTCAAACATCCCAAAGAGCTCAACAAACTGACTCCCTCAGAGTAACACGGCCCCCACCCACCTGCCGACCCCAACCATCTACACAGTTCCAGCCTGGCTCTGGCAACCCTAGAGATGACGGCAGGGACTCTCAGGGTCACGTGCAAACCAAAACGGGAGGAGAGGCAACATTCAACGTCGTGGCTTCGTGGGCCCTGAGCCTGAGAAGCGGCCTCTGCCGCCTCTGCCCTCGGCACAGAGAATCCCACAGCCCCAGCCGACGCCTCCCTACAGGAGGAACCATAGGTCAGGTGGGGCTGCAGGTGAAGATGCAAAGGAAGGGACTTCCCTGCGGTCCAGGGGTTAAGACTCCGCACTTCCACTGCTGGAGTCGCGGGTGCAATCATTGGTCGGGGAACTAAGATCCCACGTGAGGCAGGGTGCCGCCAGAAAGTAAAAAATAAATCAATAAAGACAAAATTAAAAGACTGGAAAGGCAGACGCCCGCCTTTCTCATGTCAGTTTCACAACTTCTACAGACACCTTGGGAGATGCCAGGGGTTGAGCTGAAGGGAAACAAACGTGGGTTAAGACACAGGCTCGTGCCCCCCAGGGGTCTCCACTGAGCCAGCACAGAGACCCCAACCGTCATCGTGATGGGAGGGGACCAACGCAAACAAGGACCAATCTACAAAGCCCGGGGACAGAAGGCTGAAGTCCGCCTGCGTGGGGACAAGGGTCAGGAAGGGGCCCCACACTGGGCAGGTGGGCCAGTCTGCGGGGGCTGTGGCTGAGGACGAGTCTCTGTCATCAGACGGCTCTGCTCAGCGTCCCTCGAGTTCCCGCCATCACCCCTGTCGAGCAGACTGCATGACTCTGATGTGGCTAATTTGAGAGGCTCTTCACTTACAGTAAAGGGCAAAGAGTAATATGACAACACGCAGGTTCCCCTGAAACACTGATAGCTAATAATGAGTCGTTCTAGCCTCGAGCAAGTTTGGAGAGTAAGAGAAGTGGGTTATCACCCGGAGGCAGAATTCCCTTCGGACCACCTGTCACCGTCACAGGACCCTGAGAAAATGCAACTTCATCACAAATTCAGATTGATGACTCCCTTCTGTTTGTAATTCCGACATTGATCTATCCACAAATGGGCTTTGTTTGGGGGGCTTTTAAAATGCACTGCTGGAATCCCTCTGTGCCTTGATTTTTCGTGGTGAGACCCACGGGTTTAACCTCCTCCTCGTAACTTGTCTGCAGCAGGTAGACACACCCCAGAGTGCGTGAACACACAACTTATGTGTTTTCTTCCGAGGGAAATGGTATGACGCTCACGAATGCCACAGATGCATCCTTGCTGTAAATCTACCAGAGGCACCCTCACAAGCAGAGATATTTAAACGAAGGAGTTTTCTAGGACAACTAAAGGACCGTGGCGACAGTGGGAACATTCCTACACAAAAAACATCAGCAAGGCAAGAAAGTCAGGACTTGGAGAGGGTGTTGGGGATGCACACCGGCTGGGATCATGGGCAGCGGTGTGGATACAGGGCCGACAGGCAGAGAGAAAGAGACTCAGAGAGAGACCCCCAGCCGCCCGAGACGGGAGAGGAAGGGCCAGGCCCTCACTGCCTCACCCCAGCCACGCCCGAGGGTCTGCCTCCCTGGCAGAGAAAGGACGCTGCAGGAGGGTGTGGGTGACCCGGGAAGGGCGTAAGGATGGGGTCGTCAGGAGCCGCCGGCAGCCACCCTCCAAAGTCAAGCCTCTTACAGCAGCTCCTCGTGTGTGATGTGAGTGCACATCTGTGCTGACAGAGCCCAGGGCAAGGTCAACCTTCCAAATGACTCGGGTTTTCCTTTCTTGCTGACGGTCTGCGCTTGGCAGACGCCAAAGCCAGGCGGTCCAAAGGAGAAAGTTTTTGTTTCTGCGACACTGTTTTCACAGCTGACAACCTCAATGTCACTTTACTTGGAGAATACTGTCTAAGAGGGAGGTGCTGGTAAATGGTGACGTTCCAAATTACAGAGCCCTCTGGCCCGGCCGCCCCCGGGGGGCCAGCGCTGGGCACGCAGGCAGGTGGAAGGGAGCAGACACCCCGTCAGGGCCTGCGTGCCTCCTGCACGAGACAGGACTCAGCCCTTGGATGCCTTTCAGGGACACTGAATGACACGTGGCCATGTCCTAAGAATTTCAGAGGCCCTCCCTCGCCGACCGACACCGCAGACTCGGCATGCTCAGACCCAGCCAGGACCCACCCTGGCGAGGACAGGAGAGCCCCCAGCTTAGACTCCCGTTCCGGAAGGGGGCGTCCAGTGAGACCCCACGTGGGCGGATGGGAGCAGCAAGTAGGTGCTCGTCAACCAGCCCACTCGTGTAGCCCTTACAAGACTGTGCTATTAATGAAGTAACGTGCAAGCGGCCCTTACACGACTGCACTATAACCGGGTATCGTGATCCCGCCTCCAGCACGCTTGGGAACGGCAATCAACTGGCACCCTAGTTTAAAATATTTCTGCTTTGGCGTTTTGAAATTTTCTAAGTTTTAAAAAATGCACCAGAACCTCCATGAATACAACCTCACAGGGGAACAGTCTCTCTCATCTTTGGAGGTGACTTTGAAGACAGCATCCCCTCTAAACCTACAAACTGCCTGATGGGATTCTGGCTCCAGGAATGACCGGGACGTGCTTTGAAAGGCAGGTTCTCAGCCGTGAGCATGGGAGACGCCTACAAGCCCAGGAGGAGGACACCAACTACAGGCCTTCTGGTCCGTCTGGAGGTGGGGTGAGGCCCGGCGGGTGGAAGGCAGGTGGCAGGACGCTGTGCAGGCACGGGATATCTGACAACCCCTGCAGCTGGGAGTGTGCGCCACCCCCGGTTCAGGGGGCACAGCCAGGACCTCAGAAGGATGGGAGCCTGGTGAGAACTTCCCACAGGGGCAGCGCTGCCCAGCTCTGCTCCCCAAAAGCCTGGGCAGCCTCCAGCGTGTGTCCCAAACCTTCCGGGCCTCAGTTTCCACACCTATGTTACTGCTGTTTAGTCACCAAGTCATGTCTGACTCTTGGCCATCCCAAGGACTGTAGCCTGCCAGGGTCCTTTGTCAATGGGATTTCCCAGGCCAGAATACTGGAATGGGTTGCCATTTCCTCCTCCAGGGGATCTTCCTAACCCAGGGATCCTCAAACCTGCATCTCCTGGTTGGCAGGCAGATTCTTTACCAGTGAGCCACCTGGGAAGCCCTCCTACACCCATATGACGGGAATAAAAGTAGGACCAGCACCTCGTGGGGCTCTGGGAGGATCAGAGGCCACATCTGATGCTAGGGCAGTGCTTGGCCCACAGTCAGAGTTTCTCCAGGGGATTTGGCTAGAAATGGGTTTTATTTTCTTTATTATTGTTTGACAAACATAGACAGCATATTAAAAGCAGAGACATCACTTTGCCAACAAAGGTCCGTCTAGTCAAAGCTATGGTTTTTCCAGTAGTCAGGTATGGATGTGAGAGTTGGACCATAATGAAGGCTGAGCACCAAAGAACTGATGCTTTCAAACTGTGGTGTTGGAGAAGACTCTTGTGAGTCCCTTGGACTGCAAGGAGATCAAATCAGTCAATGCTAAAGGAAATCAACCCTGAATATTCACTGGAGGGACTGATGTTGAAGCTGAAGCTCCAATACTTTGGCCACCTGATGGGAAGAGCCAGCTCAGTGGAAAAGACCCTGATGCTGGGAAAGATTGAAGGCAGGAGGAGAAGGGGGCAACAGAGGATGCAATGGTTAGATGGCATCACCAACTCAATGGACATGACTTTGAGTAAACTCCAGGAGATGGTGAAGGACAGGGAAGCCTGGCATGCTGCAAGCCTGGCATGCTGAAGGACAGGGAAGCCTGGCAAAGAGATGGACATGACTGAGCAACTGAACAACAGTGTTTTTTTTTTTTTTCAGTATTTTTTAAAACCTATGCAACGCCTTTATTGTTATATAATCATAAAAGTAATTTCTAAAATGACCCATGAAGCCAATGCTTATTCCATGTCCCCCCGCCCCCTGGACAGGCACAAAGCCCAGGAGACTTTGTTTCTTTTCTCAGTGAGAGACAGTCATGGTGTCCCAGGACACAGACAAGTGAAACGAACATTCCCAGACCTAGTAAGTGATCCGCCCTGGGGGGGACAGCAGCTGCCCCAGGGGGGAGGACCAGGTGCGTCTCCTCGAACTCCCACAGGACAGATGGCTACACAGACAGGCAGGGAGGTGGGTGGACGGGTAGGTGGGTACATCTGAGAGTGGGAGGGAGGGGTGGGTAAAGCAAAGTGCCGGCCGATGGTATACAGACAGAGATGCCACACACGTGCACAGCTAAGAATGAGCTGAACAGAACAACAGAGGACTAATATTTGGTCTCAGGGTAGACTGAGGGAACATAAACCATGCACTCAATCTACCTTTGTAAATAATTAACCCATCACTGAATATAAAACCCATTAGTGAGTTACTCCTAATTGAGAAATCACGCCCACCTCATTCCATGGCCCATTTGCCTCGTGCAGAACAAGACAGGCCAGCAAAGCCTGACCTTGGGGTGGAACCACTGAGTTCCAGCCTGGGCTCAGCTATGACTTTGACAGAAACCTTGACCCCTACAGGCCGTGGGTTCCCCATCTGTTTTGCAAAGCTCCGCCCACACGAAGGGTCACAGGAAGCCATGGCTTTGAATATGCTCCACCTGAGTGAGCAAAGGATCCACAATGACAGGACAGGTAAGTATCACGGTGCCAGTTTAACCTGGAAATTGAGTCCCCGAAACACTCGCAAGAGGGAAAGTATTCCAGTGGACTCAGGGCTTCTGCCTTCGCTCACGTTCATACAACCTCAGTTTCCTAAAACAATGCATTTGGTTAAAACTCGCATCTCTAAAACACAACACATCCCTTCTAAGACACGCTGAAATCTTGCCACCCAAATTCAGAACTGCAGACAGTGACCCAGGAGACCTTCCCATCTGAGACTGTGGCTGCCAAACCCGGGGAGAAGTAGCCTAGAATGTTCTAGAAGTCCCCACAATGCAGGTGTCTCCTTGGAAAGGGAGACCTCAGAAACTCATACAGTCAAAAAAGCAGAGAGTTGGGGGCAACACTCCTGGCCTTGCCCTTCTGCCCGTATCTCTCCTCCACATCAGCAAAATTCAGACACGGCCCCAAGGTCACAACATCACAGGGGAACATGTCCACATTTCTGTGACAAATCCAGGGACCTCAGCGACTCCTCAAAACTCCCCAGGACCAGCGAGCGGAAACGTGGCAGGGAGCCCTTGCTCATCACCTAGAGCAACGGTTCTCAGTGATGAGGCATGCGCATCACTCAGAAGGCTCGTTAATGCAAAGGGTACTGGCTCCGCTCCCAGAAATGGTGCGATGGGACTGAAGGGCTGAGAAACCGCAGCTCTAGGAGTGACGCTGGTGGGCCAAGGGCACGCTCTGCTGGAGGATACGGCTTCCCAGACTCAGCTACACAGCGACTTCGTGGGTTCCCACCTCAGACACTGATGTAACCGCTGTGGTGCATGACCCAAGAATTAGGTGCTACAACGTCCCCAAGTGGCTCTCAACCTGCAGCTGAGGCTGAGGCCCTCTGCTCTGAACTCCTGCTAACCACCAAACACCGGAAGCAACCAAAATGTCCTTCGGGAGGTGGACAGGATAAACAGAACTGGAAAATCTGTACAGCGAATTATTATTTAGTGACTAAAAAGATAAGTGTATCAAGTCCTAAAAAGATACAGCGCAATCTTATATGTGTGCGTTGCTAAGCAAAAGGAGCCAGTCTGAAAAAGCTACGTGCTGCATGATTCCAATTACAAGACATTCTGGAAAACTCAAAACTATGAGGATGCTAAACCAATCAGTGGTTGCCAGGGGTTCTAAAGAGAGGCAGGACTGAACTGACAAAAAGCACAGGGGATTTTTTTTTTTTTTAAGTTGCAAAACCATTCTGTATGATTCTGTAATGGTGAATACGAGATTCAAACATCTGTCAAAACCATAAACTCGACAAAGAGGGATGCTCAAGGTATGCAAATTTTTAAAATAAAGCTTAAGAGTTCATTTAGGAGATGTGGGATCCCAGGATGGAATGCAGACTGTGACAAAAGAGTCTAATTGTATTAAAAATGTAAAAACAACCTCACTGGAGGAGACGGGGGAATAAACTGCTGACCTCAGGTGACTGCGGGAGTGAGCAAAGGCAGAAGAAATCACACAAGTACTGATCTCTAGTGGATGAAGCTGTCTCCCACTGTGGGTGCAGGTCAACAACCCGGGAACCACTATATCTCTACTCTGGAAAAGAGCAGTTAAACACACAGACGGCTGAGAACAGAGCCAGGTTTCTCACCATCTGCATGGGCTGTTACAGAAAAGCAAGGGGTGGGGACTGGAATGATCCTTATGGTGACCGATGAGGACTGGGGACATCAGTATGAATTCATGGTTGGTTTACTCTAGATTCAGATGGGTACACATGGAAACTGGCCTGTATCTATTCACGCACAAGTGCGCACACACGTATCTCCTTGCTCCTTCCTCTGAGAAAGCACACAAGCCATGACTCCCCAGAAGTGATGAGCACACCCAGCGCCCAGATCTTGGTCTCTAAGACCACCCTCCCAGGACTGCTGAAGGAACAGCAGATTGCATGACTAGAGCAGGAAACACCCAGGATGAGCCTGGAACACCTTCCGGTGCCCAGAAGCAAGAAAGTGGTGTGAGAAGAAGAGGAAGAAGGAGAAGGAAGAGGAGGGGGGCAGGGGCAGGAGGGAGGAGGAGAAAGAGAAGAAGAATCCACGTGGACATTGGAGCCAAATGCAAGAGCCCCCAGCGGTCAAGGCTGGAGCCATCTGAACAACAAAATATATAAAGTAGCATTGTGCGTGTGTGCGTGCTAAGCCGCTTCCGGCATGTCTGACTCTTTGCAACCCCATGGACCAGGCTCCTCATTCCATAGGGTTGTCCAGGCAAGAACACTGGAGTGGGTTGCCATGCCCTCCTCCAGGGGCCCTTCCCGACCCAGGGATCAAACCCACATCTCTTATGTCTCCTGCACTGGCAGGCGAGTTCTTTAGCACACGCACCACCGGGGAAGCCCGAGTGGTATTATATTATAACTCAGACTTAAATTGCATATCCATGCGTCCACACTGGTAAAAATAAATGAGTAAAAATAAATGAATGGGAGAGAGGAGACAAATTTCATCTGCTGAAGAATTCCAAGTAGTTTATGGAGTTCACTCTGCCCAGGAAGAGGCGGAGCAGAACTCCTCATCTGTGAGTGTGGGCGGGGCTCAGTAATTCTCCAGAAGACAGTCGATAAAGGAGGAAAAAGAGGAACCACAGCGGAGAAGCCTGAATGCACAGCTCAGCCAGGGGAGCAAGGTCCACAACCCAGTGATGACCGTGCCTCGATACGATGTGATGAGAAGGGGTCCACCTCTGCAACCTTCCTCCCAAACCTGCGTGCCCCCGTGTAATCATGACCCAAACGTCAGACAGACCTCAACAGAGGGACATGCACAAAACATCTGACCGGTTCTCCTCCAGGTGGCCAAGGTCATCGAAAACAAGGAAAGCCCTGCAAAGCGTCATAAGCAAGGGGGCTTACAGAGACAGGAGGACTGGCTGTCACGAGGGATCCGGAAACGGAAAGAGGACATTCAGTAACGACCAAGGAAAGATGAGCGACATACAGGTCTCACTTCGTGAGGCCACCTATGGTCCTTTCTGAAACCCGGCGGGTGACAAACGAGAAAACGTCGGCAAGGATCGCATGTGCCGTTGCTCACCCAAACGCAGGTCTCTCTGAACCAGGAACCGCACGTGACCAGCCACACGCGCCCGATGTCTCCGGGGCCACGGCTCGGTGGCCCTCACGCGGCCTCCATCGGCAGCGCTACTTGGCGCATCTCGGACCCTCTGCGGACCGACGTTTACGAGGCCCCAGGACCGCGTCCTCACGGTGCTGTTACTTCTGGGGAATTTTCGCCGGACTCATTCAGGGGCAAGGACGAGACAGCAGCATACACACCGGAGGGCCACGATCGTTAAGTCAGGACCCACCGCCCGAGGCCCCTTCTAATGGGCCGTGCGGGAGCTGGGCAGGGGCGCGCGGCAGCGCCGGGCACGTCTTGGCCCAGATGATGAGCTACCACCGCATGGAAGCTAATGGCATCACTGGAGCGCAGAAACGAGGCCGGGACTCACCGCGGGGGCTCTGCAAAACCAGCCCGATCAACGCATATTCAACTTCTACTTCTCATCAAGATTCTTCCAGGGCTGAGAGGCGTTTCTAGCTTTATTACGGCCCTGTCTTTGCTGTGCCTGGGCTAACTTTCCAGTTTGGGAAGACAGCACAAAATAAAAGCCCCAAGTTTTGCTCCAGTTGTTAGTTTCGCTTCCTTTTCAGGGCTCGAAACACCATCCGTCTCGTCCCAGAGGTTCCCACCAAAGCAGGAGATGAGCCAAGACCCCACTGGACGAGTCTATTTCTTTAGGCTACTCTCACTGTTACCTAATCAAATTTCCATCTGAACGGGGACCAGACGGTCAGAATAACCCAGGCTGCTTTGTTTTAATAGACAGGCCGCTCCTCCAGGATTTAATTATCTCTGGTGCGTCCCTTAGTCCAGAAGTGCCGTTTTGGCCCGCGTGGGGCCCCGCGCTCAGCCCGGGAGCGCCCCCAGGACACGCATCCCACATGCAGGGATGCAGCACTCGTGTTGCGAGCCTCTCTGCGCTTCCTGCGCTTGGGAAGGAAGCCGCTTCCAGCTCTCTGCTCCGGGAGTGAAGTCTGGTTCTCAGTCTGACTCTGCTTCTTGGCGGCTGGCTTTTGAGGAAGTCATAGATCTCAGCTAGGAGCCGCCAGGACACAGGCTCACCCTGGGATCATCAGAGCTGCGGAGGACGACCGCGCAGCATCTGGAATAAAGCGCGGGGAAGCGGGGGAGCGGCTCTGCCTCCCCCGGGCTGCAGTGGATGACTCGCCCCAGGAGCTTGGAGACTCTACTTAAAGCCCACGCTCTGGAGCCCGTCCTCCACAAGGAGACAAGCCACTGCAACGGGAAGCCCACACACCCTAACGGGAGAGCAGCCCCCGCTCACGGCAACTGGGGAAAGTCCACGCGCAGCAACGAAGACCCAGCACAGCCGAAATTAAATAAAGAAGTAATTTTTAAAAAATGGCCCTAGACCACTGACTTAAAAAAAAAAAAAAACCCACTGTGTTTGATCACTGTCAGATCTGTCCACACGGAGCCTGCACGGATGTTCACAGCAACTTTCATCACTAACACCTGGAAGCCACCGAGGTGCTCTTCCGTAGGTGGACGGATAAAAGCTGTGGAGTACCAGCCAGTGGAATGTTCTTTGGACCTAAAAAGGCACAGACGAGGGAGGGAAGGGCTGGGAGCCTGGGACTGGCAGAGGCAGACCATCACATAGGACAGGAGAGCAGGGTCCCGCTGTACAGCACAGGGAGCTGTTGCTGCGTTCCATATCTTGGGATAAGCCATAATGGAAAAGAATATAAAAAAAGAAATGTCTATATGTGCAAAACTGAGTCACTTTGCTGGAGAGCAGAGTTTGGCACAACATTGTAGATCGACTATAATAAAAAAATGAGCTATCAAACCACGAAAAGACACGGATGAGATGTAAGTGCCTATGACTAAGTGAAACACGCCAATCTGAAAAGGCCACACACTCGGTGATTCCAACTACATGACATTCTGGAAAAAGCCAAACTGTGGATTCAGTAAGAAGAACTGTGGTTGCCAGGGGTTAGAGGGAGGGAGGGACAGGCAGAGCACAGAGGGTTTTTCGGGCAGTAAAGCTAAACTTGCTTGATGGTGAATACGTGTCCTTACACGCTTGCCTACACCCACGGAATGTACAACAGCGAGGGAAGCCTGATGTGAAAGTGGATGTGAGTTAACACCAGTGCATCGGCATTGACTCAGCAGGGTGTTGCTGGCCACGCTGATGTCAGGCGCTAGCCGTGCAGGAGCCTGGGAGGTGGGCGGTTACACGGAACCCCTGTTCCTTCCGTTCAGTATTCTGTAAACCTAAAACTGCTCTAAAAAATCAACTCCAAGGTGGCTCGGACAGTAAAGAATCTGCCTGCAATGTACGAGACCCGGGTTTGATCCCTGGGTTGAGGAGATGTCTTGGAGAAGGGAATGGCAACCCACTCCAGTATTCTTGCCTGGCGAATCCCACGGACAGAGGAGCCTGGCGGGCTACAGTCCATGGGGGGCCGCAGAGAGTGGGACATGACTGAGCGACTGACACTCTCACTTTCAGGGGGAAGGGGAAGTTCTGCTGTACAGAGACTAGTAGCTACCAGAAGTACAACTGATGTAGAAAGGTACCCTTTGGCAGTCTCCACGTGAGAGCTGTTCAATAATTCTGCTTTTAACGTTGAAAGTGAAAATAAATAAAAAGTTATAATTTATCTACCCAGACTCCCCCCAGAAACCACCCACCCCAAATCCTCTGATTACTGTTAATTACTGGGTGAGACCCTGGAACGTCCTGGAACAGGACCGTCTGCCCAGGAGATGGGGTCCTGCCCCTGCTCCCCACCTGCAGGCGGGGGAGTCTCAGCCTTTGCTGGAGCCCCTGCTCTTAAGTCTGTGCTCTGCCAGGCGCTAGTTTACATGGACTTGAGGGGAAAACGGGTTTCTCAGAAAACGGCTCTTCCAGCTCAGTGAGTCCAGAGGCCGTCATTACGGGGCTGGTTCAGGAAACCCCAACGTTTATTTGACCCAGTGCCAACTTCTCCGTGGGTCGCTGCTGGCGGATCGAGCCTTTTTCAATTTCGGGGGAGAGTGGGGAATATCCTCCTCTGTCTTCCTCCTTCCTGGGTCCCCGAGGCTCCAATCCATCTGCTCTCTCGATGACTCCATCCATCATCACAAGGACATTTTTTTTTTTGGTTTGGTTGCTTTTTTTAACCTTTATTTATCTCTGGCTGGGTCTCCGTTGCTGGGCGTGGGCTTTCTCCAGCTCTGGAGTGTGGGCTTCTCAACGCAGTGGCCTCTCTCTTCGCAGAGCACAGGCTCATAAAAGCTCCAGTAGCTGTGGCACAGGCTTAGCTGCTCCGCAGCATGTGGGGTCTTCCCAGACCAGGGATCGAACCTGTGTCCCCTGCATCAGCAGGCACATTCTTAACTGTTGGACCACCAGAGAAATCCAAGGGCAGCATTTTAAACTCCAGTGGGAGGCCAAGAGCATGTCCACTGACCCCGGTTTGGAAGCAATCTGGGGTCTAGGCTGACATGTTGTTAGAAGCTCCGTTAGGGTCAGCTCTGGAATAACAGTCACTTCAAACTCTTGGAATCCTGAGACGCTGGAGGGCTTGGTTCACGGTGGTAAGGAGCCAGTGGGAGGGGCGGTACTCGGCCCAAAGAACCATCCAGAAATAGCCGTGGATGCAGCCAGGTCAAGAGGGGCCAAAGGCCACCCAAGGAGAGAAGCCAGGTCAGGGACCACAGACCCCAGGCCTGGCTCAGGTCTGTGACTGTCCCCGGAGGCTCAGGTTCACGCTCAAGAACCCACGGACCCGTCTGTGGTTCAAGCCTCAGTGCCGGGAACCATGTCACCGTGATGAACCGAGCCCCACCACCCCACCACGAGCTGGGCGCCAGCCTAGATGGCCAGGCCCAGAGGAGCAGCCTGCTCACCACGGGGCCAGAACCAGCATGTGCTCACTGCTTGCCCCCCAACCTCAGCCTAGTGCTCAGACCCAGGGAGTCAGAGCCCCTGGTGCCCACCCCTGCTGCCCCTGCGGACGGAATGCCCAGCCCTGCCCCCCCCCCGCTCCCCATCTAGACTCTTCACAGAGGCCACTCCCCCACCTACTGCCTGGGACACGCCCTTCTCCCCAGCCCCGGGGCCTCACCTCACCAACCCTGCCCTTGGAAGGTCAGCCCCCTGCAGGCATGGCACTGCTTCCTCCTCCAGGGGTCCCCACCCACAGGAGCCCCCCTCAGCTTCATGCCCACATCATCCATCAGGACGGCCGGGAGCCCGGCTTGTTCATGTTGCCCTCCGCCCCAGCACACAGACCCCCAGATTCCCCGTCTCACCACGTCCGCTGGGCTGGTAACCTGCTCACCTTCAGCCAGGCCTCTGCACTCACCCCTGTCTAGGCCTGCGATCTCCTGACCCCTCCAAGTACCCACTCACGCTGTCCTGTGCCCTGGCATCTCGGGCATTGATGCTGCGTCACTGATGGACCAGCAGCCCTGCACTCACACGGCACAGCTCAATTTAGGGGACAGGAGTTGACAGTGGTCACAGCACGGCCACCTGTGTGTGGACGGGGACCGCCACGCCCGGAGGAGCACAGGGGTGGGTCCTGCCCAGCATCAGGGGTCAGAGGAGCCCCCACAGTGATGAGAAAGTTCCCTTCCTCAGCTGACAAACACACCTGCCGTGGGTTCAGGAACTGTGAGGGCCACGTGTGTATGCGATGTTGACATGGGGTGGGCGGGCTGCCCCATCCCAGGAGGAGAGGGGAGGGAGGCCCTGCTCGCTGAGTCTAAGACGAACGCTCTCTGCTCAGCATCACCCACCTGCCGGGGGGAGGGGGGGAGCCCTAAGTTGCCATGGAGACCCTCACCTGAGCTGCTCTCAGCTCTCACAACAGCCTCACTTCCGCTGGTTGAGATCACGTGTCCCGTGGGCACAGGGCTCTCCCTGGGGTGATGGTGCCTCCCCCCAAGGGACACTGCATAACGTCTGGAGACATCTTTGGTGGCCACAGCTGGTCAGGGCTTTCCTGGCATTAGTGGGTGAAAGCCAAGGAAGCCATAAACATCCCATGATGCACAGGGCAGCCCCCAGCATAAAGAACTGCCTGGGCCCGTGATGGAATATTATTCAGCCATGAAAAAGGAGGAAATCCCACTATTTGCAAGGATGTAGATGGACTGTGAGGGTGTGACACTGTGGTGAAAGAAGTCAGACGGAGAAAGATAGACACTGAACGATCTCACTGACACGTGGAGTCCAAAACAACAGAGCTCACAGAAACACAGAGCAGGCTGGCAGCTGCCCCGGGCAGGAGGCGGGGAGGGCAGGACAGGCGGAGGGCAGCAAAGGGTCCAGACCTCCAGCTGTAAGATAAGTGCGTGCCACGGATGCCGTGGGCAGTGTGGGGATGATAGTTAACCATGCTGCGCTGTCAGGAGGCCCCTGAGAGTCCAGTGGTCAGGACTCTGCATTCCCCATGCAGAGGACACAGACTGAAGCCCTGGTTGGGGGACTAAGATCCCACATGCCACACGGCATTGTATGGCTAAGAAAAAAAAATACTCTGTGTATATTTAAAAGTGGCTAAGAAAGCAGATGGGCTCCCCCTGGTGGCTCAGTGGTAAAGAATCTGCCTGCCAACGAAGCAGAAGCAGGCTCGATCCCTGGGTTGGGAAGATCCCCTGGAGAAGGAAATGGAAACCCACTCCAGTATCCTGCCTGGAGAATTCCATGGACAGAGGAGCCTGGAGGGCTACAGTCCATGAGGTCGCAAAAGAGCTGGACGTGACTTAGCAACTGAACGCCAATGAGAGACTAGCTCCTAAAAGTTCTCATCGTAAGAAAAAACAAGTGGAACTGTGGGTGGGGCTGGATATTAACTAGACGTGTTGCGGTGATCATTGCCCAGTGCATCCACAAACCAAATCGTTATACCGCACACTGAAAATTGCTCAGCCATAAAGCCGGAAACCAAAAGAGAAAAGAGAAGATTAAATAAAAGTGCCCATTTGGGACTGGTAAAAAACAGAAAGGCTCGCCCAGCCCCAAGGTCAGCAGGCCGGAGGACGGCGGCGGGCAGGGTCTATCCCACACGTGATCCGAGGCCCTGCGCACAGAGGCTTGGTTTCCAGCGGGGGGAGCTAGACACCTGTGAGTGCACGCCTGTCTTCCAGGGCAGGAGACAGCAGCTCTGTGTTATCCATTCATTCACTCATTCAACTCAGGTCCACGCTGAGCACCTTCCACCTGCCAGGTGCTGGCCAAGTGCCGGCCACTCCGGGAACAACACAGGCGCTCAGACGGGGAGAAAGCGTGTTTAAGACCCAGTGCAGGCTGATGCTGCGTGTGCAGGCTGATGCGTGTGCAGGCTGATGCGTGTGCAGGCTGATGCTGCATGTGAAGGCTGATGCTGCGTGTGCAGGCTGATGCGTGTGCAGGCTGATGCTGCGTGTGAAGGCTGATGCTGTGTGTGAAGGCTGATGCTGTGTGAAGGCTGATGCTGCGTGTGAAGGCTGATGCTGAACGACAGCATCGCCTCTTCTCCCTGAGCCCACGCTTCAGGGGGCCCTCCCCAAGTCTCTCCAGCCAGCCCTACCTCCGGTCTCCAGGTCGTGGAAATTCGGATCCAGGCCTCGGTCCAGCATTTTGACGATCTTCTCCACTGACCGATGCTGGATGTGATCCATGCATTTTTTCAAATTGGTCTGGACAGAAAAGTAAAAGTGGTTTTAGGGAGAAACGTCTCTACAGACCACAGGAAGGCTCCTTGTGGGGCACACACTGGCCTCCTCTACAGGAAAGAGAGCTACCCCTCAATAGGGCCCCACTGCAGACCCCAGGCCCACCGGGTATCGTCATTCTGTGTCTGGAACCCCAGGGCCAAGCTCAGAGCCCAGTACATGGAAAATGCCATCAGCCCACCCTGGATGAATGTTCTAGAACCAAACCCCCCCCCCCCCCCCCCGCCACTGATTCCTGTCCTTGCCTAAAGTCACAGGACGTTTCTTCACTTTCAGAAGGCTGAGCATCCTGGACCACTTTGAAAACAACACTTCCCAGGGCGCACCCCAGGTCTTCCGACTTCATTCCTGGTGAGCGAGGCCCAGGGATTGGCATTTGTGCTTCTTAATCTCTAAAGCGGCAGGCTCAGTGCGGGAGCAAAAGGGCACGGCTCACTCAGCTTAATCCAAGCAAGTCAAGGTGAAGGAGACAGTCACTCCTCAAAAGACAGAACCACCTGGGGCTCAGCCCTGACGGGGCCGCCCAGCCACACCTGCCAGGAAATGACGATCAGCCGTCTGTCTGGCAGACAGCCTGGATGTTTGATCATAATCATGGAATCCGAGATAGCTCTGTTGGATGAACCTAAGGCTCTGGCTGGCCAGTCCTCCGCCTCCACTCCACACCCTTCCTCCCCAAACACCCCGAAGCCCCTGGACCCTTCAGCCCAGGGACGCAGGCTGGATCTCCACCTGGATGCTTTCTGTACAATGTGGGAATAAAAGTTCACAACTATCCAAAGGCAGAGGGCACACGTGGTCACACGGAACACCTTCACTGCTTTTCGCTAATCGACATTATTTTAAAGGCACAAACACACTTTCATCACTTTCATCTACACAGTGGAGGGTTATTAAAAACCAAAAGTGCCAACACTTGGAGTCTAAACACGCCTGTGCGGGCGGATCCCAGGGCTGGGCTGAGAAAATCCAAGAGCAGCCTGACTGTCCTGTGCCTGAAAACTGCCAGCTGAAGCACAGAGTGGACGTGCCGAGGGGGTGGAGAGCCAGGCGGAAGGGCCACCAGCCACGCCTGGAGAACTCGAGCACAAAAATAGCACAACAGGCGGGCGACAACTCGCCGAACACGATGAAAATCCTCACGACCTTCCTGATACGAATGGGGGACGAAGCACAAACAAGGGGGACCCTGTAGGGCGGGGAAGCCCCCTGTGTGCTTGTGGCTCCAGGTGAGCTCACCTGGGCAGGTCAGGGCCGGCTCGGAGAAGCCGTCAGGCAGCGACCGGACGCTGGCCTTCCCTGAGCACTGCCGGAGATGCTCCGGGCTCCCTGGGGAGGGGTGGGGCGGGGCAGGGAGGGCATCCCTGGGCATCACACCACGTCCTCTGTGCTGGGCGAGGTGCCCGCCACACGCTCCAGCTCCAGCACACCCTGGACACGCACAGCATCCCTGGCAGGGCACAGCCGTGTCTGCACAGCAGCCCACGGAGCTTTGCTAACCCGCTCCCTCTCCCCTGCCGCCCTCGCGCAGCGGTCTGGCCTCCGAGCAGCTTATGTAAACAGCACTTTAACTACAAGGGCAGCAGCAGCAGGTACCTCCTGCAGTGCTGTCCCCTGTCTGGGCAGCAGCAGCTCAGAGGGAATGGCCACCCCTCCTTCCAGAAACACCGGGGGAGGTGAGTAGAAGGCACGGTCCCAGTCTCCTCTCTCTCAGTGACGTTACTTCCCTTTCGCACAGGTACCTACCGAGCCTGCCTCACACAGGAGGAGACGTCGGTGCTGTTTAACGGGGCTCTGGCGGCCGCAGGGGCCTCTTCAGCCCCAGCATCTGCCGGGAAGAAGAACCACTGTCCGAGAACCGCCCTGATCGCGGAAGACGCCGCCACAGGAACGACAGCACGAGCTGACACAAACACTCCTCGCTTACCTTCGTGTGCAGCTTGGCCAGCTGCTTCTCGTCCAGGTTGGTCTGTCTATACAACCGCTTCTTGTAGCGAAACTGACACAGACAAAGAAACAGGGGGGAAAAAAAGGAAAGAAAACCAGGTAAGTATTCCACACAGCTGGCCACAGAGAGCAACAGCCGGCCTCTTCCATGGCTATCTCACCCATGGCAGGGGCTCCCGAGCAAACCCTGTGGCGTTAAATAAACCGTTTGTATTCGAAGCACAGAGACTGCAACAACGCACGAGTGCCTTCTGCAGAGACGCTGCTGGGAACCACCAGGAGAAACGCGGGCAACCAGAGGGACGAGCACCCGGGAGCTTGGCGTTCCCTGCTCGCCTCTGCCTCCTCTGCCAGTGAGCCAGTCTCCCTACTGCCAGTGAGGCACCAAATCGGGACCTACTTCTCACATCAGCCACGTCCCCAGCATCAGCCACCTTTATTAAACACACATTAGAAGGCCGAAGAATTGATGCCTTCAAATTGTGGTGCTGGAGAAGACTCTTGCGAGTCCCTTGGACAGCAAGGAGATCCAACCAGTCCATCCTAAAGGAAATCAACCCTGCATATTCACTGGAAGGACTGAAGCTGAAGCTCCAATCCTTTGGCTACCTAATGGGAGGAGCCAGCTCATTGGAAAAGACCAGAGGATGAGATGGTTGGATGGCATCATCACCGACTCAACAGACATGACTTTGAGCAAGCTCCAGGAGATGGTGAAGGACAGGGAAGCCTGGCGTGCTGTAGTCCATGGGCTCACAGAGTCAGACACGACTGAGTGACTGAACAGCAACAGAAGCCCCAGCCTGGTGAAGCCGCCTGCGCACAGCGTCCGCCTGGGGCCTGAGCTCAGCCTCGCTCCCTCACACGTCAGTGCCTCCACTAACCTGGAGGAGACAGGAACACAGGGCACACGCTGGGCAGGTGCAATGATGTGCCCAGGAGGGCACCGTGGGGCTGCACGCGCTTCTGAATCCCCAGCAACCCCGCCTGACGCCCCCCTCCTCCCAGGTGCCCCAGACGCCCTAGGGTGGGTTTGGGAAGATGCTGGCAGCTTGGGCATCACTAGGTTTCTAGGTCGAAACATGGCTCCAATTCCAGCCCCACCACTGTCCCAGGGTAACCAAAAGTGGGGTCCAGCTGCTCGCCATTCAAAGCCAATCAAGAGGCCAGGTTGGTGGAAAGGGGAGTTTGACTGATTTTGGATGCTGGCAACCAGGGGTGGGGGCCAGGTGCCTCTTCAAAGGCGGACTCCCCTCCCGAACAGTCGGCGGGCAAGAGCTTTCACCGGCGGAGGGAGGGGCTGCAGGCACAGCCAGCTCTGACAGGCATCTTGGAGTTGGTCATCGGTGGTCGGACCAGCACCATATGGCTGTTTTCGCTACAGCTCGTCTGTAGTTCCAGTTCCCCTTTCTTTGAGGCCAGTTCCCCTTTCTTTGAGGCCAGTTCCCGGAACTGTGGCAGCTTATGTCACGGCTGGGCTTCCAGTGAGCAGTTCTGGATCACTGATCCCAGCGCTAGTGACCAGAACCCACCTGCCAGTGCAGGTGATGCAAGAGACGTGGGCTCGATCCCTGGGTCGGGAAGGAGGGCGCAGCAACCCACTCCAGTACTCTTGCCTGGAGAATTCCACCAACAGAGGAGCCTGGCGGGCTATAGACGACGGTCACGAAGAGTCAGACACGACTGAAGTCTTAGCACACACATGTTCAAGGATGCCCGTCACAACTACATTCTGGTCGTCGTGTAGTTAACTTCTTCCACCTCGCAGGGGTTTCTGTCCCTAAAAGACAGCTCCCAGGACATGGCTCAGAATAGTATCTATGGTGCTTGCTGCTGCTGCTGCTAAGTAGCTTCACTCGTGTCCGACTCTTAGCGACCCCATGGACTGCAGCCCACCAGGCTCCTCCGTCCGTGGGATTTTCTAGGCAAGAGTACTGGAGTTGGGTGCCATCGCCCTCTCCACTAGGGTCCTTGAGGAAGAACTAAAGGTGCTTGACTTCACTTAGAGACCAACCTTTATTATCTGGTCTGCTTTGAGTGTTTCCCTTCGTCTCTGCATGTTTTCACTTCTCTGATTAAATTTATTCTTTGGATAAAGTTTTTCCACAAACAAAAGGCGGGCAGAGGACGGGGGGCCTGGGCCACGCAGTCCTGCCCCGTTGCACTAGCAGCTGACTCATGGGGCTGAGCACCTGCCTTACCTGAGCCCCCGCTTCCTTGTCAGTCACACGGGGGTCACACACGAAGCTCCCAGGGCTGCCGGGGAGGGAACGTGAGCTTCCTGGCCCAGAACCAGCGCTGGGCAAACGGTCTTACCCTTCCTGCCCCCACTTCCTTTGATTCCCCCCCTCACTCGGAGGAGTTTAAATAACCATGGACGTGCCATGAGGGCTCAAAGCGGGGGGTGACCTAACTCTGAATGTCTGATTCCATTCACGTTTCCAGAGCGACCCCCTGGTGGCCTCCCCCCGACTCCAAACAGAAGAGCAATCCTGTAGCTAACCGCATTCCTCGGTGCCACAGACTGAAACCTGTTCTTTTTTTTTTTCTTTTTCCTAGGTGCCAAAATAAACCAGTGCAATCCGAAAATCCTGTGAAACGCAGGCAGCACCCAGTTCCTGGATCAGTGTGCTGCCGAGAACAGTCGGCGTCCATGCTCTTGAGCTGACCTCATGGGAGGAGACGCAGGCCATTTTAGTATTCTGCCCCTCTGGTTCTAGGGTCAACTGAGACACCACATTCTGAGGAAGGCCGTGAAGGCTCCCTATTGCCTATCCTCATCCAAGATGAGATGGCCTGTCTTCTCCACCCACCTTCATCCATGGCCCTGGGGACGCGGCTGTATGCGAGAGCCTCTGCTCAGTCACTCAGTCGTGTCTGACTCTTTGCGACCCCACAGACTGTAGCCCACCAGGCTCCTCTGTCCATGGGATTTTCCCTGGGAAGAATACTGGAGAGGGTGGCCATTTCCTCCTCCAGACAATCTTCCTGACCCAGGGATTGAACTCATGTCTCCTGCATTAGGAGGCAGATTCTTTACCACTGGGCCACCTAGGAAGCCCGTGGGAGTAACAGGAGAGAATGTAACAGCTTGCTAACTTGATGGATCTGTAGGACTTCAAGTCAGTGGGTGCTTCTTCCAGTTATTAAAAAAACACGCTCGGGTCGATAATACCTCTCGGCAGGAGGGTGAGCGAGCACTGACAGGAGAATGTCCGTTTCCAGAGTCATAATCGTTTGCAACATGTGGCTACAGAGAGACCCAGGCTCAGAAACACAAGTCCTTTTCTCACCCTTCTCTCCATGTGTCATAGGTAGCCAATCGTGCCTTACTGCAGAGTGATCCAAGGCTCAGATCCACGCTGCCCCTGGCGTGTCTGCCCCGCACAGCAGATCGCCCAGCAGGACGGAGGTCCAAGGAGATGAATGATGTGAGTGATGCTTCCATGGCAACGGGCACAGGCGGCAGCGGCAGCACGGCCGCTTGGGCTCGCCCGTCTCCGGGCCGTGCGCTCAGGGCGCTGCCGTGGGACAGGCACTCGAGCCTCAGGGCCACGGAGAAGGTGGCACGAACGTTCCCCTGCCTTCACGGCTCAGAGAGCGTCCCTCGGCGGCCAGGACAGGACCCAGGCTATCTGAGGTCACAGCCCCGGCTCCCCAGGCGGGACGTCAGAAGGACACGTCTGCCAGCTGTTCTGAAAGCCGGGACACAGCCCTGTCCGGTTCCACCAGGCTCTCCCGGGCCTCCTCTTGTTCAGGGCCGGGGGGTGGGATGGGCCAGCCTTCTCCAGGATGCTTTCCGATCGAGAGCAGGCTCTGGACTTCCTGTCCCCACCTGTTTTACTGTCTTTACGGACTGTCAGCCCCTAAAGGAGCTGCGTGTTTGCTGCTCCTGGCCTGTCCCCTCCCACAGAGGGCAAGCTCCATCAGACCAGAACCCTGACTGTCCTGCGTCGAGAGAGGGCTGGGACTGAGCAGGCAGGCCCCCAACAAGGGGCTGGTCAAGGAGCCGCACTTCACAGATGAGCAAACCGAGGCCGGGACAGGGGCCCACGTGACTCCTGAGAGGCCTGTCAGCTTTTCCTCCGTGGGAAACCTCCTCCCTGGCCCAGGGCACATTGGGGATCGCAGAACCTCAGCTTTGAAGTCCCCATCAGGCCTGGGAACGTGCAAGTTGGCTGCGGCCTCAGTCCATGGCATCTCTGACTTCAGAGTAACCCCCTATGGTGGCCCAGATGCCACCCATGATGCCACTCCCAAGCTCTCGAGGTTGATCAGGCTGAAATAAATACCATCACTCGATAATGAGGTGATGTGTGGGGCACCTGTAGAAGCGTCCACGTTTCCACCCACTTGTGTCTCTGTGTTAATACGTCACGTGGGGGGAGGGGTCCACTGGAGGCTGACGTGTCCACACCTCTGTACAGAACAGATGACTAACAAGGTCCTACCGTGCAGTAGGGGGATGCTACTCAGAGCTCTGCAATGGCCTATATGGGAAAAGACTATAACAGAGTGGGCATAAGTAAATGGACAACCGATGCGCTTTGCTGTACACTTGAGATTAACACAGCACCGTAAATCAACAATACTTCAATAAAACTCAATTTAAAAAAACTCGAATAGAATCTGTATCCCGCTGCTGTGTGAAAATCGGACAAATCTTAATTATGTTGACTTGGTCGTGGTGCTTTTCAGGTTTACTGTATCCTTCTACTTTGCCATCTATTCATTCTGTTAATTTTTGAGAGCCTGATACTAAAACTCCAACTAAAAAAATCTTAATTTATCTACTTAAAAAATAATTGTAATACATTGTGGAACTGTATGTAACTTTGTTCTGTACTTTCCAAGTCTCCTGTAAATGTGTTACCATACTTTCATAATTTAAAAAAATTTTTTTAATTAAATAATTTTTAAAAATGTTTCAAATTAAATAATTTTTAAAAATACACGATGTGGGAATTCCGTATGTAAACCTGGGCTCCCCAGGGGCAGGGTCTGGGGACAACGCCTTCTGCGGATGTGAGGCTGCCAGTGGATACCCCCTGAATGTCACGAGGCAGCCCACCCACCCAGGAGCACCTGACCCGCCACAGTGGCTCAAACAGCCCACTGGTCATTCCCGAGACTCCTGCTTCTGACAACAGCTGGATGGCCGCCGGCCACCCCATGCCAGGGAGAGACTCAGTGGGGCAGAGGCAAACTCCACTCTGCACCCCCAGACTCCAAGGTCCCGGGGACATGAGCTTGAGTCAGACCCGGGGTTCGCTCACAGCAAGACATCCCTGCAGCAGGACGTCCCTCTGACAGGTGCGTCCGATCCATAGTGAGAAAACAAGTGTCTATGCATTGCACGTGTGCCTGCCAAGTCGCTTCAGTCGTGTCCAACTCTTTGCAACTGTATGGACTGTAGCCTTCCAGGCTTCTCTGTCCATGGGATTCTCCATGCAAGAATACTGGAGTGGGTTGCCATGCCCTCGTCCAGGGGATCTTCCCCACCCAGGGATCAAACCCGCGTCTCTTACGTCTCCTGCATTGGCAAGCAGATTCTTTACCACGGGTGCCACCTGGTCCACAGACCAGGACAGAATCACCTGCGAGCTCACAAATGCAAACTATTGATTTAAGAGTGATTTCCGCAGAGGAGATAAACCCAGAGTCTGGGAAGGCGCCCCCCCCGCCCCCCGCTCCCCATCTCGCCGACTCTGGGCGGGCGAGCAGTACCTCCAGGGACGGGATGCCCTTGCCCACGGGCTGCGGGTACTCGCGCAGCAGTCGCTCCTCGTCCAGGAACTTGCCATCGCGCCCGTTGCTGGCCGGCTGGAACAGCCCGTAGTTCAGGACGTCCTTCAGGCTCTGGCTCAGCGAGCACAGAACCCGCTGCTTTGCAACCCACACCGTTGCATCCGGGTCGAATCGAATGCACTTCTGCAGGGAGGACAAGAGCCCTGGTTAGCAGGAAGCCCCCGGAGAAGGTGGCCAGAGATGCCCAAGGGGCCTCCATTCCATCCTGAGGCCTCCTCTGAGCTCTGGACTCTCTGGCTTTACGGTGAAAACCATGACCTTCTGGTCTCCTTGGCAAATACGAAAGGGGAAAAGCTCAGATGGAATCACTGATTCCGGGGCCCCGGCTCTCACTGTTGGCTCCAATCTCCGGGACCAGCTGCGTTTTCTGGTCATCACTTAACATCACAGACTGCCTTGGGCAGTTCTCCCACCTGTACAGAGCTTATCAAACTTGCCTGATTATTAAAACACACAAGGATGACCCTGCCTCCTCCCGGAAGAGTGTCTGATGCAGCGGGTCTGGGTCCAACCACAAAGCTGCATGTCTCGCAAGTTTCAAGGTGATGTTACTGCAGCTGGCCCAGGAAACACTGGGGACCACGGCTCGAGAACCGCAGAGCGGCTGCATTTCTACGCCGAAGGCTCTCCATGGACACCTCACAGACAGCCTCCTTTCCTCACCTCACTGATGGGCGAGCCCGGGGTACAGGCATCTGTGCCCCACCCACACAACTCTGAACCTCAGGGCTGTAAAAACCCTGAGAGTGCCCCTCCCAAACCATAAAGGAAGGCAATTATGAAAAACGGTTTGACTTAGAAATCGTATCCGGTGCCATGAAAGTTAATTTTTGAAAAGGTTAAATGGTACAGACGGTTCCCGCAGACCAACCGTGAACAACACTTCTCAAGAACAGAACAGCGCCGCTAGGAACACGAACACGCGACTTGGTCACACTCCCAGGTCCCGTCTGGGAGACCCATCCACGAGCCAGGAAAACAAGCGCTAGGCCGAATCCACTTCTGACTGCAACCTCGTTTTTACTGAATTAAAGCTGTGTTCTACTGCACCGCCGTCGGCAGGGGCTCAGAACTTTGCTTAGTCAGTGTAAAAGCATTCAGACAGGATGAGCGCATGAGCCTGGAACCAGGTCTCCGCAGGGGCGCCCACATGCCCAAGGAGGCCCCAAGGCCCTTCTCCCTCCCTGACCCTCCGCCTGGGCCAGGCCTCCCGGGAGGGTAAGAGGATCCCGCTTCTCAACAATGAGGTTGGTGGAGCAGGCAGCCCGGAATCCCACTGCCAGGAAACCTGACCCCACGGGCATAAGCATGCCATCTGTCCCTCTTCAATGGCAAAGGCTGGAGAGTAAGGCTCAAAGTTTGTCTCAGGGCTGCAAGGCAGGTCGGGGGCCAGTTGCTCACTTCGGGAACTGCCAGCCACCCCCTGCCACCTCGGGCTGAGGAAGAAGAGTGCAAACTCCCAGTCCATCTGAGCTCTCCCAGCTGTGACCAAGTGGGGCTGCACATCCCTCCGCTGTTCCTGCTTGGAGAATCCTTGCTGGCCTCTGGTTCCAACTGCACAGATAACTCCAGTTCCCTTAGACACCAGCGTCCAGAGGGCCTGAGGGTCCCTCCCTGTGGCTGGCAGAAAGGAACCTGCCACCAGGTGGGTGCTGAGCGGAGCACAGGCTGGGAGTCAGGCCCCAGGGGGTCTGTGTGGCGTTTGTAGGTGGTCCCAGAGATTACTGGTGCCCACTGCCACTCAGTGGGCAGAGCTGGGGAGGCTGCCTCTGTGCACTGTGTGGGCTGGTTGCACAACGAAAGGGTGTCCTGCTCCAAAAATGCCAGGAGGGCCCCACTGAGAAACTGCTAGAAGGAACAGGAGCTCGGAGGTCAGAAAGGCTTGAGTTTACAACCCAGCTGCACACACTAACCTCATGATCCTGGGCAAACTCACCTGCTCAGCAGTTGCCCTGATTCTGATGAAAACCATCCCAACTACATAACCTGGAGGTCTGTTGTAAGGATCATACAGAACAGATAATATGTGCTGTTGTGGGCTGAACTGTGTCCCTCTCCCAAAAGATAAGGGTTCCTACTCCTTAAGGAGCCCCGAGTCTATCTAGTAGGGCATAATGACCATGACAATATTGGTGGTGATGGTGGAGGTGCTCGTGGTGAAGACGTAATGATGGTGCTGATGGTGGAGACAATGAACACCGCATAATACTGCACATTAACGCACAGAGGGGAATCTAGAAAAATGGTATGTTGTTGTTGTTCAGTCACCAAGTCGTGTCTGACCCTTTTGAGACCCTATGGACTGTAGCCCACCAGGCTTCTTTGTCCATGGGATTCTCCAGGCAAGAATACTGGTGTGGGTCACCATTTCCTTCTCCAGGGAATCTTCCCAACCCAGGGATCAAACTGGCATCTCCTGCACTGGCAGGCGGATTCTCTGCCACAGAGCCACCAGGGACGCCCATAGAAAAACGGCATAGATGATCTTATTTGCAAAGCAGAAATGCAGACACAGATGGAGAGAGCAAAAGTACGGACACCAAGGCGGGGGAAGGGGACGGAATGAATTGGGAGATTGGGACCGACACATATATACGATTCACAACTATACATAAAACAGATAAGTAATGAGCGCCTACTGCATACCACAGGAAGCTCTACTCCATGCCCTGTGATGACGGAAATGGGAAGGAGATCCAAAAAGGAAGAGATAGATGTATGTTATATACATATGCTTAATATAGTTGATTCACTTTGCTGTATAGCAGAAACTAACACAACTTTGTAAAGCAACTATATGCCAATAAAAATTTTAAATTTTTTAGAAATAAATAACAAGTACTCAGACAAAACTGAAAAAAAAAAAGGAAAAAACATGGCAAGAGAATTCTATGCAAGAGAGTAAACTGCTCTCCAAACCTGTCCTGGGCCCTGAGAAGCGGAGACGATGGCAATGGCTGTTTTCTAAGATGCTATAGGAGTAAGAAGCTTGAAACACACAAAGCTTGAAAGAACGGTAAATATTACACTCTGTGAAATACACATCGTTAGAGTGAGCTGTCTGCAGGCCAAGGGAAGAACCATCAACAACACAGGCTGAATTACATATCTGTTCAGATCACCTCCTCAGCTAGCTCACAGTCCTCAGATGACTTAAATTCAGCTCATTCTTGACTTTCTCCAGGAAAAAGCCAGGAGGGGGAGGGGGAAGGGAACTGACAAAGCCTTCGGGGGTCATCGTGCTGCGGGGGGACCCCGCATCACCCCATTCCAGATACGGAGCTGGAAACACAGAGCCCAGTGCTTTCAGCAAGAAAGCAGGATATTCTGAAAGAAATCCCTGCTTCTGAGCACGTCTTTCATTGCAAAAGAAGCACGTTTCATGACATCCTCAATGCTTTCATGATGCATTTCAAAGACTCTCAACAAACAGAACCTGCCAGGAGTCATTTAAAGGTGCATCGAGGGGTGCCTGGCCTCTAAGAGCTGTTCACCTGCCACTTGCAAACCTCTGCCCCCTCAAACCGTGACTGGGACGGTTTCCAAATGCAATTGCCCAAATGAAATGATGCTTTTTGCTGTGGACAAAGATCCATCAGGTTGGACTCGTGGTGGAGAATAGCCAAATGCTGTCACAGGTCACACACAAAGGGATGTATACAGAAGGGGAAACCGTGAGTGACCTTGACCGAGAAGGACAGCTTGGTCTGAGGAAGGTGACGGCCAGGAGCCACACTGGTGCTTATGAACGTTTAAACACTAAGAAAGGCCAAGGTGGCCATGGGTTAGGGTTTTCCAATCAGAATAACATTTTTCAAAGAATAAGAGTTTGAGAGCAGCCCCTGACGCTGATGAAGCAGTGGGCAGACCTGGTGACCTCTGAGGGCCCAGCTAGCGGTCCTCCGCGCCCTCAAGGTCCCGGCACCCGAGAGGCACTGCTTGGGCTCTGCCAGAGATTCCCGCCCTCCCTGGAGGTGAGTTCATTTTCCTTGTTGGTCCCCATGATTTCCGGCAAGCACAGAGCAAAGTGGAGGATCTGATGCCGGCTAAGAGGTCCTCCTAGAAGCTCTAAGAGCAGAAGGAGGAGGATTAAGCCGTGCTGACCACAGACACAAAGTGCTCACCATGTGCCTGCCAGTCCAGCGAAGAAACTGCGTCAAATCCATCATTCTCCCCGTGTTCTTCTGGCGGAGGTATCAGCAGCCCCAAGCCCAGAAGGGAACACCCTGGATCCTCAGGTCTGCCCACAGCATCACACAGCTGCCAGAGGCAGGGCTGGAATGCACGGACCTGAGGGCTGAGGCATTTCAACTTGGCCCCACAGCACAGGATGGAGCTGCGAATTGGGAGGGTTCACCCAGGGGCCGTGAAGTGGATTACAGGAGAGAGAGGGAATCAGGGGAGGCATGGCCCAGCGCCCGGGGCCAGACGCTGCACCCACCAAGCGGAGTGAGAGCTCCCGTCCGTCCGCCTAGAAGGGAGGGTGTGAGCGGAGCATCAGAACTGGGAACCGCAGAACTCCAACCACAGATCCGAGGGCCTCCCCCTAGGCTTTGACACACAAGATTAAATACTGATGCTTCGCGCCCTCTTTCTGCCTGTTCTGGACCATTCTCATCAGCCCGGGACACGACACGGGGGAGATCTCTGCTCTTCCCCAGGGTGGCCTCTGAACCACAGAAGTCCCACCACGATGTGGGATTTACGAGGCTTCTGACAGGACGTACAATAATTCCAGAGCCAGGCATTATTTTCTCGAAGGGATTTAAGTGGGTATTAACACACAGCTTAAGACGAGCACACCAAGCCAGACGTCTGCCATCCGGGCTGCAGAGCTCCAGAGAGCTGCACCAATCGCGCTCATAGACGAAGCATTAGCCTCACATCTAACAGGATGAGTGCAGAATCCTTACAACAGGCAAAGCTGCGGCTGGTTAAACGGGCGTTTGATTTTTTAATGATACGTATGAAAATAAAGGTCCTCCCGGCCTTTAGCAGCTGCCCCGGGACGTGAATGACAACCAGCTCGGTCACAGCCCAACTTTGTCGAGGGCTTTCACCAGAGAGCCCCTGAACCTTCCCCTTTGGTTTAAACAACCGATGACGCCTCAATCTCCTGATTAACCGTGAAGTGTAAACCACTGCACTTAAGGACAGCGAGGCTGATTATCACCACGTCAGAGAAACTAGAGGCGGGGGGAGTCAGGGACCAGGGGGAGGCGGCTCTCCTTGGCCTTAGCAAGCAATTAACAAAACCACAAAGAAAACCAGATTCCATGCTTCTGTCCCTGCTGAGTGACCCAAATGCACAGCACAAAGGACAAAACAGGGCGGCTCAAAGTAGAGATAAACATGCAAACCATATACTTCTGCAGGGCAAAGAGAATAAATGGGCGGAGAGATGGATGGACAGACAGAAGGATGGATGGACAGACAGATGGATCGCTGGCTGACTGGCTGGGCGGATGGAGGGACAGACGGATGGATGGATGGGTAGACGGATGGATGGATGGATGGATGGATGCATGGATGGACAAATGGACAGATGGATGGATGGATGGACAGTTGTATGGAGAGATGGATAGATGGAGGGATGGATGGATGAATAAGTGGGTGGATAATAACAAAAAAGACAAACCTTAAAAACATAACCTCTAGTGGAAAACATAAGTTACAAATGACATGCCCAGCATGATGCCAGGTTATCTGTAATTTCTTTTTTTTACTCAACAACACCATACCATATAGTGACCGTCACACACATAAGAACAAGAGACAAGTGGGGTTCGTCACAATGAACATTCTGCCCCTGAGCAGAATGGCCAGGAGGGTGAGAGAGACACTGGCTTTATCTGAAGCATTCTAACCCTATAACTAAAAAATGACAAAATGTTAACCACTGTCAATTCTGCATAATAAATAATAAAAACTGGTACGGATGGTATAATCCTTTGTCTTTTCCTATATTCTCAATTTTCTCTAAATTAAAAAAAGACAACCATCTGGAACCTGAGGCTTTCTCGGTCTCTTGAGGGCTTCCCTGGCTGGATGGGCGTCGGCCTTGGACCACACTCCACGGCTGGAAACACCGAGAGTGGAACTGGAAACAGTTCTCGAATGAAGGATGTGATCACTGTTGTCTCCTTCTGCCCACTGAGTCCTCTTTGAGGACTTTTTTTAGGGCAGAACATGTACTCAAGTCAGGGTCACACACAACTAACTTTCTAATTAAGTCTAAAATCCCCAACGGATTTCCTTGTGGTCAGCAAACAAGCAGGTAGGGAAGGAAAGCGTAGAAATAAAATGGCAGCGTGACAGACGAAAGCACTTTCTGAGACAAGAGTGTTTTCATCTCTGTGTTGCCCGGGCTGTGGGGGACCCGTGAGGCCAGTGAATGGAGACATTTAAGGCGTCAATGGGATAAGTGTTGTTCTGGGGGAAAGACTTGTGGGGAGGGGCTTCTCTCCAAGAGGAGAGGCAGACAACAGGAGTAAATAAATAGAAGCCTCCCTCCCAGGCCACACATTGCCTGATGCCACCAACACAGAAGGTTCAGGACAGGCAAATCCAGAGACAGAGGCAGACCAGTGGTAGCCAGGGGCTGGCGGAGGGGCAGGGGACCCCTGGGGGAGGGGCAGGGGACCCCTGGGGGAGGGGGCGGGGACCCCTGGGGGAGGGGGCAGAGGATCCCCTGGGGGAGGGGGCGGGGAACCCCTGGGGGAGGGGGCAGGGGATCCCTGGGGGAGGGGGACAGGGGAACCCTGGGGGAGGGGGCGGGGATCCCTGGGGGAGGGGGACAGGGGAACCCTGGGGGAGGGGGCGGGGAATCCCTGGGGGAGGGGGAGGGGGCGGGGATCCCTGGGGGAGGGGACAGGAAACCCCTGGGGGAAGGGGACAGGGGATCCCTGGGGTAGGGGGCGGGGATCCTTGGGGGAGGGGGAGGTGGCAGGGAATCCCTGGTGGAGAGGTAGGGGAATCCCCACTAATGGGTATGGGGTTTCTTTTTGGGGTGATAAAAATATTCTAAGATTGACTATGGTGGTGGGTACCCTCACCTCTGAATTAACTAAAATTCACTGAATTGTACACTTTTAATGGGAAAACGGTATGGTCTGTGCACGGTATGTGAATGACATCTCTATTTTCAAAACAAAAGGAGTCTGTTTTTGCTCCTTTCCTGAGAAGGTGCAAAGATGCAGGCAGCACATTTAAAACCACGTTGCCACCAGTCACCCTCAAGGACCCTTTCTCTCCCGGCCGAGCACACGCTCCTGCGAGAGTCACATTTGCTGTGATGACCCCGACCCTGTCATCAGGAACCTGCCCCCTCCGTCTCCACCTTCTCCTGCTGCCCCTGGTCCCAGATTCTTGCAGGGACCCCTACCTGCCTCTGCTTCCTTCCATCCTCCCCTGAGAGAAGCTGAGAGGTCACACGCTCTGCACCAAACCTTCCCAAAGTCCTCGCTGTTCTTCAGGGGGAATCACACCCCCCACCCCACCTCAGCCCCGAGCACCCACCCAGCTGGCAGTCTTGACCTTCTCTGCTCTGACACACCAAGCCTGTTCATTCCCACCTCAGGCATGCCACTCCTGCAAGCCTCTGCCCAGAAGATCTAGCCAAAGAGCTTTACAAGCTAATCTCTCATCACCTGGGGCTCAACTCAGATGTCACCCCTCGTGCAGTGCAGGCGGGGGCCGAGATGAATTCATGATGTCCTAAACGTGGAGCTGGAGGATCTGCAGGGGACAGGGTGCCGTGTACACTTGATCTGACCCTGAAAATAGAAAGCCTCGCGGAGGGAGGGGGGTTCTACAACAAAGTAGCAACTGGGTTCACATTTAAAAAATCATTTTCGGCAGGTGCAGAACACTTGTGAGAGAAGAGGCATCTGCAGCCCCCCAGAGGGAAGATGGGGGAGATGGGGCTGCGGTGGGGAGACAGTGACGCGGGTTCAAAGGGATTCAGAAGGTCAAGGGCAGGGCCTGGCAGTGCACGGGCTGAGGGGCGATGGCAGGCCCTGGATAACTCCTGGGTTCTGCCTCAGACAAAGAGTCAGAGAAGGTTCACAGCCCAAAGTGGGAACAACCCAACTGACCATCACCAGGGGGATGGAACGAGCCACATGATCAGTAAGTTACGACCTGGCGATAAAAAGAAATAAAACACAGAGGCTACCATGTGGATGAGCCTCACAGCCACGCTGCTGGGTGAGAGAAGCCAGATGTGAAAGTCCACACACCACGTGACTTCCTCACGCGGATCGTCCAGAAGAGGGGACTCCGTGTGTGGAGACAGAACACAGTCGGCAATCGTCAGGGCCGGAAGGGGGATTGAGGATGAGCAACAGAGAAACAACGCAGGTGACGGGCAGAGTCCAGACCCGGATGGTGGGTGCACAGCTCAGCAGACTTACTGAAAACCGCTGGACGGTGCCCTCCAAGGGATGAACTTTGTGGCCTGTGATGACACCTCCATAAACTTGGGTCTTTCTACGGTAACCACTGGGGGGAGAGGGACCCTGCGGGCCAGGCTTGGAGGGTCAGAGGGAAGAGGACAGCGTGGCAGCATCTGGTCTGGACCATCTGAGTCGAGGTGCCTCTGAGATTCCGACTGAGAACATGTCAAGGGAGAAATGAAGTCTGTGCCCCAGACGGGAGGTCCAGCCAGAGACGTGACCGTGGGCAGAGGACGCTGGACAGACATGGGTGGTAACAGGGCCTCCTGTAGGGGGCAGCCGGGGAGAGCCTCGCCAAGCCTGGCTGTCATGAGAGATGGGATTCCCCTGAAAAGGAATACTGTCTGAAGGAGACAAGCCCAGGCAGCAGGGAGCCCCAGGGGCTGGGCTGCAGTGGCCGGGCTCGGCCAACCAGTCCCTTGGCCCAAGCCTCTCGCTCTCCGCTGACCCAGCACCTGCAAGTCCAGAGAATACAGCAGAAGGTCCATCCAACCCACCTCATCCCCACCTGGGAAAAACACATCTTGGGGAACCAAGGCCACATCTGAGAGTGGAACCAAGTCTGGAAGGAGACTCCAACCCCCAGGGAGCTCAGAGTGGTGAACAGGACGCCTGCCTGGCCATGCGCTCTGATGGAGCATCTCAAGGCAGCCAGCCACTCCTGCACAGGCCCTTCCAGAACCTTCTCTCATGATGTGGGCCCACCTCCTGGTCTTTGCAGAGCCAGAGGCCAGCCATAGGGGCTGGATTCTCAGCTACCGCAGGAGGAGATGGACTCAAAACTGCCAGGACAGGATAAAGTCCTCCCCTTACTCAACAACACAGGAAGCCTCAGATGTGAAAAACAAACATGATGGTCGCCTGCGGCAATGGGATAAAGGAGGGATTAAAACCCTGAAGGAGGAGGACGCGAAGCCTCTGCAGCTTGGAGTTCTGTGTGGAGCCTCAGTGACAAGCAGGAGGGCTGAGATCCTTGGATTGAGCCCATCTGATGGCCTGACTGGAGGCAAGTGATGGATCCGGAAGTGTGGCTGTCAGCTGACATGTGTGGCTGGGTGGGGGAGGCAGGTGGGCGGGGATGCGGGACGCTGCGGGGATGCGGGATGCTAGGGGATGCGGGATGCTAGGGGATGCGGGACGCTGTGGGATGCTGCGGGGATGCGGGACACTGAGGGGATGCGGGATGCTAGGGGATGCGGGACGCTGCGGGGATGCGGGATGCTGCGGGATGCTGCAGGGATGCGGGATGCTATGGGATACTGCTCTTGGGGAGAAATTTGAGTGAGAGACACATGGGTGAAAGGAGATGAATTGTGGCCTGGGGTGAGGAGAGCAGCTGAGACGTGTTTTCCAAATTACATAAACTTGAAGATGCAGCTATCTAACAGACGGAAGCGCTGATTCCAGCACAAAGGCATTTTCCCAAAGTCTCTGCCAGGCAGAGCAGCCCAGGGACCACTGCTAACTCGCCCAGGCGGGTCGTGGGGACCGACACGAGGGCCGGCAGCTCCCTGCAGCTGCTCGGTGCCAACTCTTGGGTGGAGGTGGGCGAGGGGGCTGAGGCCATATACACCCAGGGGAACCCAGAGAGCACATCCCCATCCCCTCTGCATTCTTCTGCGCCGTCTGTGTGATGTGACACTCAGGGAGGGCTGGACAGGACTGTGAGGACCCCGGTGCCAGCGCTGGTCCCACATCTGTTTGCTGTGCCCCAAACAGAAAGAACACAAGAGCTGCAGTTTCTATTGATGTTGGCGCATGCCTCCTGCTTAAAAGGCCAGGTTAATGGACGCGTGCCAACCCTCAACCCCACAGTGAGCTCCCTGTGCATCTGCGATGCTCTAGCGAACAGCAGGAATGCCCGCCACGCCCAGGAGCCCACTCAATGGCACCCTGCGTGGCCTGGGCACCCCCAACACCCGGGACTCTGATCACCAGAGTGTGCAGTGATCTGAGAGGGTGTTCCTGAAAGGAGGACCAGCGCTCTCCACCCAAAGCTCAACACTCCAGTCCCGCTGAGATGCAGAAAGAGGGGTCACGCGGGCCAAAAAGCATGTCCAGACCTTACCTGCAGAGAGACCCCCACCTGGGGAGGGACCCCAACCTGGGGAGGGACCCCACCCAGGGAGAGACCCCACCTGGTGCAGAAGCGGCACCGCCCCCTGAGCAGCTGCGGCGGGCACTCAGCTGAGGAACCCGCTCGGCAGCACCGAGAGCCCTCCAGGCAGGATTCCAGGCAGGTCTTGCATCTCCGCCTTCAGGATTCAGCAAGGCAAGGGCCTTCTCATCGGAACAAGGGCCGCTCTGTCCCGAGTGCTCACACCCACGGGATATCTAGTCTCAGGCTCCAGGGCCTTTGTTTGTCTCGGGACAAAGCAAGGAGAAGAGAAGTGGTCTTCAGAAGTTTCTGGAAACAGTTATGCCCCTGGGAGTGGAGTCCAGACCCTGAAAGGACCCCCTCTGGGGAAGGATCTTCCTTTTGCAGAGCTGGTGTGTCTCCACCAGTAATTCCCGATGGTCTGGCAGTTTAGTGGCTCAGTCACGTCTGACTCTTCGTGAGCCCCCGGACTGAAGCCCGCCAGGCTCCTCTGCCCATGGGATTCTCCAGGCAAGAAAACTGGAGTGGGTTGCCATTCACTCCTCCAGGGGATCTTCCCGACCCAGGGATCGAGCCTGAGTCTCTTGTGTCTCCCACATTTCAGGCAGATGCTTTACCACTAGCACCTCCTGGGAAGGCCCCTATGGGTCCCCAAAGCCCATAGCCTGAGGACAGAACACCTCCTGGCCCATCAGCAGGCCTGGGACAGCGTGGCCTGACATCCCACACGTGCGCCTGGCTGCCCTCGGAACCTCTCAGCAGCCAGGTTAGCAGACAGCCCCTCCCCACTGTGAGGAAAAGGGCCTCCCTGGGTGGACAGCGCTGACAGATGGGCTTTGACCAAGGAAAGCCATGGCGGACACAGACATTTGTAGCCCGCTTGGCTCACTGCATACCTGCCAGGGGACCCCAGGCTTGCAGACCTTGAGTACCAGCCCCGGGGACGCAGGCAGCCCACCTCAGGGAAATGGCAGAGAAGGGGCACGTCACCCTAGCGGCTCTGTCCTCACCCCGCCCTCAGCCTTCCCGTTCAGTCTCGGGTCTGGAGTCTGAAATCTGAGGGGAGTGCTTCCCCAGTCTTTGAATCCTCCAGCATCGATAAACAGTAACAGTATCTAGGGACTCAGAGGGTTAAACCTGCAGCATGAGGATCCATCCACGCTGGGGGGGCGAGGTCACCAGGTCCCTACTCCAGCGCCTGGACCTTCTAAAAAGACTCAACACTCCCTGCCCCTGGGCCTGTGTCTAAAAGGGCCAACAGACACACCCCCAAGTCTGACTCACTGTCGAGACCAGAACAAATAGAAATTCAAGTCACTGACAAACCACAGAGACAGGTCAGGAGAAACAGCGCAGAAATAAGGAAGATGTCGCAGGAAAAGGAACAGAGAAAAGGAAGGAGGACAGCAGGTAAAAGCCAGACAGTAGGCTCAGCTGCTCCGGGTGAAAACACGCCTGAGCAGAAGAAGAGAGAGCTCAGTACTTTTTGCTGGGGAAAAGTAATAAGCCGTGAAATCTACTCTACAAACAACAACTCGAAAGAGTAATTTCCAGAAAGATCAATCAGAAGTCAGAACGGACGCACCTGAACACACTGTAAAGAAAGGAGAAACAGGGAAGTGACAGGCGATCAAAGCAACGGGGGAAAGGACGACAGAGCGAGGGGAGGAAAAGCCAATACTAAAGGTGCCTGGACCCCCACGATGGAGAACAGTGCAAAGGTGCCTGAAAAACTAAAAACAGAACCCCCCTATGACCCAGCAACCCCACTCCTGGGCTCATAATTCAAAAAGATACATGCCTCTCAGTGTGCACTGCAGCTCCATGTACAACAGCCAGGCCCTGGAAACGAGCTAAATGCCCATGGACAGATGCGTGTATACAGAAGGCGTGGCACATACGATGGAACATTACTCAGCCATAAAAAGGAAGAAATAAAGCCACCTGCAGCAACACGGATGGACCTAGAGACGATCATACTAAGCGAAGTAAGTCAGACGAACACCATACAACATCACTTACGTGTGGAATCTAAGAAAAGATACAAATGAACTCATACACAAAACAGAAATCAACTCATAGACATAGAAAATAAACTTATGGTTACCAAAGCGAAAGATGGGAGAGGGATAAATTAAGGGTTTGGGACTAACTTATACACACATATAAAATAACCAACAAGGACCTACAGTATAGCACAGCAAACTATACTCCATTTTGTAATAACCTTTGAGGGCAAAGAATCTGAAAGAGAATAGACATTTATACATATTGATATATGTATGTGTATAAAGAGAATAGACATTTATACATGTTGATATATGTATGTGTATTCCTGAATCACTTTGCTATACACCTGAAACCAACACAGCATTGTAAACCAACTGTATTTCAATAAAAAGGGGAAACTGTGTCATTGAAACAGAGAAGAACTCCCAGAGAGAGAAAGGGGGAAAAGGAAAAATCTGGGAAACAGATTTCTTCAGGAAAAACAGAATGGCCAGCACCAAACACTTCCTGGGTGCTTAGTCAACTCAGTCGTGTCCGACTCTTTGTGACCCCAGGGACTGTACCCCACCAGGCTCCTCTGTCTATGGGGTTCTCCAGGCAAGAATACTGGAGTGGGTTGCCATGCCCTTCTCCGGACGATCTTCCCCACCCAGGGATCCAACCCAGGTCTCCGCGCTGCAGACAGATGCTTTACCATCTGAGCCACCTGGGTTAGTAACTGAAATCAATGCTTTAGGAATCCAATAAAGAAAAAAAATCAAGTCCTGGACAAGATACCTCTAGCATGAGTTCAGAGCAAGCACACCATCAAACGACATCGCAGCAAGCACACCATCAAACGACATCGCTGCAGGTCTGGGGCGACGTGGGGCAGGAACAATGGCTCAAGATTCCACAGGAAAACCACACACTAGCTGACATGCTCTTGTACACAGTTCTTATTCTTTGCGGATTATGTATTTGGGGATTTGCCTACTTGCTAAAATTTACTGGTAACCCCAAATCAATACGAGCAGCACCGCTGTGACCACTCGCAGACACAGCAGCCATGCCAGTCTCCAGCCTGCTCCCTTCTGGGTCCGCTGTGATCTTATAAACAACAGTCTTTATCCGGGTCTATTCAGGGCCCCGTTTTGCATTTCGGTGCTTTTTGTTGGTGGTCCTGAGGTTTAAAATGACCCCCAGGCACAGAGCTGAAGCGAGGTCTGGTGTCCACGGACAAGAAGGCGGTGATGAGCCTCGGGGAGAAACCACGAGTCAGGTGAGCGCCTCCAGGTGTGAGTCAGAGGCTGCTGGCCGTGAGCCTGGCGCTAATCCTGAGTCAACTGCGTGTATTAAATAATACTCTTGACACAAAAGCGCACACACAACAAGGCTGTGCACTGGTCCCCGGATGAGGATGCAGCCAGAGGCACTCAGGACCCTCACCCATTGCATCCCCCGCGGGCGATGGGCTTCAAAGAGCATCACGACCGCCAGCGGTGAGACCAGCGGGCCGGTCACTGGGGAAGCACTGACCCCAAGACCTCCTCCTGAGAAAACCCTGGACGGTCAGCTCCACCCACGTAAGAGGTGGGACGGCACGCAGAGCAGGCGCAAGAGAAGGCCTCTGTGCACCGGCAATGAGCGGTGACGGTGGGAGAGGGACTGAGACCCCAGGGCTCTGAGGGCTGCAGGCGGTGGAGAGTGCTCTACACCCCGGGCAGAGTGCTCCACACCAGCAAGAACCGGTGGGTGGGGAGGAGAGGCCTCACGTGTCCACGTGTGTTGGAGAGACACGTCTGACATGTTCATGAAACGTCAGTGACAACCGCTCCTGGAGCTGGCCTCTATGCTTTTCCATATGACTTGCTGCTGCTGCTAAGTCACTTCAGTCTTGTTCGACTCTGTGCGACCCCATAGACGCACATGTGAACCAGCCCCTCCTCATCCCTGCCAATCCCCAGGGGACTGAGAAATACAACATCTATGTGTCTGGTGCCTGAGGCTTGGAGGGCTGTTTATTACAGCAATTAGCTTAATCCACCCCCAATATACAGGGAGAGAACACTAAGTTCCTTACAGCCAAAAAATAAAAAAACAAGAGGAAAAAAACTAATCAAAAATGAAAACCAATAAAGAGGTCAGCCTCCCAGTGTTTTTGTAATCATTTCCTTTAACTTGATAGATTCATTTGGAAACAAGTCTCTCTGTGGCAAAAAAAAAAAAAAAAAAAATACTAAAGTTCAGCTTTTTCTTCATTGACCTTTTCTCCCTTTACTTTCAAATTAAGTCACCTTAATGAGGCTGATTTATTAACAGCGTATGTACTTTGAGTCTGTGCTTGCCCAGGCCACGCATTACCTGCAACCCCTTGGAGAGACACGTCAGTGACAACCACTCCTGGAGCTGGCGTCTGTGCTTTTCCATATGACCTGCTGCTGCTGCTGCTAAGTCGCTTCAGTCGTGTCCGACTCTGTGCGACCCCATAGACGGCAGCCCACCAGGCTCCGCCATCCCTGGGATTCTCCAGGCAAGAACACTGGAGTGGGCTGCCATTTCCTTCTCCAATGCATATGACCTGAAGCTTTTTATAATAATCACGTAACTTTCATAAGAGATGTCAGATGACTCGGAAGAAGAATGAACGCTGGGCGTGCCCTGCTGCCAGGATGGTTCTAGGGCTCGGGTCCGCCTGAGCCCTCCCTGGAAGGTGGGGTCTTGAGAGCTGGCCCTGAGATGACCCCAGGGCACAGCACTCTCGGCCCAGGTAGGGCCCCTCCCCAGGAGCGGGGGTTTCCTGGGAGACCTGAGGCGCAGGAGACTGGACCTTGGGTCAGAGCCCAAGGGCCGCACCGCTGCCAATCGGCCAGGAGGTGGCGCCGCGGGCCTCCCCAGTCCCTCTGACCCCAGCCAGACCTCTTCCCAGGAGGGCCTTCAAGCTCACAGGCTGGAGCCTCCCAGAGGTCGTCTACACCCGCCCCAGCCCCGCCTCTCCTACCTCCTCTCTAAACTCTAACATGAGGGGTCTTCTCGGGCACACAAGCACCATGGAGACCTAAGGGGCAGAGACGACGAGAAAGGAGATGCCCCGGAGGGGAGCCCACCCAGCACAGGCTGAGACCCCAGTCACCTGATCCCAAGAGACAAGAATCCCCACTGGGAGGCGCCCACTCAGCCCGAATGTGGGTCTATGCGCCACCTGCCAGCCTCCAGAAACCCCTCCTGGGGTCACCGAACCTTCCCAGCCTCCCCGCAGGCCTGGACGCCATATCCACCAGCCAGACCCTGGACGTGACTCTGCAGGGGGCTCAGGTCCAGCCCTGCCCAGCCCGAAGGGTTCCCCCACCATGCCTGGTGCAGCCCCCCACCCCCGCCAGGCCCACACACCCAGCTTCAGTGTGCATCCTGTCCACCCCAGAGGGAGCCCCTCCTGCATTCTCCAAGGCCCCCGAAACAGTACCACAGCCAGGGAGACCCCTCTGCTGCACCCGCTGTGGCCACTGGGACCTCATGCAAATTCACCATGGAAGGAATGTCTCCCTCGTGTGCATAAGACAGCATGGGGCTCGGACCTCAAGGGATGACTCAGGGGCTGCTGGCAGGCAGGGCAGGGAAGGGCATGCCGGGCAGAGCTTGCAGACTCCAGGAAGCGGGAGCCCCAGTGCCAGGGGAGGCAGCAGGGCCTGCCCGGGGCAGGCAGCCCATTTACTAAGGCACCCACTGTGCTCGCTGCCTCTGCAAGGCTGGTCTCTGTGTTCAGAGGCTTGGCCTCTGTCCCTGCACATAGTAGGTGCCTCCAGCAGGGAGGAGGGAGGGGAGGAGGGCCCAGCAGGAGGGGGTGTGCGGGGCGCTCGTGGGGAGGGGGCAGGAGCAGCAGGGCCTTGGGAACCGTCGGGGCAGGGGGCGAGCAGAGGCCCCTCAAGCCCAGGTCACGCCTGCCATGGGCCAGAACGCGGGCGGCGGGCGGCGGGCTCACCGTCTGCTGCAGGTCCTCGATGATGATGCGCAGCACCAGCGCGTGGGCCTGGCCCTCCTCCGCCCTGGCGCCGCCCGGCTTCTGGGCCGTGGCCCGGATGGTGTCGTAGATGGTCTCCTCCTTGGAACTGTCCGAGTCCGACTCCTCCGAGGAGTCTGAGTAGCTCTGGGCCATCTCATCCTCGCTGGACGTGGGGCTGCGTGGCATGGCTGTGCGTTTCTACACGGAGAGGGGAGGAGGGAGACAGACATCAGGGGAGGCTCGAGGAGGAAGCCGGGGCTGTGGCGGAGGCGCAATCGCAGGCTGGGCGACCGTGGGTACCAGACACACACCTCCACACACCCCCACCCCTCCCGGGCCCGAGCCAGGCAGGACCTGTGGGGGCCCCGAGAGCCCTGCCCCGCTGCTTGGAAACCCAGCGCTTAAAAGGAGCCCGAACTCACTGTGGCCGCGGCCACAGCTCACGGGGATGGACCGAAGGGGCAGTGGGCGGTCTGAAACGTTCGGGAGTAAGAGGAACAGCTCGCTTTGTTTTTCTTGGAGGAAGAGCAGCAGGCAGAGAGATGCAGGCTTTGGGTCAGAAGGGTACCAAGCTCCTGCTATAATAACCCCCTCTGCTTCACACACAGCAATGATAGGTACTATGTAAAAATAGACCCAGCACGCTCGGCCAGGCTCAGAAATGAGATAATCTCCAGGCCCAGGAGCACAGCAGAACCCAAAGGCTGATGGGGGAGGGCCGGGGGTCTCCAAGAGCCCGCGGAGGCTGGGAGGGCCGCTTCCTCACCAAGTGCAATAAAAGCCCCCCGGCAAGGACCCACGTGAGGGGGCCAACCGCCATCTCATTCCACGGACGTTAGCAGGACAGACCTGGGGGCAGGCTGTCCACGAGACACCCCCAGGTCTGTGGGCAGGGGTCAGAAAGGTCAGGTTAAAACCTGCCCACAAGACACGCTCAGGACTGTGGGCCCGGCTCAGAAAGGTCAGGCTAAAACCTGAGATGACCAGGGGTCCTGGGCCGGGGGGTGCATGCCAAACCAGCAATTGCACTTCTGTGTGAACTCGGTAAAGAAAGTCAATGGTCAAGTTCACGGAACAAGAAAGATGTCCCAGGCTGTTCCCTGCAAAACAGGGTGTCCTGGCTAACCCAGCTCACACGCCACCCTAGTCATCCAGGGTCTGCCCGACCAAGGTGTGGTCTCTTCTTCCCACAGACAGCACAGCTGAGAGCAGCGTGGACCGCAGCGACCCACGTAGGGCCCCGAATGGAGCCCTGAGAAAGGGCCATTCAGACACGGTGTCCTTGTTCAGAAAGGCCGGGAAGACACAGCCTGTCTGCAGCCTGAAGGGCGCACGACGTGAGCAATGGGGCAGAGGAACCCAAGGCAACAGGAACGCCCAAGTGGGGGGTGGGGGGGCAGGAAGGGGGTCATAGCACCTGTGATGTCACTTGTAACTTTCGGTTTCCTCGAAATAGCTCCAGGTGACAAGAGAAAGCCAGATTTCAACAAACGTGGGACACGGATGCTTGCAACGCTATTCTCCGTGCATCTATTTGTGCTGGAAATATTTCACAGTAGAGGTGGGGGGAGAAAAGCAACGGGGAGGGAGGGGAGGAAGATGGCCACCTGCCCAACTACCCCAGGGGCTGGGGTGCATGGCCCCAGAAGCCATTCATTTTGGGGTGACGAGCCTCAGAAAAGTCCCATGCAGGACACAGCTCAGTCAGTGCCAACTCGGCATCCACTCTGAGAAGGCTGATGCCCACCATTTACCTCCAGAGTTCACTGAAGGTCAGTGGACACCCATGGAAGTGCTTCCCTTCTGGGCCACCAGGTCCCAGGACATTCCCAGCCACTGATTAGACACACAAAGCCCAGCAAAGTGCAGACGCCACCCCGGAAAATGCATCCCCCCACACACACCCAGGGAAAGGCAAGACCACGTCTGGGTCGGGGGCTCCCCTACCGCCAAGAGCACCTGGACCGTCCTCGGACATGGGGTCCATAAACGCTGCTATGTCCAACCTGCAGAGGGGCTGAATGAGTCCTAACGCAGAGGTTTCACATGAAAACCTCGATATCTGGCTCATCCTGACCACCAGGAAAATCTGGCCTGGTTGAGGTCAGCCATGCAAGCTGCAGCCACTCCCTGGCCAGCCTGCCCTCCTCCTCAGGTCCTCCTAGAACCAAGTGACTCCACATGGTCAGACCTCCTGTGAGCTCTCTTCCTGGCCAGCGGGCCTCAAGTCTAAGCAGCTGCGAACTGATCCACCCAACCCTGCAGCCTGGCCTCCTCCTCAGCCTTCTGCCTTCACACCTCCCATGAGGGGTCCCTGGTCAAACATCTCAGACAGCAGATTACCCGTATCCCCCAGGAAGGGTTTCATTTCTTAAAGTAAAATTACTAAGTGAAAAAGTGTTAGTTGCTCAGTCATGTCCGACTCTTTGTGACCCCATGGACTGTAGCCCACAGGCTCCTCTGTCCGTGGATTCTCCAGGCAAGAACACTGGAGTGGGTTGCCATTCCCTTCTCCAGAGGAGGTCAAACCCGGTCTCCTGCATTGAAGGTGGATGCTTTAGCATCTGAGCCACCAGGGAAGCCTAAAATTTCCAAAGTACATCCCATCCTCCACTAAAACTTCAGAGCAGCAGGGGATTCACCCCTGCATTCACTGACAAACGCCTCTGTCATTTGGGTTACATATTTTTCCAACCGTACAAGAGCACAGACTGGAGAGGGCGGGGTGGGCCTGAGGCCGAGGACAGGGTCTGGCCACCCCGGGTCCTACCTTAGGAAGGTCCCAGCCAGCCTGGCTGCGACTTCCACCAACACGTTCATTCCTGCCTTCGCCCGTTCACCATTTACACAGGAAAAAAATGAGTGCCTGGCATAATTATATGCCACAAATATACTATATAATACAGAATACAGTTACAATTATAATTGTAATATGGAAATGGCTGTATGTTATTATAATATATTGTGATAATTACATACACAATCATCATCATATATTATAACATAATATAAATATAAATTACGTACTGCATTGTTGTGTGTGTTGCTTTAGTTGTTCAGTTGTGTCTGAATCTTTATGACCCCATGGACTGCAGCCCATCAGGCTCCTCTGTCCATGGGACTTCCCAGGCAAGAATACTGGAGTGGCTTGCCATTTGCTTCTCCAGGGATCTTCCCAAGCCAAGGATCGAACCTGAGTCCCCTGTGTTGGAGGCAGATTCTTTACCGTCTGAGCCACCAGGGAAGTACTATTATATAGGTGTATATATATATATATAAAATCATTTCCAACAAGGTTTCCAGGTTTTAATATCCTCTAGAACAGGCCAACTCCCTGGTGTTCCGGTGGTTAGCACTCTGCACTTTCACTGCCGTGGGTTAGAGAGTCGGACCATAAAGAAGGCTGAGCGCCCAAGAAGTGATGCTTTTGAACTGTGGTGCTAGAAAAGACTCTTGAGAGTCCCTTGGACAGCAAGGAGATCAAACCAGTCAATCCTAAAGGAAATCAATCCTGAATAGTCGTTGGAAGGACTGATGCTGAAGCTCCAATCCTTTGGCCACCTGATGCGAAGAGCCGACTCATTGGAAAACACCCTGACGCTGGGAAAGACTGAGGGCAGAAGCAGAAGTGGGCGGCAGAGGATGAGATGGTTGGACGGCATCACTGACTCAATGGACATGAGTCTGGGCAGGCTCCGGGAGTTGGTGATGGACAGGGAGGCCTGGTGTGCCACCGTCCATGGGGTCACAGAGTCGGACACGACTTGTCGACTGAACCACAGCCGTCCAGAGCAGTGTCTCTTCATACCCGCTGTACCAGGAAGTGACCTGGGACCTTGTTCTAAAAAAGTGGTGCAGGAGGCCTGATTCAACTGGTCTAGGCGAGGCCCCAACATCGACGTTGTCTTTATTTTTTTATATTTATCTGCCTGCACCAGGTCCTAGTTGCGGCATTTGAGGTCTAGTTCTCTGACCAAGGATGGAACCCAGGACCCCTGTATTGGGAGCACATCACCTTAGCCACTGGACCACCAGGGAAGTACCCCTGATGGACGTGATCTTTAGATGCCCCGAGACTGTGATGCTGAGAGAGACTGAAGCAAAAGGAGAAGGGGCTGTAGATGATGAGATGGTCAGATAGCTTCACGGACTCAACGGATACCGATGTGAGCAAACTCTGGGGGAAGGAAATGGCAACCCATTCCAGTGTCCTTGCCTGGAGAATTCCACGGACAGAGGAGCCTGGCGGGCTACAGTCCAAGGGTCGCAAAGAGCCAGACACGACCGAGCGACTAACCAACCGCTGCTGCCGCACAGGGCGTGGGAACAACATGCAGGTCCAGGTCCAGAGGTGGTTCTGAGACAGGTCAGACGACGGGCAAGCACCGGGAATGTGGAAACGCCGGCCACCCTTGTTCCTCCAGGATGACTCTGCAGCCGCGGCCCCCAGGCCGCTGACCCGTTGTGGACACGCAGTCTGAACAGCAAAGTGTACCTGACCCCAGGGTCTTCCTTCCAGAAAACCAAAGGTGGGGTGGGGGTGGTTTAAGGATGTCTGTGTCACACGGAACTGACAAGCGAGGGGAAGGCGCCCTGAGTCCCCCAGAGCCCTGCCGCCCGCAGTCCTCACCTGGCCACAAGGAGTCGCCGTTGCTGCCGCACCAGCTTAGGGGCGACGGTCACACATGGACATGTCTGCCACCGAAACCCACTGGACGGGGCTGAGGGGACAAGGCAGACCCCTGCCCACTTCCTCCCAGACGTCCTGGGAGCTCAGGCCAAAAGCCCCAGCGGGCTGGCCCTGACCTTAAAAAGGAGCTTGCATAACTCGATCAGCTGATCCACGGGAAAAGCAAACACCTGGGGAGACACTTAATTATTAACTGTGGTTGGGGACGCGGGTGACACAGAGGGCACCCGGGGACTCTCGCATTTTGGATAAACAACGGATATGTTTTATCCTAAGTACTTCCTAAATACTGGGCAGGACATGGGGTGCAAGGTGCTTAGTCGTGTCCCACTCTTTGTAAACCGCTGGACTGTAGCCCGCCAGGCTCCTCTGTCATGGGCTTTTTAAGCCAAGAATACTGGAGTGGGTTGCCATTTCCTTCTCCGGGGGATCTTCCTGACTCAGGATAGAACCTACGTCTCTTTGTCTCCTGCACTGCAGGCGAATTCTTTACGTGCTGAGCCATCGGGGTACTCACACTAAAACACTAACAATCTGAAATTCACACAGAAGTGGGTGTCCTGCATCTCATGGGGCAATGCCATGATGGGTGGAAGGGCTTCTCCAACCTGTGGTGGGGGGGGCAGGGAGGGGAACGCTCCGAGGATAGGAAACTAAGGACAAAAACTCAGTCTGGAAACCAGCTTCCCCAGGAAATGTCAGTGGCGGGACCCGGAAAGGAAGGTTACTCACCGCTCGTGGGCAGACATTTCTACTGTAACTAACCTCTCGGGGAAAATACCAAGCTATACAAATACAAGTCGATAAATTCAACATCTCTCAGAATGTGTTTGCTTCACTGGCCCTGCTGGGCACCTATTAATAAGCGCAAAAGAAAGTAACAGTGGGAAAGGCAATTTTAACACAAACTCCACATTTTGCTGCCGAAATGTTCCAAGAAAGCACACAACTGTTCCAAGAAAACATAAAATCTCAAACTGTCTCCTGAGTCTCCTAACACCTATGAGGAACAGGCGGCTAAGTTTTCCTCCTGGTTCCCTCCTCAGACATAGAGAAAATATGAAAGCTGACCTGAGACAGAAGACACATAGTAAAAACAGAATGACTTTACCAAGGTCAAAGCTGCACGAGTCACACACATGAAGGTACCCTATAAACAGGCAGAGGTTCCCTCAGCTCTGGTTTATTTCATATGTGTGTGTATACATATAGGGGGCTTCCCTGCTGACTCAGATGGTACAGAATCTGCCTGATATGCAGAAAACCCTGGTTCAGGAAATTCCCCTGGAGAAGGGAATGCCTACCCACTCCAGTAATCTTGCCTGGAGAACCCCATGGACAGAGGAGCCTGCTGGGCCACAGTTAATACACACACACACACACACACACACAAATGTAGTTTTTTTGCAAACAAAAAATGTTTTTATTCAAGTGAAATCTCAAACAGACACCTGACATATTTAACACAGTGGAAGCGAGATTTTATGACTCTTTATTTACTCTGTACATCCAAATATACTAAACCGGCTGGTCCTCAAAGCAGTGGGACCCTGCTCGCCCAGGGGCTGCTCTGGGGTTTTGTGCAGACGTGAGAACTCAGGTCAAGATCATGGCCAAGGACTGGCAACAGCCTCCATCAGAACCGGTAGGTCAGAACTAGATTCGGGAGGGACCCAGGTTCTGCCACACCCTGGGAAAGTCACTAACAGATGACGGTCAGCTTACACAGGCTGACAGTGAGCGGGGGCGCAGAGCAGGGGCTTTGGGCAGCAGTGGGCCAGAGGGAGGTTGAAGGCACCTGGGAAGGTGAGAGAAAAGCACGCCTGTGTCTCGACGCTCATTTAAATCTTTGGGCTTCGCAGGTTGCTCAGTGGTAAAGACCCCCCCTGCCAATGCAGGAGACACAAGTTCAGTCCCGGGTCAGGAAGATTCCCCTGGGGAGGGAAATGGCAGCCCACTCCAGCGTTCTTGCCTGGGAACTCCCACGGACAGAGGAGCCCGGCGGGCTACGGTCCATGGGCTCGCACAGAGTCGGACATGACTGAGCGCGCGCGCGCACACACACACACACACACACACAGACACAGACACACACACACACACACACACACACACACACACACACGGACGGCCCTGTGAGGACACGCTGTGCACACGCCCAGGAGGGAGGCCTCAGGAGGACCAGCCCCACCCACACCCGGGTCTGGGATTCCGGCCTCCAGGCCTGGAGACAGGCAGTGTCTGCTGTCTAAGCCCCCAGGCTCTGGGCCTTTGCTATGGCAACCACAGGGAATGGGTACAGGGTGAGGCCCTCCGGACGTTCTTAGCTAGACGCACGAACCACATTTCTGAGGAGAATCGCCATCGAGACAGGCTTTCTTCTGAAACCACTGTCTAGAATAAACTCCATGTCTGTCCCTTCCTGCGTCTGTGGATGAACTCCAAGAAGGATAGCTCTCCTCTCTCTTCCATGAACTGCTGGTATCCTCGTCTGCCCCGAGTCTCTCTGCCTAGCTCCCCAAGTCCTTCCTTTGCGCCTGGCTCACCAGACCACACACACTCTCCTTCCCTCTCTCCCGGGAAGCTCCGCTGTGCACACCTCCCCGTTAACCTCTGATGATTCTCAGCTAGTGTTCCGAAAACCACACCATCACAGACACTCCAGTCCATCCCTGCCCAGAGGAGTTTGGGAAACGTAACTAGATTAAACAAACACGCACCAATCACTGTGAAAGTCAAAGCGCTAGCTGCTCTGTCGTGTCCGACTCATTGAGACCCCGTGGACTGCAGCCTGCCAGGCTCCGCCACGCGAGAATACTGGAGTGGGTAGCCGTTCCCTTCTCCAGGGGATCTTCCAGACCCAGGGATCAAACCCAGGCCTCCTGCATTGCAGGCAGATTCTTTACTGTCTGAGCCCCAGGGAAGTACAATCACTTCACTGCAGAATTTCCTGCACTGCTTTCTGGGTCGTCTCTCAGAGTGGCTGATGCAATATTTTCCCAAAACCACTTAAGCCCTGAATCACCTGTTCCTAGAGAGGACAAATGTCACCTCCCGCAGCAGGTGTGTCCCACGCCTCCAGGGCACGGCCCGCAGAGCCCAGCTCCCTGCCGAGCACAACTGCCCTGGACCCTTACTGGGTAAAGACCTGTACAGCAGGGAACCGGAAACACTCCTCTGCCCAGAGGAAGAGGGCTCCAGGGGTATTACCGCTACTCAATATCCTTGGGCCAAAACCGATCTCCCCAAATCGTAAAAAGAGCTGCTGACGAGCCAGATGCTGAATTAAAATGTCTCTGTTGAGGATCACTGACAGTAAGGAGGAGGATCACGTGCCTTCCTGGCGTGTTCTGTGTGGTTACTGACATGCGAGGTATCGAGAGGCATTCTGGGTGGGTTAACAGAACGGCTGGGATTTGAAAGGTTCACACGATGGACCCACTTCCCTTCCACGCAGCAGAATTCCCTCAGGAGCCTGTGCTCCTTGGACTATAGGAGCGGGGTCCCCACGGCTTCCGGCTCCCCGCCTCCTGCAGAGAGCCAGCTGGGTTTCCAGTTTGGGCTGCAGGCGGCTCCCATCTGAACTTCTGCTGCAAATGCTGTTCAGTCGTGTCCAACTCTGCGACCCCATGGACTACAGCACGCCAGGCTCCTCTGTCCTCCACCATCTCCCAGAGTTTGCTCAAACCATGTCCATTGAGTCCGTGATGCCATCCAACCATCTCATCCTCTGTCCCCCTTCTCCTTTTGCCTTCAATCTTTTCCAGCATCAGGGTCTTTTCCAATGTAAAAAGGGCCACGTGATTCTACAGAAGGCCTGTTTTTGTTTTGTTTTGTTTTTAATCATAGGCCCACATTTTGGTTTTCTTCCAGCATAAATGAAGAGATTCTGACCAAGCAGTGTGCCCCCTGGTCCTAACCTCATCATGAAACACGTGGCTCACTCCTCTAACACTTTTGCAGAAGCAAGAATCCATTCACTCTGAAGAAAATCAGTCCCTGGGATTGATCAGGACATGAGGACTAACAGGTCACGACCTCCTCTGCTGGGAGGCGGCCCCACCCAGCGCTTCTCAAATCCAAGATGCTGTTCGATAGGCCCATGTGTCCTCGGGTACCAGAGGCCTGGACTCTGACAGTCACAGGGCGGATGTCAGGGGGCTAGGAAAGGAAACCCCTTCAGTCAGACCCCAAACATCTAGAAGATCAAAATAAAGGAGCATTTCCCTAACTGGAACAGTGAATCTGCCCCAATCCGGTAGCAGCCATCAATATAACCAACACACAAGCCAACAGATACGTGGATACACTGTTTCAGAGTTAAAAAGGTGGAGGGAGAGAACTATTTTTCAGATACTCGGCTTCTCTGCATGGAAAAGCCATGAGCACTTGGAAATAAATTATTTAAACCAATGAAAATGCTCAGCAAGTGCTAGATAAGAAATTAATTAATACAGAAAGTTAAATAAGTTGCTACATTTGCAATAAATAATTTAAAGACATTAAAAATTCTATCAGAGTCCCAACAATAGCCAAAGACATATAAGAAAAAGTATTTAAAGCAACCTGTGCTAGACCTTTATGGAGAAAATTAATAGGACATTATTCAGAACAACAAAAAAAGAAAGAAAGACACAGGTCTTCATAGGAAGAGCAGATGAATGGAGAGATCCACCATAATCATGGAAGCTAGAGTTTAATATCTTAAAGATAATAGTTCTCCACAAAAGACAGATTTGAGGTAACTTCCAACAGAAACCCTGGCAGGACTGCACATCGCAAGTTCACAGAATTTATTCTGGTCCTAAGGTTTGCAGAAGAGGAGAAAGAACCAAAAATAACCAGGACAGGGACTTCCCTGGCGGTCCAGTGGTTAAGACTCCACCCTTTCAATGCAGGGGGCACAGGTTCAATCCCCGATCAGGGAACAAAGATGCCACATGCCTTGCAGCACGGTCAAAAACTAATTTTTTAAAAAATACCAGGACTAACTTTGGAAACAAAGAGATGCCAAATCTTCCTGAACAGTTACAATACGAGATCAGGATGACTTTGCTACAGAGACAGACACAGAGCAACGGGAAGAGCAGAGAACGCGGGACAGGCCTTGCAAGCATGGGAATGCAACGTGTGTCCACGTGTTGGAAGGAAAAGAACCGACAAATGCACGATGCTGACATCGCGGGCCGTTCACACGCAAAGTATAAGAAACGGAGCCCCGCTTCCCACACACGCACCAAGGCCGCACACGCTGAAGACTGAAGCATGAAAAGGCAAAACTACAAACGTCTAGAAGGAGAAACACAGGATCTCTTACTCGAGTCTGGGACGCTCGACAGACGCGGGTCTGGTGCTGCTGCAACGAATGAGCACAGATTACTGGGAAAAAACAGAAAGGCATCCTCGCACAGTTCTAGAGGCAGGAGTCCCAGGCGAGCCGCACAGGGCCAATGCCGAGGTGTGGTCAGCGCCGGTTCGTCCTGGAGGTTCAGGGAAGAACTCGTCTCCCCTTTCTCAGATTCTGGGGCGCCCCTGCTCCTGCACACACAGCCTCTGCACTGCTGTCCGCTTGCCGTCTCCCTCTGGTACCTGCCAAGCCCCCTCTGCCTTCCTCTAACGAGGACCCCGGAGACTACACTCAGCGCCACCCCACATCGTCCAAAACACCCTCCCCACCCCAGGATCCTGAACTTCATCACACCCACAAAGCCCCCTCTGCCATAATATGATAAGTCCCCTCCATTCAGACCTTCAGGGCGCAACCATCCGCAGATGCCACGTGCGGTCCGTCAGCGTCAGGTGTGATCAAAGCGCAGCTCGCCCTCCGTCTCCTGTTCTGACCACCCTTCAGCTCCACCACCTCCCACCGCCTCTCCCTCCTTGAGTCAGTAACTCTTCTTCCCTGCTCACCCGATGCCAGCCCCTGTGTGCCAGCTGTTGTACTCTACCGCTGTACTTTTCAAGGTACTGAACTGTTAAGATTAAAAATATTTTCCTTATTTTTTTGTTAATGTATTATTTGTGTGAAGAGTATTATAAACCTATTATAGTACAGGACTGTATACCGATTGTTTGAGTTGGGTATCAAGGCTAACTTTGCTGGAACGACAAACAAATCGGACTTACAAACGTTTCTCAGAACAGAAACTCCTTGGTACGCAGGGGACTTACTATAAGGTCCCATTTGTGGGGTCCAGAGATTACAGCCTGGTACCTTTGGGGGCCAAGACTCAGCTGACCAAAAACCTAGACGGCATATTAAAAAGCAGAGACATCACTTTGCCAACACAGGTGCGCACAGCCAAAGTTGTGGTTTTCCCAGTGGTCATCAACAGATGCGAAATGTGGGTGGGCCATAAAGAAAACTGAGCTCTGAAGAATTGATGCTTTTGAATTGTGGTGTTGGAAGACTCTTGAGAGTCCCTTGGACAGTAAGGAGATCAATCCAGTCAATTCTAAAGGAAATTAATCCTGAATATCCACTAGGAGGCCTGACGCTGAAGCTGAAGCTCTAATACTTTGGCCACCTGATGCAGAGCCGACTCATTAGAAAAGACTTGATGCTGGGAAAGATTAAAGGCAAAAGGAGAAGAGGGCAGCAGAGGATGAGATGGTTAGATGGCTTCACCGACTCAAAGGGCGTGGATCTGAGCAAATTCTGAGAGATTGTGGAGGACAGGGGAGGCTGGCGTGCTGCAGTCCCCGGTTCCCCAAGAGTCAGATGGGACTTAATGACTGAACAACCACAACAGAATTGTTACTATGTTTTTCTACTTTTTCATGTTTATAATGTTTCTAATTAAAAATAAAAACTTAAAAAAATTAAGGAGTATGACATCTGCCTGTGATGGTCTTATCACCTCCTTCCTTGGGAACCAAGCACCCTCCTATTCATCAGGGAAGACAGAGGGAAGAATGCTACATATATGTAATATATATTATTAAAATGTATTATGTAAAACATACTAACATGTTTATATAAAATACATTACATACGCTATTTATACATAATATTATTAAATATTAACAAACATTCGAACACTGTGGAGAAGGAAATGGCAACCCACTCCAGTATTCTTGCCTGGAGAATTCCAGGGACAGAGGAGCCTGGTGGGCTACAGTCCATGGGGTCACAAGAGTCGAACATGTCTTAGCGAATAAACCACCACCACCACCAAACAGTATCATTTATTTCATCGCTAAGTCGTGTCTGACTCTTTTGCAACCCCATAGACTGTAGCTCGCCAGGCTCCTCTGTCCCTGAAACTCTCCAGGCAAGAATGCTGGAGTGGGTTGCAATTTCCTTCTCCAGGGGATCTTCCTGACTCAGGGGTCGAACCTGGGTCTCCTGCATTGGCAGGCAGTTTCTTTACCAGTGAGTCATCGGGGAAGCCCAGTATAAATAAATATATTATGAAAATATTACTGACAAAAACGTATAAAATTTTCACCCATGTATATTAAAACATGTATAATATTCTGGGGTGACATTCTCTTTTTCGCAGCACCCTAGGTTGAGAGGACCTGGGGCTGAAAGCACAGAGGGATCCGCCCTGGTCCTGCTCAGATAAGCAAGGTCCTCTTTAACTCCTGGGCCATTTCTGCCTCAGGCCAGCCTCCTGGGCAGTTTCTCTTGGGCCAAGGTCTGAAAGTCAGGACAAAGGTCTCTAGTCCCATCTAGTTCCTCCGGTTCTGAAGAGTATTCGGGATCAAACACAAAAGGCAACATCCAAGCACGCCTCTGCGGCCTGCATGGCTGGTGGTCTCCAGACACTGGTGCCCTGCAGCCCCCAGGCTCCTGTGGCTGGTGTGGGTCCCCCAGGGAGTTCTGGCCACCCGGCTGTGAGGCGGGTGAGGGGCCTGGGGTCCCGGCCAGGGCACCTCCCTCCTTGCTCCCCCTGCTGGAACCCCATGAGAGTGCAGCCGCACCCTGGGGCTCCCCTGGGAGGCGACACCCACCCAGACAAAGCACCCCCACAGGCCTGCGAGCTCTTAGAATCCAGTTCACGGTGTGTGCCCTCTCGCTATTAACCAGCCTTCTCTTTGTATGTGAGCCGTGTCTGGCTTGGCTGACGGTGTTGGCATGAAACAGACTCAACAGCTGCCTCCAGCCTGGCCCACCTCCCAGCTGTCCACTCGGTCTGGACAAACCACAGCAGAGTCCCTGGACAGAAGGCTGGCGGAAGGCTGCTCCAGCTCAACTGCAAGCTCTGGCTTGAAGGGCTGACAGAGGCCCCTCCTAATCTACAGGTTGTGGGTTAGTTCGGTCAATCGTGTCTGACACTTTGCGACCCCATGGACTGTAGCCCAACAGGCTTCTCTGTCCACGGGATTCTTCAGGCAAGAATACTGGAGTGAGTTGCCATTTCCTCCTCCAGGGGATCTTCTTGACCCAGGGGTTGAACCTGATCTCTTGTGTCTCCTGCATTGCAGGCAGATTCTTTACCGTCTGAGCCACCAGAGAAGCCAAACTATGGGTTACCAGCGGCAGTCAAGGCAGTGAGTCTGGGAACCAGGCACATCAAACAAGGCTGCGGAGCTGAGACATCCCGGGGAGACGAAGTGTCCCTGAGATCTTAAAACCCAGCTGAGTCTGTTACAGAAAGGCGTTCAGTTTTTCAGATCCAGCATGGGGGCTCCCAACAGCTTTCTGCACCAGGCATCAGGCACTGCCTGGGATGGGGGGAGGTACTCTGTCCAGGCGCCAAGTCCCTGCCTACAGGAAGCTTTGTGGTCACTTGCTGGGGGACGGCCATGGCTGCAGCCTAGGTGGGGCTGCAGCTAGCCCGGTCCTGCGATCCCACGTAATGACAGTGTTTAAGCTGAGGATGGGTTTTGTTTAATTCCTATCATCCCAGGCTGAGGGAACCTGCAACCATGGTTTCCATGTTCTTCTGTTTTCCCAGGAAAGGATCTTAAAGAAATACCTTCCCCTCCAGAGGTTTAAAGCCACCAAGCCACCCTCCCAGTGTGAGCTGGTCCTGCACACTCTCTGGGGATGCCCCCCACTAAGTGGACACGTCTGTCCAACAGCCCAAGGGTCTTCCATGTCCCCTACAGCCAGGAGAATGAGGTCCAAACACCAAGCCCAGAAGTTCGGTGCAACTCACTTCAGCATAGCCTGGTGGAACCCCACAGAGAGATCACCCAGCTGACAGAGCTCCTCCTTGGAACCCCTACACTCAGCCTGTCCCAGGGGTTCCCAGCCTCACTGAGATTCGGGAACAGGAGGCTGTCCTGGGATGCTGCAATCACTTACCCTCAGGTGCCCCCAGGAGGTACACATGCCCAACCAGGGTGGAGAATCTAATGCATGTCTTAGGATGTCATCCAGCTTTTTCCCGAGAGCAGAGACCCCTCGTCGTGAGCGCCCCCCTGCAACACTGTCCTCTGGCTGACCCAACAACCCACACTCCCAGTTCTCAGGACCCAGGCCAGGTCACGGAGCATCTCAGTGACCCCTGGCGGATAACCACCTTCCCTTCGTCCTCTGCTGACCTCCACGGGAGGACGGCTCTTCCACACCCTCCAGTGCCGCACAGACGGACGGACTGAGGGACAGGACGTCTGAGCTTGCCGAGAACGTGAGCAGGGGAACTGCTTAGGTAAGAGACAGGTCCACAAGCCACGTCTCTCCAGATGGCGGGGAAGCAGTGCGGGCACAGTGAGGCAGCACCCACAATGCTGATGGGCGTGACTCCTGACTTCCTTTCCGTCCCCACCCCACAGGGACGCGACAGCCACAACAGTGCGGGGGCCTCCGAGGAATAGCGGACGATATTAAAGAATCCACGCGCGTCCAAAACGTGTGTCTACATAAGCCTGGACACGACATAGGCTTCCCAGGTGGCAGCAGAGGTAAGAATCCACCTGCCAATGCAGGAGACACAAGAGACTGGGTTCGATCCCTGGCTTGGGAGGATTCCCCTGGAGAAGGGAGTGGCAACCCACTCCAGTATCCTTGCCTGGGAAATCCCGCGGTCGGAGGAGCCTAGGCGGCTACACTCCACGGGGTCACAAAGAGCCAAACACAGCTGAGCTCACACACGCATGCAGGGAGCTAGATCTCACGTGCTGCGAGTAAAAGACACGCCATTCGAGTGCCAGAACTGACTCATTTTAGGTTCGTAAAAAGATTCGACGACATTAAATTTTCAGAAATCTGAATTTAAATATGTCTGGTTAAAGTACCGTGATTTGAAATTACCATGGTCATTAATTTTAATATGTATTTTGCCTCTGAGTGGGTGATTAGACATTTTAGGAGCTCTTATGTCTGCAACCCTTTGAAAAAAAGCTCAATGCTTAAATTTATGTTAATTTACACTTTTATGAAAATCCATCCAGGTTCTGTATACTGTGAACATATTCAAGTCTTAATTATTCAGATGATCACTCTCAATGGAACATAAATTATGTAAAAAAAAACCTGGATTGTAACAACATGCATAGTAATTTTGCTAAACAGAAGGCAAGACAAATACATTTTATGGAATATATAGTAATTAACAAATGATGTTTATAACTTATCTGAATATCATTGGGCATCAACTTAGTACCCAAATGTACAAATAATAATTAACTCCAGTCACGTTGGTATATTGCCAGCTATCAGTCATATAAAAGGGTAAATGTCGACACTTTTAAATTTATGTCACTGTGAAGGTTAATGTGTGAAAAGCAGAAGGAAAAAACATATTTTATCTAACAGCTTGCCAGCTTGATTTATGGTTTTTAAATAGGAAGGACGAGGCTTGTCAAACTCCATCTGGAGTCCTGCTCCAGCCCCCGAATAATAAGACAGGCCTGCTGGGAGGTGGCGTGTGGGCCACTTCTCACACTGAGCTCTCAGCAGAGTCGAGGTGTAAAAGCTCAGAGACCCCCAGGAACAAGACGGGAGCAGCTGCTTCTTCCAGGAGTGTGGACTGGCCCTTTGCATAAAGTCACAGGGGCTGCGGGAAAACAGGTGCCCAGCCACAGCCCAGGGTTCAGCTGGTGCGCTCCCTCCCTGGTGAGGACCCTGCTCTTGGCTGCGGATGCTGTCTCCTCCCACGTCCTCCCACGCAGAGAGGGGGTGCTCTGGGTCTCTTCTTGGTGGTGCTGGTTTACTTGCTAAGTTGTGTCCGACTCTTGCGACCCCATGGACTGTAGCCCGCCAGGCTCCTCTGTCCGTGGGATTCTCCAGGCAAGAATACTGGAGTGGGGTGCCATTTCCTTCTCCAGGGGAATCTTCCCAACCCAGGGGAGGACACTAATCCTATAGGATCAGGGCTCCACCCTAGTGACCTCATTTAACCTTAATGACATCCAGGGAGGCCCCATCTCCAAACACAGCCACACTGGGGGTGAGGGCTTCAACTGATGAACACAAACGTTCAGCTCACACCATCTGGGAAGGCCCACCTCTACTCCAGAGCTCCTGCACCCCCGGGGCCCATGCTGGAGCTCCAGACTGGGAGGCCTGTTTCAGGGCTGCAGGAGCGGGCGGGAGGAGAGGACCCCCACGAGTGCTCGAGGCTCCAACAGGACACGAGCGTCACGGGTTCGACGCCTGAGGGACGCGGTGCCTGAGTCAGCAGAGGAGACCAAGGGCACTCAGGACTTCCAGCCCAGTGCTCACCAGCCCCCGGAGCAAAGGGAGCTCACCAAGCACCTTGGCAGCCGCCATCCCCACCTGCCAGCTTCCTGCCTGACCTCGCGGCGAGGACGGGAGGATGCCCAGGAGAGACACCAAGAACACAGACGGGGGCCACGAGCACGGCTTCTCCTGAGACTTCATTTAAAAGAAACTGCATTTTAAAAAGCCAGATGCAGATCACAATTATCCTGGAACTTTCTGAAAAATACAGATGCCATGGTATTGCTTTTCCCCTCACCAAAGCTCCAGATATGTTTCTAATGAGCAGCCATGTTTAAAAACAACTGGATTATATGACGATCTTTCACTTGTATCTCGTTTGTTTCACTTTTTCTATTTTGTGTTCAGAGCTCATTTCATTCAGTTTATGTTTCCCCATTTCTCCATCTCTTTTTTTTTTTATTTCTTTCTCAAGCCTTACCAAGCATAGTAGAAAAGCTTTTGTGTGTGTATATATATATATTATAGTATGCATACATACATACTATATTATACATATACATACATACTATATATACATATTATAGTATGCATTATATATTTTAGAAAACTTATGAATTTTTGCCTAATTAAAAATTTATGACATTTTCATTTCACTTGTTTGACTTAGTATGAATAGAATGCTAGACTTCTAATTTTAAGCAAATAGGTACGCAACAAGCAACAGAGGTTTACTGTGGAGCACGGGGACTGCAGTCAATATCTTGTAATAACCTATAACGGCTAATAATTGGAAAATAATACACATGTATATGCGTTACTGAATCGCCTTGCTGCGCACCTGAAACACTCTAAGTCAACTGTGCTTCAATAAAATACATATATTAAGAAAAAGAAACCACCTTTTAAGCATCTTCCCCCATATTTCGAATAGCTTCCTCGGAAAGGGTTCTTACAAGAGGACGAGCTGTGTTATCAGCGCGTGTGTGTTTCTCCGTGGGCTCCCCCATGAGAGAATGAAGCCAGGCTGCCTTCCAGAAAAGTCCCCAGTTCACACTAGGGCAACGCACAGCTCTGCAGGTCAGGGTCTGACCCCGCACGGTAGGCAGGAAGAGGCGGGCATCGGGCACAGTGGCCCCTCCACAAGCCTCCCAGAGCCCGGGCAGAGGGAGAACGTGATGGAAAATGCACGCACACACGGATTTGGGACTCTCCAAAGACACTTGTAAGGGCTGTGCTTCCCAGTCGCACCACCTCCTGGGCTGAGAAGTGAGCATGCTGTCCCCTACCCAACGGCACACAGTCACTCCCACGTGGGAAGAGTGATGGTAACTTGCTTGACAGTGTTTTATAAATCTACTTCATTAATTTTTTAAGCATTTGGACTTTTGTCAACTTCACTAACGATAAAAGGAAAATCATTCTCAACACTCATGGAGGACACGGTTTTTAAAAAAAAAAAAAGAAAGAGTGGCAGAGGGAAGAAATCAATTCCAGAATTCGAGATCTGTTTCTCCATCCAGCTGGGACCACGGGTGGGCGGGCCCACTGTGATCTGAGCTTTCTGAGTGGAGTGAAGATGAACGTCCCAAATGCCGCCGAGCAGGCTGAGTGCCGTGCTGGTCTCAGCGTTTGTACCGCTTCCTGATGCTTGGGAGTGAGTCCTCCCCCAGGACCGCTCGGCTGCAGCACAAAGAGGGACTACTGTGGGATCCTCTCCCCTGATCAGCCAGGCCAACACCCCCGAGAAAGGCTACTTCACACCCCCAAGCCAAGAGGAAAGGGAAAGTGTATGTGCCAGCTGCTCAGTCACGTCCGACTCTTTGCAACCCCATAGACTGTAGCCTCCAGGCTCCTCTGCCCATGGGATTCTCCAAGCAAGAATACCAGAGTGGGTAGCCATTTCCTTCTCCAGGGGATCTTCCTTACCCAGGGAGCGAACCCATGTCTCCTGCCTTGCAAGCAGATTCTTTACCATCTGAGCCACTGGGGAAGCCCCTGGGAAGAGAGTGGCTCCGAAATCCATTATTGGTGTCCTTACAAGAAAGCCATGGGAGGATGCAGACCACAGGCAGGAGAAGCAGGAAGACGGCCAGGTGATGATGGAGGCAGAGGTTGGAGGGATGTGTCCACAGGTCAAGGTCAAGTCAAGGTTACCAACCACCACCAGGAGCGAAAGAGGTGAGGAAGGATCCTCCCCTGGAACACGAGTTGATGACCCCTTGATTTTGGACTATGACCTCAGAATTGTCAAGAGAATAAATTTTTGTTGCTTTAAGCCACCACCTCCGGGCCATTTACTCCAATAGCTACAGAAAACTAATATGCCAAGGATTTACAGTCAAGGGAGTAGCACCATTCAAAACTCTTCTCAACTGATTCTCTTTGGGCAAACCGCACACCCAAAATCGCACACCCTGTAACCTCTTCAGAGCAAGGAGGCAGTCATAGTAATAGATAACCACACTGGCGTTTATACCAAGTCCCTTGGACTTCCCTGGTGACCCAGTGGTTAAGACTCTGTGCTTCTGATACAGGGGACATGGGTTCAATGCCTGGTCAAAGAAGTTCCACATGCCTTGCAGCCAAAAAAAACAAAAGGCCCTTGGAAGCCACTAGTTAACAAAGTGACAGAGACGGAAACAAGCAGAAGGCAGACAGGGTTTGGGGAGCTGCACAGATTGGGTCTCAACGCTGGAGCCCCTGGGCAAGGATGCAGTGAGTGCATCCACCTTTACAGCTGCCGGTCCCTCCGCCTGGAATGCAGCCTTCCCTGCTCCCACTTCCACTCACTCAGAAACACCTTCCCTGACTGCCCTTTCTCAAGCTACAACACACACACAATCACAGCACATGCTTCCCTGGCTGAAATTAACAAACACCTTGGTTTTTGTAATCCTGTGTATTTTCTTTTTTTTTTTTTGTCACCATCAGGACAGCCAAGACGGAACCTTCTGTATTGCTGCTTCTTTAGCACCTAGTCCAACTGAGGACAAGTTTGAAGAATAATAAATAAACAGTCATGGGGTCCAGGACTGTAGCTGCTGCTGCTGCTAAGTCGCTTCAGTCGTGTCCAACTCTGTACGACCCCATAGACGGCAGCCCACCAGGCTCCTCTGTCCCTGGGATTCTCCAGGCAAGAATACTGGAGTGGGTTGTCATTTCCTTCTCCAATGCATGCATGCATGCTAAGTCGCTTCAGTCGTGTCTGACTCTGTGCGACCCCATGGACGGCAGCCCACCAGGCTCCTCTGTCCACAGAATTCTCCAGGCAAGAGTACTGGAGTGGGTTGCCATTTCCTTCTCCCTTGGACTGTAGGGGGACCTGCAATCAACACAACTGAGGCAGGACAGTTCTCTCCAGAAAATATAAAACCTCTTACCCTTGAGCCTCAGAGGTGGGGTGACCAGGAAGCCCAGGCTGACAATGGTGGTCATGCAGATACTGGAGCAGTGAGAGGGAATGTGAGAACAGAGCAAGGGGGAAGGCAAACAAGTTGGGAGAAACAGAATCCAGGCCAGATAGAGGGAGGTGGAGGCAGGAACTCAACACGGGGGCAGAAGAGGCAGAATAGAGAGAGAAAGAGAAACCTCCACTTCCAGGCAGATAGAGCAACAGGTGCTGGGTTTAGTCTCCTGCCTGAAACCACCGAAATGTGCTCAAAATATATGCTAAATGGTTTTCAAACATGCAGGACCATGATGCTAGAGAGCCAAGAAACAGACCAGGTGAGTCCTGGGGCTGCTCTCAGCCTCCTGCATTCACAGTGTCTGGGCCACGGTCTAAGAAGGGACCAAGTGATGCTGGGCGAGTTCCCTGAGCGGAGGCAACAGGCTGAGAGCTCAGGGGGGCCAAGGTGACAACCGCCTCAGGAGGACAGAGAACAGGAGAGGACAGACTGGAACACAGAGGCCACGAGAGACCTGCAGTGGGTCCTTGGCACGTTCTGAAGGATGAGATCGGCCCATACGATGTGCCCAACCTACCAGGGAACGGCAGCTCACAATGAGCGTGAATCGCACAGGTCCAGGAACACTGCCTGCTCCCACCGGGCAGACGGGAAAACCTCATGACCTATGGGACGCAGGACACACAGAGGGCCGGCCTCAACCGTGGGAAAGGCCCAGGCCCAGACTGAATGCTGCTACCACCTGAAGAGCACGTACAGGAAGCAAGGCCTGAAAGGATCAGCTGTCTTTAAACAATTTAACTGAATACTAACAAAGCACTCAATAGAACAAAGTTCAAGAATATTTACACAAATTCAAAAATATAGACTCAACAAGAAAAATCCTCCGTTTACAAACCTTAGCAATAAAAATATTACTATATGAATGAAACAATAAAAAATGATCAGGTATGCAAAGGAGCAGGAAAGTACAAACCATAATGAGGAATACAACCAACCAATTAAAACTAAACAAAACTGAATCAGATGTTATAATTAGCAGAAAAAGCATCAAAAACTATATTAACTGATTTCTTCATGTTCAAAAAGGCAAGCAGAGACATGAAAGATTAAAAAAAAAACTAAACCAAGTGTTCAAAAATGAAAATGACAATATCTGAAATGAAAAATACACCAGATAAGATTCACAGCAAAATGGACAACAGATAAAAAGATGATGAAATCAAAGATACTGTAGAAAAGCAACACGAAGAAAATAACAAATTATTAGAAGAGAACAGATTATCAGGAAGCTATGAAACTTCTGTCGGCTTAATACATATAGAACTAGAGTTCCTGATGACAAAGAGTACAAGAAATTATTTGAAATTTTGGCCAAAAATAATACTCATTTGATGAAAACTATAAACCCACAGACCCAAGACGCTCAATGAAACCCAAGCATAAGAACCATAAAGAAGACCACACCAAGGCACATCATAACAAATCAAAACCAAAGATAATGAGAAAAACCATAAAAACAGAGACAGAAAAATAAATAAACACGTATATAAATTCAGAAAACAAACTTAAGATTGACAGCAGATTCCTGGTTGGAAACAATGCAAGTGAGTGGACAATGGAGCAACGCTTTTAAAGCATCTTTCCAAAAAACCAAACGAGAATCACTGAACCAGGGAAAACATCTTTCAAAAATGAAGACTCTTCAGACATATATAAAAGCTGAAAGAAGTCAAGTCTTCCTTGAAAGAGATGTTCAAAGAGAAATTTCAGGCAAAAAGAAATGATACCAGAAAAAAAAAAAGAAATTACACAAAAGAATGGAGACAATAGGAAATGGCAATCACATGGGTAGATACACAAGTTTCTCTTATTTAAACCTCTTTAAATTGATGCTTTTGAACTGTGGTGTTGGAGAAGACTCTTGAGAGTCCCTTGGACTGCAAGGAGATCCAACCAGTCCATTCTGAAGGAGATCAGCCCTGGGATTTCTTTGGAAGGAATGATGCTAAAGCTGAAACTCCAGTACTTTGGCCACCTCATGCGAAGAGTTGACTCATTGGAAAAGACTCTGATGCTGGGAGGGATTAGGGGCAGGAGGAGAAGGGGACGACAGAAGATGAGATGACTGGACGGTATCACTGACTCGATGGACGTGAGTCTGAGTGAACTCCGGGAGTTGGTAATGGACAGGGAGGCTTGGCGTGCTGCGATTCATGGGGTCGCAAAGAGTTGGACACGACTGAGCAACTGAACTGAACTGAACTGAAACATATGTATTAACAAATATGTATTTATTTATAAACATACATATTTAGGAGTTTTTAAATATGTAGGAAAAGATATATGACAACAGAAGCACAAGAGCTGAAAAGGGGAAAAGGCAGCAGATCATCGTAAGGTCCTTACACTCTACATGAGCAGCTACAGTGTCACTGAAGAGACTGTAAGGAGGCAAAGACGTTATGTGAGAAACCCCAAGCAACCACTAAAATAAGAAAACAAAGAGTTATAGCTAATACATCAACAAAGGAAATAATACAGAATGATAAAATTCTACTAATCTAAATGAAGGCAGAAAGACAAGAATAAAAAACAGACGGGACAAGAAGAACACAAATAGCAAGATGACACACTGAAATCAAACTGTTACCAGTTTCACATTAAATATGATCCAACTCAAAGCTGTTGATAATAAATGCACATTAAAAATCAAGACAAAAACAGAGGAAAAGAAGCTAGGAGAAAACACACCAGTTTAATGTTAATCAAAAGAAACCTAGAGTAGTTAAGTTACATTTTTTTCCCAGAAAACTGACAAGAAGAATGCTTCCCAAATTATTCTATGAGGTCAATATTACTACCCTGATACTAAACAGAAAGCAGATTGATAGCCTTCACAAATGTTGATGCAAAAATTCTAAGCAAAATTGTGGGAAATCAAATATATAATACTTCATAACCAAGGGTGATTTATTTCAGGAACGCAAGGTTGATTTAGCATTTGAAAAACCAATCAATGAAGTTCACCATATTAACAAACTAAAAATAAAAACCATAAGATCAATTCAACAGCTGCACAAAAAGGATTCGACAAAACCCAACATTGATTCCTGACAAGAACTCTCAGCAAACTAGGGCCAGAAAGAAACTGACAAAAGGCATCTCAGCAAAGCCCACAGCAAACATCTCACTTCATAGTGAAAGACTGAAAAAAGTCCTCCAAAGATCAGGGACAAAATAGAGAAGTCCAACTTCACAGCCTCTGCTCGATAAGAAGAAAAATGAGTAAAACACATCCTGATGTGAAGGGAAGAAATAAAACTGCCTTTATTTGCAGACAACATCATTGTCCTTGCAGAAAATTCATCAGAATCCTCAAAAAAACTACTAGAACTAGTAAGTGATTTAAGCAAAATTAGCAGATATAAGATGAATATAAAGCAATCCATTGTGGGGACTTCCCTGGTGGTCCAGTAGCTAAAACTCTGCACGTTCAATGCAGAGAACAGGGCTTCGACCCCTAGTCAGGGAAGTCAATTCTACACGCCACAGCTAAGGCCTGGTGCAGCCAAAAGAAGTGAATAAATATTTAAAAAAAAACAACCCACTGTGTTTCTACATGGTGGCAGGGAACAACTGGAAATTGAACCTTAAGGACGATACCATTTATAACATTGACCAAAAATACGATGTGCTTTGGGAAAACCTGACAAAGTCTGTGAAAGACTCACACACTCAAAAGCACAACTCAACGGTGAGAGAAGACTTCAGAAAACAAGAAGCAGCCACTAGAGGAGAGCCCCGAGGTGCAGGCTGTCACCAGTCTCTGCTCCGGTCTCTGCTTAGGGACCCGGTAGCACGGGGCCTCCCCTGCAATGTGGGGATGACAGGGAGCTCGGCTGACGTTCCTGGGAACAAATGTCGTTATTTCCATTATGCAGGAAAACGTGACGCAGAAACAATTGGCTCTGGGGATCCTTTTCCCAGAAGTCCCCCCAGTCAGATTGGCCCACCACACCCCCACCCCCAAGCCACAGTGGGTGGGACTTTCTTTGCTTTATTTAAACGGATGCTGCCTACTGGTACTTTTGATCAACAGGTACAGGGTGGAAGTAAAGAGAACAGAGGAAGCAGTTTCCACGCAAAAACGTGGAGGAGGTGACAAGTTTGGCTAATTGATGGTCTGGGCAGTTAAAATTGCATTTCCTGCCAGGGTGGGAGCCGAAGAAAGGCAAGAAAACATCAAGTTCCCACCCTAGGCCATCTAACAATGCTTCCTACGAGCCCACAGCTCAAGTCCAAGTCAGAAAAACAAACAAAACAACATGCAGGGCCTACCTGAAATAGATACAGGCCTCTGGAAAAGCCCTGCGATGGCATGTCTGAAGAAGCCCGTCAACCCGCAGAAATAAACCACACCACGCCTGCCCACACGCCAACATGGATCAAACGAACTGCAGCCCAGGAGTTCAAGCCTCTGGAAAGTGCTGGAACTACAACCCAGTGGGCTTGGTACAATCCCTAGTCACCACCCGTGACACGTCAGTAGAGTGCTGGAGAAAAATCCTGGGTCGCCAAGGGGGTGTGGTGGGGGTAGAGAGAAGCAGTGGGAGTGCAGGATTAGCAGACGCAAAGTGCTACAAGCAGAACAGATAAACGGACCACGGATAGACAACCTGGACCACAGATAGACCACACAGTCCACGAATAGACCACATGGTCCAAGGATAGACAACACGGTCCAAGGATAGACCACATGGTCCACGGATAGACCACATGGTCCAAGGACAGACCACATGGTCCAAGGATAGACAACACGGTCCAAGGATAGACCACCCGGTCCACGGATAAACCACACTGTCCACGGATAGATAACCCGGTCCAGGGGTAGACAACACGGTCCATGGATAGACAACCCGGTCCAGGGATAGACAACCCGGCCCACGGATAGACAACCCCGTCCATGGATAGACCACCCGGTCCACGGATAGACAACACGGTCCACAGATAGACAACCCGGTCCATGGATAGATAACCCGGTCCACGGAGAGACCACCCGGTCCTACCACATAACACAGGGAGTGTTAGTCAGCATCCTGTCAATAAACCACAGTGGAAACCAATTCTGAAAAGAATGTGTACATGTGTATAACTGAACCACTTTTCTGTACAACAGAAATTAGCACAACATTGCAAACCAACTGTCCCTCAATTCAAAAAGGAGAAAATTTAAAAAAAGAGAAATCCTGGGGGTGGGAGGTGAGGACGGATCATCACACAGCCCCTCCTTCCTTCCAGAAGACCCCTCGTCACAGCCCTGTCCTGGTCACCCAGTTACTCCTCATTACAAAGCAAACCTCCACTCCTACAGGGCAGACTGTCCACACCCCTGCTTCCCCTTAAAATCCCACAAAAAATGGAAAGTTATTTTGTTTTTAACACACAGGAACACAAAGACAGACAGAAAAGGAGCAGCTAGAACAGCAAACGAGACACTCCTTGCTGACCGAAGGCTGGCAAGCGTGGCTGGCACCAGGGGTGACCCGGTACCAGCTTGCAGCACGGAATTCCAGGAGGGCTCAGAAGTGACCCAAGGGCTTCTCACAGTGGGCCGAAGGCACAAGACCAGTGCAAAGGCTGTCCAGTAGCAGCCAGACCTCCGGGTCCAGTCCTCTCACTGGTCAGCTGGCTGACTGTCCCTATCCCCATTGCATGAAACAAAGTGGACATCCTCGAGGAAGACCCTGAACGTGCGGGGGGTGGGACCACGCGGGGAACAGGGGTGCAACAGCAGGATTTCTGCCCCCCACCATGGCTCCTTCCTCTCACTGGGACCCTGAACTCAAGATGTCTCTGAGGAACTTAATGAACCCAAGAGAAGAGGTTTATTTCCAGATGTCGGGATTCCCCAGTGACATGGCCCCTCCCCTCCTTTGACCCTCCATGTGGGATGGCCCACCATCTACCACCTTTCCCATCACATCACCAATAATCCACCTTAAATAAACAGCCAAAGACAGACTGACTCCGAGCAAATTAAAAGTAAGATCACAAGAAAAGGCAAAGTGGCAGAAGAGCGGGTAGACGTGAGGCTCCCCTCTCCCCACGGGCGGGGCACACCTCTTCCTACGGGTGCATCAGGGTCACACCCTCAGATGCGGGAGGTCTGAGATAGGCAGGAGTCCCTGACCACCAGCAAGGAATATACAGATCCTCGCAAAAGGAAGGAAAGGAAAAAAGACGAGAGTGAGCAGGACTGGACCTGTACCCACAGGGTGGGGGAACGGAAGCAGGGGTCAGATCCCCACAACGGGGCAACTGTTTGGGACACAGGGCAAGCATCTGAGGCTGCTGGGGAGTGCCACAGCTGATCTGTGATCGTCTGAATGGAGTGAGAACCACACGGACAATCCTTGCTGCAGCCCTACGTACCCTGGACAGGGATGCAAGTCCCCTGGAGCACACGGTGGCTGGGAGCTGTCGGCTCCTGACTGCAGGGTTAGGCCTGAGGAGACACGAGGGAGATCACGGTGGACGAAAGGCCAGTGGCCATGGAGGCCAGGCGATACCGCTGAGTCAGTGAAGGGAGATGGCCTGAGGAGACACGAGGGAGATCACGGTGGGCGAAAGGCCAGCGGCCGTGGAGGCCAGGCGATACCGCTGAGTCAGTGAAGGGAGATGGCCTGAGGAGACACGAGGGAGATCACGGTGGACGAAAGGCCAGCGGCCGTGGAGGCCAGGCGATACCGCTGAGTCAGTGAAGGGAGATGGCCTGAGGAGACACGAGGGAGATCACGGTGGACGAAAGGCCAGCGGCCGTGGAGGCCAGGCGATACCGCTGAGTCAGTGAAGCCAGCGCTGCAGCCTTCCCCTCCCCTGAGAACAGAGAAAGGCCCCAGAGAGGATGGCCATTTGAGTGCCTGATACGCTGAATAACAGAGAAGGACCCCAGCTGGGGGGCCTTGGAGTGCCTGCTGCACCAAGCAACAGAGAAGGACCAGTCGGGAAGGCCCTCTGCACGCTGCCAGAGGCTGGAGAAAGACTAACAGAGCCATAGCTCAGACACCCGAGGCCGCCGGTGTCCCTGCACGTGCCACCAGGGTGCCCGTGATCCACGCAGCCGGCCACCTCCATGCTCGCTCCTCACTGGGGCAGAGCTGCTAAAAGCTGGAACAGTGCCATATCTCCAGTGTATGTGGCCACCAGCTCCCCTTCATACGTGGCACTGCCAGGGCCCCTGCAGCCGAGGCAGCCGTGCCGTCTCCACACCTGGTCCTCACTGGGGCAGACCCACGTCCTCCAGCGCAGCCTCAGGACCAAACCCCTGTGGATGGCCCCCACACAGAGGTGGGGGTAAAGCCACAAATGGACTCCCGTGGCAGTGTGGCTAGGGAAGAGGATCGAAAGCCCTTCTGCCAGCTGTACAGGCTGCAGATTAAATTCACACCATCAACTAGGCAGACTATCTACAAAGCATTTCACAGGACCAAGAGAGTTCCTGCAGAAGCAAAGGTCCTAGTTCTGGCAGCTTCGGACACTGAGGAAAGAACACGCGGTGGGTAGGGCCAGCGTAGAGTCTGAGCTGTCCCCACAGAAGGCCCAGGGACCAGCCTAGTGACGGAGGGCCTCCTAGGGAGGCAGCGGTGGTCTGTGACTCACAGCAAGGGAAAGGATGCTGATCGCTGAGATCTGAGAAGAACAGTTATTATCATTCTTACATTTTGATTAGAATCTTCTGCAGTTGGTTCTGAATTTTTTTTTTCTTTTCTCTTTTCTCTGTTGCTGTGATTGTTGATTTCATTATAATTATTAACTCTAAGCTTTTGAGAACTTTTTTTTTGCCAGAAAAATCCCATAGACAGAGGAGCCTGGTGGGTAACAGTCCATGGGGTCCCAAAAAGTCGGACACGACTGAGCAACTGAGCACCTCTATGTTGGCTTTTTGCAGTTCTATGGGGTTTTTTCTTGAATATTTTTTGGGTTTTTGTTCTTTTTCTTATTGGACTTTTCCTGCTGTGGTTATTCTTTAATATATAGAGATCTTTTTGTATACTTCTATTTAACTTCGCTTTTCTATTTTTTTCCTCTTCTTCCTCTTCATCTCACGGTGTTTGTTAGTCTGTTTTCTTTGCTTTATTCCGCAGTTGGCACTCTTCTTTGGCCTTATTTTCTGGTTTGTGTCTTAGTTTTGTTGTTAATTGATCAATGTCATTTTTGGTTTCATTTGCTCACCAGGCCACTCTCTTGCACTTTCCTTCCTTTGGACTCCTTCGGTTTCCTGTGCGTGTGTGTGTGTGTGTGTGTGTGTGCGTGCGCTCCTTTGGTTTTGTTATTATCTGTCTGATTTTGTATTTACCATTTGTCCGGTACATTTTTTGTTTCTTGTTTTGTTTCATTGTCTGTTTCTGTGTGTTTGTTTTAATCCCCTTTAGCGCCATAACAAAAGACTCGTGGAATCTTGGTTCACCAGTCGGCTTATCAGGCCTGAGCCTTGGGAGCGGGAGTGCTGAGCCCAGGACCCTAGACTGTCAGAGAACTCCTGACCCCAGGGAGTATTAATTTGTGAGGAAGGCCTCCACCTGTATCCAAGACCAGGCATCAACCAACTGCCAGCAGCACCCAGTGCAGACACATCACTCAAACAACAAGCAAGACAGAAACACAAACTCAGTCATCAGAAGACAGGATTCCCACCACACCCCAAAACATACCGCCTCACACAGCCCTGCCCATCAGAAAGAAAGAAGTTCACCTCCTCCCACCAGAATGCAGGCACAAGTCCCTCCCAGCACGAAGGGTACAAACCACTGAACTAGCCACACCCACTGAGGGAAGAAGCCGAAAGGAAAAAGGAAGACAACACTAAAGACCGGCAATGGAGGCCTGAAAAAATATAAGTCAGAAAAAAGGAAAAGACAAAAATACCGCACAAATGAAGGAACAAGGTAGAAACTCACAAGACCAAATAAACAAAGAGGAAATGCACAAATTGCCTGAAAAAGAATTCAGAGTAATGATAATAAAGATGATCCAAAACCTCGAAAATAGAACAGAGATAATGAAAGAATCAATGACTACATTTAACAAGGACCTAAAAGAAATAAAGAAAAAACAGAGATGAACAACAGGAACCATTAGCAGGATAACTGAACCAGAAGAATGGATAAGTAAGCTGGAAGATAGAAAGGTGGAAATAGCTGCTAAAGAGCAGAATAAAGGAAAAAGAATGAAAAGAACTGAGGATAGTCTTAGTTACCTCTGGGACAATATTAAATGCACCAACATTTGAATTATAGGGGTCCCAGAATAAGACAAAATGAAAGGGTCTGAGAAACTTTTTTAAGAGATTATAGTCAAAAACGTCCCTAACATGGGAAAGGAAATGATAAACCCAAAGAGAAACACACCAATACACATACAAGTCAAATTAACACAGATTGAACACAAAGAATATTAGAAGCAGTAAGGGAAAACAAACCATTAACATACAAGGAAAAACCCATAGAATTAACAGCTGATCTTTCAGCAGAAACTGTGCAGGCCAGAAGGAATGGCAGGGTATATTTAAGGTCCTGAAAGGGAAAAATCTACAACCAAGATTATGCTACCTGGCAAGGATCTCATTCAAAAATGGTGGAGAAATCAAAAGCTTTACAGACAAGCAAATATTAAAAGTGTATTTAGCACCACCAAACCAGCTTTACAACAAATGTTAAACACAAGAGAAGGAAAAGACTTACAAAAAACAAACCCAAAACAATTAAGAAAATGCCAATAGGAAAATATATATCAATAATTACTTTAAATGTAAATGGATTAAACGCTCTAACCAAAAGACACAGACTGGTTGCTGCTGCTACTGCTGCTAAGTTGCTTCAGTCGTGTCCGACTCTGTGCGACCCCACAGACGGCAGGCCATCAGGCTCCCCCGTCCCTGGGATTCTCCAGGCAAGAACAATGGAGTGGGTTGCTGTTTGCTTCTCCAATGGATGAAAGTGAAAAGTGAAAGTGAAGTCGCTCAGTCGTGTCCGACTCTTAGTGACCCCATGGACTGCAGCCTACCAGGCTCCTCCGTCCATGGGACTTTCCAGGCAAGAGTACTGGAGTGGGGTGCCATCGCCTTCTCCTACAGACTGGTTGAATAGATACAAAAAACAAGATCCATACATATGCTGTCTAGAAGAGACCCACTTCAGACCTAGAGACATGTACAGACTGAAAGTGGGAGAATGAAAAAAGATATTTCATACAAATGGAAACTGAGAGAAAGCCAGAGTAGCAATTCTCACAACAGACAAAATGGACCATAAAATAAAGAAGATTACAAGAGATAAGGAAGGGCACTACATAATGAACTAGGGATCAATCCAAGAGGAAGACATAACAATTGTGCACCCACACAGCAGCACTCCAATACATTAAGCATACACTAACAGACAAAAGACGCTTACTCCTTGGAAGGAAAGTTATGACCAACCTAGACTGCATATTCAAAAGCAGAGACATTATTCTGCCAACAAAAGTCCATCTAGTCAAGGCTATGGTTTTTCCAGTGGTCATGTATGGATGTGAGAGTTGGACTGTGAAGAAGGCTGAGCGCCGAAGAATTGATGCTTTTGAACTGTGGTGTTGGAGAAGACTCTTGAGAATCCCCTGGACTGCAAGGAGATCCAACCAGTCCATTCTGAAGGAGATCAGCCCTGGGATTTCTTTGGAAGGAATGATGCTAAAGCTGAAACTCCACTACTTTGGCCACCTCATGCGAAGAGTTGACTCATTAGAAAAGACTCTGATGCTGGGAGGGATTGGGGGCAGGAGGAGAAGGGGACGACAGAGGATGAGATGGCTGGATGGCATCACTGACTCGATGGACGTGAGTCTCAGTGAACTCCGGGAGTTGGTGATGGACAGGGAGGCCTGGCGTGCTGTGATTCATGGGGTCGCAAAGAGTCGGACACGACTGAGCGACTGAACTGAACTGAACTGAACAGACATAAAGGGGGAAACTGATAGTAACACAATAGGAACAGAGGACTTTAACACTCCACTTACACCAACAGACAGATCACCAAAACAGAGCATAAGGAGACACAGACCTTAAGTGACACATTAGACCAGACAGGCCTAACTGATATCTTCAGGACGTTCCAACCAAATACAGAAGAATACACTTTGTTCTCAAGTGCACAAGTAACATTCTCCAGGACAGACCACATCTTGAGTCACAAATCAAGCCTCAGTAAATTTAAGACACCTGAAATTGTATCAAGCATCTTTTTTGATTACAACTCTCTAAGACTAGATAGCAATTACAGGAAAAAAAAAACTAAAAAACAGAAACACATGAAGATTAAATAATACAGTTCTAAATAACCAACAGGTTACTGAAGAAATAAAGAGGGAAATTTAAAAATTCCTAGAAACAAATGACAATGAAAACACAATCACTCAAACCTATGGGATGCAGCAAAAGTAGTTCCAACAGGGAAGTTTATAACAATACAATCCTACCTCAAGAAACAAGAAAAATAACTAACAGACACTCTAACTTTACACCTAAAACAACTGGAAAAATAAGAGCAAAAAACCCCCAAAGTTAGTAGAAGGAAAGAAATCATAAAGATTAGGAAATGAAAGAAACAATAGTAAAGACTAATAAAACTAAAAGCTGGTTCTTTGAGAAGATAAACAAAATTGACAAACTATTAGCCAGATTTATAAAGAAAAAAAGAAGAATCAAATCAAAAAAATTAGAAATGAAAAAGGAGAGGTTACAACAGACAATGCAGAGACACAAAGGATCATTAAGAGACCATTACAAGCAACCTTATGCCAATAAAATGGATAACCTGGAAGAAATGGACAGATTCTTAGAGAAGTTCAGCCTTCCAAGATGGAACCCAGAAGAAATAGAAATTATGAACAAGCCAAACACAAGCACTGAAATTGAAACTGTGATCAAAAATCTCCCACAAAACAAAAGCCTAGGGCCAGATGGCTTTACAGGCAAATTTTATCAAACATTTAGAGAAGTGCTAATGCCCACGCTTCTGAAACCCTTCCCAAAAACTGCAGAGGAAGGAACACTTTCAAACTCATTCTACGAGGCCACCATCACCCTGATATCAAAACCATAAAAAGAAATCACAAAAAAATTACAGGCCAGTATCACTGGTGACTATAAATGCAAAAATCCTCCACATAATTCTACCAAACAAAATCCATCGACACACTGCAAAGAGACACCATCATCAGGTTGATACAAGAATTCTTGCATACCTGTTCTTATATTCTTATATTCCTGTTGATACCAGGGATACAAGAATTCTTCAATATATGCAAATCAAGCAATGTAATACACCATACTAACAAACTGAAAGATAAAAAACAATATGATAATCTCAACAGATGCAGAAAAAGTTTTCAACAAAATTCACCACCCATTTATGAAAAAAAAAAAAAAAACCTCTTCCAAAAATGGGCAGAGAAGAAACCTACCCCAACATACTAAAGGCCATATACAATAAGACAGCTTCCCTGGTAGCTCAGCTGGTAAAGAATCCACCTGCAACCCTGGGTCAATTCCTGGGTTGGGAAGATCCCCTGGAGAAGGGACAGGCTACCCACTCCAGTATTCTTGGGCTTCCCTGGTGGCTCAGCTGGTAAAGAATCCACCTGCAATGTGGGAGACCTGGGTTGGGAAGATCCCCTGAAGAAGGAAACGGCTACCCACTCCAGTATTCTGGCCTGGAGAATCCTGTGGACTATATAGTCCATGGGGAAACCCACAGCAAACATTATTCTAAGTGAAAAACTGAAAGCATTTCGTCTAAGATCAGGAACAAGACAAGGGTGCCCACTCTCACCACTATTATTCAACATAGTTTGGAAGTTCTAGCCATGGCAATCAGAGAAGAAAAAGAAATTTTAAAATACAGATCGGAAAAGAAGAAGTAAAACTCTCACTGTTTGCAGATGACATGATACTAGACACAGAAAACCCTAAAGATGCTATCAGAAAATTACTAGAACTAATCAGTGAATTTAATAAAGTCTCAGGATATAAAATCAATACACACAAGTCACTTGCATCCTATACACTAACAATGAAATATCAGAAAGAGAAATTAAGGACTCAATCTCTGTTTATAAACAAACTCTGTTTCATCACTGCAACAGAAGGAATAAAATGGAATAAATGTACCTAAGGAGACAAAAGAGAAACTATACGAAATGCAGAAGCTATAGACACTGATGAAATCAAAGATGACATAAACAGACGGAGAGGTATTCCATGACTACACACTCAGACCACCTGAGAGCTTGAAAAGAAAAACCAATGCCTGGCCCCACCCCAGGCTCATGAGGGGGTGAGCCTGGGCACCTGTATTTTTTTTTTTTAATTTTTTAACTTATGTTCGGGTGAACTGGGTCTTCATCACTGTGCGTGGGCTTTCTCTAGTTGCGGCAAGTCGGGTCGACTCTCTAGTTGCCATGCATGGGCTCCCGTTGTAATGGCTTCTCTTGATGCAGCTCGTGAACTCAGTCCCTGGGCTGGAAGAATCAATACTGGGAAAATGACTGTACTGCCAAATGCAATCTACAGATTCAACGCAACCCCTATCAAGTCACCAATGGCATTTTTCACAGAACTAGAACAAAAGATTTCACAATTCATATGGAAAGACAGAAGACCCTGAATAGCCAAAGCAATCTTGAGAAAGAAGAATGGAGCTGCAAGAATCAACCTTCCCAACTTCAGACAATACTACAAAGCTACAGTCCTCAATAAAGTACGGCACCAGCCGTAGATAGAGACCAATGGAACAAGACAGAAAGCCCAGAGATAAACCTACACATCTATGGGCACCTTATCTTTGACAAAGGAGGCAAGAATATACAGTGGAGAAAAGATGGTCTGTTCAATAAGTGATGCTGGGAAAACTGGACAGGTACATGTAAAAGAATGAAATTAGAACACTTCTTTATACTGTACACAAAGATAAACTCAAAATGGATTAAAGACCTAAATGTAAGACCAGAAACTATAAAACTCTTTGAGGAAAATATAGGCAGAACACCCTCTGACATAAGTACCAGAAAGATCTTCTATGACACCTCCTAGAATAATGGCAATAAAAACAAAAAATAAACAAATGGTATCTAATTACACTTAAAAGCTTTTGCACAAAAAGGAAACTAAATAAGGTGAAAAGACAACCCTCGGAACGGGAGAAATTAATAACAAATGAAACAGCTGGCAAAGGATCAATCTCCAAAATATATAAGCAGCTCAGGCAGCTCAATATCAGAAAAATGAACAGTGCAGTCAAAGAGTGGGCAGAATGCCTAAACAGACGTGCCTCCAAAGAAGACATGTCGATGGCTAATAAACACAGGAAAAGAGGCTCAACATCACGCATTACCAGAGAAACAAAAATCAAAACTACACTGAGATATCACTTCACACCGATCAGAATGGCCACCTTCAAAAAAATCTACAAACAATAAATGCCGGAGAGGGTGTACAGAAAAGGGAGCCTCTTGCACTGCTGGTGAGAATGTAAACTGATACAGCCACTATGGGAGAAAATGTGGAGATTCCTTAAAAAACCAGGAATAAAATGACCACATGACCCACCAGTCCCACTACTGGGCATATACTCTGAGAAAAACATAACTGACTAAGACACATGTATCCCAGTGTTCATTGCAGCCCTGCTACAAATAGCTAGGACATGGAAGCAACATAGACTTCCAGAGACAGATGAACGGATAAAGGAGCTGTGGTACATATATGCAATGGGTATTTCTCAGTCACAAAAAGGGATGCATTTGAGTCAGTGCTAACGAGGTGTATGAACCTAGAGTCTACTATACAGAGTGAAATAAGTCAGAAAGAGAAAAATAATATATATTACGCATAAATATGGACTCTATTAAGATGATACTGATGAACCTATCTGCAGGGCAGCAACAGAGACACAGACATAGAGAAAAGACTGTGGACACGGGGAGGTGGGGGAAGGAGACGGTGGACAAATGGAGAGAACAGTGTGGAAACATGCACATCACCATATGTACAACAGCCAGCCAGTGGGAATTTGCTGTATGACTCGGGGAGCTCACATCAGGGCTCTGTGACAACCTAGAGGGGTGGGGTGGGGTGGGGGTGCACGGGAGGCTCAACGGGGAGGCAACATATGTAAGCCTGTGGCCGATTCATAACGTGTGGCAGAAACCAATACAATATTGTACAGCAATTATCCTTCAATTAAAAATAAATAATTAAAAAAAATTTTCTAAGTAGGATCACAGATGACCAGGGGGATAAAACTGAGGGAATCTCCAGGAGGCAAAGAGGTGGAAAACGAGAGAGAAGGGCTAACAGCGTAACAACATAACCGGGAGCGGTGCAAGGACTTCTCAGCCAGACTACAGCAAGCTCCGGAATGGAAGTGCAGATAACGGGGTGCGGGCTCATCCTCCCGCCTCCTCACACCCCCTCCCCACTGCGGCTGGGCCCAGATGGCCTCAAGAAGGACACCAGGCCCACGGGGCCCGGGCCCAGCCTAATGACCGCATCCTGCTCCTCGGCGGAGAGGGTGAGAGCTGTGGCTCCCGTCTTTACTGGTTGGAACGAGCCACCTCCGGGAAGCCAGCTCCCACGTGAGAAGTCCACCGACCCGAGCCCGACACCTCCGGGAAGCCAGCTCCCACGTGAGAAGTCCACCGACCCGAGCCCGACACCTCCGGGAAGCCAGCTCCCACGTGAGAAGTCCACCGACCCGAGCCCGACACCTCCGGGAAGCCAGCTCCCACGTGAGAAGTCCACCGACCCGAGCCCGACACCTCCGGGAAGCCAGCTCCCACGTGAGAAGTCCACCGACCCGAGCCCGACACCTCCGGGAAGCCAGCTCCCACGTGAGAAGTCCACCGACCCGAGCCCCGGAGAGCCACCCGCGACACAGGGACCACATTCTGGAGGGGCGAGAGTACCACCAGCTCATCCTTGCCCGAAAGCCCAGCCCAGAGAGCCACGAGCAAGAAAAACGGCTGTTAAGTCCCGAAGTTTCGGGGTTGTTTCTCCAGCAGCAGTAGATGACCTGAGAACATTCTAGGTCTGCTTCTTGGCTGGACTGAATTCGCTCCAAGGGAGGAGGGTCAAGTCTGCTAACTGCTGGGCAGTGCTGGGCACGGCCTTCAACGCGTGTGCGTTCAGAGAACACGCCAAGGCTTCGACGAACAACACGTCACCTCCATAAGCTGCCACAGGGACCACCAGCAGAGGGGTAGGAGCTGCATCAAAGCATCTTCAGAACAGGAGCAGAGCACCCCTCCCCATGCCGGGCCCCCAGACTCCCTCCCCGTCCTGAACCATCAGGAAGGCCCAGAAAAGCCGCCACGGCTCTCCACCGCCCCCCCGAGACACATCCCTGCTCCCCGCCCCTGCAGGCTGAGGGTTTCCAACTGGGACCTGCATGGGTCCTCCAGGGAGGGAGGCGTCTGTGCAAGGCAACGGGGAAACACAGCTGTTACAGCTGACGCATGAGAAAGTACAGGCACGTGAGTAACTGAGAGAGAGATAACTGTGGCCGCGTGAACTGCCTTGGCAACCAGGTAGAGCCGCGGAGAGCACGGCGCTCAGGAGTCCGGAGGGGCCGGGCTCGGGGCCTGGAGGCACAGCGCTGGTGCCTAGGGTGTCGTCTGCTTCCCCATCAGAGCCCTGCCCACCCTCAGAGAGTGTGGACGGACAGCGTCACCAGACGGACAGAGCCCTGCCCACCCTCAGAGAGTGTGGACGGACAGCGTCACCAGACGGACAGAGCCCTGCCCACCCTCAGAGAGTGTGGACGGACAGCGTCACCAGACGGACAGAGCCCTGCCCACTCTCAGAGAGTGTGGACGGACAGCGTCACCAGACGGACAGAGCCCTGCCCACTCTCAGAGACTGTGGACGGACAACGTCACCAGACGGAGCTCGGGTCCATTCGGTCTCCTGAGGACCCCGAGCTTCTCTCTGGCAGGAGGGGGGTCACGGCCTTACTCCATCAACTGGTGGGTCAAGGCAGGCGGGGGTTCTCGGAGCACAGATCCCACCTGAAGGCTGAGACCCCAGAAACTGCGACACCACGGGGCACTCAGCCCCCGGAAGCTGCCAACCATGGGGCATGCCTGCTAAGACCAGGACCAGTCACCACAGATGAGCAGACGTGGACGAGGTCTCCGGTCCCGAGCACAAGAGGCTCGGGTTGGGTGACAGAGGCAGCCGTCAGCCATCCACCCTCCCCACCACCTTGTTCTGGTTCCTGCTCCCGAGCCTCCTCCTGACCTTGGCGTTCCCGTCTCCTGCCAGATGCCCCGATGGTTCCCAGGGTTTGCCAGGCATCATCCAGCCCCCACTGCCACTGACGAATCTCAGCCCCCATTCAGCAGCGTTAACCCAGTGCCTGGCATCACGGGTGGGCTGTGAGTGTGCACGTAAGTGACAAAGCACGCAGACGCAGCAGCACCCGTCTTAACACCTGAGCCCACTGGTGCCCAGGGAGGGCGAGTTACGTGTCCAGTGCTGCACAACTGAGATGCAGATTCTGAACCCAGATCTCCCTTCTGAATCCTTGACTGCTGGGCCTCTGCTTCTCTGGGGAGACGCGCGAAGCAGGATAAGGCCCAGGGTTCCTCCACTGCACAGACGGCAATGCCCAGAGCCCGGGGGAGGGGCTGGCTGCCTGGTCATGAAGACAAGAAAGCGGAAAGCAGAGCCTCAAGCAGGACAGGGAAGGGCCAGGCCTGTCCAGCAGGGTGGCTCTCTGTCCCCGCCCAGCACAGATCTCGTCTGCCAAGATGCTGCAAGTGGTCGACCATAAGCCCCGGGACAGCAGATGTGGTCTGGGTGGGGCCCACAGGCGCACGCGGAGAAGGGACACGGCCAGCAAAGCTGAGTCAGCACCATCCACCGCTGCTGTTTCTCCAGTCCAGGCTCTGGCCCAAGCCGGCCGATGGCCCCTTCCTTATATTAGAGAAAAGCCTCGTCAACACCACAGACAGGCACCCGCGGTCACACTCCGGAAGGCTGTGTGCCCCTAAAATTTAATCAACAACCACGCCCTGGGGGTGGAGGTCCAGACTCAGTGAGGGAGCCCCAGGGGCCAGGATGTCAGCGGGGACAAGGGAAGTCTGAGACACCTCTCCGGGGAACGGACGATGCGTGGCCGCTGTCCGACGCTGCGATGGTGGAACCCGCAGGTGGTCGACGGTTTTAGACCAAGCGCGGCCACCACTCTCCCCGGCGGCAGGGCTGAGACAGCCCCTCAAGGTATCTCCCCTCTCCAACGTGGATGTCCAGACAGCCAGACATGCCTGCAGTACTTGACAGAACACGGGACAGGAGACGCCCAGGGACAGGGAGACAGCCCGGCCTTCAAGCTGGACAGAGCTGACCTCCCCAGCCTCGGCCAGGTGGCCGGAGACAACCAGCCATACCATCTTCAACTGTAAGGTGCGGGGCCAGCCCCGATGGTACTGGAGAAGGCAAGAATTTTTTTAAAAACGTATGCCACGTGCTCAGCACCGCTGGTACTCACCGAGTAATCCCGATTTAATTGCAGGTGAAGTGAAGCTGTGTATTTCATCCCAGTCGGCTCCATTCTCGTGTGAGACTGCTCCGGCCGTAACAAAGCCGCCCACAGCCTGGGCGGCTCAAACAACAGACCATTTCCTTCTGGTCCTGGCGGCTGGAATCCCAGACCCAGTGTGGGCGGGGCTGGTCTTCCTGGGGCCTCTCTCCTGGGGCCTCTCTCCTGGGCGTGCAGATGGCTGTCTCCTCCCCTCACGGGGTTGTCCCTCTGTGTGTGTCTGTGTCCTGACCTCCTCTTCTTATAGGGACACTAGTCCTATTATATACGACCACCCACGTGACCTCACTTCACCTGAACCATCTCTTCAGAGACCCCATGGGGTCGCGAAGAGTTGGACACAGCCTAGTGACTGAGCATGCATGCAGACACACCTCTCCTAACAAAGGAAGACATTTAGAGAAAAGGAACAGTGCGATGCCAGATGAGGAGACAAATCAACAAGCAAAGAAACTGTAGCTACCATGAACTGGAAGACAAGAGTTCAGGTACAACCCACGTACAATTCATGCGCTGCTGCCATGAACCTACACACAGCTTGTTGTTGCTGTTCAGTCGCTCAGTCGTGTCCGACTCTTTGTGACCCCATGGACTGCAGCATGCCAGGCCTTCCTGTCCTCCACTATCTCCTGGAGTTTGCTCAGACTCATGTCCATCGAGTCGGTGATGCCATCCACCCATCTCATCCTCTGGCGTCCCCTTCTCCTCCTGCCCTCAGTCTTTCCCAGCATCAGGGCCTTTTCCGATGAGTCAGCTCTTCTTCAAATGTTTTGTATGTCACAATAAAGCCTTTTCTATTACTCATTTCTCCTGTTTCGTTATGTCCTTTCTAACGTCCCTCTTTTATCTCTTACAGCACATTTGCCCTACGGCCCATCACTTGTAGGAAGAAAGTAGAGCAAAGATGCTTAAGGCAAAAGTACCGAGAACCACCTACAGGAACTCTCACTCCAGCCACTGGCTGGAACCCAGTGCCCCTGAATGGAACGAGACAATGCTGTGACCTCCCAAGCTGCCCCCTGGAACCCGAACCTTCGAGAAGATGTCATAAATAAAGGGAAACTCAAGGCAAGGGTTAATGGGACTGGCTGCACCAGCTGAAATGGAAGAGCCATGCCTTGATCAGGAAAATTACTTAATCAATCCACTTTTACACTTTCCACCTTCAGTCATTACCTAGAATGTTCACTTACAAATGCAAATTGCAAGGAAATCTATACTCATTAAGGCTTTCTTTTTCTTGGGAGTTTTTATCGAGCCATCAGGAGGCTATCGGCTCATAAAGGTGACAGAAAAAGCGAGACCCAGAGAAGGCAATCAAGCCTGCCTAATTAAGTCGTGTGCAGGGCACCCGAGGAAAAAGCAGAGCACCTCCTCCAAAATATTACTCCTCCAGCGGGGGAACAGGCTCCGCCAAAGGCAAACATCCACTTCAAACAAAAGCCGTGTAGTTCACTCTTCTCTGCATGCGTGCTAAGTCACTTCAGTTGTGTCTGACTCTTTGCAACCCCATGGGCGGCAGGCCGCCAGGCTCCTCTGTCCACAGGATCCTCCAGCAAGAATACTGGAGTGAGTTGCCACTTCCTCCTGCAGGGCATCTTTCAGACCCAAGGATCGAACCCGCGTCTCTTACGTCTCCTGCATTGGCCGGCGAGTTCTTTAACGCTAGCGCCACCTGGGAAGCCCTCACTCTTCCTTACTACCTTAAAAAGCCTAGAGAACGGAGCCTGGTTGTTTGCAAAGTATTAGGAAAAGAGAAAGGGAGGAATAAAATCCTTCTCGCGGCGGCCTCATTAGGTGATGCTGAGAGAGAACACCAGAGCAGAGGCTGTGCAAAGCCAGACACACTTAACGTCCAAGTCACACAAGCCGCTGGGATCGGACATGACGGTGAATGTCACGGGAGGGAGCGGACTCCCCCCGGCATTCCAGCGCACAGATTCCGATGCTGCTTCACACAGCCCTGCAGCAATCCCAAGTCCAAGGACTTTATTATTATTTTTTTTTTTGCCAGAAAGAGATGCTCATTCCCTGGGTTTACCTACCGTCCACAGAGCAAGTCCATCCCCCAGAGCCAGACCTGCAGCGAGACTCGTCCTGACCCCACACCGCAGAGGGACCAGGATTACCATCATATGGGAGAACTGAGCCGGGGAATACCTGCCATTTCTCCAAGGTCAAAGGGCAGCACCTGGCCATCAGGCGGAGTCCCGGTCCAGCTGGGCGCCAGCATCCCCCTGGATGTCCTGTGCAGTGAGCTCTCTGCCTGGAGGTGCCCATCCCTTTCTTGACCCCTCGGCACCTGCAGGAGTTTGCTGGGGCTGCCGAGACAAAGCACTGCAGATGGGGTGACAACGGACATTTCCTGTCTCTCGGCTTCGGGGCTGCACGCCCAAGATCGCTGTGTCAGGTTCCACGTGGGACCTGCCAGGGAAGGAGCTGAGGTCCCTCCTCTCGGCCTGTGGATGGCCGTCTCCACACTCACCTGGCTTCTCCCCGTGGGCACGTCTGTCTCCAAGTTCCCCCGCTTATGAGGACAGGAGTCACACTGGATGAGGGCCAACCCGAGTGATCCTGTTTTACCTGAATCACCTCTTTAAAAGCCCAGTTCCAAATACAGTCACATTTTGGATTTGGAGATGGGGGTGCTTCCCTGGTGGCTCAGATGGTAAAGAATCCCCCTACAAAGAGGGAGACGTGGGTTCAATCCCTGGGTCAGGAAGATCCCCTGGAGAAGAGAATGGCAACCCACTCCAGTATTCTTGCTTGGAGAATCCCATGGACAGAGGAGCCTGGCGGACTACAGTCCATGGGGTCGAAACGAGTCGGACATGAGTTGGCAACTGAACACTTTCTGGACACGGGGGTTGGGACACTAACGCATGAATCTGGGCGACATAGCCCAGCCTGTGATAGCACTATCCCTGGAGTGACCAGATCAAAGGGCAGCACCGTTTCTGTGTTACAGGGACGTCACCGCGCAGAGAGAACCCCAACGCCTTATAACAGGAAACAGATCCCCAGCAACTCCAGGGTGGGGGAGCAGGAAGGGTGGGTGTCCAGACAATTCACAGGCAAAGCTTCCCCAGGTGGCCCCCGAGGCTGCATCTGAGGCCTGTCCGCAGGTGCCTGGGCCTCAAGCGCCCTAAGAAGCAGGCACCGTGGGAGTCGGCGTCAGCCCTGACTCTAGCATGGCGCCAGGCGGTCAGGGCTGAGAGTCCACTTGGGGACCCTGCAGCCCCAACCCTCCACCTTCAGCTACCCACAAACCACCTTTGCTGTTGGGATCTCAGGCCCCAAAGCTGCTCACTCCCTGGTTGTCTTTGAATTACCTCTATTTTTTAATTTCAAATCTTATTCAAAAAGGAAAACCAGAATCAAGCCAGTAAACATGACCTAACTGCTGGATCCAAAGAGCAGATGAGGGTGGGAGGGGGCTGATGCCAAGGAGAGGCCTACCAGAAAGACGCAGAAGAATGCAGAACCCAGTCCTGGTAAAGCTGTAAGTTACACGCAGGTGTGAAGGACCTGAAGAAATGGTAATCAAGTGTCTTCAGAGCCAGGATGGAAGTAATCAGAGGTTTCTGCTTCTGCTAAGTCACTTCAGTCGTGTCCGACTCTGTGCGACCCCATAGACGGCAGCCCACCAGGCTCCCCCGTCCCTGCAATTCTCCAGGCAAGAACACTGGAGTGGGTTGCCATTTCCTTCTCCAATGCATGAAAGTGAAAAGTGAAAGTGAAGTCTGCTGCTGCTACTGCTGCTAAGTCGCTTCAGTCGTGTCCGACTCTGTGTGACCCCATAGACGGCAGCCCACCAGGCTCTCCCATCCCTGGGATTCTCCAGGCAAGAACACTGGAGTGGGTTGCCATTTCCTTCTCCAATGCATGAAAGTGAAAAGTGAAAGTGAAGTCGCTCAGTCGTGTCTGACTCTTAGCGACCCCATGGACTGCAGCCCACCAGGCTCCTCCGTCTATGGGATTTTCCAGGCAAGAGTACTGGAGTGGGGTGCCACTGGCTTCCATCAGAGGCTTAAGAGAGCGCCCCCCCCCAAAAAAATATACAAAATAGCAGCAAGCAACTGAGGGAGTCAGCCACAAACTTCCTTAGGAGCTAGGATGGAGGATTCAAAGTGTTTACAATTCCCCACCTTCTGCACTTGAGCAGGCCCTGGGCTGCTGGGCTGCAGGGTCCAGGCCTCAGAGTCAGGCAAGACTGGACAAAGCCACAAGGGCCTGGTCCCAGCCAGACGCCCTGGTGATGGTCAACCCTGGGCCTGAGACGAAAGGGCCACACTGCCGGGCTGGTCTTGGGGTCAGCGCTCTGTAACCCAGGAAGCCTTAAACATATGGGTGACGAGAAAAAAGATAGCAAAAGGACCTAACCAGTATCACGCTGGGTTGGCCAAAAGATTTGTTTGTGTTTTTCTTAGCATTTTAAATCCGTCTGGGTTTTTTGGTAACATCTTAAATCATCTTAAAGTGAAATAAGGTTTCACTTTTACACCCTACTACTGCTGCTGCTAAGTCACTTCAGTCGTGTCGGACTCTGTGCGACCCCATAGACGGCAGCCCACCAGGCTCCCCTGTCCCTGGGATTCTCCAGGCAAGTACTGGAGTGGGTTGCCATTTCCTTCTCCAATGCGAAAGTGAAAAGTGAAACTGGACCTATTTATACTCGTCATCCCAGTCAAAATCGGCAACAGAATGGCAGGTTTAGTCATAAGACTTTGCACCCAAAGTATAATTTAAAAGAAAGTTCAAAAATGTCTAGAATGTTTCAGAGAATGTGAGTTTCCCAATTTTCAGTATAATTAGGTTACACTTTACTAATCAAAGTAATGAAAGAATGACTTTCATCCCTGAAACAGAATTTTTGTTAAAACCCATGGGCATTTGAGTTTGTAAGTGAGATCCCACTGTTATCAAAGGCCCACTCTTTTTTTTTTTTGGCTGCACCCCACAGCACGTGGAATCTGAGCTCCCAATCAGGGATCGAAGCTGTGCCCTCTGCACTGAAGGCGAATCTTAACACTGGACCACGGGGAAGTGCCAAAGTCTCATTCTTCTTAAGGGATTGTAAAATCACCTCGATTCATAAATAGAGTAACATCTGTAAATCAAATTCATGAGCTTTAGGAAAGCTAAGTCTTAGGGTATGTACCTTGAACAAACTCAATATTGATTCTAAAATCACAAATAACTGAAGGTTCTCTTTGCTTCATGGGAAACCTTTGCTGGGGAAAAAGTAGGAAATTTTTAGGGGCAGACTGCTTGCCAACAAGGAAAGCCAGCTGTCCCCTGAAAACGCACAACCTCAAAGTTGAAAATTATGCTTTATTTGGTGGACTTTCTGAGGACTTAAGTCCAGAAAAACAGCCTCTTAGATCACTGAGGGACTGCTCTGAAAGGCAAGGGAGAGCCAAGTTATACAGGAGTTGTTGCAACAAAATCAGGTAGTTGGAACATCAGAAGATTAGCTCAAGTTAATGAATTTAGCGGTTTTCCCTGCATGGGAAGATGCAAGAGTTTGGGCTCGTTGAAATCACTCCTTTGATATGAAGCTCAGCTGTCTGGAGTCAGCATCCTGGCCCCTCAGGGTGCACCGCCCGAGGTGATGACATTTCTGCCCGCAAAGTGCTCGTGTGAAGTGTGAAATCCCACCTGGGGAGAGGTAGCCCTGGAGTGTGCAGCTGTGGTCTCGGGTCCACACCCACAGGCCCCGGGGCAGGCTCATCCTGCCGGGCACAGCTGTCTGTGACATCACACCAGCACTAGCGATTACGTACCACTTCCCCGAATTCCACCCCACTGTTCTGCCTCGGCCACCTGCCCACCCCACCACAGCCGACGTGGGGCCCACGCTCCCTGTGCGTCACGATCGGGGACCAGCCTTGGCACTGCCACCTGCTGTGTGACTTTGAGAAAGCCCCTCGACCTCTCTGAACCTTCCCCCCGTCACCTGTCACACGAAACTGTAGTTCTTGTTTTCCTGAGTTCAGACAATCATCTGAGTTCATCAGACAATCTCTGCAGAGTCACTTTGTAAACTGCAAGTTCTGTTTCTGGCTAAAGCAGGAAGGCCAGCACAGAAGTCAGACTCAAATAAATGTAAACAGTTGACGAAAACTAGCTCTTATCCAGATACAAGAGCCTCGGCAACAAATTGCTGTCCCTGAGTCAAAGCGGCCCGCATGTGCGGGCGGAAGCCTGGTGCCTGGACTGAATGGACTGGAGCAGGACAGGCAGCAGCCGGCCTGCGGACGCCCCCAGCCACGGACACGGCAGTTCACGCCATCCTTTCCCCCTGGTGGTCCTGCCCTGTTAAGAGGTGCTCCATGGAAGGAGGAGGCCCCGGGCAACAATAGGTGACCGGGCTCCTCTGCATGGCCTCTGGGCAACAGCCTGCAGGCAGCACAGCCTCGGGTGGGAGGGGGACACAGCGTGACTGCCAGCGAGGGTCCCCAGTGCCAGACCTCCAAGGATGCCTCCAAAGCGGGTCGGCTCACTGGCGACCCCGGCAGGACGTCACGCCTTGCCGGGCAGGGCTCCAACGCCCTGTGGCTGGAAGAGACAGCCAGTGACCCCATCCAGGATGAGCAGACCTCGGGCAAGGGCTGCACGTAACCGTGTGATCAGGAACGGTGTCGCATGCACCAAGGATGCGAGAGAACAGCAGAGGTCTGGGGGGAGGCGCCTCCCCCTCCCCACAGAGAGAACGCATCCCACTGCAAAACAGATTATGCTTCCTCAAGGCGTGCAGTTCTTGTTTTTTTTCTCATTTGTCTTTTTTTTTTTTTTTTTAGCAGTTTCGGGTTCACAACAAACTTGAGAAGAAGGGACGGAGACTTCCTGTGTACCTCCTACCCGCCCCCCCGGGAGGTACAGCTCCCCCACCGTCGACGTCCCCCCCAGAGCGGCCCCCTGGCTACTGATGAACCTAGAGGGTACGTCATCATCACCCAGAGTCCACAGCTTAAACCAGGGCTCACCCTTGGTCTTGTATCTTCCGTGAGTTCGGACAGATGTTTCATGTATCCACCACTGCAGCATCACAGAGAGGATTTCCTGCCCTGAAAAGCCCTCCATGCTCTCCCTCCTCACCCCTCTCCACACTCCCACCCCTGGCAGCCAGTGATGTTTTCACTGTCTCCACAGTTCTGCTTTTTCCAGAATTTTATGTAGTCGGAGCTGTACACTGCGGGCTTCCCTGGTGGCACAGCGGTAGAGAATCAGCTGCCCACGCAGGAGACGTAAGACTCAGATTTGAGCTCTGGGTTGGAAAGATCCCCTGGAGTAGGAAATGGCAACCCACAGAAGCCTAGCAGGCTGCAGTCCACGGGGCCAGAGAGTCAGACAAGACTGAGCACGCACACGCGCGCGCACACACACACTCACGCGCGCGCACGCACACACACGCACGCACACACACACGCACACACGCGCACGCACACACACGCACGCACACACGCGCACACGCACACACGCGCACGCACACACATGCGCGCACACGCATGCACACACGCACGCACGCACGCACACAGTGGGCAGCCTTTCCAGCCTGGCTTTTCACACTGTCACAGCATTTAAGGCTCCTCCATGTCTCCCCCTGGTGTGACAGCTCATTTCTTCCTAGTGCTGAATAATATTTCATCACCTGGATGGACCACGGTTCATCCACCCACCTACTGAAGGGCACCTCACGGCTTCCAATTTGGGGCAATTATAAATAAAATCTGTGTTCAGGTTTTCGTGTGGATTAAGTTTTCAACTTTGACTTAATGCCCAGGAACACGATGGCTGGAACACACGGTAAGACTGTGTTTCATTTTGTAAGCTGTCGGATTGTCTTCTGCAGCAGCCACAACAGTGAGTTCCCGCTGCCTCACACCCTGCCCCTATCTGACACTATCACTTCAGGTGGGCCATTCTCCTAGGTGTGTGGTGGCATTTGGGGTTCATTTTAGCAATTTTTGTACGGAAATAAAATTCACCATTTAAAGAGGACAGCTCAGTGGTTTTCAGGTGCTTTGTACGAGCATCACCAGTGTCTAATTCCAGGCCATTTCTATCTGCCAAATGGAGACCGCCAAGCCCATCACATTCACTCCCCATTCCTTCCTCCTCCAAATCCCACCCCAGCCGACCCTGCCCCTCCCCACCGAGCACCCCACTGTCTCACTCAGGGCACGTCACATAAGTGGAATCACACTGTGCGAGACCTCTTATGTCTGGCTTCTTGCACTTGGCATAACGTTCCTGAGGTTCATCCACGTTGCAGCGAGTGTCAGGGCTTCACGCCTTTCCGTGGATGAATGATATTCCCTCGGACGGACGGACCACGTGAGTTTATCCATTCGTCTGTGGGTGACATCAGTGTTTCTGACACTTAGGATCTACTGGAAGTAATGCTACTGTGAAGAGTCACACGTGTCCATGTCTCCTGGGCAGACACGTCTGAACATGTGTTCATGCCTCTTGGTGCGTGCCCGCGAGTGGAACCGCTGGGTCTGCTTAACTCCTTGAGGACCTGCAGCCTGCCCTCGTCCATGGGCAATCACAGTGGCAGCGGCGTGGCTGCAGCACTCACTCTCTTTCATCAGTTGCCATTCACTCTTCAAGCTCTTTGCCCCTGTGCTTATCCAGTATCGCCCCCATCTTACCAATAAGGAAACAGAGACATAAAGAGGTAGAACAAGTGCCTAAACCAGAGAGCCAAGCCATGGCAGAACCAAGATGTGATGCTGGACCCAGAGTCCACTCTGAAATACTGCTGTGCAGTGACGGGTGAACACGGCTGTCAGGATTGTCCAGACCCTTGACGGGACTCCTGGGAGGGCACCTCTGAGCCCTTGAAATGTCCTCCTGAGAAGAGTGACTGTGTTTATGTGAGGCCACGAGCCACAACAGGTCATTTATACTAACAACATGGTTTACGGGGAGGGCCCCGGGCTTGACGGAGGGGCTGGAGACTAAGCTCAGCCTGCAGGTGGTCCACCATGCCTCTGTGACCGACCCCCAGTAAAACCCCAGGACTCCCTAATGCTCCCCGGGGAGGATTCCTGATTGGCAGCAGCTCACGTGTGCTGTCACCCAGGGCTTCCGGAAGAATCAAGTGTCGTTTGCAAGAGTCCCCTGGGACAGGACAGCTGGGAGCTGGCGCCTGGTCCCCCTGTACCCTGGCCCACGACCCTTTGCATCAGCTGATTTCACCTGTGTCCTCTCTCTGTAACGAAGTGTGACTACATCAGCTTGGCTGAGTCCTGCGAGTCCTTCTAGAGAATCACCGAACTTGAGGGTGGTCTGAGGGCCCCTGAACAGCCGGTTCTGTAAGCGACTGTAGCTCACAAGGAGCAGAGCTGCAAGAGAGAGGTGGGGAATCTGATACCTGTACCAGCAGGTAGGTCACCTGCATAAAAGTAAAACAGGTAAATCTAAAAAAAGAATCAAATACCACAGAGAGGAAATCTGGAGAAGCCTGCTCCCAGACTAACCGGAGGACCAGGGCAAGCACCCTGGCTTGTGGGCACGTTTCCTGGCTCGAGGTGGCTGCAGGAACAACGCCTCCCCCCACCCCCGAGGCAGGTAACGGGATCCGACTCGCTTCCCGTCTGCACTGCCCAGAACAACTGCCAACTCCCAGGTAAGGTGAGCCTGTGCGGGCAGGCACCTGGTTCCCATGGACAAGTTCTCAGGTGACGGGCTCCCCACGTGAAGACGAGGACACAGTGCTGCCCAGGACTCCAGACACACGTGTGCATCACAGACACACACTGGGCGTCTGTCCCCCGCCAGCCACCGCTGCACTTTTAGGGCAAGCCCCATCCAGGTTTCGCCTGGAACCCTCAGCCGCGGCTTGACCAGAGACACAGAAGCAAGCCCGGGGGCGTGCTTCCCGTCACACGAACTAATTCCCTCCCTGGACGCTGCCATGGAGCCACGGAGCCAGTCCTGGGCAAGGGGTGCAGGATACAGATGCCACAGAGACAACATCTCCTCGGAAACGGTGCCCCCTCCACTGCTGGTGAGGATGCAAAGAGACACAGCCACCACGGAGAACAGCGCGGAGAGTCCTCAAAAGCCAGTTACCACACGACCCAGCAATTTAGATTCCTCTAGAGACAGAAGTATCATATGATCCAGCAATCTCACTCCTGGGCAGATATCCAGAGAAAACTTTCATTCAGAAAGATACACGCACGCCTGTGTTCACAGCAGCCCTATTCACAATAGTTAAGATGTGGAAATGACCTAGACGTCCATCAGCAGATGAGTGGATAAAGATGCAGTACATATATACAGCAGAATATTAGTCGGTGATAAAAAAGGAACGAAATTCGGGTCGTTTGTAGAGACGTGGATGGACCTAGACTCTATCATACAGAGTGAAATTAGTCAGGAAGAGAAAAACAAATATCCTACATTAATGCATATTCATGGAATCCAGAATAATGGTACGGATGAACCTAGTTCCAGGGCAGGAATAGAGACACAGACGTAGAGAATGAACTTGTGGACACAGCAGAGGAAAGGGACGGTGGGATGAGTTGGGAGATTAGGACTGGCATGTATACGCTACGAGGTGTAAAACAGACAGCTGGCGGGAAGCTGCAGTACAGTGAAGAGCACGGAGCTCAGTCCGGTGCTGTGATGACCTAGATGGGTGAGAGGGAGGGGTGGGGGGGAGGCCAAAGAAGGAGGGGGTCTGTACACACACGTGGCTGATTCACTCCACTGTACACCAGAAACTAACTCAACACTGTAAACCAATTATATTCCAAAAAAATAAAAGGATGTGCAAAAAAAAAAAAAATACCCAGTGGGCCTGAACTACATTCCAACGTCCTAGTCGCTGGATTAAATATTACTTTGAATCCACTTCGTGACTATGAAAGAGCTCTGATTAGTGGAACCGCTCTCTCTAAAAACATCCAGGGAGAATGAGTGCTGGAAGGCGACTGCGTACCTGCCATTCGGGTGGAAGGAATAAATACAAAAGAGGAACAGGAGCGTAAATATTTAGAGAACATGGAACAGCAGCCCTTCCTTCCATCCCTGGCTGTGCTTTTCTGACAGACAGGTAAATTGCCCTATTTTTCCATCCATGGCTATGGGACCACAGCAAAATTACAGAGACCGGCTCGCTACCTAGGCAAACAGGCAACAATTTGTGATACAATAAAAATGTCAACAGGAAAAAAGAAAGAAAAGGGGACAATTTGCATCCATGCAAACACCCTGAGTTTTATTTCCAACTGTCCGAGAGAGGAAAAACCTCACTTGGCGGAAGGCTGATGTGTTTGTTCTGGTGAGCTACATTCTGACTTCTCCCTTGTTCCTTCCAAGAAAAGGTGAAGTCAACGAGTCGGTGACTCCCCGCAGTTATAAAGCCTCACGGCAGCTGACCCTTCCAGGAGAACTGGACCACAGGCTGGCATCAGCCCCCGCCCAGCTGGGGCTTGTGTGAGACCCTCTGCTGGGTGCATCCCGGGGCTGTAGAACAGCAGGGAGCTCCAGACACCAGGCTCTCAATCGGATTCCCCCAACACAGCCCCTTGGAGCTGGTTCACAAAAACCATCCCCCTGTGAATGTGTGGTTAAGCCCCCGTGTCACCAAACCTAGAAAATTCCTGATGTGGCTACATGACTTTTTTCTTCTGAAACAGATTGTTATTGGTGCTCTGTTGTTTCGTTGCTAAGTCATATTTGACTCTTTTGCAACCCCATGGACTGTAGCTCACCAGGCTCCTCTGTCCATGGGAGGGATTCTCCAGGAAAGAACACTGCAGAGGGATGCAGAGGGATACACATACATTTACAGTCACGTGAACACCACTTTACTTGCTTTCACTCTCATCTAACTTCTTTCTTACCAGGAAGCTGTCTCTATGAACCTCAGTAAATCCGGCCCCACCCTGAGACCAGATACTAACTCACTCCATCGGCTTACTTCCACTCGCTCGGCACGGGCTCAGAGGACGGGAGAGACCCAGCTTCTGCTGGGAGAAGCCAGGACACACAGCCTGCTTGGCTCAGAGAAACCACCCTCCACACCTCGATGCGGGCAAGCCCTGCGCCAAAGATCTCGCTCGGCAGCCTCAGGCCTGGAGGTAAAAATATCTCAGGGAACAGAGACAGCAAGGCGTGAGCACACATAATCAGTGCCTGGGATCCTCAGACACACGACACACACTCTGGGGCCAGAGCGGGAGCCCCGCTGACCTAAGGGCTGGCCCACTGCTCGGGGGCCAGGGTTTAGAGGCCTCCCAGGAGACTGCAGCCCTGGAGGCCTCCCTGCCCCAAGGAAGCTGAGTGGGGCTCCATCGGGACAAAGGGTCTCTTTCCAGCTCTCCGGCACACAATCTTGGACTCAGTGTAACACGCAAACACGTCACCAATTCTTTTTTGAAAACAGCTTGGTGAAGACCTAATCCACATGCCATACAACTCACTTGCTGTTCAGTTGCTCAGTCGTGTCCGACTCTTTGCGACCCCATGGACTGCAGCACGTCAGGCTTCCCTGTTCTTCACTGTCTCCCTGAGTTTGTTCCAACTCATGTCCATTCAATCAGCGATGCCATCCAGCAATCTCATCCTCTGTCGTCCCCTTCTCCTCCCGCCTTTAATCTTTCCCAGCATCAGGGTCTTTTCCAATGAGTCAGCTCTTCACATCAGGTGGCCAAAGTATTGGACCTTCAGCATCAGCATCAGTCCCTCTAATGAATATTCAGGATGGATTTCCTTTAGGATGGACTGGTTGGATCTCCTTGCAGTCCAAAGGACTCTCAAGAGTCTTCTGCAACACTACAGTTCAAAAGCATCAATTCCTCGGCACTCAGCCTTCTTTATGGTCCAACTCTCACATCCACACATGACTCCTGGAAAAAACCACAGCTTTGACTGGACAGACCTCTGTCCACAAAGTAACAGGCTGTCTAGGTTTGTCATAGCTTTTCTTCCAAGGAGCAAGTGTCTTTTAATTTCATGGCTGCAGTCACCATCCGCAGTGATTTGGGAGCCCAAGAAAATAAAGTCTGTCACTATTTCCATTGTTTCCCCACCTATTTGCCATGAAGTGATGGGACCAGATGCCATGACCTTCATTTCTTGAATGTTGACTTTTAAAACAGCTTTTTCACTCTCCTCTTTCACCTTCATCAAGAGGCTCTTTAGTTCCTCATCACTTTCTTCCATAAGGATGGTGTCATCTACATATCTGAGGTTATTGATATTTCTCCCGGCAATCTTGATTCCAGCTTGTGCTTCATCCAGCCTGGCATTTCACATGATGTAATCTACATATAAGTTAAATAAGCAGGGTAACAATATGCAGCCTGACGTACTCCTTTCCCGATTTAGAGCCAGTCCATTGTTCCATGTCCGGTTTTGCTGCTTCTTGGCCTGCATACAGTTTTCTCAGGAAAATGCAATTCAGCGGGCTTTCCTGTGATCATGGAGTTGGGTAGACCATCACCTCTATCCACATTAAAACAGTTACACAGTCTCAAGAACACCGTAATTCTCAGCCATCACCTCCCAAACCCCCAGCCCCACCACCCCTGGCAACCCCTCATGACTTTCTATCTCTACAAATTTGCCTTTTGGGGACATTTCATATAAAATGGAATCACATGCTATAGAATCATTCAACTCTCTTTTATCTCTTTTCTTCAATTCTCTTTTGCGAAAAGCCTTGTCCTTGGCACAGTTCCATGAATTCTACGCCTGAATCACTTCAAAATACAAGACTATAATACACTTGAACCTCTCAGCATAGTGTCCATCTCAAAAAGGTTTTCATTATGGGATTTCTCTGATGGTGCAGCAATTGAGAATCTGCCGTGCAATGCAGGGGACATGGGTTTGATCCCTGGTCAGGGAACTAAGCTCCCTGCATGCTGCAAGGCCACACACTGCAATGAAGACCCATCACAACCAAAATAATAATTAAGAAAAGGTTTTGTTATGTCCTCAGCTTTCACTGAAGTCAAACAGTATATGAAAACTACTGGGGCATTTCTAGTCAAACGCCAACTGAAGACACCACTTGAGAACATTCCTCCTAGACGAGAGCGCTAAGAAAACCTGTTCTCCAGGAGAACTCATACTAGAAAAGAGAGCTCTGCTAGCCCAGCTTTCCCTCTTCCCCCTGGCTGCCAGGAGGCTCAGAGATAAAGCACACATGTGGCTGCAAAGCCACGCTGTCATCCCAGGAGCTGGTCATAATTTGGCAGAGTTTTAATGGTCTTTAACAAAACGTTACAGTTCATGGAGTCCCAAAGAGTCAGACACGATGGCTCGACTAAGCACAGCACAACCCAACATTAAATCAGAGTTCTCAGTGGGGCCCGCAGCAGAATCACTTGGTTAGTAAGCTAACAAGGCAGATTCCTGTTGAACTGGAGGAGGCCTTAGAACCTGCGATTTCAACAAGACGCCCAAGAGTTCTCATTCCTTGGCTCAGGTTCCAAGTCAAAAGCTAAATAACACAGCCCTTTTCCTAGGACTGGGATGACCCATTTGGGTCAACAAACCCAGTTCTTTCTTATCCTCGATCGTCCTCACCCCTGCGGGGAGCGTCGGTGAGTTGGCCCAGGTGCTGCGTGCAGGGGCTGTGGTCATGCGGCCGGCATGCACACACGGCCCGGGGGAAGGGCTCCGCCTGCCGAGATGACAACGTGGTTCTCAGCTGAGAGATCTGGGAGGATCTACATGATGAGCACAGCGACCAGCACGGCTTTCCCGAGACCTCACGGCCTCCATCTCGGTCCTCAGAGGAGACCAGCAGCTCCCGTGGGGACTCCGGTCCACCTGGACCCGTGTGGCCTTCTCGATGTCACACTCCAACCCCAGGGCTCTGCGAAGCCTGAGGTCATTCCGGCATCAGCTCTTCGGGTCCCCCTCCCAACTCGGGGGATGTTTCCCTCCCCATCTGTCTCAGTGGGCGACCAGGTCTAACGTGGTTGGAGGAGGCGGAGGGCAGAGGAGCAAAAGGAAACCCAGGAGGCACTGGGCTCGTTCCCACAGTGGCCCCGAGACGCCCGAGGGTGCAGCTGCGTCCTGTGCAGGCCCTGGGAGCTGGGGGCGTGGTCTCAGACAGCGTGCAAGGGTGGAGACGGGGAACCCTCCTGGGAGGTGGGGTCTCCGGACAGTCAAGGGGTCAGGAGCCAGGAGGGGAGCCGCACAAAGCAAATGTGAGAACCATGCGTCTGGGGTGGAGCCACTGGGCACAGGAAACATGCCCACGGAAGCGTGGAGCCACGTGCTGCCATGAGGGGTGGGCATGGCCTGGCAGCTTCCCTGACCCCTCAGGCCTCCTTGCTCCCTCTGCCCTGGTAAGACATGAAGGTCCTGGGGCGGCCGGAGTAGAATGTAACCGCCCAGAAAGACCAAAGGCAGGAGGCATGTGGGCAGGGCTCGGGGTGCCCACTTGACCTCCAGGCCTCGGAAGCGGGTGGAAGCACTGAAAGCGGACGTTCATGGGGGACACTCTGAATGTGTGAAACACTCGGGGCACTTCTGTGGAGCTCAGCAGCGTGCGCCCGGCATGCGGACCTCAGGCTCAGTCTGGCCAAGAGCAGGGGTGCTCAGGGCCTTCCTAAAGGAAATCAGTCCTGAATATTCACTGGAAGGACTGAAGCTGAAGCTGAAGCTCCAATACTTTGGCCACCTGATGAGAAGAGCCGACTCATTGGAAAAGACCCTGATGCTGGGAAAGACTGAAGACAGAAGAAAGGGACGACAAAGGAACTGAACTGAACTCAACTGAACCAAACACCTCTCCCAGCAGTTTACCTGGGGGCACGTTCTGCAGACAGTGACAGGGTGATGGAAGTCCTGCCCATGCCAGTGCCAAGCCCGCTCTCCAAGATCTCAGCTGGGCCACGGTGACCTGAGGAAAAGGCATCACGTCTTCCCGTGGTGACCAGCTAGCCATCGAGGTAAGCTTGTTCAAATCCTGAGCCCTAGCCACACATGAGGCCCCACTTCCCTTCATCTTCACTGAAATATGACCCTGTCCCCCGACCACAGTGAAATCGGGATTCATGCGGTATGTGACCGTCCAGGGTCTGCTATGACAAAGGGCTCCAGGCTGGGCCGCTCAGAGCAGCACAAACGTATCGTCTCCCAATCCTGGAGGCCGAAAGTCTGGAACCAGGTTCACGGGACGGAAATCCAGGCGTTGCAGAGCTGGCTCCCTCCGAAGGCTCTCGGGGAGGGGCCTTCTGGCCTCTTCCGGCCTCCAGGGGCTCCAGGTGTCCCAGCTCATGGCTGTGTCCCCCAGCCCCTGCCTTCATGGGTCTCCTCTGCTCAGACCTGCCTGTCGTAAGGCCTCATGTGACGGATTAAAGGCCCAATGAGATAATCCTGGGTAATCCGTACATCACAGGACCCTTAGGGCTCGTGGTGAAGGACAGAGAAGCCTGGTGTCCGTGGGGTCGCAAAGCGTCAGACACAAGTTAGCGACTGAGAACAGCTTCATGAAAACGGAATCTCTGCATTCGTTCAAGCTAGTGCCGTGACTCATGGGTGAGAATTCACTGACTCGAAAAGACCCTGATGCTGGGAAAGACTGAGGGCAGATAGAGAAGGGGACGCACGAAAGAGGATGAGACGGTTGGAGGCATCACGGTAATTAACTGGGCATTAACTCCATTACTCTAAAGTGAAACCCTCTGCCACTCGTTACATAACATCCTGGCTGCTCCCTAAATTACCACCCGAGGGTCATTTTCCATGTTTTTCCAAGTGGCAGCAGGAGGGGATCGCTTCCAAAGGCCTGAAACCCAGAATCCACACCGCTTTGCTACGTGATGACCGTCTCCACTGCAAGGGGACACAGTGGCCAGGATGGGGGCCGTGGGGCGCCCACGCAGGGGTGTCCACGATGAATGGCGGCCTCTAGGACATCCGGAGATCGCTGAAGGGCAGGGTCCCTTCTTGGGACACTGGAGGATGCAGGAAAAACAGCTGAGAGGGAGATGAAGCGTGCAGAAAAACCTGGGCCTGATGGAGAATTCTGCCTCCATTCCCCCAACCCACTCAGGATGCAGCACTTCCTGGGCTCACGAAGACTGACCCCCCGAGAGACGGAAACTGCCCCCCTCCATCCACAGCACAGGACCACCATCCTTCTCCAGCTGAAAGGCCTTGGGAGGCTCCCCTGGGGCTCATCTCTCTGTGAACACCCGGGCCCCCAAGGCCCCCTGTCCTGGAGATGACCAACGCTGCGAGGGAAAGGCGCCCTGGCCGGCAGAGCAAGCTGACAGCGCGTCCACTCCCGGCCTAAAGGGCCGCCCGGTCCAGCCATTCCTCCCCTCTTCCCTGGCACATCAGTGACCACGGCCACAGAGATGGATTCTGAGACCACAGCCCCCACCACTTGGGGCCAGCAGAGAGGAGTTCCCTAAGAAGCAGCTGGAGGCCCAGCCGTGATGCAGGGTTCCCGACGCCGGGCCGGGGACAGGCAAACGCTCAGATCGAGAGATCAAGGGGCCTTTTCTCAGAAAGGAGGCAGGAGGAGGTGAGCGGGCCTTGGTACAAACCCAGGCCCAGGGAGGTTCGACCTGGTCATGAGCCAACAAGCCCCCAACCCGGCCCGGGGCAGATGGCACCCCACAAACACAGGAACATGCTGCCGGGGGGCTTGGTGCCCTGCCCCCGGCTGCCACCATAATGAACCTAAGCAAGGCCCAGGTCCGGAGCCCGAGGGTGGGGACAAGGCCACACAGTTCAGCCGAGTGCGGGACCTTCCCGCCAACCTGGACACCTCCTTCTCCGAGCCTGCTCCGCCGCTAGAGGAAAGGGTGGCCACAGCCTCCACTTGAGTCACCCACAGTGTGCACCCACCTGTCAGCTCTCTGCGGAGCCACGCAAGTGAGCAGCCATGGAGAATTGGTGCCAGGGGCTTCCCCACAAGGGAACTGCATGCAGCTTCTTGGACGGACAGAGGACAAGGGGACTGCAGGCTCTGCCTGCTTGGCCGGAAGAGCGGGGCTGGTCCTCCCGGAGCCCTGTCACTGCCCGCCTGCCAGGACAGTGCCCACGTGCACCTGGGGGAGGGCGGGAGCAGGGGCCAGAGAAGCAACTCGGGGCATACGGGGGGACCACGGCCTCTCGGGAAGGCTTGCACAAGGACAGGGAGAGGGGCTGAACTGGATCTCAGGCAGGACTGGAGGCCTGGGAAGCCAGGGGTAGCAGCACCCACCCCCCACAAGCTGAAGGTGACCAGGGCTGGGGCAGTGGCCCTGACATTCCGCTCCTGCCTGGGCTATTTGTAAGCCTAGGACGTTCTTCTCCTTCTCATCGGAATCTGGGAAGATGCAACAGGTCTCAGTGTTCTTGAGCAGAAAGCAGGGGTATACAAGCAGAACATAAACAGATACACAGCATGTCCATGTATTAAAATCTCATTGGGGTGGACAATTTGGAACAAGGGTCTAAAACGTCTCCTTGGATAGGCGATACATTTTTTCAAAAGTCTGAAAACTATGTCCGAGCAGGAGCGGACCTCACAGACCTGCCTTTCTGGTCCCCAGGCTGGGCGGCCAAGTGTGGCAGCAGAGAGAGCTCAGGGTGTGCAGAGCCAGGGCCAGGCGGAGCCTCTCAGGACCAGCGAGGCGGGGAGCAGCGGGCCTCACCGCTGGGGGCCCGGGCCCTCACCCGGGCCCTCACAAACCTCAAGTTGTGGGCTTCCCTCTGCGGTCCCCGCGCTGGACACAAGCAGGCATGTCCTGGTCCAGGAAACAGCGGAGGCAGGGCGCCCGCCACACCTCCTCCACCATCTACCCTCCCAGCCAGGGCATCTCGGAGCAGAGATGAAGAGCCGCAGTCCCCGTGAGTCCCCCCAAGGTCACACTAACTGGGCGGCAAGGGCAGGCGTGTACTTCCAGCACCCAGGACAACCCCCCCCCAACTCTGACTCAGGCACTGGGGCCCTGGCCACGAGGAACTGCCATCCTCTGGCCGGGGTGCCAAAGTGGGGGCAGTCCACACCACAGCACCGAAGATGTTCTAACTCACCAGAGGCGCTGGCAGACTGGGCCCCGCAGGAAGGCTTCTCGGAACCAGAACCGACCACGCTCTGATGGGTCAAGGCAAGGAGACAGGAGATATGTCCAGAGCTGTGAGAGACAACCAGGGCGCGGTCAGACCGAGGCTCCACGAGGAGACAGAGGCCAAAACTACAAGCGCTCTGATGCCTGCAAGCTGAAAACCAGCGGCTGCGTTTCTGCTTCCTGAAAGATGGCATAGACGCACTTTCCCCACTCCTCACAAGACATGCAACGAAAACCCCAGGATGCTGCACAAGAAACAAACCGAAGACTCTGAGGGGTGGAGAGAAGGCAGGCCGGTTGGGGCCCAGGGGTGCAGGGGGTGGAGAGAAAGCAGGCCGGTTGGGGCCCAGGGGTCCAGGGGGTAGAGAGAAGGCAGGCCGGTCAGGGCCCAGGGGTGCAGGCAATGGCACAGCGGTTGGTTCTCTGAGCTGGGTTTTTGCCTCATATCCCAGATTGGGAGCCAAGAAGCCGGAGAGCCAGAAACACCAGTTGCTGTCCTTCAGTCGTTCAGTCGTGTCTGACTCTTTGCGACCCCATGGACTGCAGCACACCAGGCTCCCCTGTCCTCCACTACCTCCCGGAGCTTGCTCAAACTCATGTCTATTGAGTCAGTGATGCCATCCAACCATCTCATCCTCTGTTGCCCCCTTCTCCTCCTACCCTCAGTCTTTCCCAGCATCAGGGCCTTTTCCAGAGAATCAGCTCTTCACATCAGGTGGCCAAACGACTGGAGCTTCAGCTGAGACATCAGTAGAAGCGGGGAAAAAAAAAAGCTGCAAAGAATGACTACTCTCTCCAGAACAAACCAGGAAAATGGCAGCGAAACAGGAAAAAAAAAAACATTCAGACAATTACTCCACTACTCCACCTGGATGTCACAGAAGAACTGCGGCCCCCACCCTGAGTCCCAGGAGCAGAGGGCAAGGGGGGAGCCTGGACTTCCCCTCGCATGGCCGTCACAGGCACTCAAACCTCCATGGGGAGGGAGGGGGCAGATAAACCAAGCCATGGAGCTGGAACTTTCTTCCCTGCTGAGCAGGCATGCATCCTCCTCCAGTTCCACTGTATCAATGCAGACACCACATGGAGCCTGGATTTCTGCACACACACGGCACCCCCTCACCCCCATCTCAGTGAACGAGGTCAGAAGAGAGCTAACAGAGAGTCAGGACCCTCCCCATCGCCAGCTAGTGAGGCCACGCCCACCTCGTATCCGTGGAGGCCACGTGGGAGCAGGTCCCCTCCCCCACCAGCAACAACAAGGGCCCTCCCCACTGGGGTGTCACCGGGGGTCAACCGAGGACCCTGGACGTCTGCAGGCAGTAACGAGGCAGCACGGCTTCCCTGTGACGTCCAGACAAACAGGCTAAACCAGCAGGCTCAGCGAGGCCCGCGGCGCACGACAGAACGTGCAACTGTGCACATTTCCACTGAAAATCACTCATCATCCC